>NC_064413.1:6932500-7638750 GCF_023375975.1 Astyanax mexicanus
GAGAGAGAGAGAGAGAGAGAGAGAGAGATAGGGGGCAACAAAAGAGAAAAAATCAAAACAAGGGACTTTTATTATTTTTATTATTTGACGCTGGAGGGGGGCGTGGAGGGGCGGGAGCAGGGCGGAGAGGAGTATGTGTGTGTGAATGTGTGTGTGTCTGAGTGTGTGTGTGTGTTTTTATGAATGAAGCTGGGTGACTCAGGCGTGTGTCATACACACCGTCTTTATAAAGGAAGTTTTAAACAAGCCTAAACATTTCACTGCGAAAAATTACCCTCACGCACTCACACACACACTGACTCTCGCATCCCTCTCTCCCTCTCTCTCTCTTTTCCTCTCTCCATCTCTCCATCTCTCTCTCTCTCTCTGTCCACACACACCTTTGCGCGTGTTTGGTCAGTCCGGGCGGCGCGGGAGGCTAAACAGAACCGAACCCGAGATCCTAATTTACTTTTTATTCCTTTTTTCATCATTTCTCCTCTTTTCCTCTCCCTCCATTCATTCCCTCTAGCGCTGGAACTTCCCGCGTAATTCCCAGCTTCACGCGGACGCTGGAGGGAGCGAGACGCGTTCTGGAGCACGTGACCCACGCGCATGTTCTGCGTGTTTTTTTTCCTGCCCACAATAATAACCACATTAATTAACAACAGCACTAATTTATTAACCTACTCCTCGTCGTATTTATTATTTTTTTCTACATATTTATTTGTGCGTTTCCCAGGATCTGGACAAAATATGAAACGTGAGTAGCTGAATTTGCTCTTTTCTGATGTTTGTTTTTTTAATGTTTGGGTGCATATGTTAATTTGTTTGTTGTTTACCTGTTTCTAACGCTGACACGTACTTTCCACTTGATGACACTTGTTGCAGTGGAAACATTAGCTTTCTGTAGACTATTCTGCATGTGTGTGTCAAGTGTTTAAATCTGACAAACATTGTTTGTTATTAGCTGTTAAATTATTTTTTTTAGACTTCCAGCGTTTATATTTTCTATTCATTCTCTTAAATTATATCCATGTGATTTGAAAATAAAATTAAGGGTTTTTTTTAGAGAACCACATGATATTTTCCTATTTAGGCTCTAACATCAGATTTATATTAGATAGTCTTCTAAATCACAGCTTTCCTGCCTTGTGGGTTACTAACTTGGCTCTCACATGACTTTTATAAGTCCTTAAATACAATTTAAACAAACTTTTGAGGCTACTAACTGGTTTAGTTGATTAAATTCTTTCTGTTGGCTTTTATTTGTCTGTTTATACTCATAAATAATAAAGCGTTTTACTGTTAGATTCAACTTAATGACTACATCCAAACTTTTTATGAAGATATTACCTAATACAACATTTTTAAAACGTTTAGATTCTACATGAAATAGGCGCCAAATGCTTTAAAAAGATTATTTATAAGCATTTAAAAGACTTCAAAGATTAAGCTCTTTAGTTAAATATATTTTAGGCTATTGTTTAAACTGCTTTAAATAATTTCTGAAGACTCTTAATTCGTCCGTTTAGGCTTAAAAAAAGAAGTTTGCATTTTTTCCAAATATCGAGCCTTTTAAGCGCATTTCAACTGCTTTAAATAACTGTGTAAACTATCAGAGGTTGTCTGGAAGCTTTGTGGGATGTTTGCGCGAGCGTGCGCGCGTGAGCCTGTGTGTTTGCGCGTGCACGCGCGAGCCCGTGTGTGTGTATGTGTGTGTGTGTGTGTGAAACGAAAGCACGCTAAGCTGACAGGATTTCCAGCCCGGGGCTCTCGCGGTTAATTAATTAGAGAAGCATTCATCAAGTCGACAGCGCGCGGGGGTATCGTGTTCAAGTCTCGCTCATGGCACACGCGCACACGCACACACGCAGGCACGCACACGCACGGGGAAAGAAGAAGCCCTGACAGCCGGCAGCGCTTGGCACTGACCGCTTCCTCCGGCGTGATGCAACAGTGTTGTTGTCTTTCCTTTTCTTTTTTCTCTTCTGGATTAAAGGAATGTGCCAAGGCCTTCAGCCTGAGGTGACGTGCTCACGCTACGCTGTGGTAACCTGGCCGTGTTGTAACAGCAGCACACGTCCCTAATCCGGGGATCCCACGCTAGCACACATTCGTGCGTGAGCTTTAGCAACATTACAACCACCTCTGACCTGCCAAAACAACTCTTGACCCACTGATGAGGCATGGCCTACACATGCCCTCTGAAGGTGTCATGTAGGGTCTAGAACACGCCGACCTTAGAAGTAGGACTGCAACTAATTAATTGTTCAATCGACTTGAATAACTGTCCGATTAGTTGATTACGAAAATAATCATCAGTTCAGCCAGGGCCGTTTAAGGCAATTGGGCGCCCCAAGAAAAATGGACCCCACCACATACCATCACCACTACGCCTTTGTCTTGGTCAAAAAATGTAATAATGTCATTAAAAAAATAATGTGGTTTGACCAATATTGAGATGAAATGCACTGCACCTCCTATCTTTCGCAGTGCACAGAACTGAGTTCAGGCTCAGTCCAGTTGAATAAACATAAGATGAATAAGGACATGTAAAGTCAAAATTCAAATATAAAGGATAAGTTTATCTGTTCTAGTGTTAAAGACAATGAACAACAAGCTGGTGTGCATGGATACTGCTAAACAAGTTCCAGTCTTGTTATATGCTCATATAGTCAGCAACTAGTGGGAGGGGCCCCATTAAGAATGATTCTCATAACAGTGTTGTTGTACTTTCCTGCAATGAACATCACAGAATTTAAACAGCCTTTCATACAGTTTGTCGTTGCATTCAATTCATAACCAGTTGTTGTCTCAGGGCCCCAGGACAGCTTGGGCAGTTGCTTGGTTTGCCTGTCCTGTTGCAACTGGCCTGGTTACAGCCCTAGTTATCAGCATATCCTTGCAAGGACTGCAAAGTGGTCTAGTCTGAAATGTAACCTAGACTGGCATCCCACCTATACAGCAACCTCGCTCCTCTACTGTAACACCATGATGATGATTTAGACATGGAATGGACTGATGTTTTGGAGATGCTCTGACTAATAATGAGTAGGTCCAGCACATCTTACCCATTGATGTATGGACTCTACAAGACTCTAAAGGTGTTCTGTGGTATCTGGTTCCAAGACATTAGGAGTAGATCCTTTATTATGTAATTTATAATTTTTTTTTTTCCTGCAGTGCTGCTTGACTCCTCCTCCTCGCTGCTCTTCTCTGTGCTATTGGCTCAGTTGCCACTGCTGACATCAGCCTTACCTGCCCAGTCGCGGCGGCACCCACACAGCCATGCTGACCTGGACAAGCTGACCAATCAGACGAGGCACCTGCAGAAGCTAACCCATGACCTGATCGTAAGTTGTAGTTATTGAGTTACTTACTGTTAGAACAAACCGGTCAGTCATTAGATTGTCCAGATATCTGGCCCAGGACAACTGGAAAATATGGACCATCTCGCCATTCCGGAGACCTTCTGCTCATATGTGTTTATGGGGAGTGAATGATTGAGCAGTGGTTATACACTTTACTGAATTCACTGTTTCTTGCTCAGAGTGTAAAACAGATTGCTAGCATTCAATGCTTCAACACAAGCAACCCTACCAAATGTGTACACCAGTACTGAGGCCTACACATCTTCCACAAAAGAACCAAATTCATCAATGAATCGATTCTGTGAATGACTCACCATCACTGCTAGCCAGCATAGAGGAATTCGCCTGCCTCCTGATGATGTTCAGATGGCTAATCTCAAATTGGCCTTGTGCAGCAGTGTGGGAGCTGGCTAGACTACAGTTCTGCTCGCTCTTTTAGAACACACACAGTCTTTCAACTCATCTGGTCTGCATTAATCATGGTAAGCGCAGCGATGGCAGATTGCGGTGGCTTTGAATCCGTGAGGGTGCAGATAAGGCTCATTTTCGAAGCGCTCTATCAGGCTAAAACAACAGAAAATCTGGATCCCTGCCCAGGACTGGCCACCGTCCCGGGCTTTAACTCGGGACAGTAGCAGCCAGTGCCGGTCCTTACTGATCGAATTAGATACCACCAAGTATCCTGATATCATGGCAATAAGATAATAATAAATAAGCAAAGGCTTATGTTAGCTAAAGTTATGTTAAACTTATGTTAACGAAAGTTGGGCATTTAACATTAAAAATGTACCACAAGCTGATAGGCTGGTCTAATTGCTAGTAACTGTACAATAACATAGAGTGTAATAACTATTATTACAGTCAATTAGGTTTGTATTGATAAGGTTAATGAAGTGCTTTGTAAATGCTGCTCCTCTATGCCAAGGAGTCTATGCTGCCTTGGGGACTGGACTGTCAGCCCAGAACATGTTCCAGTCTATTTCTTACAGTATATAACAGAATGTTGGAATTAATACCATCTTTTACATTTACTACTATCTGCTAGTAGTGCCAATGCTAAAGGTCTAAACACAAAGGTCAGTTGTGTGATACTAATACCAGCATGCTGCTGCAGACCCTCTCCGGTTTCTCGCTGGCTTTCTGGGTTTGTTTTGTCTGCCATCCGTCTGCCTTTTACTGGGGAGGACGAAACGCCAGTGACGGAGAGCCTTGCAGGTTTTGCTCAAGTTTTGCTAGGTTGCTAAGTGATCAAAGTCCAGAGCTTTAGGGTAGGGCTGGTGTTGGTGGGGGGAGGATGGGGAGACGGGACTGAACCCATTCTACGCTCACCTCTGCTAGGCCTCACGGAAACATAAGCACGTCCTCCCTAGCGTTGCCATGGCTATCGCAGAGGCCTGTTTACAAGCATGAGCGGGGTGCATAGCGGAGAACGGGCAAAAAAGCACAGTAGAACCTCCCATTCCTTGGCCAGCTCCAAAAGGTGAGGCAGGGGACCTTCAGTCCAGCAGGTGGGCCAACGTCAGTCGGACCATCAGCAATCCATACATTTACAGTCTTCGGCTGTCTGTGTCAACGTCTGTGTCAACTTCTGTGTCAACTTCTGTGTCGTGGCTACGGGGTGTTGCTGGGGTTCCTCCCTATGTCTGAGAGCTCAGAAAGCCTGACTTCATCCTTCAGATTGTATCTGAGTCTCGCTTTTAGAGTGCACTGAAGTGTGTCAGCTAAGATACACTGTTTGGGAAGCTTGGTTGCCCTGGCCTACGCCGCAAAGGTGACATAGGCCAGGCTCGTAGGCTCTGTGGGTGCATATAAAGAGATGCTTGGTGCATTACATGTTTGCCAGATGTGAAGACAGATCATTATCAAAGACACCACCTGTGACACCCCCTACACCCCTCTTAGAACACTCTGAATAAAACAAGAAAAACAGTTTGTTAGCTTTCGCGCTGATGTGTCTTGTGTAAAATAGTTCCCATTTAACAGGGGTCAAGGCTCGGAAAGGAAAGTAGGTGGGAGTCGGCGGAAGACGGAAAGTCCCCACAAGAAAGAAGAGCAGTAAAACACAGCACAGGCCGCAAAGCTCAGGACACGCTAATGTGCATTAGCTGGCGAGTTGCTGAGGGTGTATTTACTCGACTCCATGCTCTTGCAGGCTTGGTGTGTTGTAAATAGTTGTGGGCTGTGTAGGTGTGGGAAGGCTTGTTTAGCTTTCGGTCGTCACAGCAAAGTGTTCCGATAGAAATCAGGTGGATTTATCACGTTCCCGCATTTGCATTCAGGAAGGCAGGAGGAAGGTTGGCGGGGTGTGCAAGAGGAGCACAAGGGGAGTGAGGTCAGGATACAAGATACAGTGTGTGTGAGAGAGCGTTAATGAGGTGGGACAAGTACGACCTCAGGAGATAAGACAACAGAGGACAAGGCATCTTACCGACCAGCTCCTGAGCCTTGCAAGAGCAAGAGTCTAGGAGACAGCAGAAGATCGTGTGAGATGAAAGTCAGAAGTGGTGAAAGATGACGGAAAGAACGGACAGAGTGTGTCATAGCTCTGGCACACAGTGTTAAAGAAAGAAAAAGAGAAAACAAGGGAGGTGGACGAGACACAAGAGGAGGACAGATTTGCAAAACAGGGGGAGGAACACACAAAGGAAAAAACACTGAAGCAAACAGTGGAAGAAAGAGGTGGAAAACTGGACTTGTTTTGCTGTTGTTTTTCTCATGTACAGAGCACTGCACCTGTCAGCCAATCAGCCTGTTAGCACAGCACCACTCGTAGCTTGCTCATCAGAGTGCTTCCGACACCCATTTAGCCATTAGCCCATTCAGAAGTAATGTGCTGTCAACCCCCACAGCACGGGTCACGTCTTGTTTAGGCTCTCTGAACACATTACAGAACAAACGGGAGCCCAGAGAAAGTTTACACAGTGCTGTGACCGGACTCACCTGCCTGGCAGCAGCCTCATCTGTCAATGTTTGTGTCTCCCTCTAGTGGTGGGAACGGAAACGGCACAACCAATGCCATAATGGCCTTTTTTTAGCCCCGACCCTGGAGTTTCCCTACACCCCGGCGCTGTCAGCTCCCTTACTCATGGCGCTCGCTGTTATTCTTCCTGCAGAAAACATCCTGTGGCTTCAGGTCACCAACTTTTAAGTGTTGACGTTCGGAGGCTGCGCCCGGTTGAACTCCGGGTGACTCCGGTGCTCTGTAATTCTGCGGTAATGTCGGAGGATGCCTCCTGCTAACTGATTCAAGGCCACTGTCGAACCCTCCTTTTCGGGGTGGCCAGCGGGGGTCACTGGGAGCTGTTCTTGGAGGTAGTCTCCGGCCGTGGGAAATCCGGTGCAGAGCTGTGACACTGCTTTTTTGTGGGATGATGAAGTTTTCCTTTTGAGTGAGTGTGGAACTGTGCATTTTTTTTGCCTGTTTACTGAATCTCCCTCTCTCTCTTTTTCTCTCTCTCCATTTCAGAACGACCACGAGTTAGACTCGGTGATCGACCACCACAGGTTCAAGTCTCTTCCAGCGATCAATGGCCGAGCCAACGACCTCAGCTCATTGGAGGTGTGTGTGCAATGCAACATCTACCTGTCTTTTCCTGTCTGTCTGTCTGGTCTCTTGGTCTTCCAGAAGACAATAGTTTGTTATGGAGTTTAACTCAAACATCAACGATGTAATGTTAGTAACTGGCTTTATAAACTGACATGGCAAAAGAACCCATGTGAACAGAGGGAGAACATGAATTGGGAAAAGTTTCATAAGGGTATAAATAAGGGAGCTATTTGAGAACAATGTGAATGAAGTATAATATTTTAGAACAGTGTGAATTGGCAGAATTTCTGCAGAGGACAATAAGAAAGTAAATGTAATTGTTTACTATATTTAAGTAGTTTTTTCCTGTGTCTTTACCAAAGTACCAAAAAAGACTTTTTACGTTAACCCACTCCTCTGCATCTCCATAACTGTTTTGTGTTTATGATAATTGTAATAACAGACTAGTCAGTTTGTGACCAATTAAACCTCATGTGGACAGTATTTTTTTGTTATACCTTTCAAGTTCTATTAAAATACATCTACTTTTGATACTTAAGTACTTTAAAGGCAAATACTTTTGTACTGTTGCAACAGGTTATTCTTTGGTTATGTGCTTAATGTGCCTCTCTCCTGTATGCAGTTGAAGACCACTCTCTCACAGCTCCATACTGACCTAAAGTCTTTCGAGCATCACTTTGAATGGCTAAACAAAGTGACAAAAAAGCACCAACACAGCACAGCGCCGAAGCTGGGAGAGATGATCTCACACATTAAAAGTCTGATCAACTCACTACAACGCCAGGTAAACCAAACCTATCTTAGCCACCCTTCTGTGTCCATCTGTGGTAAAGAGTCTACATTCTTAAAGTCTACTTTAAAGGGGATACATTTTTATATACTGATATATATTGCAACAATATTGACTGCTGTATAATCCTAAACTTTTTAGAAGTTTTAGAAGAAAACATTAGTAAAAGAAGGCTTCTTTACATTGCCATTTAGTTTACAGTTTTCAAATTCAATAAAAATACAGTTAATTGTGCTATATCGTTACGGGCCTTGTTGTATAGATTTAGCTGTTAGAAAACAGTCCTGATGACAGATTCATAACCATAATATAGAGATATTATAGAAGCTAAAATAAAAATCTGGGTGGCATAGAGGAATTGCAGGCAGCCTCTTGGCTGGTTCTCTCTGTCTCAGTGTTGATGTTTTATCCTTAGGATCCTGTAAACACTCAAACACAGCATTTTTTCAAGGATAATGTCCCACCCTTTAACAAAAAGAGCCATCAGATCAATGATGCTTGCTGTTTACACTGCAAGAGTAATGGGGACAGTGTGCTAATGGGGAAAGCTCCAATGGATAAGGAGATGTGGTAGTGTGCAGTGCAGTAGCCAGAACAAGACAAAAATCTGACATTTAGTTTAGAGTACTTTGGTCTCTCCCTATTCAAAGAGATGGAAGGTTTGGTCTAAAATGAGTCTTGCAAAGATGGCTATACTCAAGTCATTATAAACACAATAAGTCAGTAGTCTGTAGACCCTTCTGACAGCCCTCTTCCACTCCTTTTCCCACAGATGTCGCGAGTGGATGCCCAGCGGAACCCGGTGCCATCTCCCTCTCTCCCTCCTCATCCCACGTCCCACTGGGAGATGGACCAGTCATCCCAGGAGCTCCTGCAGAGGTTCCGGCTGTACTGTGACTGGGCGACAAGAGCTTTCCTTAGCCTCAAGTCCAAAACGCAGGCGTGATGGGTCCTCATCCAGTCGTCCCCACACCGGCCCATGGCATACTCAGCCCAGCCCATTCTCACTTACACACCCAGCCCAGCCCTGTGGCACGTGTGAGCTGATCAAACGGCGCCAGCGTCGGCAGCCTGCTGGACTTCTGACCCATGCCCACATCAGCCTGCGTTGAACCTTTTTTTTCCTTCCTTTCTGTTTGTTTTTTTGCATTCAACCCGTTCTATTATTTATGTATTTATTTATTTATTGAGCAGTTATTATTTACTTATTTATTTGGTGTCATTATTTATTTAAATCCTTTGAGGGGGCATCTTTTTGTTTAGGTGAGAAATATAATGTACTGTCTTCCTTTCTTCACCCCTCTCTCTATCTCTTTCTCTCTCATGTTTAATAACTTTCTAAACCCTTAATTTCTTAATTTTAACAAATTAACTTAATATGCCGGCTTGTGTTCATGTTTTGTTGCCTAGATTACAATATTTTGCCACTAGATGTAGCAATATTGCTGTGTGTGTGTGTGAGTGAGTGTATGTGTGTGTGTATGTGCGCATGCTAGAGTTGGATGAGAAATTTTAAGAACATGAAAGTGTCAAAAAGCACTGACCTAAGATCTTGACCTTAGCGGCCTTTCTTTCATTTCCTCTTCTTTGCACAGCAGATTTGGGTTTGTACGATCTCTGGATTCAGAGGCTCTGCTCTTCTTGTTCTCAAGCAAACCTTAAATGAAAAAAAAAAAAAACAAATACAACCCAAGCCTTTAAAATACTATGTATTGTGATATTGTGATACTCTGGTAATGTACAGATGTACATATACGCGTTCCCGAATGTAAATTGTAATGTATAGCGCAAATGTGTATTATATTATAGTTTTCTATGATATAAGGCCCCATCTTTTATCACTGTGTCGCAATATCTGCCTTGACCTGTTTCGTTTTTTTTGTATTTTGATATTGATACTATTTATTACGTTTTCATGTTATTTATATTTCGCTGGATGGAAGCAAGACTTCCAAAGGTTGTTGTTTTTTATACTTTTACACTACTTCCAGTCAGGCATTATCGTTTGTCTCTTAAGACATTATAAAGATTGTTCAACTGCATAAGTGCCACATATGCTGTAAGTCTTATGGATGTTAGGTATTTTTTAAGACAGAAAGGTGAACGGTTTGCCAGATACAATAAAGGAACTAATGTGCAAAAGCATCTCAAGACTTTTTTTGTCCTGAACAGACGTCCTTGTAGTTACATCATAAAGCCATTTTTATTTATTTTCATTTTATTTACCATACAAGTGGTAACCCACAAGTGAACGTACATGCATCTTCATGAGCTTATATGAAATTGTGATTATGGTAAAATAGTGATAAATAAAAAAAAAATAATAATAATAATTATAAAAATAGTTCTTTTTCCTGCATATATCCCTCCAACCTCAATATTAACAACATATTCCAGCTGTATATAACCAGTGTATTTAGATCCATTTGGTGTAACATTAAAGTTCACTCTAAAGCCATCTTTACAACACGACTAGACACTTATTTCCAGTCATGCTAGACTAACCTTCCATTGGTTTGAATGTGGAGATATCAAAATACTGATAAACATACATTGAATTACCATTTCAGAAACATATTTTACATCACTGATAAAATCTGATAAACCTCATGAACAGTTAATTGTGTTCCACTCAATAATAAAAAATATAAAAAAAACTTGATTGTACTTGTTATGACTACTGCCTAGCTGCATAGCACAGATCTCGAAAGCAAGAGGTGGCTTCCCCACTATGACACTGGCCCTCCTCTGCTCTCGAAAAACCCACGAACCTGATTGGCTGATTTTGCTGAAGGAAAGGCTTTATCCTTAAACAGGCACCATGATGAGCTTTAGGAGAAATCTTCTTCCTCTTATTATTGAAAGCACTGCGAATGATGTATGATGACTAATTTCTGGGAGCTCATTCCCCCTGCTCTTCACATAGTTTATAGTTTAAATAGTAAGGGTCCTATTTTAGCGATCTCTAGTGCACCAGTGAATTGGAGATCACGCAGCCGGATATAGGGTGGTGTCAGTGTGTCTTTGGTATTGTGAGGGCGCAAAAAATATACATTGCACAGCTCAAGATGTGCAAAAGGGACGAGAAGATGATGAAGAAAAGTAATCAGTATAATAAGACATATATGAAAAGAAAAATAATACTGCTGTGGTTGCCCAGCCCACTTAAATTAATAAACCTAGCATTAACTAGCTGAACCGTCACTCATCAATCACTCTACCTCAGGCCTGTAGTCTCGCTCGCTCTCTCTCACACGGGAAAAAACTACATTACCCAGAAACACCTGCGCGCCACACGTGAAGCTTTAGCTGTGTCTAGAAGAGGCCGGTCACGATTATAAATGCACAGTGATTAAAAATATGCAGATCTGAAGTGGTTATGTACGTTTATGATCGTCTTAAATACGTAAAATATTAATTCGGATGTTTTTTCTCAGCATCGCCGCTAAGGACCAATGACGTGGGCGAGCCGCAATGCAGCGCGGACCAATCCGCGGGGCCGGTGCTGAGAGGTGGAGGCAGGCGGGTGACTGCGCGTTAGTTTGTGCTCCAGATTATTGTTAAGGTTGTATGGACTATCACTGCGGACTCCAGCCCTGTTTCAGTACAACTACATCCATTAAACGTTTTAGCGCTGATATTAATCACAGCGAGCCCGGGGGAGCAGCGCTGTGCAGCGGGGCAGGAGCGCGGTTACTGTAAAATAGTGCGCGGCTTGAGGAACCGGGGACCCGGGCAGGGAGATGAAGCGGAGCAGGCCGGCTCCAGACTGGACGGATAAAACACACGAGCCCGGAGACGAAGCGGGCAGAGCCGGGTCCGCACACTGACGGGAGGGTGAGCGAGATAACCACATTAACCCGTTTAGTCTTAATCTCGTGTAGTCTTTAGTCTTAATCTCGTTTTATTATTTGCTCCAGACAGCACAGCAGGGAGGGAGGAGGGCTGGGGAGTGGAAGGGGGAGGGGTTTTAAAGGGGAAGGTTGATCAATAATCAGCTGATCAGTTTACAAGACCTTTTAGCATGCAGGACATCCCCGTGCTCTTTATTTTCTCTAAAACACGCCTCCTGCTCGCTAAAAAGCAGGTTGTTTAAATCACGTGACTCATGCTCTGGGTTCCATGGTGTGATGCAGTGATGGTGGCAAAGGTGAGGCTTTTGAGAGATTGATTTAGGGCCAGATCAGTTGATATGTTCATTTATTTGGAGTGTTTTCTCCCTCTGTTGGGTTTGTTTTCACACAGGCATAAACCTAAACGCACCAAAATATGCATCAATAAACCAGTTGAGCACATTGACTCCTCTGATTGGTCAGAGCTGTCTGGTGCGCGAGCAAGAAAGTCAATATAAAGAGTAGATTCTGTGTTCCAGCGTGTATATCTGTGCAGTGTGAAGCTGCTTTAATACAGAACGATGATAATTTTATGCTGCACCTTCAAACACAATGTAAACAGAGTTGCACAGTTGTGATTAGTGAATGCAGCACAGATCGCGTATGTAAACAGCATGAAGCAGCAGAGGAAGCATTTGTTTATAGCTGTGGTAATTAGCATTATCTGGCTAATATGTCAGATTAAACTGAGCTCTACCTGCAGTTTAGCTCAAATAAAAGGAGTATATTTGATAGCTGGGTCAGATCAAGACCGGATCACATTCTCAATGCATGCAAACCGCTCCAGAGTTCATTTGGAACCGGACCTAGAGCACCACCACTAACAGTTCTAGGTCTGATTGTTTTTATCCACTCCCGAGTGCGATTACTGTTTTCACACCTGCTCATTCAAACTGCACTAAGGATACAAACGAACTAGAGTCTGTTTTAACCTGACCAAATAGTGCTGTTGTGAAAATGGCCTTAGAGCGTGTCAGTGTGTCTTTGCTATAATAACGACGGGAAAAGTATACATTGCGTGGCTTGACTAATTATCTTAGTCTTAAGTGTGTTTTGAATGTGAAAAAATCAGCATCTTCTAAAAAGGGGCAGTAAACACCCTGATTTTGATTGAATTTTGATTGAAAAAGACAAAAAAATGGGAGGGGTAGTTTGGGAGGGGCACTGAGTGATATATGGGTTTAGAGGCAGGGCAGGAGGAAGAGCTGACTGGCTGAGCTGCAGCAGTAGCAGTGTGCGTCTGATAGTGGTGATGATGAAGGCAGAAGGTTGGACATCAACAGGGGGCAGTATTATTGATTAACAGATCTGCAGTTTATTTTTTAAGGCTGTGTTTGAGCAACGATAACAGATTCTATTAGAGCAATGTATAGTAGAGCCTAAGCAGCTTGGCTTGTTATGGGTGGTCTGTTATGAATGGGTCAAAGGTAACTGTGATAAGATGCATTACCTGTGCAACAAGTCCAGTTTTGAAATTTTCTCACTACTAAATTTTCCACAGTAAGCTGTCCCTAAAAATGGAAGTAATTGGAAATGACAGCAATCATGTAAAATGAAAGAAAATGGGAATGGTTTAGCAAGGTGACGGCCTCTTCCTGTTCCAACATGATTGACTGTGCACCAGTGCACAAAGCAAGGCCTACACAGAGTCATAACCTCAGACCAATAAAGAAACTTCTGGGATGAATTAGAGTGGAGATCGTGAGCTAGACCTTCTCATCCAACGCTTCTGGAAGAATGGTCAAAAATTCACATAAACAAAATCCTAAACCTTGTGGAAAGTCTTCCCAGAAGTAATGAATCTGTTATAGCTGCAAAGGCTGGGCCAATATCATACATATTAAACTCTATGGATTAGGAATGGGATGTCACTTCACGGGAGTGCTTGGAAGTTAACTAAATTAATTTGGTTAATTCTAATTACTGCACTTTTTAAAATGAGGTATTTGAATTTGTACATCCTTAAATACAGAAGCTGCAAGAGGAATAATGGAGTAATAATGTACAAATTCTTCTATCTGGCAGAGAGTTTCATAGTTTATCCTTTATATTGCCTGACATACAAACAGCTTTTATACCTAACAAGGTGCAAACATAGCCTTCTTATAAGGTAGAAGGGAGCTGCTTGCTAATTTAGCTAAAAAAAACAAACAAAAAAAACAGCAAAAATAAACCTTTGTTTTCACATTGACTTTGCATATTTGATAGTTCTAAATGGTACAGTTTGTTCCTATTAAGGCACATCTACAAATAACAAAACTTTTATTTGTTATGTAACAACAACAAAAAAAATGTTATTGAGAATCGCTCATGTATTCGGATAATATCAAGATTTTATTTTTGGTCAGTATCGCCCAGCCCTCTTTTGTGGCGATATCACTAGAAAGGTCCAACCTCTTGCGTCTTGCATCACGAAACGAGTGGTTTTGCAATGTATTTGCAAATATTTCAGTGTTGATTTTTTCAATAGCCTTTATTTAAACACATTTATACTAAATGTATACAGTTGTATCAATTCAAACCACTTTAATCATTTGACATTGTTTGATTCTATGTTCTAGGACCTGGAAGTCCAGCTGAGGTGTTAACTCCGCCACACATGGCTGCGATGGCTGCCACAGAAAGTGAAAGCGGCGACTGAGACCCTCCCCAGCCCACACGGTTTGCACTGGCCTCCTGGACTTGTGGGGTACGATGGCCAACTCTGTCGCCACCCTGGTAGTCCAAACAGAACTTCTCCCCACGCAGCCTTCCTCGTCCCTCTCCCCATTCCCCTCGCTCCTGACCCCCGTGGAAGAGGGGGATGACGATGGAGAGAAGGGTGAGGAAGAAGAGAAAGAAACGGTCGTACTCACAGGCGTCGAAATGGTGACATCATCAACATCAGCAGTGTCACAGAACCCAGAGCATCCTTATCAGTGTCTGGACTGCGGGAAGAGCTTTAAGTGGTCTTCCAGGTTAGCACATCACCAGCGTAGCCATAATAACGAGAGGCCGTACCGCTGCAACCTCTGCCCCAAGGCCTTCAAGGGATCCTCTGCCCTGCTGTACCACCAGAGGTGAGGCTTCAATACTTCTAGCTGGTTCTGAACTCCACTCCACTTAACTTTCCCACGTTTAAATAAAATTTTAGGAAAACTGTCATATAAAGAACACCATCATGTTTATAAAATATGTTTGGATAAAAACGTTAATGTGTATGCAGTTAAAACAGTGGGATATGAAGACAGTGTACAACACCCCTCTATTGAGCGGTCTGGATTTTTAACCACAATACTAAAGCCCTATCTGGACTGGATTAGTTTCTCAGGGGGGCGCCTATGAAAAATATTTCACACTTCTAATAAAATTAATGCAGCTGGTCATCAATTGAAAAAACAGGAAGACGAGTGAGTTTTTTGGCTTTCTCGGTCACATGACATCTCGTTCAGTAGCTCCTCAATTTCTACTCACTATTGTGTTTTCGTGGATCTTACGTGAAAATGCGCGCCCAAAGTGTAATTATGGTGCGTGGCAGTGAATAAATAGCTATTTTATTAAACGCGAGGTGATGGAGATTTGCATCCAGATGGGACTAAAATTACTTTAGTGAAAACAGTATGTAAGTTAGCCTGTAATTTTCTCAGAGGATGTCACATAGATGGTCGTTCTGGACAGGAATAAAATCACAGAGGACCCTCTATAAAAAAAAGAAAATCACCCCAGGAACCCCCTGAGAAACTTATCCCGTCTGGCTTAAGTTCACACTTGTCCTAAATAAATAAATTCTTCCCCAGAAACAATTCCCCTCATCACTTTTCTGAACTTTGGGTCTATTGTGCAATTCCATGAATGATGTAGATTTGCAAAAGCTTTGGCTGTTTGCTGGATTTTATTATTTTGTGTACAAACAATTGAGTGGTGAGAAATGCTCAGGAAAATCCAAATCCAGATTCCAGTTCTACAGCTTACACCAGCAGGAAGCTGTACCTCAAATAACTAGCTAAATGCTGTTTGTTTGGTCACGAAAAGCAAGACAGCGCCATCTATATTTTTTAGTTTATTCAGCACCTGCTAGGGTTTTCTTTGAAAGAGTATCAAGGGAGTTCATGCTATTTATCTAGCAAAACTGCAGCAGTTCTGGTCTGTATATGAGTAAGCTAGTGAAATTAGCTGTTGTTTTGCATAACATGTTTGTTGTTTAAACATATTTTAACCGGAAAATGCAGAAAAGTATCACAGTTGTAATGTAGTGTGGAGTAGTGTATTGTAGTGTGAGTAAAGTCAGGACACAGAGGGGTGGGGATACAGCTGTTGTTTAATTTACGGGTTTAATTTACCACCTGCAGAGACTTTACATGAGAGTAGCTGAAAATGTATCTCTCAGACTCTCATTCAGGCTTTCCAAAAACACATAAAAAAAAATCATTAGAGTAGTAGCCCATTTTGATTATACTCTGATGTCTGATTACTGTCTTTAATGCAAAATATTGAATTTCACAGCCTGTTGGTGCATTTAGAGTTAAGGTGTTGTGCAGTATTATAAAAAATACTTGGAAAAGCTTTTAAATTAAGTCTTTTTTGTTCATATACAGCTCTGGAAAAAAATTAAGAAAACGCTTCCGTTTTTGAATCAGTTTCTCTGATTTTGCTTTTTATAGGTTTATGTTTAAGTAAAATAAACGTAATTTTTTCTATAAACTACAGACAACTTTCTCCCAAATTCCAAATAAAAATATTGCCATTTAGAGCATTTATTTGCAGAAAATGAGAAATGACCGAAATAAAAATTAATATTTATAAGGTTTTAGGAGTCCAGAAATCAATATTTGGTGGAATAACCCTGGTTTTTAATCACAGTTTTTATGCATCTTGACATGTTCTCCTCCACCAGTCTTATACACTGCTTTTGGTTAACTTTATGCGAAGCCTGGTGCAAAAATTTAAGCAGTTCATTTTGGTTTGATGGCGTGTGATCATTCACCTTCCTCTTGATTATATTCCAGATATTTTTAATTTGGTAAAATTAAAGAAACTCATCATTTTTAATTGCTCTTTTTTTATTTTTAAAATATTATTTTTTGTCATAATTTGACCTTAAGCACAACATCAACAAGAGTGCTAATATTAATAACGTTAAATATTAATATCAAAAGAGCTAAAATTTGTTTTTGTATTGGCATCAGATCATATCAGAACAGAAAAAAATGGACTATCCCATCACTTAAAAAATCTACTGTTACTGCAGTAAAAAATGGCAAAAACGAGTGTAGTAGGGACAGCGGTGTCACTGGGTTCATACACGTTAGTGTCACTGCTAGGTTCAAAGTGAGTCCTCACCCACAAATATCCAGCTGAAAGCGGCCTTGTGGCCCTAAACTGACCACTGATGAAGGGTTGGAGGAGTGTTTCTTAAACAGTGGGTCAGATCGGTTCGTGAGCGTGTTTCTGCTGGGTTGCCACATGATGGGGAATGTGTGTCAGTGCTTAACTTGCCCGGATTGCGAGATGTGTTGAATTTTCACTTCGAGTTGGACTGAAACATATAGCCAGGCTGACCACATTTGTCTTGGTTGGTCTTATAGTTTATTCACTTGTCGAGGTGTGGTTTACTGTAACAGAATCCTCAGCATTGATAAGCTATTCACTGCTAATGAGGTGCTTTTCTTACCAAATAGGTAGGGCTGTTGACTGATTAAACAGCAAATTAATTAAATTAATTGCTGTTATTATTCGCATGTGTGAATGTCTAAGAGGGTAGGGTAGTGAGAGTTGGGTATCAGGTTTAATCCATATTTCAATATGAACAGATTGGAAGTTGGAGCCAAACTGAAAACATAACATTGCTTGCCTTAAAATCTGTGAAAGATTTCATGTAGGGACGCACTGATGGATTTCTGGGCTGATGTCGGATATTACACATTTGGCAATATAAGCTAACGGAAAGAGTTTTGGGACACCCCGTTTTTTGCTTTATTTTTGATATTTAAGCTTTGGAGTAAACTGCCAGGCCTTTAGGGAAATCAAATAAACAAAAAATTGAAAAATATAATAATTGAAAAATATATATATTTTTTACATTGTTTAGTATTGCTCAGCTTAAAGCCCCACTAGGTAGGATTTCCTTGATTTTTTATCTTTTTAAAGAAGTAAAATTAAAGCTTGAAACTCACTGCAGCGCTCCATTGAGGTGTAATAGAAGGAATAGCGGTGCTCTCATGTCTGTGCAGGAGCTCCTCTGAGCTCAAACCAGACTCTGTAAGTTTTCCGAGGCTCGCGAGAACTGCGACCTGCTTTCCGTCTTTTAGTTCTAATGAAACATTTATTACACTCTGCAACTGTAGGTGGAGTCCACGAGCACAAAATCATAATCCTACCTAGTGGAGCTTTAACATTGGACTAAGTCTCAAAGACGAATTCAATGTCTGAAAGGTGAATGCTGTAATAAAGTTATATATAAGTTATTGATAAGATGAGAAAATAAAAAAGCAGCTTGTCTGTACCATACATATCCCATGTATAACAGTTTACATAAGCTATATACTCTACCCAACCACTAAACGCAAAATTAGTGTTTCAGAATACTGCATCACACAGTGCACTAACTAATCAGCTGCAGTCTTTAACTGTGTAACAGCAAAGTGGAGACACTTGTTTCTAATAAAGAGGCAAAGTATTGAGTGTGTGTAGTCAGTATATAAATGTTCTTTTGTTTGTACATTTAAACCATTGTGTTTTTTCAGGTCCCATTCAGGAGAGAAGCCCTATAAGTGTGATGACTGCGGTAAAGCTTTCAAACGATCTTCTCTCCTACAGGTGAGTAATACCACAGCTGTGTCTGAAAGTGCACATAGGGGTGGAGCTTGTGAGTTAGAGTGGGATTAGAGGCAGGGCTGGGAAAGGTCCACTGTGAGTTACTCCAGAGCTTCCCTGGCTCTAAGCCTGCTGATGCCACTGTCTGCACACTGGACACAACCACTAAAGTGGCAGCTTTGTCTAAACACGCCTACTGTGGGGAGAGCTTAAAAACAGCAACTATGCACAGTACCGAGAGTCAAAAGTTTGGACACACATCTTCCCAATCAATGTGTTTTCTTTATTTTTATGATTTTTTTGTCCAATGTAAATTTAATATTGAAGACTATATTAAAGCTATACAGGAACACATGCATAATTTTTCTTTAAACAAACACAAAAAAACTGTGTTGTTCTGCTGGCCCCAAATGTTAAATAAATTTTGGACCTCTATGACTGTGACTTGATCCCATTGCAGTTTTAACAGCCTATGGAAATCAATGTGTCCTACATCAGATTTAGTCTCTATATAAGGAGTTAAAGGTGTAAAAAAAACCAACTAATTGTTAGTTGTAACTTAAAGTAGTCCTTAAGATTTTTCTGTTACAGTGTAAGTAGTGGAAAGGGAAAGAGTATGCTAATGGCATCAGTGCGCTTCTGCAAATACATATATTTTGTATTTGTCTAATTGGTTTGCCGAAGTTTTTTTTCTCACAATAGATTTACCTGTTTAACTGGTCAAGAGCTTCTGCAAACATAGAGATATCAGAATGCCACACTCACTCTTTTGTCCGCTAATTCACACAAGAACTGTAGAATTAGTACTGAAGAGAGCTGGCAACCTAAAAGACAATGCAACAGAATTCTCACTAACAACATCAGTTTTATCCACTCTAAAAGGAGACCATACTACAATGCACGTTTTAAAAGTATTTTGTCACTTGCTAAGTGCAACTACACAAACGTACTGACTATTTCTTTAAACTAACACAAAAGTAATTCCACCCTTATTGTGTTATCATAATTTACAATATTTGGTTCTAATGAATATTAATCTGATTTAATGTCTAGGTCCACCGAAGTGTGCACACCGGCCTGCGCACCTTTCAGTGCCCATACTGCCCCCTGACCTTCAAGTGGAGCTCACACTACCAGTACCACCTGCGGCAGCACACGGGAGAATGTCCATATCCATGCGACAGCTGCCCCAAGGCCTTTAAGAACTCGAGCAGTCTGCGCAGGCACAAGAATGTGCATCTCGGGGTTAAGCCCTATGTCTGCGTGGTCTGCAGCAAAGCCTTCAGTCAGTCCACCAACCTGAGGCAGCACATGCGCATACACACTGGCGAACGGCCGTATGTATGCAATGAATGCGGCCGCAGCTTCACCCATTCGTCCAATCTGGCTCTTCACCGCAACTCCCATGTGGAAGGCAAGGCCAAGGGTGGGGCCAAAGCTGCCAAGTCGGGAACGAGGGCAGAGGTGGAGGTGGTGCTTGAGGATACGACTTCAGAGGACTTGAGGGCAGTTGGCATGACCATTTCAGACATGGTGGGTCTTGTAGGCGGACAGGAAGGCGGAGTTGGGCAGGTTTTCCTGTCACACCACATGCCGTCGTCCTCCACGCCGTCATCCTCTGGAAACGGCCAGAACGTGCTGACAACGGTTACAAGCTCTGGCCACATGCAGGTTAGCATGGAGGAGGTGAGCGTAGAAACGGGCGCAAACGTACTGCTTTACAGCTGTGGCAGCTGCAATGAAACATTTGGAACACAGACGCACTTAGAAGAGCATCAGGCCCTGCACCTGGACAGCCTGGGGGCGGGGCACGGGGGTGGGGTCACCACTGGTGACAGCATGGTGGAAGCTCAGGGTTGTGGAGTTTCCCTGATAGGGACGGCACCCCTACTGGCAGACTTTGAGGAGGTAGTGGAAACCACAGCGGTGTCTGAAAGCGCACAAGGAGCAGAACTTCTCAGTTTAGGTGGGATCGGAGGCGGGACCGGGCATGTTCAGTACGATCTGCTCCAGAGCTTCACCGGCTCCGTACCTGCCGACGCCACCGTGCCCGCAGTGGACACGACCACAAGAGTGGCGGCTTTGTCAGAATGTTCCTACTGCGGGAAGAGCTTTAAAACCAGCAACTCTCTGAACAGACACATGGCACAGGTGGGTGGATACTGCAGTTTGTGCTCTTTTGAGTTTGAGATTGTTATAGAGAAACTACACTTATAGTACAGTTATGCTGCTCTATTAAATTGAGTTAGAGATGGAAGAATACCCATACTATCACTGCAGTACAGTTTTTACACTTTAAATTGAGTTAACACCCATACTTTCGCAGTGGTACCTTAGTTAAATTTAGATACAGTGCTCATATAGTAGAGTTTCATAGCTTTTTTAATAAGAGTAAGACTATAATGCAGTACCAATATGTACACTACAGTATAGTTTCTTTACTCCTTTGAGTCAGATTGTGATGCAGTACCCATATTTCCACTACAATACAGTTTCTCTGCACTTTTAATTGAGTTACATTGTGAAACAGTACCCATAATTTTAGTACAATACAGTATCTTAATTTTTAATTAAGACAGATTGTAATGCAGTATTCATACCTTCATTTTACTACAGTTCCTGTGCTCTTTTAATTGCAATAAATTGTGATGCACACTACATATATGTCCACTATAGCAGTGCCTCTTATTTTGTGATACAATACACATACTCATACTACAGTAAAGTTCATCTGCTCTTGTAATTGAGTTAGAAATGTATACAGTGCCTATAATTTTCCTACAGTACATTTAATCTGATCTGATCATTTAATCTGATCTTTTTATTGTCCTCATGCAGGTGCATCCTGTGTCCCAGCAGTCCCGCTCTCAGTTCAGCTGCTCGGCGTGTGATCGCTCGTTCCCCCTGCTCTCCTCTCTTCTCAACCACCAGCTCTCCCACACTGAGGAGCAGAGACTTCTGGCTGAGGCTGAGGCCGAAGCAGAAATCGTCTGTCCTCCTTCGCTTTCCCTCGCCCTGCCCCTGCCATCCTCTCCCTCTGCCAAGCGAGATGGAGACGATGGCGAGAGGGAGATTCACGTCAGCCTCATCGCTGTGACAGAGGAGGAGAGACAAACGTGTGGGAAAACGACCACAAGGGCATCGGGGAGGGCTGGGAGAAAAGGAGGTGGGAACAAGAGCGCCACTTCGAATAATGGTGAGAAAACAAACTGGTTTCTAGTAGAGGTAATGGTACCTGGGTCATAGTTGGCTGAACACAGTGGCAAAGAGAATATACCACAGAACGCTTTTCAACTGCAAGTGTTGTCCCGTTGAAATGGCTTCCTCCTGCCGCAGTGTCTACATACTGTAGCAGTTTTTCCTAGTAAATGTAACAATAAAACCTAAATGCTGCCATATATGTGACTTAAACGATGCAGGAGGCTTGACACTGGCAACTACACTGAACAAGCTTAGGTCATGTGACGCACAGGTGCGTCCACTGAAACTCTGCATTGAGATTTAATAATAACAAAATTATTTTGACTACAAAACAGTTTTGTGCCAATAATTAAGTAATGTATATATATATTTTTTTCATTGTTTATTTTACCAACTTATTTTATTTTACCATGGTTTATGTGCATGTGCACAGCAACATTGAATAGTTAAAGGTTTGAAGGTATTCTAATTGTGGGAATTGTAAAAAAAAGTACTTATTAATTAACAGCTGTACTCCACAATAATGATTCCTTGGGTTGCATTATGACTATATTTTAATTTTCATGTCTTTCTTCATAACAGAGAGGCCATATCGTTGCTCAGAGTGTGGGAAGTCCTTCAAGGGTTCGTCAGGACTGCGCTACCACATGAGAGACCACACGGGAGAAAGACCGTACCGCTGCACAGAGTGCGGAAAGAGCTTCAAGAGATCCTCTCTGCTGTCCATACATCAGCGGGTAAACACTCACACATTAAGTGACAAGTTGTTGCTGAAGGAACTAAAAAAAAAAAAAAGTTGGGACAGCATGGAAAACCCATGTAAAAAAGTATTTTTAACAGTTTTCTTTCAATTGACTTTTATTTGATTGCATACCCAAGATATTTCCTGCTTTGTCTGTTAAACTTCTTTACATTTAATAATAAATCAAGTAATGAAGAAGGTTTTTTTTTTTTTACCAGGCTTTTCGACATGTTGCTGATAACAGTCTGAATGGTCTGTGTTTTATTTGGCTTGAAGCACACAGCATCAGTTTATTTAAAAAATAATTCCTGATATTAATCAACATTTTTTACTGTGTGATGCTTTTCTCTTACCCTTTCCACACTAAAATTACTTTAATGGTTAAATGATATTATGGTCTCTAGAGGCCGAATTATTAAAATCCCTTCCAATATGTCTTTAAGTAATTCTAATTGTCTCACATGGTTTGTTACCCATTAATGATTTAGCTACTTAATGATTTAGCTTTTTGTCGATATCACTTTTGTACAAAATCAAGATTGGAATCTAAACAGTATTTTGTTGTTTTACCTCATTACTGGCCCTGTATATTAGGGCTACACATTACTGAAAATAACTGACATTGCAATGATTTTTGGTTTGCAGTATATAATGCTAAATGCAGAAATTACCCTGTAGATTTCAACGGCTCAACATTCAATGCTATGAATTCTCCACTCTATATGGCCTGGAGTAGACTGGAGTAAAATAATTGATATTAGGCAGATATAATCCTCCTTTGTAGATGTGTAATGTTATGGAAATACATATTTAAGCAGACAAAAATAATATGATATGATTTTATTAGCTTTATGTGACATTGCACACCCTGCAATATGACTTTGATATGAACATTCTCACCGCACTGAAATGTTATACTGCACAGCCATAATGTATATCAGTAAAATGATGCTGATCATAAAATATTTCCTGCGGTCATAATGTTTGCAATGAATTAAAAGTCAAAAGAAAATGTAATACTGATTTGGGGTGTAAAGAAAAATAAAAAAATAGACAGCAAAGCTTAGTGATTGGACATTTAAATATAGCTTGGGAATTTTATTTTTGACACAATCAATTGCATACTTAATCAGTTACAGTAATATTCGCTAAGGGATGACCAACATGTGCTTTTATGGGCTGTTTGAAATTATTAGAATCAGGATGACCACTGGTTAATTTTGTAAAAATGTTCAGGGACCTAATTTCTGCCTAATAAAAACCTTATGTGAATTTTGGGATGATTTCCTGGAAAGGGATTAAGCCTAGTGCTGGACTGCACAGCATTTTGAGTGGAGCTTCTCCACAGAAAGGAAAACGGACTAGGCTTAATCCCTGTTTGGGAAGCTGGCCCATATAACATTGAATAAAATACTAATGCTTTGTTTTGAACATAAAAAAAAACTCAGGGTTTGGAAGTGATAGAAGAAAAAAGGAAACTGAAATGCTGAAAGTTAGTAAGCAGTAGATCTAAATTTTACCTTATTTTAGCTTTATCTTATTTTAAGTGCAGCCAGGTCAAATGTTAATTTGAAGATATCTCACATGCTGTTTTTTCATCATCAGGTGCACACAGGAGTACGAGCCTTCCAGTGCTCGTATTGCTCTCTAACCTTCAAGTGGAGCTCGCATTATCAGTACCATCTCCGCCAGCACACAGGCGAGCGGCCCTACGTTTGTCAGGAATGTGGCAAGTCCTTCAAAAACACCAGTTGCCTGCGAAGACACAGCCAGCTGCACTCCGGCTTGCGTCCTCACGCCTGTTCTGTGTGCGGCAAGTCCTTTTCCCAAACCTCCAACCTGAAGCAGCACGAGCGTACACACTCGGGAGAGAGACCCTTTCAGTGTATGCAGTGTCACAAGAGCTTCACACACTCCTCTAACCTGCAGCTGCACCTGCGCACACACTACTCACGCAAGGACTTCAAGTGCCAGCACTGCAACAAGGAGTTTGTCATGCACTCTTACTTGCAGAGGCATCTCCGAACCCACGTCAATGGAGGACTGGCCTCGTGTGCAAAAGAAGGGGGGAAGGCCGGAAAGACTGGGAAAGGTGGGGCTACTGAAAACACTGCGACCACGATGAGTTTGAATGTGAACGCATCAGGTGGGCTAGGCTCGCTGTTTCCCACGGATGGAAACTCCACCCTGATCCTCTCTTCATCAAACCTGGACATTCCCCCAAACACCTCACAGAATTATTTCATGATTCAGACTCCCATGGGACTGCAGTTAATCCCACTGTCCAATCCAGTGCCAACGCAACCAGCACCACCTCCTCCACCACCACCTCCTCCTCCTCCACCACCAGTACAACCACCATCCCAGAACTTCCTCCTACTTCAGTGCCCATCTACTAATGGAATCCAGCCAAGCATCATCCTCGTTCCCACAGCAGGCAATTCAAACACTGTTCCTGCCCCCGCTGTGCCACAGCCCCTGCCCTTAGTACAAACCATACCAGCATTGCCCCAGGTCCTGGCTTCACCTCAAACACAAATATCTCAGTTCCAACCACTCCAGACCCAGCAGAGGTTTATCCTCACCAACAATAACAATGCTTCCCTTATTACCACCCCACCCCAAAACACAACAGCCATAACTAGACCCATATTGGGAACACTAGGCCGTACCAGGAACACCAGAACCAGGCGTGGGCGCAAAACCAAAGCCAAAACCCCAGCATCTGTTTCCTTGCTACAGACAACACAACCTGCACCAGCAACTCAATCATTAACCCCACTCTCAACATCTTCTACAAACGCTTCAACTGCTGCTGCTGCTGCTGCTCCAGTGACTTTGACCCAGCAACTTAACGTTCAGGTTCCATCATTGGTGCCATCTCAGAATTCAGGTCCAGTACTTTCTGTCACGCCTTCTGTCCCAGCCACCGTCCCAGCCACACCAGTGAACCCAACAGCAAGTGCACCAACAAATAGTCCCTGTGCCTCAACAGGTGACCCCCAGAACGCAACTGCTGCAGACAAGCTCCCGGAGCCACTCTCAGGGGAGCACTTTGTTCTGTGTTTTAAGAAGGAGACAGGAGAGAGGGAACAGGGGGACGGGATGGAGGTTAAGGTGGAGATGGATGGTAGGGTTGAGGAAGGAAGATCTTATGTGTTACAGTTTGAGGGAGAAGGGGAACAAGGGGAGGGAGGGAGTGGCGAAGGTGTGGAAAAGTCTTATGTTCTTCGTATTCAGGCGGAGGGAGAACCAGAGGGAGGTGATGTGAAGGAGGAGGCCGAGATGGTTTCTCTTAATTTGCTTCAAGAGTGGAGCAGGGGAAGGGAAGGGGAAAGAATGGAAGGGATCGAGGGAGGTGTCGGGGTGCAGGAGAAATCGTTTGTTCTTCATTTCCAAGCAGAGCCTCAGAGTGATAATGACATTCAACAGAACTCTAATTTCACAGAAGGTCAGAATGAAGACCTTGGCCTTTCCTGTCATTCTGCCCAAACTTTGATGCCACTTGGGGGGCAGGAAGTTGTATTTGAGTTGGCCAATGAGGCTAAGATAGATGGGGACACAAGCACTGGACAGAGCGTTCAAATGATTGCACTTATAGAAGGCGAGGGCAGCAGTGCTGAGGTTGGGGACAACTTTACTGACCCAGGTAGAGTTGTTGGGACAGGAACTGGGCAAATGGAGGGTATCTTTCAGTTAGAGGGTGGAGAAGGTATCGTTATTATTGAAGTCAGTACCGGTGGTTTGAGAGAAGAAGCAGAGGGAGGAGTTTCTTTGGGGTTACGGAATGTGGAAAAAGAAGTTCCTGCAGCGCAGGAAGGGACGTCTGAAGAGCAGAAGGTTCTGGAAACCGAGAGCAGATTGTCATCAGCTGGAGTAAACGGGGCCGAGGGCTGAGCTAGAATTGACTCGCATGAATAACCTAGAGAGTGCACAATTTGTCTGATTAACCTTCACACACTACTTCACTTGACTGTACCAGTGATACGTGTCGTCATTAACACAAATCGTCCAGTTTTGGCAAAGGTTAGTGATGTAATGTGTCACAATCCAGGTGACTAAAGAAACCTAACCAGTCACTCCTGATTAGGTTCTATGTCTTTCAGCCATCAAAAGATTAAAATCAAGGGAAGCTGGAAGCCAAGCACATGATTAAAAATTATTTAACCTCTTCAATGGTTGAACATTTTGAGAAACTTTCCATTTCACTTTTTCTAATGATTCTCTGGGCAATGAAGTGGAGCACTGCAATTTCTTCTACAAGGAGGCAGTTGCTCACCTGGCCCCTACGGGGAGCTGTTTCACAAACCACAAATGGCAGATGTAAACTGCTAAAATAAGCTTCTGACTGAAAGAAATTTCTAAAGCTGTTCTACTGGCAGAGAGTGTGCAGAGATTGAGAAGAAACGATTAAGAATGTTGGACATGATATGTAAAAACTAATAATAATATGCTGTCATGTTGACAGTGGGTGTATAAGATGAACATAATTTGTGAATATGTCTATACTGTTTCACTATAACTGTTGATATTAGGACATGGTCCTGTTCAATAAAAAAAAGTAAAAAAAAAAAGTAATGTAATTTTTTAATTTTTAGTTGAAGTATTTGAAGGGCGTCCGTTCTTAAAACTAGCGTTTAACACTATTTGCTTTGTTGTGTAATGTCATGTTGTGCTGCACTTCATTACTGAATCTCATTGGTTTAAAGTTTACCCTCATTCATCACTGTATGCAGCATGGTGGTTCAGCAGGGGCGCTGCTGGTGTTTTCCCTCTATCTGTGTGGGATACCTCCAGATTCTCAATTTTTTTACTCCCATCACCCAAAAGCCATATTAAGTGATTTGACTATGCTAACTTGCACAGCAGAGTAAGTAAATGGTTGTGTGTGGTACCCTGCAATGAACTGGTCCCCTCTCCAGTGTGTGTTCCTGCCAGTGATTCCAGGTAGACTCCAGATTCAACGCCACCCTGACCAGGAAGAAGTGGATAACAAGATGGATGGTTGCAGGACTGGAACCTTTGGGATGGTAATGAAGATTGGAAAACATGTTGAGGCTCATAAATACTCAAATACTCAAAAATTATGAAGCATTCATGGTGGCCAATTTAATACAGTGTATAGAATAACCCATATGTCAATTAAATTAAAAACAAAAATGGAAATATGTTTTTTACAGTACGATACTTACAGTACCAGTCTAAATTTTGGACTGTTGTACATTTAATGTTAAAGACATTAAAGATATACAGAAACATGTGAAATTATTTTGTAAACAAAAATGTTAAACAAGCCTCTTCTAAGTAGCACATTTATCTTTGAGGACAGATTTGCACATTTCTGGTATTTCTCATTGACTTCATGAGGTTGAGTCACTTGGAATAGTTTTCTCAGCATCTTGAAGGAGTTCCTGGAGTTGCTGCTTTTACTTCAACGCTGTAAGTTATTGTAAAATTTAAGGACATGTTTAAAACAGATACAGCAAAACAAAGGTATTTTTTATTTGGAATTTATATTTAATTATTTACCTCCCCAACAATCACCAGGGCTATCTTAGTGAAAACATTTGTGATATGTTAAACTTTTGTATGTTAATTTAAATATTAAAACTGTGCTAAACTGTAAAGGAACAGTGTAAAATCCAGGAAAGTGACTTGTTGCCTCTCAGTTACAGGGTCACTGCTTGCTAAGCCAGTTAGCTAGCTGGCTAGGTTAATTTGCTAAGCCAGTTAGATAAGTTAGCTAAACCAGTAAGATAGCTTGGTTTGCTAGGCCAGTTAGTTAGCTAAATTAGCTAAGCTAGTAAAATAGCTGGGTTAGCTAAGAAGGTTAGTTGGCTAGTTAAGTTAGCTAGGCTGTTAAGTTAGCTAGGTTTGCTAAGCCAGTTAGTTTAAGCCATTTAGCAAGTTAGCTAACTCTAGCTTATCTAAGGCGGTTAGTTAGCCTAGCTTGGTTAGCTAACACGAACACTAAAGAAAGCAGGAACATGTTTTCTTGAATTACTATATAAATAATACTATATATATATATATATATATATATATATATATATATATATATATATATATATATATAATACTATACTATATAAATTTCAACTGCCTGGTGTTTTAATATATATTTTAAAATTCCACTATATATTGTACGTTTTATTATCTATAGTTCTTACATGGGGAAAAACCGAAGTGAAGCAGCGCCCAAACCTGGTCTGAGCCCTAATTTAACTTTCAGAACTGAACTGAACAGACCTCGCGCGCTTTATTTGATAAGCTGTGGCTTCGGCTCGTGACCCGTTGCGCTAAATGGCTGATCTACAACTCATTGCACCAGCATCAAGCCGCAGGTATGTGCTACAGATCAGGCAACACGGGTAGTGTCATTTTGAGGTACTAAATCAATCTTAAAATAACATAGAGTCTCAAAATAACGCTAGTAATTTACTTAATAAATAATATGTGCTTATCAATATTTTAAGTATTTATAATTATTTTAAGATGCTATCATTATTTTGAAATATTAAGTAGTTATTTTAAGATGCTATCATTCTTTTAAAATATTAAGTCGTTATTTTATGATATTAAGTAATTATTTTGAGATGCTAGTAGTTAATTAAAAATATTTAGACATTATTTTGAGATGCAAAATCATTATTTTGATATTTTAATCATTATTTTAAGATACTAAGTCAGCAAAAAAAAACTTAGTATATCAAAATAATCAGATAGTCAGCAATTTACTTAACAATGAAAAGAATGTGCTGGATTTTTTTATATCATTATCACTGTAGGTGGCAAGAATGGGTTTCCATATAAATCAGCAGTGTTATAGGTTGAAATATTGCCTAGTTTAAGACCTATAGGTCTGGGTAATTATGCTTTTAAAGGCCTTAGGCTGTAAAATGCCTGTGTTAAAAGCCTGGGTGTTTAGCCTATGAAAGGCCTGTGAATTAAAGGCATGGATGTCTAGGGTTTAGGCTGTTAAAGCTCTGGGTGTTTATGCTATAAAACGCATGGGTGTTTAGGGTTTAGGCTGTGAAAGGTCTCTGTGTTTAGGCTGTTAAAGGTCTGGGGGTTTGGGCTGTGAAAGACCTGAGTGTTTAGGGTTTAGGCTGTGAAAGGCCTGAGTGTTTAGGGTTTAGGCTGTGAAAGGCCTGGTGTTTAGTGTTTAGGCTGTGAAAGGCCTGAGTGTTTAGGGTTTAGGCTGTGAAAGGCCTAATTGTTTGGATTTAAGGCTGTGAAAGGCCTGAGTGTTTATGGTTTAGGCTGTGCAAGACCTGATTGTTTAGGGTTTAGGCTGTGAAAGACCTGATTGTTTAGGGTTTATGCTGTGAAAGGACTGGTTGTTTAGGGTTTAGGCTGTGAAAGGTCTGGGTGTTTAGTCTGTTAAAGCCTGGGTTGTATGCTGTTAAAGGCCTGGATTGGGCCTGACTCAGTAAGGATTATTTTTTGTGAGGTCGCTGAGTGCACAGACTGTGGTCCGTTTGGCTGAGCGCAGTTTGCGTAAACTCCGTATTCACGAAGGCAGATAGGGCGAAAGTGTGCTGCGGCTGATAAGCACTGAACACGCAGATTCCTCGCTGGAAACGCTGCGGAGCTCGCGTGGACATGCGGGTCCGTGGCTATTCGTGTCTTTTGGACATTATCTGATCTGCGGAGTGTTGTTGGGAGGTAAGTGGGTCATTTGGAGGACCTGCTTGGTTGGGGTTCGGGTTCTGCGCAGACTGCGTTACCGAATAAGGCTTTATTATAGCGGCTGGATTGGAAGCTGTAGGTTAGCTAGCGCGCTGGGAACAGCGGAGATCGTCCAGTACAACAGCTGTTCTAAAAATAACAATAACAGTAAAGTTATTAATGGATCTACTGAGTCATTTAGCTTAGATTAAAGCAGTGTATGTACAGTGTGCTTATATATAGCCCGTTCTACTACCACAACCCCCCACTCTACAGTATAATCCCCTCTCACTGTGAGCTGCCTGTTTCTGTTTTTACAGCTAAAGAGGTCAGAACCAGGCAGGGGGATGTTCCAGTTTTCCTCAGAAAAGTATTTACTCTTCTTCCTTAAAACATAGGTTATATTAATTTAAGAGAAATCCCATTCTTAATCCATGGGGTTTAATATTATGTTGGCCCACCTATAACAGCAATAACAGGCTTCAACTTTCTTCGGAAGGCTTTCCACAAGGTTTAGGAGTGTATTTATGGTTTATTTTTGTCGATTCTTTCAGAAGCACACTTGTGTGGTCAGCATTAAAAAAGTTTCTTTAAATCCCACACCAAATTTTACGCTACCTCAAAAGAACGACTTAGTATCTCCAAAAAAAATACTTACTATCTTAAAAGAATTACTTTGTATCTCAAAAGTCCGTAGTATCTCAAAATAATTACTTATTTAATTATATGATTTTGGCCCACCCTTTACACCTATAACAGGCTTCAACTTATTTGGAAAGGCTTTCCACATGGTTTAGGAGTGTGTTTATGGTTTATTTTTGCCCATTCTTCCAGAAGCACACTTGTGAGGTCAGCATTAAAAGTTTTTTAAATCCTGCATCAAATTTTACCTCAAAAGAACGACTAAAAGAAAGACTTAGTATCTTAAAAATTACTTAGTATCTCAAAATGTCTTTGTATGTCAAAATAACAACTTAGTATCTCACAATAATGACTTCACACTCCTATGAGCTTGAGAGAAATCCAATTCTTAATCGATAGAGTTTAATATGATTTTGGCCCACCCTTTACAGCTATGACAGCTTCAACTGGGAAGGTTTTCACAAGGTTTAGGAGTGTGTTTATTGTTTATTTTTGCCCATTCTTTAAGAAGCACACTTGTGAGGTCAGCATTAGTTCCTTCACCAAATCCCACACCAAATTTTACTCTACCTCAATATAATTACTTAGTATGTCAATATTAATATTAATATTAATAATGAGAGAGATTCTCAAAAGAACGACTTAGTATTTACAAAAAATGTCTTAGTATTAAAAAAAAAAAGACTTGCACAGCTGGCATACAACCGACCTTCAATGAAATATGGTTAAAGTAATGTCCGTTGTTGTTGTTTTTACATTGAAACATGGTAAATGTTGAAATTTTAACATTGAATCAACATGATGTCTTAAACCGTCTACCTTTTGAATAAGCATTTTACATTTCATCAACATACAATTTTAAATAACAGTTGGATGGAGGGTTTAGTGTTTACTGTTATGTTTATGTTCAATCAGATTGGTAGTGGTGAATAGCATTCTTTATACTCTGTAGCTTTACAACAGTGATGTAACAGTGTTAACACTGTTAATCCTGTGATTTTCTAGTTTTAGTTCCTACTTCTAAGACATTTATATTTAGAGAGCGAGAGAGAATACACATAAAATTGTTAATTTTTTATCCTGGCATACTTTTTTTTCCCTCTTCCATACAATTTTGAGCCTCCCGAATGTGAGCTATGGTTTATCAAAGGTTGAATGTACAACAACAATAACATTAACATTGAATTAATGTTGAAATGCTAGCTGGGTAGTATCTAAAAAAAATGACTTAGTATCTCAAAATAAGGACTTAGTACTCAAAATTACGACTTGGCTCACCCTTTACAGCTATAACAGCTTCAACTGTTCTGGGAAGGCTTTCAGCAAGGTTTAGGGGTGTGTTTATGGGAATTTTTGTCCATTCTTCCAGAAGCCACATGTGTAAGGTTAGCATTAAGAGTTCCTTTAAGCCCCTCTCCTTAATAATATAATAATTCCTCCTCCACCTCCAACTTTACACTTGGCACAATGCAGTCAGACAAGTACTGTTCTTCTGGCAAATGCCAAACCCAGACTTGTCGATCAGATCAGCCAGATGAAGAAACTTGATTCGCCACTCCAGAGAGCGTTTAGTTTTGAGGAAATTTTACAACTTGACTTGTTGAACAGGTGCTGCATCCTATCACTGTACTATGCTCTTGAGAGCACTTCATTTTTTCACAAATGTTTGTAGAAGCGGTCTGCATGCCTAGGTGTTTGGCTTCATAGACCTGTGGCCATGGAAGTGAATTCTTCACCAGTGTTTGAGCTTAGGCCTTGAGATGCCCATATATCATATTAATATCAATATAACATGCTTTTTTTTGTAGTAGCAATAATAAATCTATATGTTTAAAAGTGTTTTTTTATATATTTAGACATTTCAGTTCAGTTATTTATTTATATATCTATATAATTATTAATTTCTATATTCATAAAAAATTGCAAGCCCTATTCACCCATCTTCAGTGATTCATCATCAGTGATATCACAACCTTCACACTGTTGAATTTTCAAGGGCCTGATGACGCTTGTTCTGCTGCATGCTCAGCAATTAATGGTATTAAATTCACCTAATATTTTTCATATTATCTAAATAATATGAGAAAACATATCAACATGAACAGTTTAAATTCACAACTCAACCATGTTTTCATCAAATGCCCATTTTTACTAAAATGTTCCACCCTGTTGTGCAGCTTGCTATAATAGGGTGGATGAATGCCTGACAGAATAAAAAAATATATAAAAAATGTAGTTTCTGTGTAGCCAGAAGTCATATAAATATGATCAAATGTAATTTTATGTCTGTTTTAAAAGTTTGAAAGCTGCACTTTCTCAAATATTTTCTCTCTTTTTTTGTAGGACCACCAACTGAACTGCTGTAAAGATCAGAAGGCAAGATGGTGAGGGTGGACTTAGGAACTGTAGTCCTTCGGCGAATGAGAGAAGAGGACATTGAGACTGTGAAGGCTCTCATTAAGGTGCTCCACTGAATTTTTCAGCACACCTGGTGTAGAATACGGTGTAGATTAGTGGTTCCAGGCGAAACAGTCCAATCTGACCCCTTTGAAAAAAGTTGGGGTTTGGCTCTTATAGCTCTTATAGATCTTATAGCTGTTAACTTGCGGCTTCTGAGGCTCATAACTGGATGCAGTCCTGATGAGGGCCAGTTTCATCACAACATTTTTAATGGTCTTTGCGACTACACTTGAGGATACTTTCAAAGTTCTCAAAATGGTTCAGCGTGACTGAGCTTCATTTCTTAAAGTTTTTTTTTTTACTTAGTTGAGTAGTTCTTGTCATAATATAGATTAGAACATTACTCTAATAGAGCTATTCACTGTATACCACCAACTCTACCCCTTCACAACTTTACAACTGATGCTCTTAAACTAACATTAAGAGACAATAAATTTAAATAATTCATTTTTAACAAGTTAAGCACAGCTTTTAACTGAAAGCCTGAAATTCCAGGTGTGACTACCTCATAAAGCTGACTGAGAAAATCCAGCCAATATGTGCAAAACTGTCTAATGTAAGCAAGAGGTGCTACTTTTAAGAATATAAAATATAAAACATATTCTGGTCTGTTTAACCTTTTTTTGTTTACTAGATAATTCCATATCTTTCCTTCATGGTTTGGATGACTGGTATTAACCTATATTCCAGCACATTTTTAAATAATGAAAAAAACACTGAATTTAAGGTGTCTCAAACTTTTGACTGGTACTGTATATTCAAATATATTTGTTTTATTGTGTCTTTTTAAGGGTGTGTGCGGGGGAGGAGAGGAAAGAGGGGTTAGACAGTGGTAGTTATGAGACTTAATCCATATTTAAACTCAGGCTCTGTAAGACGAGCGGATTACCACAGGAAGCTTTGGGGCAAAACTTTGTAAAGTGATTAATGTGCATCAAAATGATTTAGTTGAAAATGATCTGGTTATTAGAGGCATTCATACTAAATTGAACTGTATGTTTATGCATGAGTGGTACTGTGAGAATTGGCATGGTTCTGTATAGACCGTTCTAGCACTTCTCATCCATGCTTCTTGTTTCTTGATCTTGTTTCAGGAGGGATGCGAAGGGACAGAGAACCGCCTCATCCTTCACCTCCTCACTCGTCCGCTGGCTCTTCTCATGCTGGCCACGCTGTCCTCCATCCTCCGCTTCCTGGTGCACTCCTTCATCGTGGCCCTGCTGATTCCCGTCTTCCTTTGCATCATCTACCTCAAGCTCACCATCCCGCGCTCCACGGGCATCCTCGGCTCCACCAGGCCCTACTGGGACTACGTGGGCAGCTGTTACCAAGCCGAGTCTGAGCCGGACCTGCCCAACCCGCACGCAGCCAAAGCCAGGCTGGTGGCCAACCAGGAGAAGGCCAGACGTCGCAGGAAGGCCAAAGAGCAGGAGAAAGGAAAGACGAAGGAGAAGGTGGCAGAAGAAGACCTGAAGGAGAGAGCGAGGGTGGCTGGGGAGGTGTGGCTGGCGGACAGTGACTGCGAGGTGCTCGGCTGCGTGGCTCGTGACGGCTGGAGCCGCGAGGGGGTTTACCGAATCTGCAGGCTGGTGGTGCAGAGCTGGTACAAACGAGAAGGTATCGGAAAGCTGTTGGTCCAAAGCCTAGAAGCCAAAGCCAGGCAAAGTGGAATCTGTCGGGTTTACGCTCACGTCCCTTTCCCGTCTAAAGTCGGAGAGGCGTTCTTCAGGAAGTTGGGCTACCGGCTGCAGGGCGAGACGGACGGAGTCGAGGGTGAGGAGGAGGAGGAGGACTATGAAGAGCCAGAGAAAGGCTGGCTTGGGTTCCCAGTGACTAAAGTGTTTGTTAAAGATTTGTGAGTGTGATTGCAACAGAGTGGGGTTGTTTACTGTAACTACAACATTTGCCTGAAATTATACAATAAGCACATATTTTGGGATGCTACCAAGATTATTTCCAAAATCCATTTCTAAACAATGGAAATGGAAATGTATTGCCCGGTTGAAGGAGGGGGACGTATTATGGCGCTTGACCGAGTTGCTATATTTGGTCGTCTGGAGATTTACTTCTTTTAAAAAAAAAAAATGGAGAATTGGCACACAATGCCTCAGGCAATTAGCAGCCTGTTCAGTGTTTTGTTCTCACAATGCTGTATTTTCCGATCTTGTTTCAATACTTTATCAATATCAATAGGGCTAATATCAGTTAGGATTGCACAATATTGGGGAAAAAATGACATTGTGAAATACAGCTCTGGAAGAAATTAAGAGACCACTTCAGTTTCTGAATCAGTTTCATTTTGTACACCATTGGAATGAGTGGTGTTTCTACAGCAGAGGTGTCCAATCTTACCTGTTAAGGACCAGTGTGGCTGCGGTGTGGTTTCCATTCCTGCAAAAACAACTGATTCCAGCTGTTTAGTCAGTTGTTCAGTCATCAAACCACTTATCACATGAGTTTTTGATTGGCTGGAACAAAAACCTGCAGCTAAACAAACCCTTTTGCAGATACAATTGGATTTCCCTGCTCTACTGTAATTTCCAATGTCCAGGCTAAAACTATACTAAATTTGCTAAGAGCGAAATACAATCTAAACTTTTTTTGTAACATGTGCAAAGCCATGTTCTGTTTTATCCAATAAAAACTAATTTTGCAGGTGTAGGGTTGAACTTCCAGACCGGGATTAATTAAGCCTAGTATTCGAATACAAAACATTTTTTTTGTTTAATTTTTTATTTTTTTTTAAACTGCTGCTGATGCAGCATTGCTGGATAGCATTACAGTGCGCTCAGAGGAAAGCGCAGCGACTTGGTTTCCTATACATCAGCTCACAGACGCTTTGTGCTGATCGACCCTTTGGAGTGATGAGAGGAGAGAGCAAGGCCAATTGTGCGCTCTCAGGCCTCCAGCAGCTGATGCTAAACAACATTTTGACTGCATGATTTTCCATTGAAAGGAAAATATAGCCTACAACTAGGCTTAATCCCTGTCTGGGACACTTCTCCATAAATTTTACACTGATTTTGAATTTGTTTTTGAAAATAAACTTAGTAAAAAACAAATATTATCAATTAATAAACCATTTGAGGCACCATTTGTTTTTCTAGTTGAGAAGAGGAAAAAAAAAGTTGTTCTACAGAACTCTCCTTGGTCATTGGAGATTAATCTGTATTCAGACTGATTTTATTCTGTGCTAAATTAGGTTGAGCTCATGGGTTGGTTGGGAAAAGGTGGGTTGGGTTAATCCACACTGGAAAAAAAACATCTCTCTGAAAGAGGAGGATGAGGAAGGTCTGCTGTGTTAGTTAATTTCAGAAACGTGTCAAGATTTTGTAGACATTGTAAACCTGGGCTGAGGACCATGGCGTGAGATGAATTCACCTCAAATGACAGTGTAAGACTGGAAACCATCCAGCCACTAATGGTGGATAGAAAAACAACTTAATCAAATCACAACACTTATTTATATATTTGTTTATTTATTTATTTATTCATTTTATTTACTGTGGTATTTTATTTTATTTTATTTTATTTGTTCAGTTTTAGTTGTTGGTAGATTAACAGTTATTTCCGGAGATCTGTGGGTCAGTTGTAGTGCTGTAAAATCATTGTCTAATCAGTGCTCTGTTTGTATTGAGACAAATCAATAAACCTTTTATCACAATGGTTTCATGATTTTTTTTTTTTAATCAACATTTGCAAAAGTTTTTACATATACATTACAATTTTTGCACTAAAATGTGTACGGGATTATAAGGTGCACTATCAATAAACCTCTATTTCTTTGTCCATTTTCATACATAAATCACACCAGATTATAAGGCCATTATGCAACACTAGTAAGGAATAGGGGTGTTGCCATGTTTTCCTTTTAATTCAGAAAGTCTCACTGCTGAGTAAACTTAACTTAATTTACTAACTTAGTTAAGTAAAGCTAAACTAAGTAAACAGAACTGTAATTCTTAAAAAAAAACAAAAAAAACAACACTTTCTTTCAAAGACAAACAAGGGCTGGCTGTTAATCTACACAGATTAAATCTACACTTTCCTGAAAACTGTTTATTTGGGTGAGTAAAGCGCTTCCGGTTACTTACAGTAAGCTTAGCTTTCCAGATTTCTCCAGAACTAAGGCTGGATCATTAGCATTAGCCGCTAGTAGTTACTCTGAGGAACCCTGAGTGTTCCAGTGGTATTAGCTAGCTGTTCGTCCCACATAGCTTGTTTTAACACAGTAAATGTGCAGGCTACAGGCATATATACTCGCAACTGAACAGCAAAATAGATAGCCCTTAGCATGGTTAGGGGCTAATGCTGCTCCAGCAGTGCTATCCAGGGTTATCAGCAGGCGAAATGCCGATAATACTTAACTCTGAAGGGCAACATAGCTAGCGTTTAGTGTGGTTAGCGGTTAATGCTAATGCTACTGCAGTCTCAGTGCTCCTATTAGCGCTGTACTTCAATGGAGTGGCTTTACTGCTCCTTACAACCTGACTGGTAAAATTCATACATAAGCCGCACCAGTTTATAAGGCACACTGTTGATTTTTGGAAAAATTTAAGGATTTTATGTGCGCCCTATAGTGCAAAAATATGGTACAACACATTTACAATCAGCCATAACATTAAAATCACCTGCTTAACCTTCTGTCAAATCCGTAAAGTTGTGAGGAGTGACCTCTCAGACTTAAACTGTTTCTTGATGCTTAATTTAAGTTCATAAAATTATTATATATGATCTTAACCAAGGTATCCTGGGGGGAAATGACTACACACTGACAGGGTGCCTATGGTCCATGGAAAAGAAGCTGCCAATGGCAACAGAATAAAGTCAATTATTATTATTATTGATATTATACGATCCAATTTATATATTATGTACATTTGGTTGCAAAAGTTAACCTAACTCAAAGTAGTTAAGAAATGAGTGAAACATATAGAACATCACAGTTAGATTCCTCTCAGATTCTTACGTTCATTCATTTTTCCTGCATCAACACATCAAGCTCAAGAACCAACTGTTTACTCGCTGCCTAATCCTGTATATCCACCCCTTCCCCTTGACTGGCATCACTTAAACCATTTCATTAATGATAATGTTATAATTTTAATGTCATGGCAGGTCAGTATAAATGCTCCCGTAACACTTTCTGACTGGTAACAAAACAAAACACAACACACGCCCCCCTCCTGCACCTCAATACCACAGGCGAGGAGATGATTCAGAGAACCATAAACTGGTCACGGTGTTGCTACGATTCCTCCAGATAGTTGAGCTGAGGTTGCCAGATTCCACCAATCTGACTCATTTTGTTTTGTGTTTTTTTCCACAGCATGCACAAGCATGCCAAGTCAGAAATGAACTGGCTGAACTGTGTTAAGATTGTCCTTTTTCCATAATAACAATAAAGGGGTTAAAGCCCCACAGATCCCACACTTCTCTCCTGATGGAAAGAAGGCCAAATCTAACCACAGTAACACATTTACTGCAGAATTGTAATAAATAAAATAATAAATCCAGAAATGTGCTAGTGCATCTCAAGAAATTAAAATATATTTAAAAAGTTACTTCATTTCAGTTATTTGGTTCAAAATGTGCAACTTATTGTTGATGATTATGGCTTGCAGCAAATAAAAACACAAAAATCAGTGTCTCAGAATATTAGAATATTATATAAGACCAATTGGTACTTTTGGCATTGTGTGGGCCGTGGGCCAAGTCCTGCTGGAAAATGAAATCCGCATCTCCATAAAAGTTGTCAGTAGCAGAGGGAAGCATGAAGTGCTGTAAGTAAGATTTTCTGGAAAAACACTGCACTGACTTTAGACTTGATAATAAAACACAGTGGATCAACACCAGCAGATGACAGACATGACTCTCCAAACCATCACTGATCATAAGTAAATTTTACATTTCATTTGTAAATCAAGGGAGCAGAGTCTGGAGGAAGAGTGGAGAGACACACAGTCCAAGCTGCTTGAGGTCTAGTGTGAAGTTTCCACCAATCAGTGATGGTTTGGAGAAACATTCCCACCGACACCTGATTGTCACCCCATTGACTGAGAAAAAAAGTGACTCCAATTTTACCTCCAAATTACAAATATGCAATATTGGATAATTTTCCTGTTTTTTGTAGGTTAAGGCAAATCGGGAATCACTCAGCATTCGCTCAGTTTGATAATGTGAACTACTGAAAGATGCTCACTGACGAGTCGCAGACTCCCAGCAAATATTTGGCATGCAAAATATCTGATCCAGTCGGCGACTGTGATTCAGGAGCAGAAACTACCTACAGGGATAACCGATGGTCTGGGATCATGTAGAAAGAGAACCACAGATCTGACCTCACGCATCTTCTGCATGACCAGAGCCGTTTATGGAGAGCCTGATCACTTTCTGTTCCCCTGTAATATCCAGTGATGGGAGTAACGGCATTGAAATAACTTTTTTCAGTAAGGAGTAATCTAACTAATTACTCTGACTGTAACTATAACGCGTTACCATTTCCCACACCTCGTTACTGCACGTTACTTTAGCCGTTCAATGATTTTTTTTTTTAACTTCACGCATACAGACAAAGGTGCAAGTGTGTGTGTGATTCACAAGGGACGAAAGGATGGATTGATAGTGGGATGGTCGCTCTAACCCTATAAAAAGGGGTAGTTGGAGGGTTTAGGAAGTTGTTTGCCCTGGTTAACCCCTCCTCTTTCTGGTGAACTTCTGGCCGCTGTGCCTGTAGGTGTACGTGGTTTGGCGTGGTGAAGTGAGGCACAATTGTGTCGATTTGCGTGCTCTAATCAATTCAGTGATTGCCTGTTAAATTGTTATATTAATACCATTTTAACTGTCATTAGATTGTTCTTTTTGTCCATTCTTTTGTTTTGTTTATATATACTTGGCTTGGTTTGTTTAATTTCATACCCAGACGTGTTTTTCCATTTTTTTCATCATAGTAAGTCTTAGTAATTTTTTTTGGTTGTGTGGAGAATTGCGTTTATTTTTTTTTTAATTCGTTAGATTATATTTTTGCCAAACATTTTGGGTTTATTTTTGTTTGTTATTTTCTAATAATAATAGTAAAATACATAATCGATTTTCTTTTGTTATTTATTTATTTTTTTTTACGGGGCGAATAACACAAAGTAACGCAATAGTTACTTTTACTGGTAACTAGTTACTTTTATAGTGAAGTAACTCAGTTACTTTTTTGGAGAAGTAACTAGTAACTATAACTAATTACTTTTCGAAGTAACGTGCCCAACACTGCTTATATCAGGAAATTACTATATCCACATTCAGTGCATGCAATTTCTAAACTTCCATGGGACATGCCAAAAGTCATGGGACATTACGACTAGTTTTGGCACGCCAGTGTACATGCTTGATATGCTTCATAATGTTCGGAACTGAGTGCAACAGTGGCAGCAGGGGTCTCTGTAAAGTCATAAAAACACTTTCACTCTGAATGATCAACTTCTGTGTGAGCGAATTCAGCTCTGAAGAGCATCAAAGGTGGGACTACTGCTGAGATGCTTATCTGTTTCATTATTTGGCTCTGCAGATGCAGACTGATGTTTTGCTGTAGGCAATTGTACACTAATTACAGACACTTTATAGATATATAAAAGATATCAGCATCAGTTCACACAGCAAATATGTATAGCGTGGCCTTTGTGCTATTAAATAAACTATACGTATTGTATCTGCATCTCTGTGTGTGGGTGGAGGAATAAGTGGTGCAAGCGTGTGTGTGTGTGTGTGTGTGTGTGTGTGTGTGTCTGTGTGTGGGTATATATTGAAGCTGAAGCATGTGGTTAAGAGTTTAGAGACTATCTACCTTTACCACATGTGCTCTCACACTCACATACACACACATACGCTTTCGGTAGGTCTCACCTACTCCCTCATTCACCACCGGATGTTTGTACAGTTGTGTGTGTGTGTGTGTGTGTGTGTGTCTGTGTGTGTGTGGTGAGAATGCTCACCTGATGCAGCATTAAAACCTCAGTGTCACAATGCAGACATCCAGATTGCTACATTTAGATGAGCCTATAAAACACAATACAGTTCTATATATAAAAATACCTATATAGTTATATATATATATATATATAATAAAAGTTAGCTGTGTGTACACCTACACATCTGATTTTGATCTGAAAGTAGCTCTCTGCAAACATTAGAAAGGGTGTTCACAAATATTTTGGGTATATAATGTGTGTACACACCATGGGCCCTATTTTAGCGATCTATAGCCACTCTGTCAGCCGTGCAACGTGCAGATTTATGTAGCATGTATCAATGTGTCTTTGCTATCGTAACAACGGGAAAAGTATTCCTTGCACGACTCAAAGCGCTCAAAAGGCATGTACTAATTAATTCCATTAATCATGTCTTTGCATGAGCATATTGTAAAATAAATAAACCAATCAGCATGGCACTTGTCCTTCCCTTTAAGAGATGGTGCAACAGCACAGTGATTCTGTGCTTCTCAGCAGAGGAAGCTGACATGCAGATCATTTTAGGGAACACTAATGTTATTTTATTTAGTATTCTATTTATTGTTGATGTAAAAGATATATATATATATATATTATATATATATTATATATATTATATATATATTATATATATTAGGGTTGTCAACGTTAATTTGGAATCAGTAAAGCGTTTTTTTTTTTTTTAATGCAAGTTAATTAAGGCACCAAGTTTGAACCCTACTTCCGCTTTAACCCTTTCAGACCTGAATTATGTTCCAATTAAGAAAAAATATACATAATGCACTCAAAAATAAAGATTCATTCAATAAATAAATACAATTTATATGTATTATTTGTCTTTTCTATGTTTATTGCAGTGGAATAATTCGTTTAACGTTATTTTTATTCTATTTAACCTTGATCTATATAACTAAGCAGTAAAATAAACCGTATAATATAATGGAGAAAAAATGTGTTTACTATGCTTCATTATATGGGATGCTGCCATGTTTTACTTCAGATTGCAGACATAGGTTCAAGAATACATTATGTCCACTGCAATGAACGCAGGTTCTGAAGGGGTTAATCTGCAAATTCTCACAATCAATTTTACAATCCAATTTATCATACATTCTTTATTCCAACACCCTATGTTGGTTTTATCTCCCCTCAAACATACAAGTATATACTAATATACATTTAATTGCATTTTACATTTCTTAGGTTAACTTTTTTATTTACATTTAAATAATCACTATAATAATTTACGTTTAAAAAAAAATGTGATTGATCGCATTTAATTTTATATTATTTTTTTTTTTTTTTGTAATTTTTTATTCGATTGAAACCACTAATATATATATATATATGTTGGTGCACGTCCTGCTGGTGCATCTGTGACCAAGACAGCAAGTCTTTGGGATGTATCAAGAGCCACGGTATCCAGGGTAATGTCACATCAAACAGGATTAACTGTGGACGCTGTAAGAGGAAGCTGTCTGAAAGGGATGTTCGGGTGCTAACCCGGATTGTATCCAAAAAAATATAAAACCACGGCTCCCAAATCACAGCAGAATTCAATGTGCACCTCAACTCTCCTGTTCCCACCAGAACTGTCCGTCACCAAAATAAATAAATTATTGTGCTCTAAAACCAGGTGTTTCAGTTTTATTGTCCAGCCCCTGTGTATATATATATGCAGAGTGTGAAGGTTTTACATATATATATATATATATATATATATATATATATATATATATATATATATATATATATATGCTGCATATAAATTGGTACATTTGGTAAATCAGGTGAGCTGCTGATGGAACTGAACATAATATACACATGCTGACTGAGGGCATCCAGGAGAAATCTGGAACTTTATTTTGTTCTTCAGCTTCAGGCTCACAGGATATAACATACTTAGCTAAAAATGAGAATTCCTTGTTAAGTTTTACTGTATGTATGTTTCTTTGCATTTAAATACCCATGTTCTAGTGTTAAACAAACCAGGATATTTTAAACACTTTAGATTCTTCTAACTAGTACACTTCACACTCTTGGTGAGATTTTAATCTCAGTGTCTTCATGAGGGAGAGTCACCTGAAATAGATTTCTCAGCGTCTTGAAGGAAGGAGTTCCTGGAGGTGCTGAATAATAGTTGCTGCTTTTCCTTCATGCTGTGAAGCTCCAGCCCATCCCAAATCATCATCTCAGGTCAGGGGACTGTGGAGGCAATTTTTACTGTTTACTACGTAATTTCGTATGTGTCCCATAATAGTTTTCATGTCTTTAATATTTATCTACTATGTAAAAATTAACTAAGCTATGAAACGTATGCAAAATAATTCTTCAACTCAACAGTGTTGTTCTTTGGTAAAGCAAAATAGACAGTAAAAAGATTTACTCAGAATGGCACCAAAAAGGGTGCCATAGTCGAATAATCTATTTCCAGTACTGTACCAAACTTTTTTTTTAGTGCTGGATTTTGTACAAAAGCATTAAAAAAAACACTTGGGTTTCTAAATGTTGAACCAATTGGCTGGTTCTTCAGACTGGGGAAAAACCTTTAGAAATGCTATTATTATGAGTCATTATTATAGCTATTGTTATGAGTCAGAATCTTAAAACAGTTGTTGATAAAACTACAACAACTATAAATATATATGGACCCCTACACAATGCATTGCTTTGTTGAGTAGTTCTTCAACACTGTAAAAATCTTTTGTAGATGGTCTTTAAAGAGCTATTTCAACTTGACGCTGTAAGAATGGAATGCTTCTTAAACTAGCAACAATCAAAAACACCCTGATTAATTTAAAACGGTCACGTTAAAAAGTTATGTTTTTTGTAGATCAACGGCAAAATATTTTGCTCGGTGGCAAATCAGGGATCACTGGACGCTCTACTAAAAGACGATTTACAGACTCCCAGCAACTATTTGGCATGCTAACCTTTATAAAAGAAAAGTATATTTAAGTATATATATTTTTTAAAGTATCCTTAACAATACATACTAAAATACATACTAAATGTATGGAACTATTTTGGAACAACTTAAGTATTTTTCAATAGTAATTAGGCTTTATTTAAACATGACATAAAATCATTAGATTGTACTTTCAAGTGTTTTTTTTTCTCAGCTTCTGCAAACTTAAATAGATTTAAGTATATTTTTTTTAATACACTTGAAGTATATTGTAAATGTGGTACTTTGCATATTGATACACTATGTACACCTTAATGACACTGGAAAAAAAAACATTAAAAGTGCACTTTAAGCAGTATTTAATGCAACTATACACATTTTCTATCAGCACGACGTACAATTTAAAGCATATTGCCTAAAATACTTTTTTATGGAAATACAGAGAAAGTATATTTATGTGTCTTTTCATAAAGTATAAACTTTTAGTATTCTTTAGTTAATTTGAACATACTTTTTACTCTCTGAAGTATACTTCCTTTTCACAAGGGAAATATCTGATTTAATCGGCGACTGTGATTCAGGAGCAGTAACTACCTACATGAAGCAAAATATTTGAATAAAAAAATTGTAATTAACTACTTGTTCTGAGTATTCCTTAATACTAATTTTAGAAAGTAGAACAAAAAGCATTTTACTAAAAAGTGAAGAAAGCGTAGCTGTATATCTCCATTTTTTACAGTAAATAGCTTTTACACAGTAAAGACCTTAGCATTAATGCTACTGTAAGCTGATTGGTTGGTGAGCTGATGCTGATGAGTTACAGCCAGAGCACAGCAGAGTTTAAAAGTCTTGAAACTGGTGTGTGTGTGCTCTTACTGTGAGACTGCATCAGAAGGGGGGGGGGCTCCACGCTGACAGTCACGCTGTCTACTGCTCTATGGTCCAATGAAGGTAATTTAAAAACCAGGACATTTCCTCACTTTTTGAAAAAAAAAAAAAAAAACCCCGGGATGTTTGGTCACCCTAGTTTAAACCCAAAAAAATATTGAATATTGTTCTGTGTTGAGGGCAAACAGATATTTATAAACTCTGATTTTACGCATTTGCTTCATATTTGGACTCACTTCAAGTGGGTATTCTCCTCTCTAGAGATTCTCTGTTAAGTGAGTTTGGTTCATGGTGAATTGTCGTGACAAATCCAGCTGAGTCTTGGACTCAAAAAGTGTAGTTGTGTAGTGTGAACAGCAGACAACGACCTGACCACTCAAAAAGTTGTGTGTAGTGTGAACCTGGCATGAGGAGTTTCTGCAGACCCAGCAGTTCTTAGACTCAGGAGTTTATCATGAGAATTTTCACACTTACGCTGCTCACCACTACTAAACACAATGAGGGTCTCTGTGCTTCCACACTACGACCTCGTTCCTCACAATCAGGCGCTCAGACGCCGCTGATGCTGCTGCTGCAGGTGTTCCGGACGTTTCTGATTCATTTCAAAACGGGTCAGAACGGAGGGTTTAGTCAGCGCGCAGGTTCACGGTTACTAAATCTTGTCGTGTGTTTGTGTGTGTGTATGTGTGTGTGTGTGTGTGTTTTTGCATGTCACTGTGGTCTGTTTGTTGTGGAGGAACCTCCGGTCTGTTCTGAGAGGCTGCCGAGCGCATTAGCAAACACCTGCCAGTGTGCCCCCTAACCGAAGTGTAGCTATTATTGCTGCTCAGGAAACAGATGCAAGTTCACGACTCTGGAAAAGTATGTGTGTTTGGAGCTGTGGTTGGGTTCGTCTGCACGACTGGGCTCAGTGAATGTGCGTGTATATGTGTATATGTGTGTGAGTGTGTGTGTGTGTGTGTGAGTGTGTGTATGTGTGTGTGTGTGTGAGTGGGTGGGTTTTGGAAAGTATGACTCCGCATTTCCTGCCCCGTTTCGTTCATATGTGTCGTGCAAGTCCATGCAGTGAAGTGGTCCTGGAGAAATAGCATGTGTGTGTGTGTGTGTGTGTGTGTTAGTACATAAGTGTGTGTGTGCGTCTGTGTTTGAAAGAGAGAGGTGAGCTATGGGTCACTTGTAGTACTTTCGTGGTCAAATACATTTAGAGCGATCATTTGACTGACTTTCACCCAAACGCTTGGTGTCGGAAGCTTGTTCCTTCAAGGAAAAAACAAAGGAAGTGTACTGTACTCCACACCAGCCATCACTCTCAAACACACATCTCTCAAACCATGTAGAAATGTTTGGTAATATCCAACGGTCTTGGCTTATAACTCTCTCACTCACTTCCTCACTCACTCACACACGTCTAGCAGGCCAAATGTTCTGCACAAGGGGGCGCTGTTAGAACTCAAACGGCTTCCAGATATTTCAATGCATCAATGAGAGTGCAACAGTTCTAATCCAAAGGGAATGGTGTTAACAGTGGCGGTTCTAGAGGGCACCAATGGGGGCCAGAGTCCCTTCACTGAGTATAAACTGCAGAGCCTGGTCAACTTGCACCCTATTCCAACAGAGCCTGGTCAATTGCACACTATTCAAACGTGTGTCTCTAGGGATTTCTGCCTATAGGTGTTGCAAAGATGGCCACCAAATGGACGCCATTCATGTTGTGCCTAAGAATTACAGGTGGTGTAAGTGGTGTAAAGCATGCCACCACTGGGCTCTTGAGCAGTGGAGACCAGAGAGTGTTCTCTGGAGTGATAAATCACATTTCTCCATCTGCCAAACAGATTAACGAGTCTGGGTTTGGAGGTTACCAAGAGAACAGTACTTGCCTGACTGCATTATGCCAGCTAGTGTAAAGTTTGGTGGAGGGGGGATTATAGTGTGGGGTTGTTTTTCAGGAGTTGGGCTCAGTACCTTAGTTCCAGCTTCAGCATACCAAGAGATTCAGGATCATTTAAAGCTGTCAACTTTGTGGCAACAGTTTGGGGGTGGCCTCTACTTATTGTAACATGACTGCACACCAGTGCACAAAGCAAGGTCCAAAAGACATGGATGAGCAAGTTGCAAGGTGTAGAGGAAGAACTTGACTGGCCTGCTCAGAGTCCTGATCCCAACCTGAGAGAACACCTTTTGAATAAATTAGTGGAGACGGTGAGCCAGGTCTTTTTGCTCTCTGAAAGAGCTGTCTGGTGCAAAAAAGTTTTTTTTAAATGGTCAAAAACCTAATAGTAAGGTGGCAGCAGATCTGAGGTGTGGATGCTTGGCATTTTACATTACATTACATTACATTACATTTAGCAGACGCTTTTGTCCAAAGCGACTTACAATAGTGAAGTACAAAAAGTAATAGAAGTTAAAGATAAAAACATCTTTAGACGGGCCTAAAGGAGGTCAAAGGGAAATAGTAGGATAGAGGAGTGAAGAATTGGAAGAAGGAAATGAGGTTAGAACTAGTTAGTGAGTTAGAGGTGTTAGGAGAGTAAGTGCTCTTTTAAGAGCTCTGTCTTCAGGAGTTTATTAAAGATAGTGAGAGATTCTCCTGATCTGGTAGTAGAAGGTAGTTAGTTAGAGGTGTTAGGAGACTAAGTGCTCTTTGAAGAGCTCTGTCTTCAGGAGTTTATTAAAGATAGTGAGAGATTCTCCTGATCTGGTAGTAGAAGGTAGTTAGTTAGAGGTGTTAGGAGAGTAAGTGCTTCTTGAAGAGCTCTGTCTTCAGGAGTTTATTAAAGATAGTGAGAGATACTCCTGATCTGGTAGTAGAAGGTAGTTAGTTAGAGGTGTTAAGAGAGTAAGTGCTCTTTGAAGAGCTCAGTCTTCAGGAGTTTATTAAAGATAGTGAGAGATCCTCCTGATCTGGTAGTGGAAGGTAGTTTGTTCCACCATTGGGGAACTCTGTATGAGAACAGTCTGGATTGCTTTGTGCGAAAATTTGTTTGGCAAAGCGAGGAGACGTTTATTGAAGGAGAGCAGCGGCCAGGAGGTAGTGTAGTGCCTTCAGGAGTGAGTGCAGGTAGGAAGGAGCCTTTTCTGTCATCACCTTGTAGGCGATTGTAAGAGCTATAGGAGATTGTAAGAGCTTTTGGCACCATGGATTCAAATCTAAGTCTTTGGGGATTTTCTGCACTGGGTTATTAAGACAGGGTTGTGGGTTCCATACCCTTGAGCAAGGCTGTTAAACCCTACCCATTATACCCATTATTTTAATGGTTTAATTAGCGTTATCTGTCTAATATATCAGATAAAACTGGGTCTTATCAGCAGTTTAGCTCAAATAAAACGAGTATACTTGATAGCTGGGTCAGATCGAGATCGGATCACATTCTTACCACAAGAGTTCATTTGGGAAAACTAGTAGTAAATGCGCTCGGGTGCAGATGCGCACATGAGTTAGATAGTTACTGTTTTCACACCTGCTCAATCAAACCGCATTAAGAATACATACCAAAGTCTGTTTGAACCTAACCAAACAGTACTAGTGTGAAAACGCCAATAAATTGTGTCTTCACTGCATGTATGGGTAAAATTTAGATATGAAATTCCATCTGTGTCCAACACTAGCGTAGTCAATATGGTTGTCTTTCTCTTTCTTTGTCTATATATAAAATCTTACTTTACACCACCAAAACAAGTTTCACTAAGAGACAAATAACCTCTTATTTTTCTGTATGACACAAACCTCTATTTAGTTCGACAGCATGACACAGTTATCTACAAATACTGACCACTGACCAAACTCAGGCTTTGGCACGGCTGCTACCGTTAGCCTCGTAGCTCCATTTCAAAACTGGCAAAGGTACAGAGAAAATTCAGGCTTTGAGGTGGCGGCTACCAGCTTTTTTAGCTACGCTAACATACTTTTTTAATCCAAGTTGCAGAAAACAGGGGTACAGTCATACAGTGTCGGAAACCGCAGAACCTATTAGAGTCTAATAGAAATTATTGAACACGTTAAACACAAAAAAAAAAACCCACATGGTTTGAGGGGAGCATGAGCGTGTGATGATTTTGGCAGCGTGCAGTTAGCAGTTAGCGTGCTAATTGATGTTTCTTAGCTTGTGATGTTTTGTTAGCTTTCTTCATTAGCTTTAGTAGCTTGAGTGCGAAACTGTAGAGCTTGAACACGTCCTGGTGGATTGACTACATCTGGAGAATGGAGAAACGATGTGGAGTGGAAATTTGATGTTTGGCACGATGTTTGATGTTTGTTGATGTCCCTGGTTGGTACACACAAACACACACACACACAAAGAGACACACACTCACAGGCAGTTTCTGTTGTGAAAAAAAAACAAAAAATCATTATGAGAACGGCTCGACTTTCTCTCTTGCACTCTCTGTCACTCCCCCGTTACACAAACACACACACTGTGCATTACAGCTGGACCTCAGAAAGACCTGCGGTCGGAAGGTAAATCATGGGAGCAGACAGATCTCTTCCAGATGTGAAAAAGCAGACATACACACACACACTTATACACACACTTCTACACACACATACACACAGATGAGAGAGAGGGAGCTCTCTGGGAAACGGTGATTTCCCTGGCCGCAGAGTGCATGAGAGGGTGAGTTCCAGGCGTACACACAATGCCAACAGCGTCTATAGGAAAGAGTTTCTTTCCTAGACAATTCCAACACAGTGGCTAATTATCTGGGGTGCATTGTATTGATGGTGTTTGTGTGTGTGTCTTGAGTGTGTGTACGTGCACGCCAGGGTGCGCTGGTGACGCTCGGCGGTCGGGATGATTTCCTCACCTCCCCGCTGTGGTCCGGGGCCCCTGTATCCTAGCGGGAGTGTTTTGCGCGAGAGCGTAAACTCTCTCTGGGTGGAAGCTCTGCTTTTAATTCAGCCGTATGGAACTCCTGTGGAGAGACAGAAAAGCTCAATTATTAGACGGCAAAGTAGGTCCCGGCCAGAGAAAAGCCCACGGCAGCGCTGCTGTTTTTCTTTACCCACGTGGGAAAAGTGGAGCGCAGGCTTCTTCTTCGGCTGGGTGCAAAGGCTTCTGGAAATTTCCAACTCACCATGGCTACGCCACCGGTGTCCTGTGACGCACATGCGAGAGCACAGAAAGGTTACAAATCACGTCAGGCACTTAAGGGAGTAATATGCGGTCTCGAAAAAAAAAAGCACCGCCGTGTAAATATATACGCTGTTTTGATGAAAGATTCTTTGCATTGCAGTTTTATGATAGCAGCACCGGAGTACCATAAAACCATCCATCTGTCTATCAGTGCAATCCAGACACCCACTCGCCGGCTTATTAAGTAAACCTGCCGGCACTTATTTGGACGTTTTAGGCCTATTATCGTCGCAGCGGGGTTGAGAATAGTCCGTCCACCAAAAATAACCAGAGTCATGAGCTCCTCTGTGGCTAGAGCATGACCCATTCATTGCTTAAAGGCTAGAAAACATCAGCGGATGAGCTACTATTGTCTCTAACTGTCTCTAACAAGTATCAGAAGATCATTTGATTGGCCCACCCAAAGGGTACCCTTATAACAGCACTTAATAGCAGACAGTTGACTGTGGAATGTTTAGTATTACACTACAGTTAGTTCTGACCTTGCAGTGTGATTGGCTGAGAGGCATTTTATGAGTGACATTATTAGCCGGTAATGCACTGTAACTGAAGCTCTCTGTATTGTATTACTCTGCCAGATACAGGTAAACTAGCAACGATGCAGCGCTTACAAACCAAACCAAACAGCGCAGCTACAAACAGAGCAGCAATGAAACTATTTTAACTTGCAAAGTGTTTATGACCTAACAGATTGTATTTTCTCCTCCTCTTTAACTGAAAATCTTTTAATAAACAGCAATAATGGAACTGTGTTATAATCACAATAATACACTCTAGGTTTGTGCTATAACATGTAATATTGGCACTGCTGTGCTGAGCTACGACCGCGACATAGCAGTTCCAATATTACACATTATAGCACCAACATCAAGTGTATTATCGCTTAAATGAGGAAATTTCACACCTGGTATACAGATGCCTGGTATGCTATGCATCTGAAATAAAGAGATTTTAAGCGAATTCAAGTCTATGCCAGTTATTTAATCATGGATGTACTGAATAGGGAATTCTACAATTTCAAATACATTCATAGCTAAAAGCAAGTAATGAACTTTATTTTAGGTTTATTCACAATCACAGAACATGTTTTTATCACTTGACATCACTAATGCTTATAAAAAAAAAAGTTTTAATTCTCACTGTCATGCAAAATCCTTGAAATATGGAATCCAATATTAAATAAGACCAAGGCAAATTCCTTAAAAAAACAACAACCCAAAACCATAATCCCCCCTCCACCAAACTTTACACCTGTCACAATGCAGTCAGTTCAGTCAGAAGTACCCTTCACCTGGCAAATGCCAAACTTTTAGACTCTCAGATAGGCCGACTTATCGTTTAATGAATTGACATGACTTCAATCATTTTAATAATCGTGATATTGCCCATTGTGTTGGCACTTACAAAATGCACTTACATATACTGTGACTGTGGGTGTGGCCACCGTGACCCCGGAGTGCAGAAGCACAGAGAGTCACAAAAACAAGTAGGGAATGAACTCAAAACTTATGGTTTTCCCAATACTATTAGGAAAAATGGCCTCCATCCACACCCAAAACAAGCATAAAGAAACATAACAACGGCCCAGTGAGGCTCTAGTCGCTTCACTTTAGTGTTTCTTAGGTTCGTGTTGCCTTTAATTCTTCTCACCGTCACCAGGCAGGGTCTTTATGCTGGTTCAACGCATGCCAGCTGGGACAGACCGTGGCTGCACTTGGCAAAATTAGGTGCGGTTCCAAACTTAGGTGTGTGAAAAGGAATGGAAAGTTTATTGTCTTTAAAAGAGTTCATTCCTTTGTTATGATACTATTTTATCATTTTATTAGTGCCAAATTAGTGGTCTAAAAATGCCAACAATATGGTTTATCGCAATAATTTCTGGGAAAAAAATATCGTTCGCAAAAAATTGCTATCGTGACAGGCCTACTCTCAGATTGACAGATTTACAGAGCTCCTGATGGCGACCCATTCTTTCACTAATGTTTGTAGAAGCAGTCTGAATACTTAGCGGGTTACTTTTATACACATGTGGCTATGGAAGTGATCAAAACACCTGAACTCAATGAATAAGCCGGGTAATTGAATATGTTTGGCAATATAGTGTATGATACAATTCTTGCATTTTCTTTTATTTTATTTTCAAATCATTAAACTGCAAAATAAACTGTAAATTGGCTTGAAGGCAAGGAGTTTTTTTTTTTTCCCTTTAGTTTACCGCAAACACTGCACTTTGGCCCAGCAAGACAATGCGCTGTACTCAAACAGACACACAGGCGAACACTGCCAAAAACAGCAGCATGTGAATGACACTGATGTGCTCAGACATCTGTACACGGCTTTATATACATTTCAAAATTCACTATATGTCCAAATATACAGTGGTGTGAAAAAGTTTGGACACCCCTAATAATTTTCATGAGTTTCCTTTATAAATCATTGGTTGTTCGGATCAGCAATTTCAGTTAAATATATCATATAGCAGGTGAACACAGTGATATTTGAGAAGTTAAATTAAGTTTATAGGATTTACAGAAAGTGTACAATAATTCTTTAAACTAAATTAGGCAGATTCACAAATTTGGGCACCCCAACAGAAAAATGACATCAATATTTAGTAGATTCTCCTTTTGCAGAAATAACAGCCTCTAAACGCTTCCTATAGCTTCCAATGAGAGTCTGGTTGAAGCTTCTGGTTGAAGGTATTTTGGATCATTCTTCTTTACAAATCATCCCCAGTTCAGTCAGGTTTGATTCAGGTTTCTGATCATGAACAGCTGCTTTACATCACACCACAGATTATATTTCAATAATATTCAGGTCTGGGGACTGAGATGATCTTTCCAGAATGTTGTACTTGTTCCTCTGTATGAATGATTTAGTGCTTTAGTAGATTGTGAGCAGTGTTTAGTGTTTAGGGTCGTTGTCTTGTTAAAGTATCCAGCCCCAGCTCAACTTCAACAACTTTCTCACTGATTCTTAAACATTGTTCTCAAGAATCTGCTGATATTGACTGGAAACCATGAGACCCTCAACTTTAAAAAGATTCCCAGTACCTGCACTAATCACACAGCCCCACAGCATGATGGAACCACCACCACATTTTACTGTGGGGAGCAGTAAAGTGTTTGTTTTGGAATGCTGTTTTCTTTTTCCGTCATGCATAAATAAGCGTCCTCCAAATAACTCAATTTTAGCTTTAGCGTACCTCAAGCGACTCTGTTTGTGGCGCGTGCTCAGAAAAGCCTTCTTCTGCATTTCTCTCCCATACAGCCTCTCCTTGTGTAAAAGTGCGCTGAATAGTAAATAGTTGAACGATGCACGGTGACTCCATCTGCAACAAGATGATGTTTTAGGTGTGTGGAGCTGGTCTGACTGTTCTCACCATCCTTCTCCTCTGATTATCTGAGATTTTTTTTGTTTTGAGCTTTTTGTATCCTTCCTCTAAACCATGATGTTGAACAATCTTTATTTTCAGGTCTTTTGAGAGTTGTGTTTTGAGGCTCCCATGTTGCAGCTCCTCAGAGAAGATGCAAAGAGGAGAAAAACTTGCAATTGGCTCCTTAATCCTTTCTCATAATTCTCAGGATTCACCTGTGTTTGTAGGTCAAGGGTCAAAGAGCTTACCAAACAAATTGTGTATTCCAATAATTAGTGCTATTAGTTATTTAACATTTATGCACCTGCTTTTTTGTGTTTAAATAATTATAGCACACTTTCTGTGGATCCTATAAACTTCATTTAACTTCTCAAATATCACTGTGTTCATCTGTTATATGATATACAGTATTTAACTGAAATTGCTGATCTGAAGAACCAATGATGTATAAAGAAAAATCATGAAAATGATAAAGGGTGGCCAAACCTTTTTAACATAAGGACACCCCTCCTAATAAATATATTCAGCTCAGATGTGCAGATTGACACACAGCTTGTTTAGACCCTGCACAGAAGTTCTGCCAAAAAAATAGGACTCTCTGAAGCAGATAAACGTGAACCTCTATCTGCACGTCCTTTTAAATAGCAGTTGCTATAAATAAACATGTCTTTGTCTGAGCAGTTTAAATGCACGTTAGCCCTCCCAAACCGTTTTTAAAAAGAGCTCTCACCCAATCAGGGACCCCCTCTCGCTCAAGTGTATCGAGATATGTCACAGATTCTTCTATACGTCCTTCCTCCTCCATGCACTTTCGGCACTCTCACTGACTTTTTGCATGACTCAATCAATGAGTGACTTTCGTCTTTCGGAATGACGAGCAAGCTGGACAGGTGAGTAAAAACAAAAACACATAAAGCTGAGAAGAGAAAAAATATATAGAGAGAAGAAATCCTGCGAGACATACTATTGAAGCACTCTAGTATCATTAAGAATTAATCTATATTTATACTTATAGAGAGAATAGAAATGAAAAATGTCATGAGGTGTCTATCATGATAATCATGGTAATGCAACGTCATTTTCAGACTCTCTCTACTTTCACTAGACGGGGAATGAAACTGAGAAACTGTTGGTTTGTGCTTTAGTGTGCTTTAATTAGCTCGGCACGGTGCACTATTCAACTTTTCGGCACACACTCTAAAATCTGCACATCTCTGTACTGTATCTTTGCATCTGAACTGAAGAAAAACATAAAGATTTAAAATTACAGTATATATATATATATATATATATATATATATATATATATATAGCCTTAATCTCCTAGGAAGTCTAGAAAAGATACAAAGCAAAGATACTCAAATGAGTAATATTAAGGCAGTCTCCGCACGCATGAGTGCACCGGTGGCTGTCGTAAAATTAAAACCGCTTGCTCACTATTCTCCGAAACCTGAAACTAAATGCAGCGCATGGTTTCAATATTTATTTGACTTCTTTTCTTTGTTGTTCTGATGCCATTCTGACTGAAGTAATGAAGTGATGTAGAACTTACCTGATCCTTCTGCTAAAAAAGTCTCAGAAGAACTCCCACCCTTGTCTTGCTTTGCATGGGCAATGCTACAATGCTAATAACAGCAGCACTTAGCATTAATTCACACTAACGATGTTCCTCACCGGATTTTTTGGGTGGGTGGGTTTGTTGTACTGCAGCATTCTGCTCACCCAGAAGAAGTTTATCTATCACTACAAGAACGTGCGCTGGGCTCGTGGGAGGCATGAGACTTACCTCTGCTTCGTGGTGAAGAGGCGAATCGGACCAAACTCGCTGTCCTTCGACTTCGGGCACCTGCGCAACCGCTCCGGCTGCCACGTGGAGGTGAGTGATGGACGGACGGACCGCACACTGCAGGAGAAGGAAATGCGGAAGTGACGTCAGGGAGTGTTAGATGCTCCACATGCATTAAATTAGCCAGGATTATGAATGTCCTGATCAGGTTATCTTAACCGAGTTTCTTAAAGGAAGACTTTTGTTGTAGTAAAACATGATAAAAAAGTACTTAGCTTTGTTGAATAACACACCTCCACTCTCCCACACAGCTTTCTGAAATACAGTCATTTAGTGCTTTTTGCCCAGCACTCTGTACAACGGGTGATAAATAGCTTTTTCCACCGTTCTCCAGCTCAAAGTAGCTCCACATCTCCTTGCTAGAATCCGGAGAGCCCTGACATTTAAAACGAGGCATTAATAACTTAAAAAATGCACAAGAAGATTAATATAGGTGTATTAAACACCTTCTCCAGTGCAAATAAATGCACTGGGCACTGGCTGCTACACCAGGAGGCAGGCTACGCGGAGTCTATGTATATATGTCTATGTGGAATCTATATATGTCTATGCTCATGATCAGAACAATGATGGCTCCACCCTGTGATAAGCTAGCGTTATGGGATGTAAACAGTGTTTTTTTAATGCTTTAGTGCTTCTTGTGCACTTTTAAACTTATTAATGCCTCGGTTCAAATGTTAGAGCTCTCCAGATTCTACCAAAAAGGTGAGGAGCTATTTTAAGCCAGGATAACGGTGTAAAAAGTGATTTATCAGGGAAAAATATGGCACGATATGCACCCTTTGTACAGAGTGCTGGGCAAAAAGTACAAAATGACTCAAAAAGCTGTAGGAAAGCGAATGTGTGCTGTTCAACAAAGGTAAGTTTTATCATGTTTTACTACACCCAAAGTCCATTTTACACCGGATTTCTTCTTTAATGCTGAGTAAAATTCTGATCTGAGCTTTGTGTTTGTATATATAATACAGCCAAATAGACTGTCGGAAGGATGTAAGATAGTAATGAGCATCGTGACGCACCTTGTGCGTTGTAAACTGAATTGGGATTAAAAAAGCAGAGTCCGGATTCATTCAAATATGCCAGGATCAGCACTGATTCCGAGTCATTGCATCAGATTGAGACATCCCTAGACAAGACACCAAAAACTGGTGTCTGAGGTTTTCTCTGTTGGCATCGCAGCTGTGAAGCTAACGTATAAAGGTAACAAGTAATAGGAGTCTAGAGCTTCCTAAACCAGAGACTCACCTCAAAACCAAGTAGTTTGGAAATGCCTGTTATGTGGTTTTTGACACTGTATGACTCACAGTTACAATTATATAACCATGCAGAGAACTGTGTGAGATAGCAAAAAAAAGTGGCAAAACAATAAAGCCTGACTTATACAGTGGTGTGAAAAAAGTGTTTGCCACCTTCTTGATTTCTTTTTCTTCTTTTTTTCTTCTAAAATGTTTCAGATCATCAAACAAATTTAAATATTATTCAAAGACAAACCCAAGTAAACCCAAAATGCATTTTGTAAATAAAGGTTTTTTATCATTAAGGGAGAAAAAAAATCCAAACCTACACAGCTCTGTGTGAAAAAGTGTTTGCCCCCCAGTTAAACCATAACTTTACTTTGGTTTATCACAGTTGAAATTCTCTAATCACAATCAAGCCTGATTACTGCCACACCTGTTCTCAATAAAGAAATCACTTAAATAGAAAATGTAGACCAAAAGATACTCAAAATCTAGACATCAGGCCGATATCCAAAGAAATTCAGAAACAAATGAGAAAGAAAGTAATTGAGATCTATCAGTCTTTTTGTGACTTTATAGCGAACCACAGTGAGAGCCATTATCCACAAATGGCAAGTGGTAAACCTTTCCCAGGAGTGGCAGGCCAACTAAAATTACCCCAAGAGCACAGCTACGACTCATTCAAGAGTTCACAAAAGACCCCACAACAACATCCACATAACTTCAGGCCTCACTTGTCTCAGTTAAAGTCAGTGTGTGTACAAAGTGTCTTTGGCCTAGTCAAAGTTCTGACCCGAATCCTACTGTGATGCTGCGGCATGACCTTAAAAAGGCTGTTCATGCTCAAAAAACACTCCAATGTGGTAGAATTACAACAATTCTGTAAAGAAGAGCGGGCCAAAATTCCTCAACAGCGATGTGAAAGACTCATTAAAAGTTACCACAAACGCTTGATTGCAGTTGTTTCTGCTAAGAGTGGCCCGACCAGCTATTAAGTTTAGAGGGCAAACCCTTTTTCACACAGGGTGTCACGTCCTCGCCCTGTTTCTCGCTGTCTTTGTGCCTGTGTGTTATTCCCAAGTGACCCCTGCTCCTCTGTGTCTCCTGTCTCAGTAGTTTTCCACCACGTGTCTCATTTGTAGCTCCGCCCCTTCCCCAGGTGTTTCCACTTCTAGTGTGTTTCATGTTAGTATAAATAGCCCTCCTCTGTCACTTGTTCTTCGTTGGTCTTTGCACCTTCACCTGTCTCTCTGTGTCTCTCTGTGTCTCAAAGCTTCTCTCAGTGTTTCCTAGTCTCTTGTTTCTCGTTTTTTTTTCTTGTTTTCTCGTTTATAGTTTATTTCCTTGTTTATTTCTAGTTTATTCCCTTGTATATATATTTCCCTAGCCCTGTTCGTTATTTATTATTAATATTCCTAGTTGGTTTAGTTTATGTTCTTTAGTTTCTCTCGGTTTTTGGTTATTAGTTTATCTGTTTTCAGTTATTTGGTTTATTCCCCAGTTCCTTGTATATATCTCCCTGTTTTATGTTTACGTGTTTATTTGTTTCTCGTTTCTTTGTTTATTTATATATATTTATTAAATTATTTGTTTCACCCTACCTGCACTTGCGTCCGTCTCCTCGTCTCCCTGCCTGGGTCTCCTGTGACACAGGGCCATGAAGGTTTGGATTTAATTTTTTTGTAACATCATTTTAAAACTGAGTTTTGTGATATTTGTGTTGTTTTTGACTAATATTTAAATTAGTTTGATTATCTGAAACATTTTCTACACCACTATATACAGCTCTGGAAAAATGTTTTTGATTTTACCAAATTGAAAACCTCTGGAATATAATCAAGAGGAAGATGGATGATCACAAGCCATCAAACCAAACTGAACTGCTTCAATTTTTGCACCAGGAGCAAAGGCATGAAGTTATCCAAAAGCAGTGTGTAAGACTGTAATAAAAAAACTGAGACAAAAAAACAGGGTTATTCCACCAAATATCGATTTCTGAACTCTGAAAACTTTATAAATATGAACGTATTTTCTTTGCATTATTTCATTATTTTCCTGTTATTTCAGTCATTTCTCATTTTCTGCAAATGAATGCTCTTTTTATTTGGAATTTGGGAGAAAAGTTGTCCATAGTTAATAGAATAAAACAACAATGTTCATTTTACTCAAACATTTACATATAAATAGGTCTCTTAATTTTTTCTAGAGGTCTATTTGCTTTAGTCCATGTTTATAGAGCATTGAGTTAAACAGTGCCAGAAAACACACAATTTTGTCTATTAATCGTTACTAAATAAATGAACATGATTTGAGGAGAGTGTGATGCTTTAGGTATGTGATTAGCTCCATGCTAACAGGTGTTCATCTGACACTTCCCTTCCCGTCAGCTCCTCTTCCTGCGCTACCTGGGGGCACTGTGCCCGGGCCTGGGGGGTCTGGGTGTGGACGGAGTGAAGGTGGGCTACGCTGTGACCTGGTTCTGCTCATGGTCGCCCTGCTCTAACTGCGCCCAGCGAATCGCCCACATCCTGTCCCAGACGCCCAGCCTGCGACTCCGCATCTTCGTCTCCCGCCTGTACTTCTGCGACAACGAGGACAGCCTGGAGCGGGAGGGGCTGCGGCACCTGCTGAGGGCAGGGGTGCAGATTACAGTCATGACGTATAAAGGTACAGTGAAAAGGTTTACACAGAATCAATATCATAGTCTGTGTGATAGCATGGACGTACCTGTTTCAGGGTTAGATGAGGAGGAGATTGTCCTTCCTTGGATCACCCAAGACATGTCTCTCCAAACCATCACTGATTGGTGGAAACTTCACACTAGACCTCAAGCAGTTTGGACTGTGTCTCTCCACTCTTCCTCCAGACTCTGCTCCCTTGATTTATAAATGAAATGTAAAATTAACTGATGATCAGTGATGGTTTGGAGAGACATGTCTGTCATCTGCTGGTGTTGATCCACTGTGTTTTATTATCAAGTCTAAAGTCAGTGCAGTTTTGTTTTCCCCGAAAATCTTACAGCACCTCATGCTTCCCTCTGCTCACAACTTTTATGGAGATGCAGATTTCATTTTTCAGCAGGACTTGGCACACTGCCAATTGGTCTTATATAATATTTAAATTTTCTGAGACACTGATTTTTGGAAATAAATTGGCTAGTATTGTAAAAAAGTTGAGTATTGTAATATTAACAATAGTAACGTTTATATACTGAACAGTTCTTTTCACAAACCCAAATAATATTTACAATAGCAAGGATTTAAAAAATATGTACCTCTTGGATACATGACCCAATATATCCTTTCTTCAATACAGTGAAGTTGTCCTGTTCACTTTGCAGAAAAGCACCCCAACAGTATGATGTTTCCACCCCTGTGCTTAATAGTTGGGGCAGTGATATTGGGGTTGTACTCATCCTTCTTCTTTCTTTCCTAAGTGTACCTACTATAAAAAAGATAGACCTCTTTATTATTTGTAGTATAATAAATTCTTATTTTCTCCCTGTAAATGTTTACATATTTATGTTTGTATGTTCCTATCTTTCTCTTCACAGATTTTTTCTACTGTTGGCAGACGTTTGTGGCTCGCAGGGAGAGTCGCTTTAAAGCCTGGGACGGTCTTCACCAAAACTCTGTCAGACTGTCCCGCAAACTCAAACGCATCCTCCAGGTTCACAACATCACATCCTACATTCACCTCCTCTTTTATGTTTTTTTATTGAGGTTCACTTATGATATTTTAATGGGTTGATGCTAGTGGTTTCAATCGATTAAAAAATTGAATCAGATTAATCACAACAATATTCTGTGACTAACTTTGATTAATCGCACTTTTTCTTAAAGGAGAACTCTGATGTAAAATTGACTTTGGGTGTATTAAAACATGATAAAAAGTACATACCTTTGTTGAATAACCCACTGTGTTTTTAAACAGTATTTTAAGAAGCTTCTTGTGCACTTTTTAAGGTAATTAATGCCTCGATTTAAATATTGGAGCTACTTTGAGTCTGGATAACGGTTTAACAAGCAATTTATTTGGGCAAAATATGCCCCAAAGCGGGTGTTGTACACAGTGCTGGGCAAAAAGCACAAAATTACTGTAGTTCAGAAAGCTGTGGGAGATCAGAGGTGTGCTTTTTAACAAAGTTAAGTACTTTCTGATCACGTTTTACTACAACAAAAGTCATTTTACACCAAAGTTCTTCTTTAAGATGCACGTTTTTATGGTGGATATTTAAATGTTAATAAAATAATAAATGCAAACAATGTGAAATGCGATTATATTTATATTAGTGGTGCCAATCAAAACAATAGTGTATACTTGTATGTTTGGGGAGATAAAGGCAACGTGGGGCGCTGGAGTAAAGAATGCATGATAAATTGGATAGAGGACCCTTTTTTTTTCATTTTAAACATCTCAGCCATAGTTTAATTAAAAAAAATATTCTAAGAATATACAGATAACTTAACAGATTGTCCAAAGAACGCTAACTCTACGCATATATATTGAGAACGTGAAACTTCTTAAAAGTATTTTATTAGCCAAAGCAAGTTGAGTTTTCTTTTATGTTGGCAATTTAACATAATTTCACCTTTCTTTACATAATATAACAGTGCAAGCATGTGGAACTTAATGACTATATGACCTGCTGTGTTCTCCTCCACAGCCCTGTCAGACTGAAGATCTGAGGGACGTCTTCGCTCTGCTGGGTCTCTGAGGGAAAAGGAGAGATCTTGGAAAAAGCATTAGTTACTAGTTGCTGATAATGGTGCTGTTAATCTGAATTCCTGAGACTTGAAGTTTTTTATACGTTTTTTTATTTTTAATATAGCATTACTGTTTGTATTAACATGTATACAATACAAAACTACAATAAATCATCATGTACTGTGTGGCCTCTTCTGATGAACCTCTGTAGCAATGTCTTTATTTGAGTTAAATAAAACCAGTAAAGAGTTTATTACCACATAAAGCAATTCATTGCTAAACTGACACAACATGTTGCAGTATACAGTAGCAGTCAAAAGTTTGGACATGCATTAAATTGAGTGTTTTTATTTTTTAATATGTATATTTTTTCTGCATTGTAGATTAATACTAAGTCATCCAAACTATGAAGAAAAACATAAGAATGTGAAAAACTATGTTTTATATTTTAGATGACAGTTTTACACATCTTGGCTGGATTTTCTCAGTCAGCTTTATGAGCTAAAGTCACCTGGAATTCATGCTTTCAGTTAACAGCTGTGCTGAACTCATCAAGAGTTAATTACTTGAATTTCTTGTCTCTTAATAAAGTGTTTGAGAGCATCAGTTGTAAAGTAGTGAAGAGGTAGAGTTACAGGTATATAGTGAATAGTGAATATTTCAGTAATGTGCTAATTAATAGGACATTTCTACTTCTGCTCGTCACATGTTTGATAAAGCACTGCTACTTTTACACAAGTCTGGGTCTCTACTACCTTATACATGCACATGTCTGGTACTAATGTGATACTAGTTTCTGGTAGGGGTGGGCGTATCGATTTAAAATACCGATAGTGTTGATATTAACGTTGGTTTTGGGTATTGATCGATACTTATGTGATGAGATTGATTCTTAAGTTTTAGTTTATCTTCGGTACAACTTCAGCCATATGCAAAGTGACCGACTGGCCATACAACACCACTTTTTTTTTCACTTTACTCATGCTTAATTAGCCCCTCCCCTTTCTAAAACTAAATTAATTATTTCACTGAAACTGAAAAATAGATATGCTACCTACAAAAAGATACAGCTAGGCCCCAAACCTGAAATATGAATATGGCTTAATACATGTTTTATGTTAACTATTAAAGCAACATTAGGAAAAAATGTTGTCACTGTCCAATGAAAAACTCTTATCTCCAAAACAGCAACTTTACAGGAGAGAAGAAAAAACCTTGTAAACTTTCAATTGAAGTCGATGTAAAAAGAGTTATTTCAGGTCATTTTGAAGAGTTTCTATTGGTCCGTTCATCAAGAAATTTTGGCACAGTGTAAGAGACTGATTGTCTTTTCAAATTATGTAGTGAACTAAAAATAAACAAAAATTGAGATAATTTTTTTTTTCATTGGACTGAGACGGAATGCAGATTACCACCCCAAAATTTTAAATTTAAGTTTTTATTTTCCATAAACATTTCTGAGTCACCGAATAAAAGTATTTTTATTTGCCTGAAAACTTTGTCCTGTGTTTTACTATCCTCAAAAACATGCTTAATTAAAGTAAAACGTACAAATTAATGAAATAATCAGGAAAATGAATGTTTTTGTTCAAATTTGCTCGTTGATGATGCATTTACTTAATAAATTATGATACATTGCTCTCCCCTACACAAAAGTTGTAGTAAAAAGTATCGGTATTAGTATCAGTATCGTATCACCTCCCTCCCCCTTCCCATGGATGCTGCGTCCCATTCAGCTCCAGTGTAAAACCATCGGCGCGTATAAACGGTGTATTACGGCGTTAACGAGCTCCGTTACCGGGTCCGGTCCGGCTGAACGGGTTATCGGTAAAGATGGCGACCGAGGCGGAGTACGAGTCGATCCTGTGCGTGAAGCCTGACGTCAGCGTGTACCGAATCCCACCGCGAGCGTCCAACCGCGGCGTCAGGTAAACGAGCCGAGCCCCGGAGCGCGGTGCCCCCCAGGCCACAACCCCCCCTCACACACACAGCGGCCTGATCCGGTTTCAGCGTCCGCTTTACACCATAATCCGAATTAATTTATTTATTCAGTGCGTAACACGGATCCGGAGCGGTGACATGGCCCGGCCGGACCGCGGAAACCGAGGATGTGTGTGTGTGTGTGTGTGTTGGGGGCTGTATCAGAACATCCCAAAGTCAGCGGCGCTCAGCAGCCGGGGTGTGCTGCCGATTTGCGCTACTCGTAGATACGTGCTACTCAACGGCACTGCGCATGCGCTAACCCACAATTTATATTATAAACTGTTTATATGTTGTTTTCTTGATAAATCTGCTTCTCTCTGGTATATTATATAATCGTAGCTTATTGTAATCATTTTCTTGAATATTACAAAATCCTGATAGCAAATTAATATTAAATAAAAGCTTTTTTAATATTGATAAGGGAAAACATTAGTGTTGATTAGTGTTGAAATTTTGGCACTGAATCAGCGTTTATAAAATTGTTATGTGTTATTATTTATTTATTTATCTATGTATTAATTTATTTAATGATAATATGCAAGAACACAATAGAATAGCTTATTGGCTCTTTTTATTAAGGAATCAACGTTCAATTTTCTGTAAATAATTAGGACTTTTATATGCTTTTATATGTGCTCTCATAAATAATAATAACAACAATAACAATAATAATAATAATAATAATAATAATAATAATCGTAATAATAATAACATTGCTACATACATACATACATACATACATACATACATACATACATATATATATATATATATATATATATATATATATATATATATATATATATATATATATAAAGCCATAACATTAAATCAATACTGAATCATTGTAAAACTGATGTGCACAAATAAATAAATTCTGATGTTGGAGATCAACGCTGTTTTAAAGCATTAGCGATGGAAAACGTCCTTGCTCTATGGGTGGTAGCACATTTTGACAGTGTAGCACAAATCGACAGAACACCGGCAGAAAGTAAACAGCCCCTGGTTACCATACAGTCAGGACAGCATCCCTATTCGGTTCTATTCGCTGTTTTGCCCACAGACAATTAGTTTCTGAGCTCATTCCGGGTTTATCTGCTGTATATAATCCTCTCAGAGTGACTGACATTAGTTTTAGACATTTATTTACGTCTGATTTGGCGTGATGCTCTCAGTAGTGGTTAGCATGTTGTGTACAGCAGGATACACTGTCAGTTTGCCAGAATTAAATCAATACTGTGAGAATATGACAATCTGTTTTAACATCAGACATCTTTAATATATTGTTTATGTGTACTAGTAATACTATTATATCTACAGCAATCATTCTGACTAACCATATTATCAGAGCACATGTACATGTGATGTAATTCTGACTATTCATATCCCTAATACCAAAGAACTTTAAATAAACATTATTTTTTTCTGTTCCATTACATGTTTTAATGTTGATGATGAAAAAACAACCTTTATTTAACATTGCCTAATAGGCGTTGGTTAATGTTAAAATTGTGATATTGAATCAATGTTCATTTAAAGGTTTTAAAAGGTTGTAGCTCTACAGTCAGAATACTATTAGGTGAAAGGTACTTATCAATAATAAATATTATTATAGCACAGTTAGTTTTGACCCTGCAGTGTGATTGGCTGAGAGGTGTTCTATGAGTGCTGTTATCAGTCAGTAATGCACTGTAACTGAAGCTCTCCATGTATTACTCCGCCACATACAGGTAACCAAGCAAAGATGCAGCGCTTTACAAGCCAAACAGCGCAGCCACAAGCAGAGCAGCAATGGAACTATTTTAACTCGTGGAGTGTTTATAACAAGGCTGTGGGTCAGTCAGTGTTGGTTTAGTCAGTGCCGTGGGTCAGTCGGTCCTGTGGGTCAGACTCAGTGCTGAAGGGTAAGTCGGTGCTGTGGGTCAGACTCAGTGCTGAAGGGTCAGTCGGTGCTGAAGGGTCAGTCAGGGCTGTGGGTCAGTCAGTGCTGTTGGTCAGATGGTGTTGGGTCAGTCGGTGTTGGGTCAGTCAGAGCTATGGGTCAGTCAGTGCTGTGGGTCAGTCAGTGTTGTGGGTCAGTCAGTGCTAAAATGTCAGTCAGTGCTGTGGGTCAGTCGGTGTTGGGTCAGTCAGTGCTGTGGGTCAGTCATTGCTGTGGGTCAGTCGGTGTTGGGTCAGTCAGTGCTGTGGGTCAGTCAGTGCTGTGGGTCAGTCGGTGTTGGGTCAGACAGTGCTGTTGGTCAGATGGTGTTGGGTCAGTCGGTGTTGGGTCAGTCAGAGCTATGGGTCAGTCAGAGCTATGGGTCAGTCAGTGCTGTGGGTCAGTCAGTGTTGTGGGTCAGTCAGTGCTAAAACGTCAGTCAGTGCTGTGGGTCAGTCAGTGCTGTGGGTCAGTCGGTGTTGGGTCAGACAGTGCTGTTGGTCAGATGGTGTTGGGTCAGTCGGTGTTGGGTCAGTCAGAGCTATGGGTCAGTCAGTGCTGTGGGTCAGTCAGTGTTGTGGGTCAGTCAGTGCTAAAATGTCAGTCAGTGCTGTGGGTCAGTCAGTGCTGTGGGTCAGTCGGTGTTGGGTCAGACAGTGCTGTTGGTCAGCTGGTGTTGGGTCAGACAGTGCTGTTGGTCAGATGGTGTTTGGTCAGTCGGTGTTGGGTCAGTCAGAGCTATGGGTCAGTCAGTGCTGTGGGTCAGTCAGTGTTGTGGGTCAGTCAGTGCTAAAATGTCAGTCAGTGCTGTGGGTCAGTCAGTGCTGTGGGTCAGACTTAGTGCTAAAGGGTCAGTCAGTGCTGTGGGTCAGTCAGTGCTGTGGGTCAGACTCAGTGCTAAAGGGTCAGTGAGTGCTAAAGGGTCAGTCAGTGCTGTGGGTCAGTCATTGCCGTGGGTCAGTCGGTGTTGAGTCAGTCAGTGCTGTGGGTCAGTCAGTGCTGTGAGTCAGTCGATGTTGGGTCAGTTAGTGCTGTGGGTCAGTCAGTGCTATGAGTCAGTCGGTGTTGGGTCAGTCAGTGCTGTGGGTCAGATGGTGTTGGGTCAATCAGTGCTGTGGGTCAGTCAGTGTTGGTTCAGTCAGTACTGTGGGTCAGACTCAGTGCTAAAGGGTCAGTCAGTGCTGTGTGTCAGTCAGTGTTGTGGGTCAGACTCAGTGCTAAAGGGTCAGTGAGTGCTGTGGGTCAGACTCAGTGCTAAAGGGTCAGTCAGTGCTGTGGGTCAGTGGTGCAGCTGCTCGTGCTCAGCTCCTGCAGCTGGATTACTTCTCATCAGCATCTCTGACGTCACCCGACATGATTCCAGTGTATCAGTGGTTGTAAACAAATGGTGCGTGCGCGTGTTTACGCGCGAGGGCGGAGGATATTATTGTTTAGCTTTTTGCTAATACAGTGACGCGCGCGCGCTTCCGGCCGGTGCGTTTGTTTGTTCTGGTCCGCGCGCGCTGATTGGCCAGTCCGCCCGGCGCGTGGGAGAGGAAGCGCCGCGTTTCATCACCCGTAAGCCCGCGTGCAGCTGACTAATAACGGGGATGATACGATAAGTCCGCCGCGCGCATCACATCTCATACACACTAATCTGATTTACCACACGTTATTAAACCATAACGCCCAACCTGCCCTCCTACATCCGGGCTCTTCACCCCTGATAACACAGCACATTCAATAAACGGTAATGTTTGAGTTGTGTTGCATCATTTAATGTTGATGATGGAAAAACAACATTTATTTAACATTCTCTCACAGGCATTGAGCAAAGCAAAATGAAGCATTTAGGTGGCTCTTATCTGGGGAGCTGCCCAGCTGGCCACCAAGGTCAATAGACGTTAATTTCATATTAAATGTTGGTCATGACGTCAGATGATAAAAAAACACGCCAGGTTAATATAATACTAATACTGTTGCGTGCCTGCAGGGATCTTAACTCACAGGTCCTGAGGCTGGTAAGTCTGATAAACATATCCTGTTGAACAGCGGTAACTCCTGATGAGAGCCAGTTCCATCATTACGTTTTTGATGGTCTATACAACTAAACTGGATTCTTTCTTAGTTTTTAAAATGTCTTGTATTGACTGACTTTCATTTCTTGTTAACTTATTTAAGTAGTTCAAATAGTGCTATTCACTATATACCAACTTTACCTCTTCAGGGGGCCTTACTCAGTGGCCAAACCGGGTACTAAACCCACAACCCTGTGTAATCTGTAAACTGTGTTTTATTACAGGGCAGCAGACTGGAAGTTGGACACTCCTGATTGGACGGGACGCTTGAGGGTGACGGCCAAGGGGAAAGTTGCCTACATTAAACTAGAGGATAAAATCTCAGGTGAGAAAGGGGCGAAGTAAACACACACAAACTATCATCAAGTTTTAAAGTGAGAGATAAACCCCTCGACCCCTGTTTAAGCCAAGTGTATGATGATTGTTTTAGTTTGATAAAATTATATGAATTTCAGTCATACAATAATATTAATGGATTTTAAAAATTATGTTACAGTAATTATGTTAGTATTAATGATGATAAATTGTTATTTGTTTCATTGCATTGTGTTCATGTTTGTTTCCTAATTAAAGAATTGTTGTAGTTTGTAATTGTGCAGTATATTAATAGCGATATACTAAAATAATATATATTTTCATTAATTAAAATCTACTTTTTAGATTTATAGATTTATTAAAGTCATTATAATTAGCTTGGTTCTTTGTATTCATACACTGCCTGGCCCAAAAAAACGTTGCCACCAAAAAAAAAAAAAAAGGTCATTTCATTGGACTGCTTTTAGCTTTGATTGCTGCATGCATTCTCAGTGGCATTTTAATTTCAATAATTTCTGCAATGTCACAAGATTTATTTTAATCCAGTGTTGCTGGATTAATTTTTCACCAAGACCTTGCAGCAGCATTGATGATGGTAGAGTCTGACCACTGCACAAAGTCTTCTCCATCCAGCACATCCTAAAGATTCTCAATGAGGTTAAGGTCTGGACTCTCAATCCATGTGTGAAAATGATGATCTAATGCTCCCTGAATCACTCTTTCACAATTCCAGCTCCATGAATCCTGACATTGTCATCTTGGAATATGCTTGCGTCATCAGGCAAGAAAAAATCCATTGATGGAATAACCTGGTCTATATTCAGTATATTCAGGTAGTCAGTTGACCTCATTCTTTCATCACTTACTGTTGCTGAACCCAGACCTGCAAACCAACTGCAGCATCAACCCCACATAATTTACTTACTTATATCCAGGTGGAGACTTTTTTTGGCCAGGCAGTGTATAATTGCACTTTAATCAAGCAAAAACATGTTTTAGCTGAGTACTCAATTTATTAAAGACATTATTAGTAGTATACTTAAGCCCTACCCTTTGTATAGCTGTCTATTTTTCTCGTAAATATATCACATTGTGTTGTGTTATTCATTAAAGTATCTATACATCCATCTATCCAAAAAGTTTTGACTCATGCAGTTCCTCTCTTGTCCTGTAGGGGAGCTGTTTGCTCAGGCCCCGGTGGACCAGTACCCAGGTATAGCATTGGAGACCGTCAGTGACTCGAGCCGCTACTTCATCCTGCGGATTCAGGACGATAGCGGTGAGTTACAGACAATAAACACTCAATTAAATGTCTGAATTAAGTACTAGTTCACCCAATCACAAATCGAAATCACCACCAGGCCCCGCCCCCTTTTGTGTTTTCAGGTCGTACTGCGTTCATCGGCATTGGATTCGGGGACAGGGGCGATTCTTTCGACTTTAACGTGGCTCTGCAGGATCATTTCAAGTACGCTGCATTTCATAATAGAGATACTAATTTTATTCATAACTATAACCTTTTACTATATATATTGCTCACCCTCTCTCTCTCTCTCGCTCTCTCTCTCTGATGCAGGTGGGTGAAACAGGACAGTGAGTTCAGTAAACAGGCTCAGGCTCCGGACTCTGGCCCTAAATTAGACTTGGGCTTTAAAGAGGGCCAGACCATCACTATTAACATTGGGGTAAAAACACTTTTCACATCACATTTACAGTAGTAAAAGCATAAAAGCAGTATTATTATAATGCTTATTAGCACTTCTGTCCAATAGTTGTACACACAGTTCTTTTATTTATTCTTTATTTAACCAGGCAAGTCATTAAGAACACTTTCTTATTTTCAATGGCAGCTTAGCACTCTCTGTGGCACTATCTGTAGAATTTGACAGCAATGTTCTTAATAACAATATCAGCTACCGACTGGGATCTATGCTTAAGCTAATCACGGCACCTGTTTATGAATGAAATCCTGTTCTTCAACAAAAACAGCCAATCAGCTTGCTGCTTACATTGGAAGTGAAGAGGTGTCAGCATGTTAGTGGGAAAGCCAAGCACCCATACTTCTCCACCCCCCACCCTCAATCAGGAGATCTGCGCAAGAGCAGTAGCCAGAACAAGTCGAAAAATCATGTTTTTGTGCGTTTTGGAGCCAAATGCTAGACACCATTCATGGCGTTTTTAATAGGTTTTATCAGTGATGTAAAATATGTTGTTGAAACAGTAATCTTAGCTTCAGTTTCCAGTTTTTTGGTTTCTCTTCATTCCAACAGCTACTGAAAATAACTGGAAATAACTGCCTGGTCGCGTTGCAAAGATAAACACCAAAAAATGCACTGAGTTGATAATGGGTTGTTGTCAACTGTTATTGCTGACCATGCTAGCCTGGGACAATGCTAATAATGCTTACAGGAACTTAAAAATTGTTTAGCTAGTTTTGGTAAACTCCAAAGTCTTTAAAACTTCAAAAGTCCAAAGTTTTGTTGGAAAAGTTTTTAAATACTATACTGTCTGCAGACGATTTTAACTATTTTTTGTTAGCAACACTAGCCTAACAATTCCTGTCAAACATGTCTTGGCTGATTGACTGAATCTGTGGTTAGATATCAGCGATTTTCTCTGTTTGTTTTTTAGCTGCATTATTCCTTTTAAATCCCAGTAGATGCACCAGTTATATTTAATTTATGATATTGTAGCATTTATAGCACCATTTATAACTGCAAATCTAAAGCAGTGCCATTGTTAAAGGGCCATAAAGCCCCGCCCATTTCTGTGTAATGGGTTTTGGTTATTGGTTAATGTGAAGGGAACAATTGGCTCTGTTTTAGAAATGCTTTCTTAGGTTTGTTTTTTTATTGTTTTGTGCGTTCAATCTTCTGTTTTGTTTCCCCAGCAAAGCAAGAAGAGAGAAAAATCACGTCCCCAAAGTTCAGGTGGGCTTGGACTCCTTCCACCCCCTCCCAGTGGAAAGATAGCCCCTCCTCCAGTAGCCGCATCCTCCAATCATGACACAGAACCGCTGACTGGAGGCAGTGACGCAGGTGAACGAGTCTTGTTTTCTTCTTGGACATTCAGGCGCATGTGCTTTATACAGTCATGCGATATACAGTATATATACAGTCTATGATATAATCTTAATTGCTGTGGTAACAATGCACAAGCTGAGGTTATTGATATTATAATCACTGGGGACAAAAATCAATCAAAATGCCTTTACTCCATTTTTTTTGACTATAGACTGCTGTGTGTACGCTTTAACATTTCTCATACAGATTGCTAGTTAGCAAAGGCTACCCTTGTGCTCACACTGGCAGGTGGCAAGTCGCTCATATCATCCCAAGTTTGTTGCGCTGTTTATCGGAGCGGCTGGTTAGCACGGACGCTAATCCAGCAAGCTACCTGTTGAGCCATCTGCTACTTAACATCTATTCTTCACTCAAACTCACAAAAAGCTGATGGCATGTTTTTCTTTTTCTGAGTTGTTGAATGTGGAATATGGAGCTACACTAGAGTTTTTTTTTATCTTTTAAAACTCTCGGTTAAACTCAGTAATTCAGTACATTTATAATATTCTAGTTAAAAAGCATCAAAAATACTCTGAGATATTTAAGCAATAGAACACGAGAGGAAGTGTGTTATCACAAATAACATCACGGCTGTGATTCTGCTCCGTGGAGTCGTCTTCAGGTGAACGCTGCGCATTTTTTGAGCATTTCTGCTTGTTTTGCTGGGTTGTGTTGGTTTTACCATGCCGGCTGGACTGTGGTTAGGTTAGCGTAGCTTTAGCTTTAGCTTAGCATTAACTTAGCTTAGCCTGCCTTAGTTTGCCTGGCTGGTTAGCGTTCTGGCTGACAGACAGCATTAGCCGAGGTGATTTTCCCTCCCTTTTTTCCACAAAGATGAGCCAGCGCTGCAGGCGAGCGTGTCGCGGCTGAGCGCTAGCCTGTGCTAAGCTAACGCTGCTGCCGTTGATGATTTAAAGCTGTCCTGTGTGTATATACGCCGTTACTCGGCAACACGTCTGCGGAGTGATACAGGTTTAGTATTAGAAGGCTGTGATGTTATCACAAATATCAGCACGGCTAGAACACTTCTCAACCAATCAGATTGTGAGGTCGGAACTAACTGTTGTATAATATAATACAGTAAATCTACCCTGAGATACCTCCCTCCCAAAAATACAGAAAAGTAGCAGCATTGAATTATATCCACAACAAAAAACACAATTTTCATAACTTATAATTAGTTACTCATAATATTGTAATGAGCAGGCCTGACTGACAGCTGTCCATCACTTGCAAACAAATGGTTGCTACCTTTCAGTACCATGGCAACGTGGAGGAGAAGCTGCATCAGTCTTTGGCTGCACTGCTTAGCTTTTTCTAAGCTTAGAGGGTTGCTAAACGACAACTTTCCAGTTTACTGGTTCCGGTTGCTCAGACTCAAAGACAGGGCGGAGCATTGTTAACCTTGTAATTGGTCAGGGTTATGCTAACATCAGCCTGACCCCCTTTTTTGTTCATGTTTTGGCTTCTCTCCTCAGGCTTCTTATTAGACCTGGACAGCAATAACTCTGACACTGAGGCCCCGCCCACTGCAGCCACCACCAACACCGACCTGTGGGGAGATTTCACGTCTGACAGGTAAAGTGTGAACATACAAACATAAGAACCTCTTGTTTATAAGAACTCTTTAAGTTTAATATAATGTTTCCCCAATGCCCAACCTTTGCAGCTATAACAGCTTCAACTGTTCTGTGAAGGCTTTCTTTCCACAAGGTTTAGGAGTGTGTTTATGGGATTTTTTTTAGCATTCTCCCAGACGCACATTTGTGAGATCAGATACTGATGTTGGATGAGAAGCCCTGGCTCTCAGTCTCCACTCTACTCTAATTCATACAAAAGGTATTGAGGTCAGGACTCTGTGCAGGCCAGTCAAGTACTTCTTGAACTTGCTCATCCATTGTATCATCTGTTGGAACAAAAAGGAAGTTTTCCCAAACGGTTCCCGCCAAGTTTGGAGCATGAAATAGTCAAAAATCTATTGGTTTGCCGAAGCATTAAGAAAAACAACCCCACTCCATTATCCTAATCCCCCCTCCACCAAACTTTACACATGACACAGTGGAGTCAGCCAAACCCAGACTCGTCCATCGTATGATGCCTAGATGCTAGGTGTCCTAAATTCAATGATTTGGATGAATAAAAAAATAAATCTTTGATTTCTATTGGCAGTACAGTTTCATTATAATACTCTAATCTTGGTTTATTTTTATGCTTTTTGAGATCTTCCACTCACTCACCTGTTCTGACATTCTGACCAGGGGTTCCCACTGTTGATAATTACTGTAATTAGGTATTCAAAGCTTCCCCCTGGTGGCTGGTGCACTCAAAGTGTCTGCTAATATTCCTCTGTTTAGGCAGAACTGGACTACTGGATGCAGTAAAAGTCTGTAAAACTGTGTAGCGTCTTACTTGCAACTGCAAAGTAATTGATGGCAGAAGTTTCCCGTGTGCATTTTAAACCCTGTTGCTGTTGGACAGCAGCTAAAGCACTTTATGGCTGTATTACCATAAGCTGAACACGAGCTCTTTTTCCGTGTTTGTGCCGCTGATAGAAGAGGCTAATGATCTTTCACAAAATATGTCTTTAGTCAGTTTCGCGGTGAGCGAAAAAGCAGCGTTTCTTATTTTTCTGGGGTGGAATATTTGAACTGTCAGCTAAAAGGCAGAGTAAATGTTTAGCTTGTATTATAAATGCTGTAATTGCAGAGCTGCGTCGGGTTGGATTTCGGTGAACTGCAGAGAGGGGGAAATGTGAACTTGCTCTGTCGACCTCTAGTGGCCGGTGTTGACCTAACACTGAATTCAGCCAGTCTGAACAGGGCCGTTTCAATGCATTTAGGGGCCTCAATTAAGATAATTGGAGGAAGTTTTCTAGGGGTGTCACGATTCTCTAAATCCTCGATTCGAATTTATTTCCGATATTAGGGTCACGATTCCATTCGATTCTCGATTTTCTTTTTTCTTTTTTACAGCAGAGAGGCCTATGCCAGTTTTAGATTAGTCTATGGTCAGTCATTGGTTTGATTCATCAAATTTACAATATCTTATTTCAAAAGGTGGGCTTGATATAAGTGATGCAAAGTGATCCAAGTGATCTGTAATACACCACATCAGGCACTAATGGTCAAATTTAAATAATTTAATTAAGATATATATGTAATGCCATCTAGTGGCTTTCTTTGGTAGCAGCAGTGTGCACTATTAAAACAGCAATGTGCAACATAACAAAATAAATAATAATAAAATACAAGAACAGTCATGTACAAAATAATAGAACAATTAGAGCCTTAACAAACTGAACTCTATCCTACTATAACAGTTACACATGAAAAATACAAAATACCTGTCAAGTTTTAGATTTAAAAATAAGGGATATTTTCCGATATTTTCTTCTGTCCGCTTAAAGCTGTCCCACCAGCCCAACGAAGGTTCAGTATCCCTTACATTTTAAGACAGGTTTACAAAAAATCTAAAATAACCACATGTGAACCACTTACACACTACAATTAGATTATCAGAATCTGAACATGTTGTGGACATTCCTACATATGTCATTCTTTTAATACAGCCAAATTAAAAATCCTTTTCTAGATATTAAAAAAAGTTAAGATTTCATGTCTTTTTTGCCATAAATGCACTCTTTTATATTATATATTTATTTATTTATTTATTTAATAGATTTAAAATTGAACAAAGGGTGCACAAATTCTGCAAAATGAATGTAGGTGACCTAAAAATAGTATTATATTAAAAGGACATGGACCAGATATATTCCATCAGTAAAAATTAGTCCTAAGTGGCCTACACAATTAATCATTTTTAATTAATACTTCTTTCTTTTGATCACTCCACCCCTGATCAGTTAATTTCGGTCCTCTTCACATTTCTAGTTAAACTGAGTCACAAGCTGTAATTTTTTTATTTTAAAGGTTCTCTGAAGGTAATCTGAAGAAAAATCGCTGAATATCCAGATTTGTTTTAACATCAGCTGCTCCGACTAGCTGCCTGAACTCACAGCGACTAGGGTCTTCACCACACTGACTCTCCTTTGCAAGCTGATTGGCTGTTTCTCATGAAAGGAGGGACTTTCTCCTTGAACCGGCTCCACGATTGGTTAAGAGACACAGCGCGGTCAGTGCCCTGTCTCCTCAATAATATATATTTTTTAATCTTAATATAATACGGGAAATTTACGGGAAAATACTAATACGGGAGGACAGCGGGAAAGAGGAGTAAAATACCGTAGTTTCCCGGCCAAAATGGGAGACTTGACAGGTATGAAAATAAGACTCGGTCCCTGAGAATGACAAGGTTTTTTCTTTAACAAAGATATATTATTAACTTTATCTGAGAGAAAGATGATGCTTAAGGTACCAAAACTATTAACATGTTTGAGGCTAGACAAAACAACAGTTTTTTTTAATGTTTTTTAAGTTTTTCTTTAAGAAGATGAGAATGTTCACATTCTCTGGAGAAAGAGCTGCTCTTTGAGCAGTCACAATGTCTGCGGCTACAGTGTGCCGCGCCATTTGCGTAGCTTAGAGGGAGGGATCGCTGATCCTCTTTTTGACTTCGATGCTCGAGACCATGACATAATTTCGATCGATTTCGATAAAATATCGAAATCGTGACACCCCTAAAGTTTTCACACCAGCACTATTTGGTCCAGTTAAAATGGACTTTGGTTTGTTTGTAACTTTAGTGCAGTTTGATTGAGCAGGTGTGAAAACAGTAATCGCACTCAGGTGCGGATTGAAACAACCGGACCTAGACCTGCTAATGGAGCTGGTCTTTATCTTGGTGTGGTCCCAAACGAACTCTGTAGCGGTTCAATTGTGGTGAGAACATGATTCGGTCTTGATCCGACCCAGCTATTAAATATACTTCTTTTATTTTGAGCTAAACTGCTGATAAGGCGCAGTTTAATCGGATATATTAGCCAGATAATGCTAATTGTCTCTGCTGCTCCATGCTGTTTACACGCACAGTCTGTGCTGCGTTCACTGCTCGCAGCCTCACAACTCCTATTAAAAACACTGTGTTTAAAAGCACAGCAAATAGTCAGTGTTCAGTGTTAAAGCAGCTTTACACTGCACAGATATACGTGCTGGAACACAGAATCTTCACTCTATATTTACTGTTTTTCTCTCACGCCATACAGCTCTGACCAATCAGAGGAGACCACCAATGTTTTATAACCAAGGTTATCTTATCTTAAATATATCTCTCTCTTTCTCTCTCTTTCAGTTTGTCATCTCAACCGGCTAAGCAGGACTCTTCCTCCACCAGCTGGGTCCAATTCTAAGTGTGTGTGTGTGCCTGGGTGTGTGTGTGTGTGTTTACGCTTTGCCCCCCTAGTGTGTATTTCACCCTAACTTATGGACATACCTTCAAGTAGGGCTTTACAGTATATTGTTTCAGCATTGCCATCACACTGCGTGCATATAATTATCCAATTTTAGGCATGCACCAAATATTTGGAAAAGTCAGAATAATTTATGGCAAAATATAACATGTTCTTTAAAAAGCAGGGAGAAGTATTTAATTCGTGCAACTTTGAAAAAGTAAAAAATAAAACTTGTAAAACTTGCAAAAAATTGTGTTCAGTATTCGCCATTCCGTATTTGGCTTCCAAATATTATTTATTTAATCACATTTATCCACAAAGAGAGAGCATATTAGTATCATAACATTAAACACAATCACAATCAAATATCCTTTTTTTTAATATCACAAAAAAATATATATATATATATATATATATATATATATATTGCAATATTGTGCAGCCCTACATTCAAGCTAACACCAAAAGTTATGGTTCTGATTAAAACCGTACAATATACAGTACTGGTCAGAAGTTTGGACACATCTTAAATTTAATTCAGTGTTTTTTCATTACTTTAATAAGTTCTACATTGTAGATTAATACTTAACTCATCCAAACTATAAATATAAACATATTGAATTATTTAGTAAAGAAACAAAGTGTTTAAAGAACCATATTTTAGATTCTTCTTGTTTAGATTAGACAGTTTTGCACATCTTGGCTGGATTTTCCCAGTCAGCTTTATGAGGCAGAGTCACCTGGAATGTTCAGCTTTCAGTTAACAGCTGTGCTGAACTTGTTAAAAGTTAATTACTTGAGTTTCTTGTCTCTTAATGAAAAGAAATGAAGGTCAGTCAATCTGAAACATTTTGAAATATTTAAAAGTATCCTAAAATACCAGTCACAAATACCGTTAAAAACACTAGGATGAAACTGGCACTCATCAGGAGCAACCCAGGAAAGGAAGAGCAAGAGTTTCCTCTGTTGTACAGGATAAGTTCAGTAACCGGAAGTTAACAGCTCCCTAGATAAGAGCACCTAAATCTAAACAGAGTATTTTGGTTTGTTTAACAATTTTAAGTCACTACATGATTCCTTATGAGTTTCTTCATAGTCTGGATGACTTTATTATTCATTTACAATGTAGAAAAAAATAAAGAGTTATTAGAGTTAATCATCATAGCCTGTCTTTAAATTTGGTCTAAACAGATGTATGTGAGTTATTCGCTGTCAGGAACCACAACAGCAAATCAGCACTGTTAGAGATTACTGAACACCTAAACCCAGGATAAAGAGAGTGTATGATAATTTAGGCCCTGTGTTATGTATACCATTTTTTTTCAGTTCCAGATACTGTGTTTGATAAAGCAGGAATGACAGATGCTGTATCAGAAAGTAATTATATTTATTATGCCTATATATGAATATAAAAAGGGTTATATAGTATATAGTTTATGTGTATATTTGTAAATGTATGTACTTTACCTGAATCTAGTTGATATAATTGCTGTTTATTACAGTTTATTCCAGGCTGGTGTCGCTCTCTAGTGGTGAAAGTGTGCAGTACAGTGTGTGAACTGTCTGTGGTACAGTGCAGCTCTCAGTCAGACCCCCGGCTGTATATGCAACCCGCCCCGTGATCTGGGGTCTCGGTCACACACACACCCTGATAAAGCTCTGGATCAGTGTGATAATGTTCACTATTATTATGAGTGTGTTACTCTGCATTTCAGCAGACTGGAATTACTTCTCATATTCATAATTATTATTGTCTAGTTTAGTATATGATATATGCAATAATACAAATGAGTAAATTAGTAAATAAATATGTTGACTTTTCAGTTTAAAATTGATTACAGTTCTTTTGAGGAATAGTCTTATGAATTATTAAATTTGTAGAAATTCATCCTGGATATAAATTGTAAATAAAGCTCTTCCTGGATATTATTAGTAGTAGAAATTCATCCTGGATGTTATTTAAAGTAAAATTAATTTTGGATATTAACTTTAGTTGAAAGTCATCCTGGATATTTATTTCAGTACAAATTCACCCTGGTTGTTAATTTTAGTCAAAAAGTATGTTTTAGAAGAAATTCATCTTAAATATTTATTTTAGTAGATATTAATTCTAGATATTAATTTTAGTAGAACTCCACGCTATATATTTATTTTAATTAAATGTTGGCTGTTAATTTTAGTGAATTTTAGTAGAATCTAATGCTAGATATTAATTTTAGTAGAAATTCATTATGGACATTAATTCTAATGAAAGCCCTTCCTGGATAATAATTTTAGTTGAAATTTATCCTGGATATTTTTTTTTTTAGTACAAATTCACCCTGGTTGTTAATTTTAGTCAAAATGTATCCCACATATTATGTTTTAGTAGAAATTCAATCTGAATGTTAATTTTAGCAGACATTTATCCTGGATATTATTCTTAGTAAAATTCATTCTGGATATTAACTTTAGTCAAAATTTGTTTTGCATATTATTTTTGTGAAAATTCATCCTGGATTCATTCTTGTAGAAATCAATCCTGGATATTTTATTTTTAGTAAAATTCATTCTGGATATTATTTTTAGTAGAAATTCATCCTGGATATATTGATCTTAGTAGAACTTTATGCTAGATATTAATTTTAATTGAAATCCGTGTTGGACGTTAATTTTAATAGAAATTCATCCTTGATGTTATTTTTTAGTAAAATTTGTCCTTATTATTTATTCTAGTAGAAATTAATCATTTATTACTTTTTAGTTCAAATTTGCCCTGGTGTTAAATTCAGTAGAACTTAATGTCAGGTATTAATTTAAGTTTAAATTAAACCTGGATATTAGGATTAGTAGAAATTCATTCTGGAAATTATTTTTTAGTAAAATTCCATTTTTTTTTAGTAAATATCATTCTGCATATTATTTTAATTTAGTAGAGATTAATGCTGGGTATTATTTTAGGTAAAATTCGTCCTGGATGTACATTTTAATTGAACGTCATGCTAGATATGAGTTTTAATAGTAGTTAATCTTGATTATTAATTTTAGTTTATTTTCAGTAGAGTTTGATTCTGAACTGAGTGAACTGTAGTGAGTTTTAGTGTGATGTGATGGATGTGAGGGAGTGTAAACACTGCAGGGTCAGCACACTGTGTTTTAGTGGCTGGACCAAATGTTACAAACAACTGATGATTTTCTGTGTGTGTGTGTGTGTGTGTGTTTGTGTTAAATGATAAATGTGTGTATTCTGTGTTAATGTCAGTGTTTAATGGTAGTGTTAGTTGTTTAATGTTAGTTTAGTGTGAGTGTGCTATATTAGTGTGATGTTTCATCAGTGTAATGTTTTTGTCTGGGTTTTTATTTATTTATTTATTTATTTATTTGTGTTTATTTTCTGTTGTGGGTTTATTCAGAAATGTGTGTAGTATAAGTGTGTATGTCGGATAAACATGTAAAACTAATAAATTCATGAGCTGCTGAGATTCTTGTCTCAACTTTATTTTGTTGAAAACAAAGTATTACTGTCATTTATCATCTTTATATATAAAATATAAATTTCACCGTATGAACCAAAGATATTTCAGATTTTTAAGCTGTGTTTCCACTGTGTGATGGTTCATTATCCAGTAGTCCAGTAGACAAGTGGGCGCAGCTTCTGGTCATGGTGAACATAAGGCTTGTGTTGTGTACAGTAGTAAAGTTGTAAGTGGTATTAGTGAATATAGTAACTCTGTATCGTAGAGAAGTGGGCGGAGCTTCTGGACATGGTGAACATAAGGCTTGTGTTGTGTACAGTAGTAAAGTTGTAAGTGGTATTAGTGAATATAGTAACTCTGTACTGTAGAGAAGTGGGCGGAGCTTCTGGTCATGGTGAACATAAGGCTTGTGTTTTGTACAGTAAAGTTGTAAATGGTAATATAGTGAATATTGTAGCTCTGTATTGTATTTTTAATACTGTTTACTACTAGTAAATCAAAAACAAATGCAAAACGCTTTTCTTATTTTTATTTTATTTTCTCCACACTCTCCCAACATTTTTGGATCATTTATCTGTAAGTATTATATAAAATATTATGAATTCCAGCAAATGTATTTTTATTATGCACATACCAATCAGAATAGTAAAAATATTGAACTTTATTTGATGCCTTATTTTGTAATACATTGATATAATATAAAATGTGCAAGATACAGGTTTAAAATATCTATAACATAATTTAAACACAGATTATAGTACTTGTGTGGATAACTTCACCATTCAGCCAGCACACACACACACACACACACACACACACACACACACACACACTCTACTGGTCAAAAGTTTTAGAACACCTCAGTTGACCTTAAATGGTGCAAAATTAGCTATGCAAACAAGCCTTTGTCTGTAGTAAAACAGTGTTAGAACAGACTGTGTTACTGCACTCTTTACTGCAGGATTTTACACACTTTTACACAAAGCACATTCACACTCTTATCATCATAGTACTGTATTTTTCACACTAAAAAGTGCACAGGATTATAAGGCACTTTATCAATAAACATTTATTGTCTGGACTATTTTCATATATAAGGTGCACTGGATTATAAAGTGCATTATGCGACACTAGTAAGGCACAAGGGTGTCGCCATGTTTTCCTACTAAATCAGCAGGTCTAGCCACTGAGTGTCACGACCCGTAAAGCTAAACTAAGCTAAGTAATTCTGTAATTCCAATTTCTTTTAAAGTCAAATAAGTGCTGGAACTTAATCTGCACAGATTTCTCTCCTGAAAACTGTTTATTTAAGTGAGTAAAGCACTTCCCTTTATTTACAGTAATCTTAAATTTCCACATTTCCACTAAGGCTGTGTGCAGCTGCATTAGTGACTAACTGCTAGTGCTAGCCGCGGTTAGCCGCTAATGCCGCCTGACAGAGCCACACTGAGAAACCCTGAGTGTTTTGGTAAGCCAGGGCGATATTAGCTAGCGGTTCGTCCCACGTGGTTTATTTTAACACGGTAAACACGCAGGCTACAGTCTGATGGACTCGCTTCTGAAAGGCGCAAGAGTTAGCGCCATTAGCGGCTATGCTAATGCTACTCCAGCAGTGATAGCCAGAGTTAGCAGCAGACTACCGGCCGATTATGATCACCTCTGAATGGGTGAAAGAAAATAAGAAAATATGTTGAGAAAATAAAAAAGCTGGGCCATACAGCACTGCTTCTAGGCACCTGAACAATTGGGGTGTTTTAAAACTTTTGACCAGTAGTGCACACACAAACACACACACACACACACACACACACACACACACACACACACAGATACAGGTCAGAGTTAAATATATATAAAATATAAAATATTAACAGTACTGATCACGCTGATTAACAGACTCAGTTTTTTATAAAAGGAAGATAAAACAGTTTTTAAAATAATTGGAAACTGAAAACAGTGGGATTTACTGTTTGCTTGTGTTTGGACATTAAGCTGCAAATCTCTAAAAAATTCTAAATTTTTTTAAGAGGAGATAATTTCATCAACCCCGCCTTATCACAATCAACAATAGAAATATTTTTAATTTGCTTACTTTTCTTAAAGCTCAAAAATAAGCAAATGATTCACACACCAAAATAAGAGCCAAGCACCAGAGAAACACAGCTGCTTTTCATAATGTGTTGAGGGTGATTAGATATGACTGAGTAACCAGAACTTCATTTTTGGTATGTCTCCAGAGTTCAAAATGCACTCTGGTTGATTTACACTCTTGGGGCTGTATATTATACCCTGCACAAGATGCGCTGCGATGCTCATTGCTATGTTACAACCCACCAACTCACTGTCTTGAACAATTTCCACATCTTTCGCCTGCATAGTTTAAATAGCAAAACAGTGCTTGTAAATATATATATATATATATATATATATATATATATATATATATATATATATATATATATATATATATATATACTGATGAGCGTAGTGATCTTGAAATGAGTGTTCAGGTGTACTTTTCCTGTCGTTACGATAGCAAAAAGACAGTAACATGCTCTAAATCAAGCTGCGTTGTACACGGTTGACGGTCGACTGTAGATCTCTAAAATAGGGGCTTCAGTGCATTTGGTTCGTTTGGGCAGGTATGTAAACAGTAGTCGCTCTCGAGTTTGTGTTGATGGTGATAAGGCGTAAGTAACTGGTACTTTTTCATAGTGGTTTCCCAAAGTTTAATATAAGCAACAAAAAAAAATCACTGGAGAAACACTTTAAACTCTTGCTTGATAAGTGATAAGTGTTTGCAACTGCTGGTCATCCCTGAGAACACCCAGATATTATCATGCGTAAAAGGTCTATCAAATTCTAATCTTCCCAAACTGGTTTTAAAGTGGACATATTATGCCAAATTTACTTTTTGCATGCTTTTGTATTTCCACTTGACTCGACTGCCCCTATAAATACAAGTGGAAAAAATCTGTTCTCTGTGAATTAGCTGAAAGAGTTTGGTGTTTCTATGAGCTGTTATTGAACTCCTTTATTGTCACATTAAAATAAAAGGAAACCACCAGAGGCCCCACCAGAGCCCCACCCACTAGATCAGTTGAAAACAGCAGGATTAGCCAGCAGACTTCGTCTGAGGGAGGGATCTGCACCTACTGTCTGTTGCACGTCAGCAGATGAGAGAGGTTTAAGTACCACAAGTACAACAGTTAAGCATTAACTAGCTTTTGTTAACCTGTGCTAAATGCTCTGTGTAAACATGTGGTGTGACCAGCAACAACTTATTTGCATAAAAGTGACAGAGCCTTTAAAGGCTGGTGAGATCTTTTTATATGAGAGTGATTTTGAGTAAAGAACTTCATGACCATGTTTTGTATAGCCCGTATACCTATTCTATGTAACTTGTGTAATAAGAGGTATAATATGTCCCCTTTAAAACTACATTAACTCCATTCTTTGAGTCTATCTCATCATAAAAACCAGCCCTTTTTTTTAATGGATGTAGTCTGGAATGTATAGTACATGAAATGTATAGGAGACTCAGGCTGAATGTAAGTTATTTAGATATATAGAGCTACTTGTTTAAATGTCTATACTCTCCTTCTATATTTTCCTTCTTTTTTTTATTCCTCCCTCCCTCTCTCTCTCTCTGTCTTTCTCTCTCTCTCTCTCTTTATCTCTCTTTATCTCTGTCTCTTTCTATCTGTTTTAATTCTTGCTCGCCCATGTTCTGTTTATTCTGCGGAGACAGCGCTTTCTGGCTGACCTCTGAATCCGTTTGGGCCATCCGGATTTCTCTCTGCACAGTTCAGCTGAGAGACAGAGAGAGAGAGAAACAGAGGGAGAGAGAGAGTCAATTATTAAATATTTTACTTTACACTTATTAATAAACAGATTATTATATATATATTTTAAAATATATTATTTATCAACAAATATATCAATGAAAAAATCCTACACATCACAACTTAGTCTACAACCTAGGAGTTGTTACAGAATATAATAAATACAATACTCCAAGCAATAGTTCAGGTAAATTTCTGGTGTATTGCTATCTTGCTGGCAGGAAACACAGGTGTTCGTTTTGCACATTTTAAGTCATGCAAGGCATACTTTTCCTGTTGTCACGATAGCAAAGACACACTGACATGCCCTAAATTAAGCTACGCAGTGCGTGGTTGACGGCTCACCTATAGATCGCTAAAATATGGCAATATTTTATATTATAAAGTCCACTCTTAAGAAAGTTTTTTTTGAGGGTTTTTTTTTGCAGTGGTGATTTATCTATAGAACTCAGTAAACCATTTGGTTGCCTTTGCTCCACAACATCATACATATAAATTAGTGGTTTGCTACTACTTTAATGTTTCAAATTTCGGATCTATCTTCTTTAAATGGCTGCTTGACTCTTTAAGAGGGACATATTATGAAAAAATGACTTTTTGCATGCTTCAACTGCCCCTATAAACAAGGATTAGTCACAATGCTTTGTCTGAAGGGGGATCTGTACCTATTGTTTGTGGCAAATAACTGTAAGTAATATAAGTAAGAGTATTGTGATTCTATCACAGTTAAACAAAACAATAGTTGTTTGTTTTTTGCCATTTAGCACCAGCTGACGTGGTAAACGTGTGAAAACGATTTGGTCCAAGAAACTTCATAAACATGTTTTGTACAGCTCATAGACATTTTCTAACTTATGTAACAAAATGTATAATATGTCCCCTTTAAAGCTCCACTAGGTAGGATTGAGATTTTATGCTCGCAGGCTCCCCCTACAGTTGTAGAGTGTAATAAATGTTTCAGGCGGATTAGTTTTTCTTTCTCGTTTTCTGGCTTTCACAGACATGTTCGGTCTCTTTCCAGCTTCTGCCAGAGTGTCTGTTTGTTAGTTTGTAAAGAATGAACCAGTAGTCCTTGTAGAACTGTTAGAACTAAAGGTCGGAAAGCAGGTCGCAGTTCTCGCGAGCGTTGGTCGCGGCCGCCTCGGAACACTTACAGAGTCTGGTTTGAGCTCAGAGGAGCTCCGGCACAGACACGAGAGCACCGCTACTCCTCCTATTACACCTCAATGCAGCGCTGCAGTGAGTTTCAAGCTGTAATTTTACATCTTTAAAAAGATCAAAAATCAAGGAAATCCTACCTAGTGCTGCTTTAAAGGGATGATTAAAAACCTAATGAGATATTTTTTCTTTTTGTATGGGACCTTAGTTAATGGTTAATATCTTTATATCAGCACTTGTGACCTGTAATGACCTGTAATTGTAATTGTGTGTTTGTTCATTTTCTTACCTTTCAGTATTTCGTCCTGCAGACACACAGTCCTCACACAGATCTCTTTGTTGATCACATAGACACGCGGAAGACTGAGAGAAGATGGGGTTATAGCTTTATACCTTTCAGAACATATTATAAGCACATACACAGATTGATGCTATACTGGTACAGGTAGTTGAGTTGGTGTTGCTAAGTGGTTGTTAGCTAGGTGGTTTCTATGGTGTATCATAATGTCAGTTACAGGGTTCCTAGGTGCTTGCTATGGTTTTGCTTGCTTTTGCTATATGCTAGGTGATTGCTCTGGTGTTGCTAGGTGGCTGCTACAAAGTTGTTTAGTGGTTTCTAGGGTGTTCCTTGGTGGTTAGTTGGATAATGCTAGTGTATTTGTATGATTGTGATGTGAGAAGTCGGAATTGCACAATTACAACCAATAATCTGCAGTCAGTATCTTAAAAAATTGACACATTTTTAATTGCATAATCATATCCAATATGCAGAATGAAGCTATAATAAAGTATACTAGTGCATTTCAAAAAAATTAGAATATAATTAAAAAGTTACTTTATTTCAGTAATTCAGTTCAAAATGTAAAACTCATATATTATATAGACGTATTAAACACAGAGTGATCTATTTTAAGCGTTTATTTTTTTTTATTGTTGATGATTATGGCTTACAGCCAATCAAAACCTGCAAATCAGTGTCTCAGAAAATGAGAATATTATATAAGACCAATTGGTACTTTTAGCAGTGTGGGCAGTGTACCAAATCCTGCTGAAAAATGAAAGCCTCATCTCTATACAAGTTGTCAGTAGCAGAGGGAAGCATGAAGTGCTGTAAGATTTTGTGGGAAAACAAAACTGCACTGACTTTAGACTTGATAATAAAAAACAGTGGATCAACACCAGCAGATGACATGTCTCTCCAAACCATCACTGATTGGTGGAAACTTCACACTAGACCTCGAGCAGTTTGGACTGTGTGTCTCTCCACTCTTCCTCCAGACTCTGCTCCCTTGATTTACAAATGAAATGTAAAATTTACTGATGATCAGTGATGGTTTGGAGAGACATGTCTGTCATCTGCTGGTGTTGATCCACTGTGTTTTATTATCAACTCTAAAGTCAGTGCAGTTTCCCTCTGCTACTGACCACTTTTATGTAGATGCGGATTTCATTTTACTCACTGTGTGAGTGTGTGTATGTGTGTTACCTGTAAAGGCAGAGGGAGTGGATGCATCTCTTTACAGGGCGATGGACGGAGTACATCCGAGTGCACGGGTACATTTCCTCTCTACAGTCTGGAACACCCACAGTTACTGTTACATTACAGTTACTAAAGATCAGACCTGAGTCAGTGATGCTCTAAATTAAACCAATGACTCTAGAAACACAGACAGGTGTTTAGTGTTGCCCAGGTGAGCCCTGATAGATTTCCTGTTTAACCCAATGACTATAGTAAACATGGACACTCTTAAAAAGGAAGCTACCATTGGTCTAGTGCCTTGGCATCTGTCTGTGTTTACTATAGTCATTGGTCTAAACAGGAAATCTACCAGGGCTCACCTGGGCAACACCAAACACCTGTCAATCATGGGTAAAATGGGCGGGTTCAAACAAAAGTTACCTTGTTTTCAGGTGTTTAGTAATATGTTTTTTGTACATACATTAAATATAAACAAACTGACCTGATGCTTCTTCACCGTTTTCTAAATATGTTGGCTCTGTTCCTGAAAAAATACCAATATGCTAGAATAAATTGGCAAAATTTTAACAAATTTTAACAAATAAAAAAAAACTCAAATATAATCAAGAGGAAGATGGATGATCACAAGTCATCAAACCAAACTGAACTGCTTGCTTGAATTTTTGCACTAGGAGCGGCATAAAGTTATACAAAAGCAGTGTGTAAGACTGGTGGAGGAGAACATGATGCCAAGATGCATAAAAACTGTAATTAAAAACCAGGGTTATTCCACCAAATATTGATTTTTGAACTCTTAAAACTTGAATTATGAACTATGAACTATGAATATGAACCTGTTTTCATTATTTAAGGTCTGAGAAACTGAGTTCAGAGAAACTGATTCAGAAACTGAATAGTCTCTTTTTTCCAGCTGTATAAACAGAATATATACACATTATCATACATTATTTACATATTATTACACTGTTCCAATATGAAACTATTAATAAACATTATGACATCACAGCCGTGATCAGTTCCCAGCAGGCTGTTTTAGCAGTTTTGTTTGGACTACAGATCAGACAGTACAGACAGTTTGGAACTTTAATAAAGTTTACGTAATAATTTAATTAAACTCTTAAATAAAACTATTCAGGATGTTTGGCCTACCCGGCTGCTGGGCCAAGACCATGACCAGTCCTGCAGAAAAAAAACAACAATAACATTACATGTTTTTTGGGGACAAGAGGAACAGATAATCCCTCATTAAGAGTAATTAACATAATTGGGTTTTGTGTTGTGCTGTTTGGACCGATCCATGTTACCATAGAAACAGCACAGGAGCACAGCGGTTGGGTAGCTGCCCATCCTGCTGGGTCTTGACCAATCAAAGCGATGGAGCTGTGGAGAAACAGCCAGGCCAAAAACTTCAGTCCATAAAAATTATTATATATTATTATATATTATTAATTCACTTGTGCATTAGATCCACATGTAAATACCTGTAAAAAGTTTGTGTTTGGGTGTGTAATAAGAACGGGTGTGTAGCAAACAATTTGACAATTCACAAACAGCAATGGTTGTATTCAGTCAATGGTGCACCTCTGTTTTCCGCTGCCAAGATATCAATACCCTAAAAATGTACCTAGTACACCTGTGACGACTTTCTTCTTCTTCATATTTGTGCAATGGCTCTGATTGATTGTCCATCTTCTCTCAGCTTCACAGTTGGTTGTTTTTTACCCCATGTTCATGTTTGTATAATAAGCGGGGATTTGTAACAAATGTTGGGCATGTGCCTGTTCTGACAAATCACTGCCAAGATAGCAATGAACATCTGACTGTTGATGTTTGTCTAGGTTGTATTCAGTCAGTGCCACACCTGTTTTCTGTTGCCAAGATATCAATACCCTAGAAATTTACCTAGTACACCTGTGACGACTTTCTTCTTTTCTTTCTTATTTGTGCAATGGCTGTGATTGATTTTCCCTCTTTTCTCAGCTTCACAGTTGGTTGTTTTTTACATGTTTGTTCATGTTTGTATAACAAGCAGGGGTGTGTAACAAATGTTGGGCATGTGCCTGTTTTGACAATCATTGCCAAGATAGCATTGAACGTCTGACTGTTGATGTGGTTTTCAATCAGAGTGGTGCACCTGTGTTTTCCATTGCCAAGATAGCAATAAGCTAGGAATTTACCTAAACACACCTCATTTCCAGACCACCACACCCATCAGTGTAGATATATTCACAAGAACCTTTGCTATTTAAACAGTGCAGGCAAAAGGTGTGAAAGTAGACTGTAAGGTAGCAATGAGTATGGTATAAAATAGGGCCCACAGTCCTGATTGGACAGTTTTCTTTTGATTTAAGGCTGAAGGCCTAGGAGCCTCTTCGGTCTCACTGGTGTTAGATGTAGTGGTGTGTTCTAGCTAAACTGCTCATCCTAATCATGTCTGGTCTGGCTAATCCCAGCCCACCAACTCCTTCAAAGTGAGAGCAGTTTAGAGATGTTTGGGTGCGAGAGCTAAACTAACCGAGAGTCAGCGAGTGAGAGCAACAGATGTTGTGAGAGCGAGGACGCGAGTTCACCCTGCATCATCCTGCTCTTATTTATGACTGTTCTCTCAGTGTTCCTGATCTGTAATTAAGGATATCGGTTACAGATGTTCCATATATCTCTTTCTCTCTCTCTATCTCTCTCTCTATTTCTCTCTCTTTATCATTTCTTTCTCGTTCTGTTTCTCTCCCTTTAACTTCTTATTCTCTCTCTCTCTCTCTACCTTCATTCTCTCTCTTGCTCTGTTTCTTTCTCTTTACCTTCCTATTCTCCTTCTCTTTATCCTCTCTCTCTCGCTGTTTCTCTCTTTTCCATTTCTCAGTATCTGTCTCTCTCTCCATCCCTTAGAATCTTATTTTTCTTTACCTCTTTCCACTTTCTTTATCTTTACCTCATTCTCCCTCTTCCTCTCTCCATCTCTCCTCAATTCCTCAGAATTTCTTTCTCTTTTTTCTCTACCTCTCTCCATTTTTTCTATCTCTACCTCTCTCTCTCTCTCTCAATTCCTCAAAATCTCTTTCTCTTTTTCTCTACTTATCTCCGCTTTCTCTTTATCTTTACCTCTTTCTGCCTCATCCTCTCTCCATCTCTCTATCTCCATCCCTCAGTATCTCTCGCTATCTCTTTTTCTCTACCTCTCTCCACTTTTTCTATCTTTACCCCTCTCTCTCTCCATCTCCCAATATCTCTCTCTCTCTTCATCCCTCAGAATTTTTCTTTTTCCATACCTCTCTCCACTTTCTCTGTGTTTACCTCTCTCTCTCTCTCTCTCTCTCTCTCTCTCTCTCTCTTACTCTCTCCATCTCTTAGTCTCTCTCTCCCTCTTTCTCTCCATCCCTCTGAATCCCTCTCTCCACTTGCCTCTCTCTCTTTCTCTCTTTTTCTCTTTCTCTGTCTCTCTCTCTCTTTCTCACTGTCTCTCTTGCTCTCTCCATCCCTCAGTATCTTTCTCTCTCTCTCTCTCTCTCTCTCTCTCTCTCTCTCTATCCCATTTGGAGTCCAAGAAATGAGTACACTCTCAAGAATGTGTTTTCCTAAACTTTTCCCTGTAGACACACACACACCAAACACACACACACACACACACACACACACACACACACACACTTGTGCACATTGGGGTTTTTCTAAAGTAGAAACAGAGAGAGCAGCAACTTCATCACAACAATCACACACCATATACGGACATGTACATCACACACACAAGCACACACACACACACACACACACACAAACTCACACAAACATGTACACACCCACCTTTTTCTAACATATCCACTTTCATGCATTTCTGTGTAAAACAGATAATGATGTTCTATTATTATAAAAACAGTATATATAGCACTGATCATAACTGATCAATGATCAATAAATCTCATAATAATAATAATAATAATAATAATAATAATAATAATAATAATAATAATAATAATAATGATATGATGATGTCATCTGCAGTGAATCTCTGTTACTAATCTCTGCAGGGACAGTCTGTACTGGAACTGTGCTGTAATGAAGTTATGCAGATCAGTCGGTGGTGCGGCAGTGTGGGGTGTGTTCAGTGAGGTGTGAGAAATTAACTGAATATAATAATCAAATATCATAATCAGAAATAATCAGAATTAATACTCACAGATTCCCTCTGTTCTCCAGCTCTGGTCCCAATCTTTGTCTTTTCCTCTCCTCCCTTTCTCCTTCCCTTCTTTCTTTACTCCCTCCCTCCGCCTCTCCCTCTCTCCTCCACCTCTCTCTCTCTGTCTAACTCTGGCTCTCTCTCTCTCTCTCTCTCTCTACTTTCTTCTTTTTCTGTCTTTTGTTTTCTTTCTGTCTGTTATTCTGTAAGTTTAGTATTAAAACATCATACATACAATTACAATGCATATTGTGTCCCATGAATTTTGGCATGTCCCGTGGAAGCTATGGTAGAATGCTGTACTGAGCTGTGGGATATGTGGGCGGGGTCTCCACTAGCATTTAATTTAAATGTGATTGATATCTGTTAGAGTTGTGTGTCTGTTTGCATGGTCACGATCATTAACACTCACTGCAATTAGTTTTCAACTTTGGTCTCATCAATCAATCAATCTTTATTGTCACACAGCCACAGTACAAGTACAGAAACTGGTGAAAAGAACCATCAACCTGTCCACACTAAATACATGGGAAAAGACATGACAGGAAGACAGAGAATATGGAAATTAAGATGGGTACAATGGGAAAGGAGAGGAGAAAAAAAAGACATACCCCATACTATGCTCCTAAGGGAGCACAGTGTGGGACCATAAAATTTGATCAGAGCATCATTTTCCGTGTTTGTTGTGTCCCCTACATGGACATATTATTGCTAGCTTTTTAAATTAGCTTTATTCTTGTCAATCTTCCATAAAGGCCAGATTTGTGAAGTACAAGACTAATAACTGTGCTGTGGACAGATACTCCCACCTGAGCTGTGGATCTCTACAGTTCCTCCAGAGTGACCATGGGCCTCTTGGATGCGTATCTAATTAGTGCTCACCTGGTCTGTTAGTTTATGTGGAAGACCTTGGTCTTGGTAGGTTTGCAGTGTTTAACCCTTGTGTGGTGTTCGGGTCTGTGGGGCCCGTTTTCATTTTTCATCAAATGATACTAAAAAAATATTTTTTCTAACTCAAACTCATTGGCATTGGCTCATTTTTTGTGAAAAACATATATCAAAACACATTTTCGATAAACACACACTGCCCCCAACCCCCCCTCCCCTACACATTTATATTACATACAGTATGTTTGGCCAAGGGCTAATAAACATTGCTTCATTTGTAAATTTGAAACTAAACAAATTTTCTACTCATATCTTGAGTTTAATTCGTTTTCTTTTACATTTTATTAAAAAAAACTAATAAAAAAAAGAGTAGCACTTTTTGAAAGAAATGTAACATAAGAAAGGTAAAGGGCAAATATTAACCATGTAAGCTGTTTATATTGCTTGCAGTTTAGGTGAAGCAAGCATGTGTAAAGCATTTTAATGTAAAATTGCTTAATTTTGCTGAATTAAATACAAGTAACAAAGTAAACGAGTAATAAAAATATGAACACCACACAAGGGTTAAACACTGCTTTAAACTTTGCCACAACTTTATATCTAACATGTCTAGTGAGTTCCTTGGTTTTCATAATACTTTTTCATCACTAATGATCTCTAACGAACTTCTGAGGCCTTAGTTATACATGTAGTTTTACTTAGATTAAATTACACACAGTTTAATTGTTTATTAATTGGTTGATTCTAAACACAGTTGGTTACACTGGATTGTATGTAGGGGTTTCACAGTATAGGGGATGAATACAAATGCATGCCAGACTTTTCTGATTTTTGTTTATTTAAAAAAAATTATGTATCATTTTGCTTTTCACTTCACAATTATGCGTTTCACTTTGTGTTGGTCTATCGCATAAAATCCCAATAAAGTATAATTAAGTTATTGAATTACTATAAGATTGTAGTGAGGGAGTAAATAAGCTAATTAATTATTGGTATCTCTTCCTCTCTCTCCCTCTCTCTCTCTCTCTCTCTCTCTCTCTTTTTTTCTCTCTGGAGTTCACAGAGCTGCAGTTTGTACTCATGAAATTTAACACCCGACTACTGCGGTCTGCCAACTAGCCTAATGCTGCACATACCCGGCGAAACTCTGCCACGAACAGACATTTTATCCCCCCTCCTGCTCCTGGCTGCATTTATAAAGGCGTACACTCATCATCTATTTGACACAATCGGGCTAAATAGTTCCTGCAGAGAGAAGGAGCTGATGACATCTTGACAGATGTGAGCCAATGCCTGAGCTAGCTCAAACCAGCATGCGCAGCGTCCCGGGCGAGCCCCCTCTCGGCGGGGGGTGAAGGAGCGGTCGAGCTGTGAGGCCGGGCTTGTCCTGCTCTTCTGACACGGCACGGACGGGCACGGCATGCCAGGCCGTAAACACTGGATAATCTCCAGACATGTTTATTGGTGAAAGGCATATTTTCCTCCCGCCACCCGTGAGGACCCTCACTTAAGCCCGGAGAATTTTTTTTTTTAAAGAGAAAAAGAGCCTAGAGATTTTTTTTTATTAAAAGCAGAAATGTGCTTTTTAGAAGTAATAAAACACACCAAACCTGCCTAAATTTTTATAAACCTTTCCATACCTTTAAAAAATATGCATATTTTGGGTTTCTTTGTTTAACCATTTGAACCCCAGCCTATTTTGGTGTGTTGTTTCCCTTTCACTTGTTATAACACAGTTATGTTATGACACAGCCACATGCTATTAGTTTTCTTAACACCAGAAGACACTGAGCTGCTCAAAAATGTCATCATTTGAGAGGTAAATGCTTCCAGAATCGATCATGTTTGGTTAAAGAAACTGACACAATTCACACAAGAGTTTTCTTTTCAGTAATAGTCAGATTAGAGTGTATATTAGTTGAAAATATAAGGATGTTGATGATAGATAATTTTGTGGCTATTTACTGTGACAGAATACATGAGCAGCACCAGGCGGACTTATTTTTCTTGATATTCCCACCTCTAGATTTCTCAAAAACACTTCAGTTCAGTGGGAGGTCAGAGCTATTTTTAGAAAAACAATAGGGTTGCCCGTTTGTCACAATGTATGAATCATGTTGGTGGCATTGACACATTCCTGAGTAATTTAGCTGTATAAACAATGCACAATTTTTATGCAATTTGCATCAATGGGGTTTTAAGGGTTAAGCTGCATTTGTCTATGGCCAAATGAATTGGCTCTTCAAAAACTGGTCCCTATCACATTCTGTGGTAAATAAATATGTTCAGATATGTCAAATATGTTTTATTCTGTGTACATTTTCCTCCTGTACATCACTCTGAATTACGAGATTGTTTAACAGTCGTAATAAGAATAATTCTAGCTTTAGGCTAATGCTACAAGCACATTAAACTGCACAGCGGCAGAAAACACGAGCAGACTCGATGTAGCAAAACATCAGCAAACTTTGGTCGTATGTTAACAGCATATAAAACCCAGCTGATCCAACTAATGAACTAATTTCCCTCAGTAATGCGAGCAGGGTGTTTTACAGGTGCAGGAAAACACTAAAACTAGCACCATAGTATTATACCTCAATGAAGCTTTAAATGCTGTTGCACACTTTACCAGTGTAGAGAAGCAAATTCTACAATGTTCTAGGCACTACTTTGGCAGTATGAGCATAAATCATACGAGTCAACCACCCTGGTTATGCTGAAAAAACAGGAAGACCATTAAACTCAAAATGTATAATTTGCTGTGCTGTTCAAGATCTACTCAACCAGCCTGTTTACTCCCCAGACGTTTTGGATTTTACATCGGGTTACAGGGGTTTATTATGCAGTAAAATAAATGAGAGACGTTTAGTGTTTCTGGCTCATTGTTTTAGTACAGTGGTTCCCAACCTATGGGTCGCGACCCAACCTATGGGTCGCCAAAGATCCACGATGGGTCGCGAAGCCCTCTTGATTTTAAGGGGTTTAATTTTAATACTATATATAGTCTAGGGTAAGCAAAATTCGCCGCGCTGCGCTGCGCTCTCTCTGTCTCTCTCTCTCTCTCTGGCGCGCGCGCGGGCGCTCTCTCCGGCAGCGCGGAGCTGAATTCAGCGCGAGGCTGAATATAATAATATAATAATATAAGAATATAAAACTCAGTTTAGTTAAATAAATGAAAATGAGTGAGGGCCTGTAAAGTTAATCAATTATTGTCCAATATTTGGACAGGTTGAGGTTTTGGTGAGCTGTTTTACTGATTTGAAACTGAAACTGATATTATTCTTTTTTTTTTGTTTGTTTGTTTTTATTTTATATAAATTATTTTTTATTAATTTTAAATAGTTGTATTATTTTATTGATCTAATTATTTTTTTCTTCATAAGATAAAAATTCCTTATGTTTTATGTATCATTTTTTCCTTTTTTACGTGTTTATTTTATTCATCTATAGTAAATGTCAGTTTTTATTTGTCATTTCTAACACCCACCCCCCCCCCCCCCAACCCAATTATACACTTACATCTTTTACATTTGGGGGGGGGGGGGGGGGGGGGTGTGGTTATGTTGGGTCACCAAAGCTTACAATGGTAAAAATATGGGTCCCTGAAGAAAAAGGTTGGGAACCACTGTTTTAGTATATTAAGCTAGATTTTCCCTATAATAGGTTTCAGTGTGAAAAAATCCAACATTACACCTTTTTACGTTACGTGTTTAAGACTCAGTTTTTGTGTTTTCCTGCTGTAACACACTCAGCTCGCCTCAGCGGAGGCAGTTAGTTAGTTTATTATTTGGGTCAGGTGTGCTGTACTTAATATAAACCAGTAACTGTAATTAAATTATAAATCCACTGGGAAGCGTTACTCCTGAACCAGCATCTGCCTTTTAAAACTGAAACAAAGTGTAAGCTCTAGCCTGTTTGTCCCTGTCCTAGTAGTCCCAGTCTTTTGTTTCATTTCTCTTTATTTAAGCCTCATTCTTGCAGTTTTGTTTAAGTTAAGTTTCTTGTATTTTTCTTTTTATTTTGTTTATTAGTCCTATTGTTAATACTTTGTTTTATAGTCTTTGTTTCTGTAGCCCTAGTGTTTGCTCTTCATTTATTATTTGAGACATGAAAAATAAGCTAAATTTGCATTTGCATCCTGCCTCCAACATGTTACAGTACAGAACAGACGGAGTTGGCAAGTCTGTGCAATGTTTAAAACAAACATATTCTAAATGTGATCATAAACAGGGGGTGTGATTCCCATACATTGAACCAATATGATACAAATAATTGTTAAACCAATTAAAAATTGATATATGTTTTATACCACTGTACTTTGAACTGTGTTTGTGTGAACTGTCGTTTCAGATGTGGAAAAAAAAAAAAACACAAGACAGACACAAGCTAAGGTGTGACAGATATGCTTTATAATGACATTATAGCTTCTCTTTTACTATGGAAAAAAAAACATCTTTATTTGACAGGTTTATAACCCTTGGCTTTCTTACATCTTAAATCTGATGTTTTATAGTCTGATTAAAGCACTTAAACCTGATAGTATCAAGCTATCACACATATAAAGCTAATCCACTTATAGAAACTCTGTAATTACGCAATATCTGTGAATGTGTAACATGGATTAAAGCTACGTGCTGCTCTTTTGCACAAGTTACACAAGGTTAAACATCTTTTATTCACATTATCAGGGTAGGGTAACATGAAGGATGTGCCCCCCCTGGCTAAGCTGCCCCCCCTCCTCGTGTTAATCTCTCACCTTTCCATAAGTTGGGGCCAAATCTAACCTCAGCACATTTACTGAAAGTCCTGTGCTGTGTGTAATTTTGTAACTTGTAAGCAGTGCTGGGAAAAATATTTGCCCCTTATAGATTTTTTTATTTATTTTTTTATGCCTTTTTATCATTCGTTAATTTTTAAGATTATCAAACAAAATGTTAATATCAGACAAAAATAACCTGATTAAATGTAAAAATCAGTTTTAATAATCTTAATAATAATCTTATTTATTAAGGGAAAACAAATCCAAACCAACCTGGCCCTACTTGAAAAAGTATTTGCGCCATAAACATAATATCTTGGTATTGAGTCTTGGTATTGAGTGGGTATGAGGAAATTTAACCCACTCTTCTTTCTTTGCAGAGCTGTTTTAAAACACAGCATCTCCCTCGTAATTAAGTCCAGACTTTAACTAGCCCATAATTAGTTTTTTTTAAGCCATTCCGAGTTGGACTTGTATCTGTTCTTCGGGTCATTGTCCTGCCACAGAGCCCTGGTATGCTTGAGCTTGACGTCTTGGTTGTTTTGGTTAACTAGCATGGTCAGGCTTGGTCATATTGGTTGGCCCCAGGATGCAACCCACAGGACACTGCCCAAGGAGACTGCCTTAGGACACTGTCCACAGGATGCAACCCACATAACACTGCCCCTAGGACACTGCCCAAAGGACACTGCCCAAGGACACTGCCCCTAGGACACTGTCCAATGGATTCAACCCACAGGACACTGCCCTAAGGATGCTGCCCAAGGACACTGCCCCTAGGACACTGTCCACAAGATGCAACCCACAGGACACTGCCCACAGGACACAGTGCCCAAGGACACTGCCCCTAGGACACTGTCCACAGGATGCAACCCACAGGACACTGCCCCTAGGACACTGCCCACAGGACATTGCCCAAAGACACTACCCCTAGGACACTGTCCACAGGATTTAACTCACAGGACACTGCCCCAAGGATGCTGCCCAAGAACACTGCCCCAAGAATGCAGCCCCTAGGACACTCTCCACAGGATTCAACCCACAGGACACTGCCCCAAGATGATGCCCACAGGACACTGGTGGTGGACTATTGTGAGCCCAGCAGTGACACTGAGGTGTTTAAAAACCCCAGCAGCACTGCTGCACCGGATCCACTCATACCAGCACAACACACACTAACACCTCATACACCACCACCATGCCAGTGTCACAGTGTCACAGTCATGCTGGGTAACCAGGCATGTTCGGTCATGCTTCTAGAACAGCTAAACCATTAAAATCATACAAAATCCTACAGTTTAACCAGATTAACCCGAGCAGTTTTTCCACAATGGTGGTTTCATTGTACATTAAATGCTTTTTACAGTGATTTTCCCACAGTCATGCACAGTGAACTCTCCAGCATCTGGTAGATGAAGGATCCAGTAGGATACAGTAGCTGGATGCTACATGCTAACGTTTCCTCTTACACCGCTCTAAACACAGCTATCCAGTGCAGGAGCCGCCAGGCTGTGTGTTGACACGTTATGGGTTTCAGTGGAAGAACGCTTAGCTGTCCTTTCCGCTGAGTCCGGCGCTGCGTTCCGCTGATTGAACCGCTGAATCCTGCCTACAGCCTGTCAGCCAGTCCTCTCTCTCTCGCCATCCGTCTGTCCTTCTGTTTCTTTCCTCATCTGTTGCTTCATCTATCTCTGAGCTCTATTCCTGTCTGATGGTATGTTCTGGCACACGGCTCTGCATATAACATTTTCATCATATCTCTGCTGCCTTCAGTACATCATTAATTCTCCAACAGAGTCCGGGCCTAGTCACCCCGACTCCGATGGACTCTGTTGACCCAGATGTTTGTACACCGTTCTAATTATCCTATTTTGGCCAAAATATTTCAACCCATGATCAGCTGACTAGCAAAGACATGGCTGGTTCTTGAAATTAGTTAAATTAAAGGTGTCCTTTCACTAAAATCCATTTTTTCTTGTTCTTTATGAAATACAATAGGTCTCTTTGAGTTCTATATGACGCTGCACGTGAAACTGTTTCTCAGCCTCCATTGTCTGCAGTAGCTAGTAGCGACATTGTCTCATCAAATAGGAGCTAACAGCGCTAGGAACAGCACAACAGTTCCATCAGTGTTATCTGCTTTGCCTAGTAATTCAGAGCTAAGGAACAAATTTGAATTTAGAATTCGTCTATGGAACATTACCACCAGGACAATAGGTGGAGATAGATAGGTGTATGTTTAAAACAGTTACTTACACTAGTTAAAAGTAAAAATCCAACTGCCTGGGCGGTAGCTCCAGACTACCCATCTCTGTGTAAGTAACTAGGTTTACATAGGATCTCCGGTGGATTTTGCGCTTTACAGAGACTCTAAGACTAGGTCGGTGGCTGAAGGCATTAAACATGTTGTTAAGTAATATATGACACTGCAAAGACTGTTATTAGTGTAAAATATCTTTATTTTAAAGCATTTCTAACTGTGGTCCGTCTCGTCCGTGCCTCCTGGTGTTGTATTTTTTATTTTTATTTTTTACAAAAAACAGCTTGCATTGCATTCATTCATATGAGACCAAAACTAAACATTTTAAAATTTATATTTAAAAAATGATGGAATGAGACCTTTTGAGGATGTTAGATAGATAGACACCATATCTAACACACTGTGTAAGGCTCATTACAATGCTTGCTGCTATCTTACACCCAAGGATGGCATTGTTACTTTGAAAAAAGTATCTGATTACAGGTTTCCCCTTTGAAAAGTAACTTAGTAACTTTATGGATTACTTGATTTTAAAAGTAACTAAGTTATTTTCGCCAGTTTTCCAAAACTCACTTTACGGAAAGCTTCGCTCCACCCCTGGGACCTGTTCTGTAAGTCTGCCGCTGCAACTCCAAACGATCCTTTTGATTTGACATTGTGTTTTTCAAGCTATGTAGAACTTTGTCACCAGCACAGAGTGAACAACCAACCTTGATATTAATCATCTTTAACTGATCATCTTAAACTCTTGTCTATATTTTTAGCTAGAAAATGCATATCTCTCTCCTCCCTCCAGTGTTTGTGTCGCTCTTAAGCTTTATCCGGACGGGATTAGTTTTCTCAAGGGGACGGCTGTAAAATATATTTCACTCTTCTACTGATAAAGTGATAAAACTCAGTGATCCGGACTGCAATGAAAAAAAACAGGAGAACCAGAGAGTTTTTAGCCTTTCTCGGTCACATAACTGTAGTGGATTAAACAGAGGATTCCTGCATCGCTTGGACACACACACACACACACACATACACACACACACATACTACCCCCACTTTATGGTCTATAAGGAACTTCAACCCCCAGAACACTCTAAAAGCCTTGGAGTTATCTTTTTCAAACAGCCTTAAATTTCAAAATGACATTTCCTGACTATTTCTTCACTCAGCCTCGCTCGAGAACCCTAAATGCAAGTCAGGGTAAACATTTTTAAATTCTTTTTTGACATTCCTTCAGACGCTGTCAGTCGTAAATCTGGATTTAGGACCGTTAATGTTTAAACATCTGGAACTGTGCACAATTGTGGTTTTGCCAACAGCACAATCATCAGGACAAGGACGGGACTACGGGACTTGAGAGAGGGTTCAAAACTTAATGAATGCCTTGGAAATTGTAAATTCACCAAATATATTATACCAATTTAGGGGTTTGTGCTTTCTGCAACCACTTAGAAATAAGATTCATGAAGTTAAAATGAATGCTCTTAGCTTGGAAATTACATTCCCAACACCAACTTCACCAACTTCCCCCACGGTCGTAAATTCCGACGACAGCCGCTTATCTAAACACAGCAGAGGGGAGGAATTTCTCACTAAGAAGATTTTGCTTAAAATACATATATATTGACTATATAAAAAAGGTGTTTTATAGAATGTTTACTAAATAATGGTATATGTGTCTGGTATATGGTATATGTGTTTGGATGTGTCCTGATTGAATTCTCCTACACATTCAAGTCTGAATCAACAAGGTTTAATTAGCATTTGATAATATAGCTTTATTTGGTTATCAGTGGTTTAATCATGTATTTTCTTTTAAGTGATTTAATTGGGTTTAAATAATATCATGACTCTTGATCTCTTTCTGACAGAGTACCATCCATCATTGTATTTCTAAGATTATCTTGAGTATTACAAAACTGTTTGTGGGCAATATATATATATTACATTTATTGTGATTCAATTGTAAGATTGTGTTTCCTGAATTTATCATCACAAACTGATATGCTGAAAAATGTATTTTGATCCACTGTTTAATTGAGTTTTCTTTTGGTTTGATCTATTAGAAAAATTCTGAAGCATGCTGACCATGTGAGCGAGGGGGGGTTTTATGGCCCTTTGTGAATCCCCACCAAAGTTTGAAATTGCTCCTAGACCAATCAAAACACAGACACTTGGGCCACAGAGCCAATCGGAGCTCAAGGGCCAAACAGGCCACAGAGACTAATAGTAAACTGGGCAGACACAGTTCAGTTGCCAGTTGAGAGAAGGAGTTGGAGAAGATGAGTTGAGGAAAACAGTTAGAGGAGAGAGGTTAGGGAGCCCAGAGATGGAGGAAGGATAGACTGTTAGTTTCGTCATCTTAAATTAGTTTTCTTAGACTAGCGCATTTAATCTTCAAGTATATTAATCTTAGCTATCCTAGTTAAAATATCTAAGGTTATTTTACAATCTACGAAGCCAAGCATTATTTCATCTAAGTTTAGCTAAAGTACAGCTGAAAAAGAGATCCGCCAGATCCAACCCAGAAACCTGCGGTCCGGAGGCCACCAGCAAGCCAGCTGAGAGCGAAGGGATTTCCCTGTGGGTTCTCATGGGGCTCCGTGCTGACACAGGAAGTCAACCCACCCTGCAGGCAGGCTCACGTGATCCTTTTTCGGGGTGAAGCATCAGACGACCAACCCAGGCGGACGTCACCAAGGCCCACTTCAACAACTCAGAGTAAGGCAGAGCTGGGTTTAATCTTTCGGCAGATGGTGTCTGTTGGTCATGGTTTGGTCGGGTCTTTAATAGAGCGTCTTTAGTATAGATGACTCATTTTGAGTGTCTTGGGTGGAAATAAGAATTGGTTTCGTAGACTTAAAATGCCTTAGACCCTTATTTAGAAATATTCACTTTATAGTTCTATTAATCTTTATTCCTTTCATATCAGCATTATAACATGTTTGTTCTTTTATTTCTCATTTATCATTCTACACTATGATTTGATATGTAATGGCTACATTTAGTACTTTTTAATGAATTATTTACTCATATCTGTGTGATTTAATAAAATACTTTTATTTTACAAAACCTGTAATTTCAGTGTGTTTTTCTGGATAACTTGGTTATGAAAATTTCTGTCACCTGTAGAAACCACACCCTGAGATGTCTTGTGTTATTAATTAATTTGATTAATTAATTTATTAATTAATCTAATTAAATTAATTTAATAACTGGCGCCCAATTAAAAATATTTCAACATCTCAATTAGCACCAGGTATTAAACCACTGAGCCCGCTACATAATTGGCGCCCAACGTGGGGCCGGATTATATTCTTATTGGTTCTCCGCCGCGAGACCAGAATATATACACATTTCATAACCAGTTCCAGAAAATAGCGCTGTAAGTTGCAGAATAAAGTGTATTTTGTTTTTATTATTAAATGCGTTAGCTGCTGGCTAGCTGGCCTAGCTGGAGTTAACTGCATAAACCCAGCGTGCTAGAAACACACGCACATGTTCTACACGTGTTTTTGTTTACAATTCAGGACTGGCCAGTCCCCCGCTGTGTGTGCGTCGCGCGCACAGTCCCCTGTGTATGTGTGTGGTATGCGAGCGCTCTTGAAAACATTACGCTTATTTGTAAAATAAGCTTGGTTGACACACCGCCGTGTGTGGGTAACCTTAAACCCGGGTGTATATACGTGTATATACGTGTGTACTTACATAAAGTTCGAACTGTTTCCGGTAAAATAGACATATTTTGCCAGTGTTGATCTAAGGCCTTCGCGCAGCCCTGAGTCGCGGATCTCCGGCTCATCGACTCCGCGCTCCAGTTAAAACTGCCGGTTTTTGCGCGAAATCCGTAAAATCCTGCAGTACTGGACACTTCCACGTGCGTAAAAGAGTAGCTAACTTTTACGTAACACCACCCTGAGTGGCAGGAAGTTTATTGTGTGCGTGATTAGACTAACCACGCCAGGATGTAAATCCTCTTTGCTCATCTTGTGAAGTGTGTTGCTGCTGTGTTAAACTTTCGGACAGCCGTGCCCTTCTCCTCTGCTATTCACAGTCGACTGAGTCAGTCAAATCTGCTGACCAGGTCCCAGACCCAAGGGGCGGTCCTTAACGTGGCATCATCAGTGGGCGTGACCACTCCCACCAGTCGGCCTCTGCCACCATCTGGTGGACAGCCTGACTATTTACACTCAAACTCAAAGGGTGTTTTACTACCCCTCACCACTAGGGGGGGTACACTGCCACATCGCCATCTGGTGTTTGATTTGGTTAACTGCATACAGTGCAGAAAGGTGCATTTCATTTGTTTGACCACCAGAGGGAGCCACTTAGCCATATAGCTGTGTCGCCACCTGGTGTTGTACTTGTGTAATTGCTATCATCCTGTAGAGTGCATTTAGAGTTTCTGTCGCCAGAGGGTGCCAATTTCAAACAAACTTTTGTTAAGTTAATAAAGGGAATTTGCATTGTGGTGGGGTTAAATGGTTTGTAAATAAGTAAACAAATAACTGCATTCATTTAATCGGTTAATATTAAATAGTTAAATTTAAGTTTCAGGTCTGCTCTCTCAAACATTACTCTTTATGTTACATTGAACCAAGCTAAATAGCTATCTCCATTGAGTAACTAATCACAACATAAAATAATTAACTGGTCATTTTAATCAATTTGATTAAGTAAAGTTAATTCAATTTTTGTTAATTAATTATTTTCAATTTAATTCAACCATCTTCAAATAAATTAAGCTTAATTATTGATCGATTAAGATCAATTATTAATAACTGATTGAAATTAATTAATTAATTAACCATTAAAAAAAAAAAAAAAAAAAAAAAAAAAAAAAAAAAAAAAAAAACCTATCCAGTTATCAGTTACTCAACCATATACCCAGCACACCTGTGCTTAATACATAGTTAAATTCTCCCATCCTGTACATAGTTAATAACTATACCCATATTTAGATTTAGACATTGTGTATAGTGCCCTACAGTTATTAAACTGTTCACTAGCATCACTGACAACAAATCTAACTATTCTTTTAAAATTAATCTACTAATTGTAACCTTAGGTCGCCCACTTTTAACAGATTTTCTTCTTAGAAAAGGCACAATGCTAATTGACTCGAACATAAAATAAACTTGTTTGTCATCAAAATTGTTTGATTCCACGTGCTTTACGTAAATCAAAATGTGTGCCACCGAAAAAGCTCTTTTAGAGCTTACAGCTGGTCTACCCCCAGGACTTACCATCCCAGTCCAACAAATGGACAGTGGGGGTCTCCATGCACTAATTGCCAAAAGCCTCAATGAGTGTGTATCTAAAATCCTTGAGGGCAAGCAACAAGTGGATCCGATTTCCCTAATACTGTGGAAACAACTGCTGTTGTCACAGGATCAACTTGCTGCTTCCTCCAAAACCATTCAAAATCTCCAAGCAGAGATTGTGACTTTAAATGATAGAGTTGCAGACCTAGAGAACAAAACTGTACAGTCTGAAATTAACCAAAGAGACCTCAAAACCGAAGTGCAGCTGCTTCAAAAGGAAGCCAACATAGCTACCCAACTTGCAGCTCAGTCACAGGAAAAACTAAAACATGCTATTGCAAGACAGGTTGAGCTACAAACTGAATTAGCACATGCTAACAATGCAGTCAAATTAACTCGAGACCAAACAGAGTTAACATTTGAGCTGATGATGGAGGGAGACTCCCCCATCAATCCAGCTGGTAAATCAGGAACCCCTGGGGTTCCGGATCCTAAGCAACAACCATCCACAAATACAATCCCTCTAGTCTCCCTTAAAGGTGCTGAAGCGCCAGTAGAACCAAGGTTCACTCAGCGTTCCCAGCCACATGGGACCTCTGTGCAACCTCAAGCACCCTCTGATAGAGATCTGGACAAAATTGCGCGTAACATCCCACGCTTTGAACCAGAACCGGACGGTTCTAATGATGTCCACCAGTATCTTCGCGACATTGACTTCTTCTTACGCCGTTTCCCCAAGGCCACGGTAGATGATAAAATCTACCTCATTAAGGTGTCTTCTAGCCGGGAAGTTGGACGTTTCATTGAGCGCCAACCACCCCAGGTTAAGAGAGATTATCCTGCTCTTTGCAAGGCTTTAGAGAATGAGTTCTCCAACCTCCTTGCTCAAACCGGCCTTGCTGCAGCTCTTGCAATTAAGCAGAGCCGCCAGGAAACACCCCTACAGTACTATCACCGCCTCAGGCTAGCTTATTTCGGCTATAGAAATGAGCCTGGAATGGAGGAAGAGGAAGTTTTCAAAACGTCAAGCAAAAAGGGGCACACAAGGCTCCAATGCCACCTAAGACCCAGTTAAACCACAAAAACCAGAGAGTGTTCCACTCTTGGCGTCGCTCGTCCCTACATTGGGCCCAGCAAAGTGACCAAAAGCCCTCCTATCGAAGGAAAGGTAGGATAAAACGCAGTTGGAATGGCAAACACTCACAGCACCATGCTCGAGCACAGAGCTCCAGCAAACTTCAATCTCCGCTCAGGAGAAAGAGCCCAAAGCACCACAAACGTTGGTGTCCACCTAAAGGGCACAAGGATGAGACATATCCAACTAACCTGAGCACTAAAGACGGCAGTCTGCTCAGACAATTTCGTAACGAAATACGCAAGCAGGACAATGCTGAATCTGAATTCTTGCCAATTGTCCATGCTCCAGATCAACCTGCTTGGGGGGGTGCGAAATCCATCCACTCCAATGCAGCCTTGGTTGTACAGCCAGACGCTGAAGACAACCACACTGAGGAAGCTCCTTCCCTCAGCCTGGAGGATCCACCACCTAAACAATTCTTGGGTTTCTTAACCAAGAAAGGTTCAACACCAAAATTCTACCTAGCCACCTGGCTGGAAGATGTGTTCGGGTATGATGCTCTTTTGGACACGGGGTCAGACATTTCTTTAATGTCAAATTCACTTTTTGACCAGGTGAGGGCGACAGCCCGCCGAAACAACAAAGAGATACCTCTGAAAAAGTGTGCTCTTCACCTTCAACCATATTCGCACACTGGTATCACTCTGCATTCTGCAGCCCTGGTGCACGTTGCCATCGGTCCAATGAGCCTCACCCATCCAATTCACATTTCTCCATTGGAGAACGTCCCATTGCTCTTTGGCAAAGACCTCCTTGACCGGTTCAAACCATTGATTGACTTTCAGCATCGTAGAATCTGGGCACAGGTTTGCGAACCCCTGCCCTGTCCTAAGGCACAGGATAGAGTTCAATGCTATCATGTTGCTAGCAACATTGAGCCACACAAGCTCATTGAACCTTCAAATTCCACGGGAATCAATGAGAAGCTCACAGTCAGGATTCTGAAACCACCATCTTCAGAGTCCCCTAGCATGACTCTAAAACAAAACACCTGTTCATGGGCATTGACTCCCTCTATGGCTGTAGATGAGTACAACCCAAAAGCTGGAAAGTCATTCACTCTTAACACAACGGTCAACGGTGAAATCTTTGTTCCATGGGCTGACAAGTCAGCTGTTCACAGACCACCTGCAGGTTCCTTGCCACGGACTAACTGTGATCCTCTGTTCGTGCACCAAAAGGATTGTTCTCTTCTTGTTCCTGCACCAGTGGTTCCAGACAAACACAGTCCCTTGGATTCTTATGAATGTAAAAACATTCCCACCATCTACACAGATGGATGTGCTTTTCGGAATGCTCAGATCAAATGGAAAGTTAACATGACAATTGGTGCATGTGGCAACACTTTTTTCAGAACACTGGCATTTCAACTTGATCCACTTGCCACTTACTGTGCGTCTTTCAGGATGCTCAAAGGCCTGTTTGTTTATGCCCCAGATACACACGCTTCATCTTCATTCGTGGTGCCTCAGCGCCATGGGGGGGAGAGCCTAGCCCAGGCCCTCGATCACCCATGGGTGGACCACAAAATGATGGGGAAAACACACCGAGCATTCCCACAATTGACATATCTGCCACTTGTTGGAAAAAGGCTAGTGTGTTTTCAGCCCCAATCTTCAGAAGATCTGTGTGGTGTATGGCCAATTCCACAAATGGATTGGGTCGAAAGACTCATGAAATTTGTCCGAAGGAACAAACATCTCATCACTGTGGCAGGTGCATTTGCCAGATGGGGGGGACGTCCCCCAGACCCTATTGAAATGGCTCAGGCCACAACTTTTTCGCTGAACCACACTTTCTCAGGTGTTGGTATATCTCACCGTTCTAGCGGTGAACTGCGGAAACACCCAAAACTGGGAAAAAGCACGCTTGGATACCAACCATTGTGCTACACTGCTGACAAGCTACTGGTGAGGTCCCAGCACAGCACTGGCAAAACAATTCGCGAGCTCAGGTCTCATTGGGTTGGTCCTCATGCAGAGGCAGACAAACTGCCTCGCATCTGGAACCAGATCCCGCATCGTCAGTGTTTTATTAAACTGATTCTCAAACAAGTTCACTGTAACCCAATTAAACTATGCAAAAGCCCCATGGGACAAGTCGGGACCAATAATGCCCTAGGTTAAATCATAATACTGGGCCAAATACTTAGACACACTGAGTGTTCATTGTCCACCATTTTCTGGCCTGACGCAATTGTTAAATTGAGAACGTACCACACATTCATTGTCTGGAACTCACCTATCCGAGTAGCATAACCCACAACAAATTGGATATTTTGTTAAACCTAGAGTTTGAATCACCATTTCAAACCATTAGCATAGCAGTATAATAAATACGTGGAGAAGGGGGGGTGCCAATATTTTTTTTTCTCCTTTCTTCAGGTGCCCAAAACATATTTTGTTTCCCTTCTGACTACGTTTGCTCCGCTATATTGTTCTCAATTGTTGACTAAGTAGTGGCTAATTATTGAAGCATACCTTATGGGTAGGTTGTCTTGATAAAGTTATAAAGGAACAAATAGCTAGCAAACTATTTGTGACCCTTTCCTATGCTTGTTGCCACACTATCACATTAAATTAACTATTTTATTCAGAACCAAAAGCCAATAGCTACAAAAAACAAACAAACTGATAGATACCTCAAAAGAGAAATTGTATATCCATTAGACCAAAAACTCTGTCAGCGACCTTGTAGTAGATTGTCTTAAGAAAGCATGACCAACAAGACACCAATTGCATGAAAGATGTACCCTAACGTGCTCTGTCTACAGAAATCCACGTTGACATCGACCGATGACCCAACGTCCAGTGGCCCATCGATCGATGGGGGGGGAATGTAGTGGATTAAACAGAGGATTCCTGCATCGCTTGGACACACACACACACACACACATACACACACACACATACTACCCCCACTTTATGGTCTATAAGGAACTTCAACCCCCAGAACACTCTAAAAGCCTTGGAGTTATCTTTTTCAAACAGCCTTAAATTTCAAAATGACATTTCCTGACTATTTCTTCACTCAGCCTCGCTCGAGAACCCTAAATGCAAGTCAGGGTAAACATTTTTAAATTCTTTTTTGACATTCCTTCAGACGCTGTCAGTCGTAAATCTGGATTTAGGACCGTTAATGTTTAAACATCTGGAACTGTGCACAATTGTGGTTTTGCCAACAGCACAATCATCAGGACAAGGACGGGACTACGGGACTTGAGAGAGGGTTCAAAACTTAATGAATGCCTTGGAAATTGTAAATTCACCAAATATATTATACCAATTTAGGGGTTTGTGCTTTCTGCAACCACTTAGAAATAAGATTCATGAAGTTAAAATGAATGCTCTTAGCTTGGAAATTACATTCCCAACACCAACTTCACCAACTTCCCCCACGGTCGTAAATTCCGACGACAGCCGCTTATCTAAACACAGCAGAGGGGAGGAATTTCTCACTAAGAAGATTTTGCTTAAAATACATATATATTGACTATATAAAAAAGGTGTTTTATAGAATGTTTACTAAATAATGGTATATGTGTCTGGTATATGGTATATGTGTTTGGATGTGTCCTGATTGAATTCTCCTACACATTCAAGTCTGAATCAACAAGGTTTAATTAGCATTTGATAATATAGCTTTATTTGGTTATCAGTGGTTTAATCATGTATTTTCTTTTAAGTGATTTAATTGGGTTTAAATAATATCATGACTCTTGATCTCTTTCTGACAGAGTACCATCCATCATTGTATTTCTAAGATTATCTTGAGTATTACAAAACTGTTTGTGGGCAATATATATATATTACATTTATTGTGATTCAATTGTAAGATTGTGTTTCCTGAATTTATCATCACAAACTGATATGCTGAAAAATGTATTTTGATCCACTGTTTAATTGAGTTTTCTTTTGGTTTGATCTATTAGAAAAATTCTGAAGCATGCTGACCATGTGAGCGAGGGGGGGTTTTATGGCCCTTTGTGAATCCCCACCAAAGTTTGAAATTGCTCCTAGACCAATCAAAACACAGACACTTGGGCCACAGAGCCAATCGGAGCTCAAGGGCCAAACAGGCCACAGAGACTAATAGTAAACTGGGCAGACACAGTTCAGTTGCCAGTTGAGAGAAGGAGTTGGAGAAGATGAGTTGAGGAAAACAGTTAGAGGAGAGAGGTTAGGGAGCCCAGAGATGGAGGAAGGATAGACTGTTAGTTTCGTCATCTTAAATTAGTTTTCTTAGACTAGCGCATTTAATCTTCAAGTATATTAATCTTAGCTATCCTAGTTAAAATATCTAAGGTTATTTTACAATCTACGAAGCCAAGCATTATTTCATCTAAGTTTAGCTAAAGTACAGCTGAAAAAGAGATCCGCCAGATCCAACCCAGAAACCTGCGGTCCGGAGGCCACCAGCAAGCCAGCTGAGAGCGAAGGGATTTCCCTGTGGGTTCTCATGGGGCTCCGTGCTGACACAGGAAGTCAACCCACCCTGCAGGCAGGCTCACGTGATCCTTTTTCGGGGTGAAGCATCAGACGACCAACCCAGGCGGACGTCACCAAGGCCCACTTCAACAACTCAGAGTAAGGCAGAGCTGGGTTTAATCTTTCGGCAGATGGTGTCTGTTGGTCATGGTTTGGTCGGGTCTTTAATAGAGCGTCTTTAGTATAGATGACTCATTTTGAGTGTCTTGGGTGGAAATAAGAATTGGTTTCGTAGACTTAAAATGCCTTAGACCCTTATTTAGAAATATTCACTTTATAGTTCTATTAATCTTTATTCCTTTCATATCAGCATTATAACATGTTTGTTCTTTTATTTCTCATTTATCATTCTACACTATGATTTGATATGTAATGGCTACATTTAGTACTTTTTAATGAATTATTTACTCATATCTGTGTGATTTAATAAAATACTTTTATTTTACAAAACCTGTAATTTCAGTGTGTTTTTCTGGATAACTTGGTTATGAAAATTTCTGTCACCTGTAGAAACCACACCCTGAGATGTCTTGTGTTATTAATTAATTTGATTAATTAATTTATTAATTAATCTAATTAAATTAATTTAATAACTGGCGCCCAATTAAAAATATTTCAACATCTCAATTAGCACCAGGTATTAAACCACTGAGCCCGCTACATAACATCGCGTTCAGTAGTTCCTCCATTTCCACTCGCTGTTGTGTTTACATGGATCTCTGTGGAAACGCACGCCCAAAGTGTAATTACGGTGCGTGGAAGAGGACAAATAGCTATTTTATTAAACGCGCGGAGACGAAACTCAGAGGTGTGAATCCAGATGGGACTAAAATTACCAGAAAAACAGTAGATAATTCAGCTTGTAATTTTCTCAGAGGATGTCTGAGATAAACACGCACATGGTCTTTCCAGACAGGAATAAAATCACAGAGAAAATTACCCCATAAAAGAGAAAATTACCCCAAGACCCCCTGAAAAACAAGTCCCTTTCCAGATAGGGCTAAAGTTATTAGGGCTAAGACTTGACTTGAGACTTAGCAACTTAGCAATTTGTGCCCATGTCTATTTTTTAGTACTCGGTGTGATGTTTTATCTCTTCCTTTGCTGGGTACTTGCCATTTACCCAATCCACCAATCCCTCTCACCATCACCACCCCTATAGATATATTAATAGCTAGACAGACAAACAGACAGACAGACAGATAGACTGCTCTGAGGTCGTCCTGACCTTTGAAAAACTGTGTGAAAAGCTTTGATTGATGGAATTTGTGGCTCAGACCATCTCCTTAAGTAGGTTTAGTGATTAGATTTATTTGGATTTGTATTTATTTTTTAAATGATAGACCACATTCACAGTTTTGTGCTTTTTTTGTGGTTATTACTTGTGTAATTCTGATATTCAGGATGCATGGAGCAACCATGTGGAAATTGCTGTGAGATGAAGCCGGTTTTGCTCAAATATTTATTATATTTTTAGATTTCTATTTGACTTGAACGCTAATGTTAGCTACCTTGTCCTGTGAGGTTAACATAAGTGTTAGCTTTAATAATTAGCTTGTTTTTGTTCTGCTTTAATGAATACTGACAGAAACAGAAGTAAAAGTATTCCTTGTGAGAGTATTAAAGCATGGAAGTACTTAGCTTGAAGTGCTGTAGTTGTGTTCTTATGTTGTAGGTAGGCTAGTTTTGCTAACAGCTGTTAACAGTATACTCTAGAGCCCCACTGATCTGAAGTGAAGTGTGGTTTGTCCTCAGTGGTTTGTGGTTTGCCCAGTGTGCTGAACTGGAGAAGGGCAGATTGTGGTGTTCCCCTCTGGAGGCCTGGTGGAGGTGGAGTGATGGAGTGAGTGACGGAGCGAAGAGCCAGAAGAGTGAGGGCGATTGAGGGGCAGTGAGGGACAAGTGCAGGGGGTAGACAGTGCGAGGTGCTGATGTGTTGGACAGTGTAAATAGATGAAGCTGTGGCTATTTATAAAAGCGTCTGTACTCAGGCTCACGTGGGCCTCACGGTGGGCTGGTGAGCTGCTGGAGTAGAGCCATGTGCAGACGCAGATCTGACCTGAATGTGAAAAGAAGTGATTTTAAGTAATAAAATGAAGGAAATGTAAGCAATTAAATACATTAATGCACATTAATATTCCAGAACCTACTTAACGAGGGAAAGGAACCAGGCTGCAGAAGCTCTGGTACCAGTTAAAGACCACAGAATTAGTTTGGCCTAAATAATTGGCAGCTGGATCTGGACCAGTAGCTGGAAAATTGGACTGGGCTTCACATTCTGAAGTGAGCCTCTAAATCTCTAAACATCACCAGCTCACTCTTAACACTGCACCTGTGCTTTAGCAGCATTTAGCATTGTTCAGTGTATTTAGCATTGTTTAGTGTATTTAGCATTGTTTAGTGTGTTTAGCATTGATTAGTGTATTAAGGGTGTTTTAATTGTAGTGCTGTTCAGTGCAATTAGCATTGTTCATTGTGCTTAGCATTGTTTAGGTTATTCATTGTTCTGGGTAGTGCTGTTGAGCATTTAGCGTTATTTAGTGTGTAGCATAGTTAGTGTGTTTAGCATAGTTTAGCATACCTGTCAAGTCTTCTGTCTCCCAAGCTGTTTTTGTTGCCTGCTAGAGGAATATTAAATAAATATTATTAATTGTGTAGGCCCCTTAGAACTGATATTTATTAATATTTCTTTTAATAATTTGTTCATTTATATTATAAAAGGTAAAAGAACAAATCTGAAACAAGTGAATTGTTTACATTATTACATTGCTACATGAAATCCATTGTTAGTGGACTGTTTCACATACTTTATAGAATTTGTGCACCCTTTGTTAAATTTTAAATCCATTGAGTAAAAAAATATAATATAACAGAGTGCATTCCTGACAAAAAAAGTGAAGACTTCATGTAAATATCTAGAAAAGGGTTTTGTTTACGCCACAACATTTCAGTGTCAACAAAGGTAGACCTATCAGATTCTGATAATCTAATTGTAGTTTGTAAGTGTTTCACAGGTGGTTATTTTAGATTTCTTGTAAACCTGTCTTAAAATGTAAGGGATACTTAACCTTAGTTGGGCTGGTGGGACGGCTCAAACCGGGCGGCAAAAGATTTCTCTTATTTTAAAATTCAAAACTTGACAGATATGGTTTAGTGTGTTTAGCATTGTCCTGGGTAGTATTGTTCAGTGCATTTTGCATTATTTATTGCGTTTAGCATTGTTTAGTGTGTTTAGTGCAGTTAACTTTGTTTCATGTGTTTAGCATTGTTCAATGTGATTAGCACTGTTCCTTGGCATTTAGCATTTAGAAATGACAGAAACAGTTTATAGAAATATATGCCAAAAATGAATAAGTTTATTAGAATATATTACACCCAGTAACACAGACAGTGAAACTACAGTAATACAGCATTTACTGAGAAAAGTGTTCAGATAATTAATCACCTTTTTACAGACTGTACACAGGATATGCTACAGTGATTCCACACAAAAAAATAAAAGTAAAAAAAAAAGATAATAAGCTTATATACTGTAGTGACAAAGTGCAACAACAAAAAAATGGATTCAGTATTATTATGATACAGTGTGCAATATAAAATCCTTCAAATAACACATGTACGTGTACAGGAAATGAGTGAATACAACTTTAGCAAATACAAACTGTCGCTTTTCAGTCGAAAACACAATGTATTTCCAAAATAACTTTACAAGAAAAAAAAAATAACTTTAGGGCATTTCTAGTGGTTATTTTATCTAGAATTATTTACACCATGTGCAGCTAGTTCAAATGATTTTTAAAGGAGAAATCTGGGGTGAAATGGGTGTAGTTAAACCTGATAATGAGTAAAAAGTAAATATTTTGTAGAACTTTTATCTAATGGTCCACCTCCATTCTCCTTTTACCCCTAGTATTCCAAAATACAGCGCTTTTAGCCGATGCTCCCAACAGGTTTACAATGCTAGTGATAGGGGCATAGAGGTGCCCATGCAAAGAAGTCACTATTTTACACAAGCTCAAAATAGCTCCATACTTCATTGGAAGAATTGTTAAAAAAAAGCCCTAATATTTAAAAACACACTGTATAAGTATGAACAAAATTTCACCTTCTCCTGTAAAAAAACAAAACAAAACAAACAATAGAATTCAATAATAAATAATCCTTTAAAGATAAAATTAAATGAAATTACACTCAACAATTTGAAAAAAAAAGATAAAGAAATGTATTCATCTAAATTATACATTAAACAGTACACATACCTACAAATGTCACAATACATAAACACACACACACACACATTTACACACACACTTTACATTTTACAAAGTAAAACAATACAGTATTGCATTATAAAATCACATGTACATGTTGTATTACAAAATATATAAACACTCTTTTAATACAAAATAAAGGGTTTTTTTTTCCACATTTTCTTCGCTTTTTATTATTCCCCTTTTACCTCTTTATACAACCCCACCCTGAACCCTACCACCCTGTTACACTTAGGGCTGCACAATATATAATTTGGTAATGCTATTAAAAGGAGGAGCTCCTCCTCCTTTTATCTCTCCCTCGTTCCCTCCCTCTCTCTGTTCTCCTCCACTCCTCCTCCCTCTCGTATTTTCCTGGCTTCCTCCCGCGCCTCCTTCTCTTTCTTTAGCTCCGCCCTCTCCGTCTCCAGCAGCCAGGGTCCACCCAGGTACGAGAGCACCTCCTCCGGCCCAGCCCGGAGCCACGGCAGCGGGTTCAGGAGCTTCCTGAGCAGCGTGAGGGCCAGCGAGCTCAGTGTCTCGAACTGCGACGGCACGGGCACCTCCTCCACCCTCCCGTCCTCTATGTTGGCGTGGCTCCATCCGTTCTGTCCCGCCTCCCTCTCCTCCTTCTCCTTCATGCAGTTATACCAGTCTCTGAACCTGCAGTAGCCGGGGTCGTCTGAGGTGCTCTCCTCCCAGGGGAAGCAGCCCGTCAGCAGGCAGTAGGCCAGGATCCCCAGAGCCCAGCTGTCCAAACTGGGCTCCACTGACATCCATGTCTCCTCCTGGGGGTGGACGATATGATGGTACATCAGTGATATTGTGATCTATTATCTACCACGATACTTTTCGCAGAGTGTAAGATGACTCTTAAAATGCTTCATTTAAAAAAATAAAATGAGTACCAATCAATAAATGAACTCTGAAGTCATCCAGATGACTATGAAGGAACACATAAGAAATTATGTAGTAACTTAAATGTGTTAAACAAAGCAAAATACTCTGTGAAGAAGCATTTAGGTGCTCTCAACTGGGGTGCTGTTAACAAGTAACTCTTGGTCCTCCTTTCCTGTGGTAATCCTGATGAGGGCCAGTTCCATCAAATTGTTTTTGATGATCTTTGCGTCTACACTTGAGGATACTTTCTTGAAATCTTGCTATATTATGGATTAGAACATTACTCAAATAGAGCTATTCACTGTATACCTACTCTACAACTTTACAATTGATGCACATTAAGAGAAAAGAAATTCAAATAATTAACTCTTGATGAGTTCAGCACAGCTGTTAACTGAAAGCCTGGATTCCACGTGAAAATCCAGCCAAGATGTGCAAAAGTTAATGTCATCTGAGAAAAAGGAGCTACTTTAAAGAATCTAAAATATAAAACATATTTTGGTTTGTAATTCATTATGTTTTCAATGTTTTTTTTTTTGACTTTCAAAGTTTGGATGACTTTAGTATTAATCTACAATTAATAATAAATAAAGAAGAAAATGTGTCCAAACGTTTAACTGGTACTATACATAAAACAATAATAATTCTAATGATTTGTTTTAATATAACCCTCACCTCCTCTTCCTCCTCCTTCTTCCTGTGCTTGGCCTGCTCCACCTCAGGTACGCAGAACGGCGAGTTGTACCAGACGGGGCGCACCTGAGCCCCCCTCGCCCGCACCAGCCCGAAATCCCCCAGCTTCACCCAGCGGCAGCTGCGGCCGTACAGGAAGACGTTCTCGGGTTTGATGTCCCGATGCACGAAGCCCAGAGAGTGCAGGTGCGACACGGCGCCACTCAACTGTGACATCACACACTGAGCCTGTTCCTCAGTCACGCCCACCTACAGACAGACAGACAGATTAATGTTTTAATTTCAGTTAAAAAAACATAGTTTAATTTCACATCAACATTGACATTTTTCTCAGCTTTATGAGTCACCTGGAATAGTTACAGTGCCTTGCAAAAGTTTTCGGCCCCCTTGAACTTTTCAACCTTTTGCCACATTTCAGACTTCAAACATAAAGACATAAAATTTTAATTTTTGTGAAGAATCAACAACAAGTGGGACACAATCGTGAAGTGGAATGAAATTTATTGGATATTTTTAACTTTTTTCAGAAATAAAAAAACTGAAAAGTGGGGCATGTAATATTATTCTGCCCCCTTGCGTTATTACAGCTGCAAGTCGGTTGGGGTATATATTTATCAGTTTTGCACATCGAGAGACTGACATTTTTGCCCAGGCTTTCTTACAAAACAGCTGGATCTCAGTGAGGTTGGATGCAGAGTGTTGGTTTGTGAACAGCAGTTTTCAGCTCTTTCCACAGATTCTCCATTGGATTCAGGTCTGGACTTTGACTTGGTCATTTTTACACCTGGATACTTTTATTTGTGATCCGTTCTATTGTAGATTTTGCTTTATGTTTTGGATCATTGTCTTGTTGGAGGGTAAATCTCCGTCCCAGTCTCAGGTCTTCAGCAGACTCAACAGGTTTTCTTCCAGAATGGTCCTAAATTTGGCTCCATCCACCTTCATCATCAATTTTAACCATCTTCCCAAATCTGTCCCTGGTGAAAAAAAGCAGGCCCAAACCATGATGCTGCCAAAGCACTTTGTATTTAGGCCAAAATGTTCAACTTTGGTCTCATCTGACCACACAGCACCTTCTTCCACATGCTTGCTGTACAAAAACACTTTTTATGTCTTTCTTTCAACAGTGGTTTTCTTCTTGCCACTCTTCCATAAAGGCCAGATTTGTGGAGTATACGACTGATTGATGTCCTGTTGGTATACAGTGTATAGTCCTATTTGAGTAATGTTCTAATCCATATTATGGTAAGAACTACTCAACTAAATAAAAAGAAAAATACTCTAAGAAATGAAGGTCAGTCAATCTAAAACATTTCAAGAACTTCAAAAGTATTAAGTATTGAATGCAGTTGCAAATACCATCAAAATGTTATGATGGAATTGGCCCTCATCAGGACCCCCCTAAGAAAGGAAGATCAAGAGTTTCCTCTGTTGTACAGGATAAGTTTTGTTTAGAGTTACCAGCCTCAAAAATCAGAAATTAACATCTCCCCAGATAGAACCCACTTTGGTTTGTTTAACACTTTTAAGTTACTACATGAATCCTTGTGTTTTCTTTTGTTGTCTAAATGACTTCAGTATTCATTTACAATGTAGAAAAAAAAAACATTGAATGAGAAGGTGAGTCTGAACTTTTAACTGGTACTGCATACAAAGGTAGTACCTCCTCTCTATTACATTACATTATAGCTAGCATTATATTCTTTATTCCAAGCAAGAACAATTATATCTAAATCTGAATTCTATAAGATTTCTTATGATTTGAACTTCACACCTATATTATTCTTTATTGCACTGAATGTTATAATAACTGAATCAAATCAGTTTTGCTGTTTGAAGTGGATTCAGTTGAATCACCTTGTGTTGTGTGTTTACAGTGCTGGTTCTCAGTGCCGTGCTGAGCTCTCCCAGACATTACATCGCATTCAGCTGCTGACAGGAGCAGTTGTTGTGCTATCAGAGTATGGGGCATATGGGAATGTATATGGGGAATATATGGATATGTATATGTGAGAACATGTGCGTGCCTAATGGAGCTTAGGCCTCCAGCTTCCATGAAGAACCTTCACAGCATCTCCATCCATCTTCATATCATTACACTCAAACTCTCAACCTGCAGGATATTCTATGCATATGTATTGCGCTGCATATATACTCTATATATAGAGATATACACTATATATACACACACACACAGCTTGTCTAGTCCCTGTATGGAAATACTGCCAATAGAATAGGACTCCCTGGAGCAGATAAACTAGATAAACCATGCCTAAAACAAGGGGACCCTCAGTATTGCCCTGGTGGTGCTCCATCCAATACGTTTAGATGGAATGAGGTGGGGTGATGATCACCCAATATCCTGACCTGACTGATGCTGTTTTTATTGCTGAAAGCTTTCAAATCCTCACAGCGATAATCGAAAATCTAGTAGAAACCTTTCCCTGAACAGTAGAGAACTATTCTGACTGTTCAATTCAAAACATTTCAAGAACTTTGAAAGAATCCTCAAAGACTATCGAAAATGTCACGATGGAACTGGCTCTCATCAGGACTGACCCATCAGAGTTACTTCGTTTTTTTAGGCTTTTTGTTGTTTGCCCGTTGCTGCTGTCACCTGTGGTTAAATTTGCTTTGCCACATATTTGTAATACCTGTCCTCCCTCACTGCTGTCCTTCTTTTCTCTTCTAATTCATGTTCATTTTCCCTTCACAAGTTTTTATTTGTGCCTAATATGAATTCAGATCTGGCGTAAATCGGATTTCCAAACATTGCTCAACTACTTTGACTTAGTTGAACATTTCCATCCACATATACAATCAAAAGGGTTTGGTCTGTAACCATCGGTGGCTTCTTTTCTATTGGCTGACCTGTCCTGAGTTTCTGCCAATCACGTTTTTTGTTTGCGAAATGTAAAAAAAGTTTCCCAGTGTAACAGTTACTTCAGAACTTCCAGTATAGTCGTGTTTTTTGGTAAGTTTGTTTTTTCAGCTTTTCAACATGAATATTCTTTCTTTCATTCATTCTACACTGGAAAAAAAGTGGAATACATTAATTTACCCACATTTTAACAGCTTTAAACTGTCAGTTTAAGGAAACTGTGGTATAAAATAGATTCTGTTGTTAAAAAAAATAATTTATTGTAAGATTTACTGTTGTTATGTGGATATATTTCTGTCAATATACAGAAAATTAACATAAAAAGTTACTGTTATATTTTGGAATTGTAAAGTTTTGACACAATCGAATGTTGCCATTATACTTCGTGATTTAGCATAAAAAGTTCAAGTGTAATTTACAATTTTGTATGTCATAAAAAATTACACAGTCTTTTATGTTTTATTTTTTTAAGATCAGCACTCGGACAGTTCTCACCTCCGATACGATGACATCGTACAGGTCTCCGTAGAGCGCTGCCTGCTGGGCGAAGATGTAGTGAGAGGGTGTGGAGAAGAAGATCCCCAGAGCGCGAGTGAGCGAGGGATGGGTGCAGAACGAGAGGGAGAGGTTGTACTCGCGCAGGAACGCCAGCAGGGTGGTGGAGCGGCGGGGGAAGAACTTCAGGGCCATGGGGGTTCCTAGAGAACAGAGAAAAATGACAAGAATTAAAAAATTTAAGTGAAGGATATTGAAGAAAATACAGAATGCTTGTGCAAATTAAATGGTTTCCACCTAGGGCTGTTGTTTTGCTGGTGGCAGGTGGTTGCTATGAGGTTGCGAGGAGGTTTGTAGGCATTCTCTAGGTTTTGCTAGGTGGTTCCTGTGGTGTAGCAGGTATATATTTTGAGGTTGCTAGGAGGTTTATAGGCTTTCTCTAGTTTTTTTTAGGTGGTTTATGTTGTTTCTCGGTGGTGTATTTGGTGGTTGCTAGAAGGTTGCAAAGTTTTGTCTAGGTTTTACTAGGTGGTTTATGTGGTGTACCAGGTGGTTGCTATAAGGTTGCTAGTAAGTTGCTAGGCTTTGTCTAGAATTTGCTAGGTGGTTTATGTGGTGTACCAGGTGGTTGTGTCTTTAGGTTGCTAGAAAGGTTCTAGGCTTTCTCTAGGTTTTGCTAGATGGTTTATGTGGTGTACCAGGTGGTTGCTAGAAACTTACAAGGCTTTCTCTAGGTTTTGCTAGATGGTTTATGTTGTTTGGTTTAGGTGGTTGCTGATGGTTGATGGTTTAGGTGGTTGCTATGAGGTTCCTAGGCGCTTATTAGGCTTTCCTTAGGTTTTGCTAAGTGGTTTGTGTGGTGTACCAGGTGGTTGGTTTTTTAGGTTGCTAGGAGGTTTCTAGACATTCTCTAGGTTTTGCTAAGTGGTTTCTGTGGTGTACCAGGTGGTTGGTTTTTTAGGTTGCTAGGAGGTTTCTAGGCTTTCTCTAGGTTTTGCTAGATGGTTTATGTGGTGTACCAGGTGGTTGCTAGGAGCGTACTAGGCTTTCTCTAGGTTTTGCTATGTGGTTGCTGTGGTGCTGCTAGATGAAATAGTGGAATCATGTTAGTGGTTAAATGGTTGCTAAGGTTTTACTAAGTTGTTGTTTTAGTGTTGCTAGGTGGTTCCTTTGAGGTTGATTAATAGTTGTTGCTACAATATATAATATACTTAGTGGTGGCTAGGTAGTTTCTAGGTTATTACAGTATAGCAAGGGGTTGCCAAAGTGTTGTTATTATTGTTGTTGTTGTTGTTGTTAGATGGGTGTTAATGGTTGATAAGGTGTTGCTTGCTACAGTATCCCAGGTAGTTGCTGTAGGTTTGGTAGGTAGTTGCTGGTATGTGGTTGATATTGTGTTGTTAGGTGGTTGCTGTGGTGTTTCTTTGGTTTTCCATGTGGTTGCTATTATAATGCCATGTGCAAAAACTACTTAAACGAACTAATCTTTTTTCCATTTTTACTAAATGGCCCAACACAACCTGGAAAATGTTTAATTGTATTATACAAGTAGTGAATAAGTAGCGTTTTTGTGCAATATAAAACTATTTTTAAAGGTTTTACATTTTTTTAAATGTCAAAACTAATGTAAAATGTGTGTGTGTGTGTGTGTGTGTGTGTGTGCGGCCCTGACCTCTCCGTTTGTGCACGGCCAGCATGACCTTGCCGTATGACCCCTCCCCCAACTTCTTCACCACTTTGAAGTGCTCTGAGGTCACCATTGATGTCATGGACTGGGCCGTGAGATAGCACAGCTCGTCCAGCTCCTGCATGTGGTCCTGAAAACAAAACACACCCTGTGCTCAGTTTCCAGTGCAGAGGTCCAGATAAATTATATTATATTAATAGTACAGTTGCATAATATTTCACAATCTAACTTAATTGAAAGAGCAGACGCTGTACTATAGTGAATGTATGAGTACTATAGCACAATCTAACTCAAGGAAATGCAATAACTACTATAATAAAATTATCTGTACTGTTTCACAACTTAAGTAAGTTAAAAGGGCAGACACCATACTATATTAAAAGTAAGGGTATTTTGTAATGATCAATGTAAAGTCATTATAACAGTAGAAACTGTACTATATTAAATTTTTTGGTACTGTGTCATAATCTAATTCAATAAAAAGAGTGGAAACTGTACTATATTGAAATTATTGGTACTGTGTCATGATCTAACTTAATTCAAAGAGTGCAAAAACTGCATGTAGTAAACATAGGGGTACTGAATCACAATCAAATGAAATAAAAAAGAGCAGAAACTGTACTCTAGTGAAAATATAGGTACTGTATTACAATTTAATTAAATTAAAAGAGCAGAAACTGTATTGTAGTGCAAATATGGGTACTGTATAACAATATAACTCAATTAAAAGAGCAGAAACTATACTATAGTGAAAATACAGATATTGTATCAGAATTTAACTCAATTACAAAAGCTGAAACTGTATTGTAGTGAAAGGATGGGTACTGTATGACAGTCTAACTCAATTGAAAGAGCAGAAACTATAGTATAGTGAAAATATGGGTACAGTATCACAATCTAACTCAATTAATAGAGCAAAAACAGTACTATAGTGACAAATACAGGTACTATATCACAAGCTAACTCAATTAAAACAGCAAAAACTGTACTATAGTAAAAATATGGGTACAGTGTCACAGTCTAACTCAATAATAGAGCAAAAACTGTACTATAGTGAAAATATGGGTGCTGTATCACAATCTAACTCAATTAATCTTGTGAGCCAGTTTAACTCAGGCTAAAACAGGCGAACTCTAGCTAACATTTTTAACCCAAACTAAGACAGGTTAAATCTTGCAAGCCAGTTTAACAGGCTAACTCTAGCTTATCATTTTTTACTAAAACTTAGACAGGCTAACTCTAGCTAATCGTTTTTTTACTAAAACTTAGACAGGCTAACTCTAGCTTATCATTTTGTATTAAAACTTAGACAGGCTAACTCTAGCTTATCATTTTGTACTAAAACTTAGACAGGCTAACTCTAGCTTATCATTTTGTACTAAAACTTAGACAGGCTAACTCTAGCTAATCGTTTTTTTTTACTAAAACTTAGACAGGCTAACTCTAGCTTATCATTTTGTACTAAAACTTAGACAGGCTAACTCTAGCTTATCATTTTGTACTAAAACTTAGACAGGCTAACTCTAGCTTATCATTTTGTACTAAAACTTAGACAGGCTAACTCTAGCTTATCATTTTGTACTAAAACTTAGACAGGCTAACTCTAGCTTATCATTTTGTACTAAAACTTAGACAGGCTAACTCTAGCTAATCGTTTTTTTTACTAAAACTTAGACAGGCTAACTCTAGCTAATCGGTTTTTTTACTAAAACTTAGACAGGCTAACTCTAGCTTATCATTTTGTACTAAAACTTAGACAGGCTAACTCTAGCTTATCATTTTGTACTAAAACTTAGACAGGCTAACTCTAGCTAATCGTTTTTTTTTTACTAAAACTTAGACAGACTAACTCTAGCTAATCTTTTTTGTTTTCAAGTTTTTTTATTGGTTTTAGCAAACTATTGCACCGGCATGAGGTTTATTACAAATAATATGTGGCAAACATGAAAAGGTACTGTTCTTTCTCTTCATACCTATATTTTTAATTCGAACTAAGACAGGCTAACTCTAGCCAGCCAGTTTAACTCAGGCTAAGACAGGCTAACTTGAGCTAACAAATAGCTAATGACAGATTAATTCTATTATATTATTTATTTGTTTTTGTTTGTTTCTTTCCATTCTTAGGTCATGCTATTGTTCTGTAAAGCATGATAAATAGTTGCAGTGGTCGCTGTATTCTGGTGACAGTGACGTCTATCAGCAGACACTGAGAGATTTTGTGCAGATGACATATAGCTATATGTGTATAAGTGCAGACTTATATAACAGTCTTGACATGGGATTTCCCATCTGTCAGAGCTATGGCTAGCCTGTGCATTCACACTATTCATGATATGGGACACAGAGCGGACAATAGCATTATTAACTTATGCAGCTGCTCCAAATACAGTATTTGATTTTTCTCGTCTTCATGGAGCACAAAGCTATTAGCTCATTGCCACCCCTATATATAACCTACCTGTCAAAAGTTTTTAGAACACCCCTGTTTGTTAGTAGTCCAGTGACAGTGCTGCATGTCCCCGACAAGCTGCTTTTTTATTTTCTTATCTTAGGAATGACTTATCTTAGGAATGAAGTGCAGTAGCACTTCACCTGTCAGACCTCCACTTCTTCTCTTCACTGCTGAAGCTGAGGTTTTCTCCAGTTCCCAAAGAACTTACTGCCCTTTGGCTTCATTTGTATTTTTTTTTTAAGAAAATACTTATAGTTACTTAGAGTTTTCTGTGTTTCTGTGTGTTTTTCTAGTTTTTTATTTGATGAAAATGTGACTGTGCTGTGTGTAAATGCTGCAGTAGAGAATGATTTTTTCCATTTTTTTCCAATATATACAAATTTGCGAAAGAAGCCATTTCTGCAAGCACGCCACAAACAGAGTCGCCTGAGGTGTGCTTTTGCTTTTGCACACCTCATGCGACTCTGTTTGTGGCGTGCTTGAAGAAATGGCTTCTTTCGCATCACTCTCCCATACAGCTTCTCCTTGTGTAATGTGCGCTGTATTGTTGAGCGATGCACAGTGACACCATCTGCAGCAAGATGATGCTGCAGCTCTTTGGAGGTGGTCTGTGGATTGTCCTTGACTGTTCTCACCATTCTTCTTCTCTGCCTTTCTGATATTTTTCTTGGCCTGCCACTTCTGGGCTTAACAAGAACTGTCCCTGTGCTCTTCCATTTCCTTACTATGTTCCTCACTGTGGAAACTGACAGGTTAAATCTCTGAGACACATTTTTGTATCCTTCCCCTGAACAACTATGTTGAACAATCTTTGTTTTTAGATCATTTGAGAGTTGTTTTGATGAGCCCATGATGCCACTCTTCAGAGGAGATTCAAATAGGAGAACAACTTGCAATTGGCCACCTTAAATACCTTTTCTCATGATTGGATACACCTGGCTATGAAGTTCAAAGCTCAATGAGGTTATCAAACCAATTTTGTGCTTCAGTAAGTCAGTAAAAAGTAGTTAGGAGTATTCAAATCAATAAAATGATAAGGGTGCCCATACTTTTGCACCGGTCAAATTTTGGTTTAATGCATATTGCACATTTTCTGTTAGTACAATAAACCTCATTTCATTCCTGAAATATTACTGTGTCCACCAGTTATTAGATATATCAAACTGAAATGGGTGGTGTAAACACCCAAATATTTAGAACCAAAAATGATTAAGATTAATAGGGGTGCCCAAACTTTTTCATATGACTGTAAAACATTTTAAATATTGATGATTTACACCCAAATTTCCACTTTCAATTTCAGAAATTAAATGATCAGAAATTAAACATTTTTTCATATTAAATGATCTAGTCTATAAGTGAGTAACGTCTTGCATTGGGATTTCCCATCTGTCAGAGCTACAGCTCAGCCTTAGCATTCACAGCTTCTGTGATTTGGCACACCGAGCGGACAATAGCATTATTAACTGCTGCAGCTGCTGGAAATGGACACTTCTTCTCGTCTTCATGGAACACAAGGCTATCAGTTCACTGCCCTCCCGCCACCCAACCCCACGCTCCCATATCTACCGGTGACCTTCCTCAGCCAGCGTTCTTTCATATATATCTGCGTCAGGCGCTGCCAGTGCTAATTACCCTTCATTTCGGGAGGTTTGCCATACCAGCGGATCCCTTAGCAGCTTGTACTAACACTGATCGGCCGTATCGTTCCCTGAGGAACACGCGCGAGTGGAATACCACCTAATTGCACGGCTTTAACCGGCATTCCATTATTAGCGGTATGGGAGCGCATAGCGCACCACAGGCCCGCCGTGCCAGGACTGTGTTCTGGGTTGCCAGGCGACGTCAAGTGGGCTACCAAGCTGTCCTCGTCTCGCTGATAGAGGCCACGGGAGCGGGCTTTGATGCAGAGCCAAGGCTGCAGCAACTTGCTACGTTTTCCATGCAACTAAAATAAGTCCCACCGCCAGGTTCAAGGCCTGCCTGACCCGACTGGGTCAAGTATCACAAAGTGCGAGTGTTTTTACACTCTAAATAACCTGACAAGTTGACAAATTTCTCAGAGAAGTAAATGTGGATCGCTTCCCGCCACTGTTCTAAGAAAACCTCTCTCCGTAAAGAAGAAGGTAGAAGGCAGTGTGAGATTAATACTGTTTGTGACTAACTAATTATTATTAATAATGTAGCTGAAAAAAACAGTCATGTCCTAAAATGTGACCAGATTAAATGATAAAAAAAAGTAGGAGATGTGGTGTTCCCTCTTTGTTTAGATTAGTGTGTGATACTACCGTCACCATGTTTGAAGGCTGCTACAACAGTGTGGCTATACTTTTGCAGCAGTGTGGCTAAGCCTGTCACAATAATTGCAATATTGATTTATCTTTCAATAAATGAACATGATCGCAATAATTTTTGATAATCCTGATATCATCTATTGTGTTTATTTGAATGTTTATTTACATATATATCAGTGAACACTATTTTAGCCAGTCATGCCTCAATAACTTTGACTCCAAACACACAGTGTGGACTAAAGTAGGTAAAGAAATAAGTATATAATTCCCAAACTAATTATAATAAATTATTCATTCAAATTTTGTTGTCTTTAAAAAGTGAAAATTGCTTTTTTATGCTATTCTGCTACGAAAAAAAATATTATGTATAGCAATAATTCCTTAGACAATATATAGACAAAAAAAATCTTAATTAACCCAGTACAGATCAGCCTCATTTCCATTGTTATAAATGTGCAAAACAGCTAAACCTGTCAGTGTCCAATTAAACCCTCCCACAGACTGTGTCCCTGAATCAGTCATAAAATCACACAATGTCCCGCCAGCACTCGGTCCCTGTAACTGAATACTCATGGATCTGCTTCACCGCAGCCTGCCACAGTCATGTGCTGGCATGGCAGGAATCACACAGACTTTATTTCACTCGCCATCCGCTCGGTGCATGGCAGGCTGGACCAGTCCGCTGCCCCGCTGTTGTGTTATACGACCTCGTTATACGCCCAGGGATCTAGCCAGATCGTTAAGAGATTTAAAGGGGAGTAAAACTAATAAAGAAATAAAACCTGAACATCAGTGCACCTGTAAACATTACTCTCACTAATGTCCAGTTACTACTGATACTGCAATATTACAACTAATATTATTAATATGACTGCTACTGCTACTGCTGCTATTGTTAATACTACTGCTTCTACTATTACTGCCACTGCTATTATTACTTTTACTACTGCTTCCATTCTGTGACTACTGCTACTACTGCTGCTATTACTACTGCTATAATTACTATAACCCATACTATTACTACTACTACTGCTATCATTACTTCTTCTACTACTGTTACTACTACTACTGATATATTACTACTGCAACTATTACTGTTGCTACTGTTGCTATTATTACAACTACTGTAACTATTTCTGCTATTACTATTGCTGTTATTACTATTACTATTACTGCTATTATTACTATAATTCATACTATAACTACTACTGCTATTACTACTGGTATTATTACTATAACTCATACTATACAGTCATATGAAAAGGTTTGGGCACCCCTATTAATCTTAACCATTTTTAGTTCTAAACATTTGGATATTTGCAACAGCCATTTCAGTTTGATATATCTAATAACTGATGGACACAGTAATATTTCAGGATTGAAATGAGCTTTATTGTACTAACAGAAAATGTGCAATATGCATTCAACCAAAATTTGACCGGTGCAAAAGTATGGGCACCCTTATCATTTTATTGATTTGAACTACTTGTTACTGACTTACTGAAGCACAAAATTGGTTTGGTAACCTCATTGAGCTTTGAACTTTATAGCCAGGTGTATCCAATCATGAGAAAAGGTATTTAAGGTGGCCAATTGCAAGTTGTTCTCCTATTTAAATCTCCTCTGAAGAGTGGCATCATGGGCTCATCAAAACAACTCTCTCTGCAAGCACGCCACAAACAGAGTCGTCTGAGGTGTGCAAAAGCAAAAGCGCACCTCATGCGACTCTGTTTGTGGCGTGCTTGCAGAAATGGCTTCTTTCGCATCCCTCTCCCATACAGCTTCTCCTTGTGCAAAGTGCGCTGTATTGTTGACCGATGCACAGTGACACCATCTGCAGCAAGATGATGCTGCAGCTCTTTGGAGGTGGTCTGTGGATTGTCCTTGACTGTTCTCACCATTCTTCTTCTCTGCTTTTCTGATATTTTTCTTGTCCTGCCACTTCTGGGCTTCACAAGAACTGTCCCTGTGATCTTCCATTTCCTTACTATGTTCCTCACAGTGGAAACTGACAGGTTAAATCTCTGAGACAACTTTTTTATCCTTCCCCTGAACATACTATTACTGCTATAATGACTGCTAGTTTTACTACAGCTTCTATTACCATTACTGCTGCTTCTACTTATTATTACTACTACTACTACTTCTGCTACAATTCCATAACTACTGCTGCTACTATTACTGCTTCTCTGCTGCTGTCTCTACTGCAACTAATGTCATTATGCTACTTCTGCAAAAACATATGCTTCTGTTCTTATTACTGCTCCAACTGCTGATACTACTGAATACTACTTTCATTACTAAATGCTGCAGATTTACTGCACATTTACAATTGCAAATAATAAAAATCATAAAATTGTGAAAAAAAAAGAAAAATATGAATGAGAAATTGAATGGGACATTTTAATTAAATTAACTTTTCATTAAATTGTTTTATTAAATAAATATAAAATTCAGAAAGTCTAGTAATTATCCAGTATGATCTGGTTTGAGAACTGCAACATCTTGGATCTACACCACAATCTGCATCCGCAAAGCCAACAGTATTGTAGACGACCCAACTTATCCCTCATACAGACTTTTCGCTCTGCAGGAGATACAGGAGCATCAGAGCCTCCACTACCAGACTCTGCTACAGCTTCTTCCACCAGACAGTCAGACTCCTCAACACACAGAGCCTCCACTACCAAACTCTGCAACAGCTTCATCTACCAAGCAGTCAGACTCCCCAACACACAGAGACAGAGCTGAACACCCCCCCAACACACCCACCACTCACTCACACAGAACTGAACTGAACTCTCCCACTACTCTTCACACACACACACAAACTGTACAGAAACAACCTCTATACTCACACACACACACACACACACACACACACTCAGCAGACAGAGACTGAAATATTCTATAGAAACTATAAACTCTCTCACTCAGTTACTACTGTGATCATATGTGTGCTATATGTTACAGTATGTTACAGATCTCTGCACCTTATTCTCACCATGTACATTTAATTTGTACCATATCGTTCACGCACTGTCCTGTCTGTTAAATTGTCTCGTCTGTAGTATTTACTGTATTAATTGTATTATTATACGTCTATGTTGCACTATCATTACACGTTCCGGAGTAACGTATATGCGTTACACTGTGTACCTGTACTCAGATCTGTTGACCATAAAAGCCTCTCACTTACTAAAACTATTATTTAGCATTAAAGTGTTACAATTATTGCATGATGTTCCAATGAAGCTCTAATAACATTAATATCTAGACTGAACTTCTAATAATATCAATATCCAGAATAAAACTCTAATAACATTAATATCAAGAATGAAGCTCTAATAACATTAATATCAAGAATGAAGCTCTAATAACATTAATATCCAGTATGAAGCTCTAATAACATTAATATCCAGAATGAAGCTCTAATAACATTAATATCCAGAATGAATCTCTAATAACATTAATATCCAGAATGAAGCTCTAATAACATTAATATCCAGAATGAAGCTCTAATAACATTAATATCCAGAAAGAAGCTCTAATAACATTAATATCCAGAATGAAGCTCTAATAACATTAATATCAAGTGTGAATGAAGCTCTAATAACATTAATATCCGGTATGAAGCTCTAATAACATTAATATCAAGTGTGAATGAAGCTCTAATAACATTAATATCCAGAATGAAGCTCTAATAACATTAATATCCAGTATGAAACTCTAATAACATTATTATTCAGTGTTAAGCTTTAATAACATTAATTCCAGAATAAAGCTCTAATAACATTAATATCCAGTGTGAATAAGGCTCTAATAACATGAATATCCAGAATAGACTTCTAATAACATTAATATCCAGTATGAAGCTCTAATAACATTAATATCCAGTGTGAATAAAGCTGTAATAACATTAATAGCCAGAATGAATGAAGCTCTAATAACATTAATATCCAGAATGAAGCTCTAATAAAATTAATATCCAGAATAACATTCTAATTACATTAATATCAAGAGTGAATTAATCATTAATAATAATAATATCCATAATTAAGGTTTACTGACTTTAATATGCAGGATGAAGTTCTAGTAACATTAATAACTCATATGAAACTCCAAAAACATTAATATCCAGTGTAAATGAAGCACTGGTAACATTTATATCCAGAATAAAGTTTTAGTAAAATGAATATTAATCAATTTTAATATCAGCAGTTTTTAAAACTGATCACTGAATCTGTAAAGTCTGATTAGTAGTATAGAAGTTCATCACTTACAGTCATTGCTGAAAGGCCTGGTCTGAAGTGTCCTGATGTCCAGTTGTTCTCTTTATGCAGCTCTGTCCATTTACACTGCACTGTCCTTCTGTCCTTCTGTCCTTCTGTCCACTGAGCTCAGCAGTGTGCAGGAGCCACTTTATCAGCTGTGTATCTTTTAGAGGCACTGCCTGTTCTTCATACACCATGTGGCTCTGTGTGTGTGTGTGTGAGTGTGGGTGTGTAAGTGTGTGTTTGATTGGTCTGTTCTCTAACAAGCCCTACCCATCTTCACTAACATATACTATCTAGTCCTGCTGCCTATCTTCAGTGTCTGTGTGCATCTCTCTCACTCTGCTACATTTAGGCTACTGTTCTGCAGGCATTCTTCTGTGTGTGTGTGTGTGTGTGTGTGTGTGTGTGTGTGTGTGTGTGTGTGCGTAGATAAATGCATGACTATGTAAACCAACTGTTTTCCACTGCTGTTTCTCACTAAATAAGTCTTAATAAAACAATATTAAAAACTGTTTTTAGACAAAGTTAAACGGGACATATCATGCAAATCTTGGGTCTCGGCTGCCCCTATAAACACTGAAAGCCCAAAAAAATCCATCCATCCATTCTCTGTGAATCAGCTAAAAGATCAGGAATCATTTGCTTTTTGATCATATGCAAGAAAACCTGCATGGAACATGCTTAGAACCCCCTCCACAGAGCCCCACTCACTAGATCTAGTTGAAGATCAGCAATTTCGCTGGTTAAGAATCTCAGACAGTACACAGCAGGATTAGCCAGCAGACTTCGTCTGGAGAGGGATCTGTACATACTGTCCGTGGAAGGTCAGCAGATAAGGGAGATATAAGCGCTTTCGAATAGTTTCTTTCAGATGAACTAGCTTTTTTTGTTTTGCCATTTAGCACAATCTAACACTAACGTGTGGTAAACGCTCAGCATAGACAAGTGGCGTGGCTAGCAACAGCTCATTTGCATTAAAGTGTCAGAGCTGTTAAGCGGCTCAAAGGAAAGGATTGAAAGGCACAGGATGCTTCTAAACTATAGATCAGGGGTCGGCAATTAAGTTTGGCAGCGGGCCAGATATTTTCCAAGCTATTAATGGCGGGCCACAAAAAAATAATTATATTTTGGAAAATTAAGTGTAATGGGATGGAGAGCTACAGACTAGTAGCTCTCCAGCCCAGAGGGTTGTTGAACCCAATTGCAGAACAGTTGAATTGAAATAAGGTAAACCCAAGAAGAACGGAAAAAACACACACTGCTCCTTACGCGGGATCGAACCTGTGTCGCCACTGTCGTGGTAAAATAAACTACCACTGCCCCGACTAGTGAATTGGGACACAGCCAGAAAAAAAAAAAACGCCCTCATAAGGAGCACAAGAATGGGTGTAAAAACGAGAACAGGTGGAAAGTATAGTCACGCCAAGCGCGACAGGGAGAGACAGGGGAGGAATGTAAGCAAAAGCTCACCAGAGAAGCGTTTTACTGTATTATTATCGTTCATTATAGTTCAAACAAACTCACGGGCCAGATGTTTCATGCTTGCGAGCCACATCTGGCCCACGGGCCGCATATTGTCGACCCCTGCTATAGAATATAGATTTTCTCTGATTTACAGCCTACAATGTTGAGGCCAGGTAGTTAATCATAATACATGATCTATAAGCAAGTTTACCTCAATATAGCTTGGGAGGAATGACTACACACTGACAGTGAGTCTCTGAAACTGGAGGAAACACCCAGTATGCAAATGCATGGTATCTGAATCCAATGGAAAAGAAGCTGCAAGTAGCGACAGAGTAAACTTGAGCTGATTCAACATAAAGATCACATTTAAATGTATATGTGGCCACAAATGTTCATCTTACACAATGGTGGCATGTCTGTAATTGGCTGATTGGCATGCACTTTAGATACTGTGGACTAATTCAACAAACTTGATACTCTTTTTCTCTCTTTCAGCGGCCCACAAACAGAGAGGACCACCGGGAATTTTCTCTGTACTCCCAATGGCTAGTCCCATCCCTGTTCAGATGCAACTTAGCAAACCTTGGGACTCCAATGCATATCTGCAAAGCAGGTCACAATGTGGTCCTATGTAGCTCTGAAGAACCATTTTTTGGGCAAATTTCCAGAATTCAATGGGTTTTTAGTGTTGACACGGTTCTATACAGAACCATACCTGTTTTTACTAAAGAAGATGTGAGGAACACTGTACACAGAATGCTGGGAGGTGGTGCCTACAGACTCCTGGAAAATGGACAGAAATGGCTCTTCAGATCCTCTCCAGAGGCTTATCTGCAAAGCTCTAACAATCCAGTCTGTCGCTTCACACCTCCCACTCCCACTTCTCTTTTTGACCAAACCTGGGCATTCTGTCACTTGTTTGAGTGACAAAAGCAACAGCTGAAATCTCACCTTGCGGAAAGGCTAGCTGCAGCCCCCCGCTGGCCTGGAGCCAAACCCTCCTCCACCCTCTGCCAGTTTTCATTCTGTCTATTTTTCTCCCTCCGCATGTCTCAACACCTGCCTTTGCCTTCTCGAATGGATTTCCCATGATACAAACATGGCAGGGCCACTTCAGCTTACATAAGGCAAACAGTCCCTGTTATCGCGACCGTGGCCATGCAGCTTTCTGCAGCTGCCCCCCTCGCAAAACATGCTGTGATACGCACAGCGAATGGTCAAAAGTTGCACAGTAGGTGCTAGAAATTATCAGCCCAAGAGTGTGCATGTGAACCATCCCGGGCAGCGCTACATGAACTCAGTGAAAAGTGCTGTGGTATTAACACTGTTAATAAGACTCAGAGGCTACTGACTCGCACCAAGCAAAAAATGAGAGCGAAAGCCATGTTAAGTGTCTGAACTGGGTTGTTTCTTTAGTTTTATGCAGGAGCTGGAAGGCTATTGTAGCTAACATAAGCTTACAGTCATAAGCAGACATCCCACCCTGTTAGAAGCTGGTATAGAACATCTGTAGAACGACTGTTGGTGTCTGTCTAGGTTGTTTTCAGTCAGTGGCGCACCAGTGTTTTCAGTTGACAAGATATCAATACACCAAAAATGTACCTGAACACACCTTACTTTCAGACCACTACGCCCACTGGTGTAGATATATTCACAAGCACCATTGCTATTTAAACGACACAGGGCAAAGGCGTGAAAATAGACCGTTTGCAAGGTGTAAGATAGCAATAAGCATTGTAAGACGATTTGCACAGGGTGTAAGATAGGGTCAAAAGCAATCTAGGCAGACCTCAACAGTGCTGTGATATGAACACTGTAAGATTCAGAGGCTACTGGCTCGTACCAACCAAAAATGAGCTTTCCCTCTTTGTATAAACCAGAGAAGGCCATGATAAGTGTTTAAATTGTTTTTTTTTTTTTTTTTTGGTTTTTATTTTATGTTTTTATGAGCTCCAAGGCTAATGTAGCTAACAGAAGCTTACAGTCATAAGTAGACATCCCACCCTGTTAGAAGCTAGTATAAATAAGCTTCTGAATATAGCAATGAACATCTGACTCATGGCGTCTCTTTAGGTTGCTTTCGGACAATGGCACACCTGTGTTTTCAGTTGCCAAGATAGCAATACACCAGAAATGTACCTGAACACACCTCATTTCCAGACCACCACGGCCACCGGTGTAGATGTATTCACAAGCACTGTTGCTATTTAACCGACGCAGGAAAATAGACTATTCGCAGGGTGTAAGACAGCATTGAGCATTGCGACACAACTTGCGCAGTGTGTAACATATGGCCCAAAGCAATCTAAGCAGACATCAACAGTTAGATGTTCATTGCTATCTTGGCGTGCACAATGTACCACCACTGCGCTTGTTATCCACACATGCAAAAGCAGCAGTGCACAAACCCATACCATGTGCCAAAATACATTATTCTGCATCAACAAAAATATAGGTCACTGTAATATAACTTTGGTAAGTGTTAGCTAACCATGCAGGCCAATTTCCTCTGCAGAGAAGCACCATTTAAATAGCAAAATGTCAGAGTGCACATGGCTCTCAAAAGGAATGGCAAGTGAAATGCTGATTTGCTGGTTTATTTCACATTATGCAAAAAAGGCACCCATGATTAATTAAGAAAATTTGTGCATGCCTCTATCTATCTACTGTAATCTATTTTGAGAGTTTATCATTTCCTATACTTTTGCAAAATTTCATATAAACTGTGGATTAGATACAGATGTTGATATTTTGTCTCATGTTCATCTTTTAATGTCAAACCCAAATGATATTAGTCTACAGCAGAAGTAGAGGGGTTGGTTCCAATACTTTTCGAGGGGACTCTATACTGCTGTCGTTGAAGTTCAGCACATCCACCTGTAGCCAATTTGTTATTCTGTGTTCAAGGTATACAGTGTTCCTAGTCCCCAGAGATCTGGACATCTCTTGGAAACATAACTCGATTTCACAACTCAGTTGAACAGCGAACAGTGATTTAAGTTACTACTACAGGCTGTCCTGGTCCGTCCCACATGTACACTTCCATGTGTAATGTTATTTCAGCTGCCGAAGGAACATCGCGCACCAGTAGAATGTCCAAACTGACCCTGCATTAAAATTAAGATGTTTTCCCATGACAGCAGTGATGATATACGCTCTCCTAAACTGAGCAGGCCACCCTCCACTTACAGCAGCAGGACATCGCCCCGAAGTGGACACTGTGTGCTACAGCAGAAGATGACACTTGTGGACAAACGATGGAAGGTGTTTATGTCAGATAGTCATACCACAGAATCCTTGCACAACAATAGTTTAGAGTTACATCCACCCCCCACACCAACAAATACCTAGCTTTAAAAAGCCTGAATGCAGCAGATTGTTTTAGTCCATGTCAGAATTACTTATGACAGGTTATACGTCTTTAACCTTTGGTTAAGTAGATGGCAGGCGGCCTGTGTGCAGGCATGGCTCTCAGTCGCTGCGTGCACTGCACATTTTTATATTTTCTTCAGCCCTGACTCAGCTCACACCATGCTGGATGATCTGATGAGCTGAGTCAGGCGTGTTAGTGGAAGGCTGTGAGATGGGAGTAACAATGACTGGCTCACAGTCTAACCGTGTGATACACTACGCACTATACTGTTAGATTGTATATGTTACTCTTTTCCAATATTTTTATTTATTTCGAAAACAGTTAAAACACAGACTCATTTTGTTCTTATAATGCAAAGCTATATTATCGTAAACATCAAAAAAAAAAAAAAGTTGCCATCTGGATTTAATTAAATAAATGATCTGGAGTTGCTGCAGTTGGTCTGCAGGTCTGGGTTCAGCAACAGTATGTGCTGATAGAATGAGGTCAGCTGACTACCTGAATATACTGAATATAGACCAGGTTATTCCATCAATGGATTTTTTTCCCCCTGATGGCACAGGAATATTCCAAGATGACAATTTCAGGATTCATGGCATGAGATCCATATTTTTACATTTGTTTTTACATTTATTTTTACATTGTTCACCACAGAGTCCAGATCTTAACCTCACTGAGAATATTTTGGGATGTGCTGGAGAAGGCTTTGCAGACTCTTCCATTATCATTGCTGCAAGATCTTGGTGAAAAAGTAATGCAAAACTGGATTGAAATAAGACTTGTGACATTGCATCTCTGCACAGATTATCTTAATACTAGGCTTCATACATCTGCTATGTACTTGCTGGAGTGTGGGCACACGTGTGCAGTTGTGATGGATCACAGTATAAATAGTACCAATAGGGTGCTGGAATGGTATATGTTTATGCTCCATATCCAACACAATCAGATTCTCTCTATCTGGATGGAGAGATGTATCTCCTATAGTTAAGTCATTTTTACCTAAGTAAGGTAACAAAGTATTTGTACTTCGTTTCTGGGCACCTCCGGTCATGGCACAAATTCCCAGGTGTGCCTACAGCTTGAGATACAGGCCAGTACAGTACTTGTATTTGCCCTTTGTTAGTAATGGAATGTGAAGTATGCTGGAATAGGACTTCCAGTAAGCCTGGGCAGAGTTTTCCGACCCCTGCACATGCTAGCCTTCACCCTCCCTGGTTTGGTGAGCCCCGCTAGATGATTGATAAATTATGGGAAAAACAAAACAATGTAAACTATTTCCTGAGTAAATGAGTGATACTGTATTTAGTCCGACAGGAACAGGAAAGTTTTTTTTTTTAACAGTGTACCATCATTGATTTGTAACAAGTTTTAAGCATGATGCAAATGCAAGTTGGTTTTATTAGTTGCCATAACAACAAAAAACTTTAAAACAAACAACGACAGACAAACTAGTAAACAAGGACTAACAAAACCAGAAACAAAACAAACAAAAGTTAAACTATAACAAACCAGTAGTCAAACCAACAAACAAACTAAGTAAAGATAATAAACCAGTAACAAAGCTAAATACTATGATTGTTAAACGTAGCATCTTAAAATAATGACTTAGAATATTAGAATTTAGCCTCAAAGCTAGCTAACTCTAGCTACTGCTGTGTATAAGCTAGGATATATCAACCCAAACATATAGCCTTGTTAGCTACATTATTTAATGTGTAATAATCAATAAGGCACATTCTGGTGGATAAGCAGTAATAAAAAAAAACATTTATTGATGTAAAATCAGAAATATACACCAAGAAGGGTGAAACGTAGCCAGCATTGGGTGGTCCTTTTCAATACAATAAATACATCAGCAATTATCAGTTTTTTTCTAAAATAATTTTATTTCTAATTTTTCCCATTTTTCTCCCCAATTTACACGGCCAATTACCCAACCCACTCATTAGGACTCCCCATATCACTAGTAATGCCACAACACACCAGGAGGGTGAAGACTAGCACATGCTTCCTCCGATACATGTGAAGCCAGCCACCGCTTCTTTTCGAGCTGCTGCTGATGCAGCATTGCCGAGCAGCCAGCGCGCTCGGAGTTTAACGGACTTCTGACACAGACACTTACATTATTATTCTGCCACCCTAAAATAAGTAATTATTTTAAGATACTTTCTCATTATTTTTGAGATAAGTTACTTTATTATTTTGAGATACTATGTCATTACTTTGAAATACCATATGTGGTTACTGGAATGTCTTTTGCTTAAAATAAGGACTTAGTATCTATAATTAGCCAACTAGAATCTCAAAAATAATGACTTAGTATCTCAAAAACTTCTCAAAATAATGATTTAGTATCTCAAAATAACAAATTTAACATCTTAAAGCAACTACTTAGTATCTCAAAATAATAAGATAGAACCTCAAAATAATGAGATAACATCTCAAAATAACGAATTGTATGTATATTTTGAGGAATTTAGTGTAGTTTTAAATGACACTGAGCGTAAACAACCTGTTAGCTACCTCTACTTACTGTTGTGTATTAGCTTTTTATGTTATATCTACACGTGTAGCTAGCAAAATTTTTTTGTTATTTACACTATTTAACGTTTAATTATCCAAAAACACGTTTTGGTGGATATATGCTTTAATAAAATAGCACGGACTGCTGTAAAATCATAAATATTAAAGGTGAAAGGCACGGTGAACCGGGGGGTGCGGCCCTTCCGCTGAGAGGGAACGGAAGCGGAATCGCCGCCATCTCCTCGTAGCGAGCAGCTCCAGGGTCAGTACCGAGTTTACTGTGGGAAATACGGTGGATGAACCGCTATCGAGAGCCACACGACACGGGGTACGTGTAGAATGACTGTCAGACGTGTGGCCGGGCACGGAAAAGCGGGTCTGAGTGAAGCGGAACGGCCGCAGACAGCCGTGTGGCGTGAGGTGGTCGCTAAACGGTGAGTGGAATAGGGCAGAGGTGGTGGATCCAGGTCCGTGGTGTGAAAATCCTGCGCCGCGATTTCACTTCTACTGCATGGGCTCGCAGGCTGCAGCGGAGCCGGCCTGGCAGTCGGAGCGAAAACCCGGATTTTTAAACCGCGGACCTGGGTTCACCACTATTGGAATATAGTAGTTAGCAGTACCTATGGTTATCTAACCTTAGCAACGACGGCTAGCTTACGGTTTTTACGTGTTACTCCAATTAAAACTGTTAAAGCGAGTTTAGAATATAGGAGAATTAAGTATAATCTGTTGCAAACTTCCTTTTCAAGCATGTATGCTTTTTGTTTCGTTTTTAATGCTTAGTAACGTTTAAAAGCGAGGAGTGTAGACTGGCTGTGGGTGTGGGGTTGAGCTAACAGCTAATGTTAGCTAGCTAGTGTTGTCAGTAGATAAAGCTATGCATGTATAGCTATGAATATAGATAACGTTAGGTAGGTAAATAGACAGATATATTTTCCTGAGGCTAATTTACAAATTACAGCAGCCCATTGAACAGAAGTGGCAAATATAAGCTTGCTACGTAAGTAGTAAATAAATAAATCTTAGCTTAACTAACGTTAGCCACTAAGGATATACGTTAGAATGTGTAGGTAGAATAAGTAGGTAGAGAAAAATACTATAAAATACAAATACAGCAATATAATAAGAACTACAAAGTGTCCGCTGGAAGCAGTAACGTTATATAGCAGGTAAAGTAACGTTACGTGTGAAAAGTGTGTGTGTATTGTAAACATTCAGTAGGTTAAAACTAACTAACAAGTGTGAGTGAATTAAGGCTGCAAACAATCTTTCCAAATGTGTCAAAACTATTCTCATTCATTACTATTCAGGTAGAATACATAGTATAGATATTAGAGTTTAAAGTACTTTTTCAGTAGAAGGTAAAGTATCAGCTCAAGCTTTTTACTCTTTAAGTAAAAGAGTAAAAGTACTGGATTCAAAACTACTTAAAGTAATAAAGTAAAAGTAATGTAAGGAGGGGAAAAATGACATTAAGGATAAAAGCCACAGAGTCCTATAGTCCTATAGAGTCCTATAATGTTATATTAAAATGTTAATGTTGAACAATTTGGAATGCACTTGGCTCTCTAGTGTTTCAGCTGCATATATTCCTATTGAAAATGAAAGTATTTTAGTACAATGTAAATATGAAGTTCAGTTGGACATCTGTAAAACTCGAGTTCTTTTGAGTCTACATACTCATCTACATACTCATCTACATACTCATCTACATACTAGGCTACATACGTCTGCTATGTTCTTGCTGGAGTGTGGGGGGCGTGACATGATGTGCAGGTGTGATAGATCACAGTATAAACCAATAGGGAGTCGGAATGGTATATGTTTATACTTCTCTACATCCAATTACAATCAGATTTACTCTATCTGGATGGAGAGATTTATCTGGATAGGGCTTTTATTGGACGATGAGGGTCGGAATGAAAACAAGCTGAAATGAAATGAATAACGAGGCTATTTTTAAAATGTAAGGAGTGAAAAAAGTTCAGATAATTGTGTGAAAATGTAAGAAGTAGAAGTAAAAAAGTGATAAAAGTAATTACTTTAGTAAAGTATAGTTAACGAAAATTTGTACTTAAGGAAGGTAACAAAGTGTTTGTATTTCATCACTTTACTATGCTTGCTTGGTTAGTAGTCAATAAATAAATAAATATAACTAGCTACTATTGATATTCAATGTGTAGCTACATATGTAGATAAATAACGCTACAGTAAAAAACAAATACTGCAATTTAATAATAACTACAAAAACAGGTCGGAGTCAACCACTGTAAACATCATAACATGTACATTTTGTGTGTGATAGTTGTAAATATTGGAAGAAAAATATTTTAGAAAACGTGGATACGCTGTGGAAGCTTGTGTAAGCTTTGTGTCTGAGAGGATGCAGGGCAGAAAACTCTTTCCAGTGTTTTTTGAGATCTAGTTAGCTAGATTGCTGTAATAAAGTTGTGTAAAGTTGTTAGCAGCTGTTGTTGTTCTCAGCAGCTGAAGTGAGTTATTAGCTCACTGTTAACATTTCCTGTTTCAGTGCTGTTTGCTCTCCGGTTTAAGGTTTATGTTAATTAGTACAGAGTGAAACGCTGCTTTTGATTTTGCTGGAGCGGTTAGGACTTTGCCCCAGGCATCTCCACACCAACTCTGGAGCCGTTATCAGTGGGCCGGGTTGTGTAATCCTGTTTGTTCAGTGTGTCATCTGCCACTCCTTATCACTCTGACATGTAGTGAGATATAGGGCTGGGCGATGTGACTGAAGGGCAGTGTCACGATACTGGGAGACGATATGTGTCACTGGAGAGTGATAAGTTGGAGCAGGCAGGTCTTACAGTGCTAAAACTGTCGTTGTACACCGCAGTGCAGTTTGGGTTTTTGTGCAAACAAGTGGTTCACAGATATTCGTCTAGCACTAGTTGTACGTCATATGTTGATGCTGTCTCACAAATACCTTTTATCTCTGTTTCTCTCTTAATTCTAACATAATTCCTAACTTCTTAACATAATCTCAGCATCTTTTTACGTTGACTTACATTGAAAGCTAAGATAATTAAGGATTTTTCCTCCTCCGATTAAGCCTGATGTACATTGTGCAATTTCTTGACGTCGCAACCTGTTTCAACAAAATTCACTTCAAATAAATCCATAAAAATTATTTTTTTTGTGGAGTGATGGCCTTTGTCATGTGGGTATCTTGCTTCTAGATATATGGAGAAAAAATATTAAGTATATTTTGCTAAAGTGCTCAAATGATATGTGCAGCCATCTACATATAATATAATCTACACCATTTTAACAGGGCACAAGTTAGCAAAGCTATGCACTTTTTTTTATTTTTTATAATTTTATCTAAAATTTTTCCTTATTTTCATCCCAGACCAAATACTCAACCCACTCATTAGGACACCCCCTTTCACCAATGATGCCCCAACACCCCAGGAGGGTGAAGACTAACACATGCCTCCTCCAACCACCAGCCACCACCTCTTTTTAAGCTGCTGCTGATGCAGCATTTCCGAGTAGCATCACAGCGTGCTCGAAAGAAAGCGCAGCGACTTAGTTCTGATACAACAGCTCACAGACACCATGTGCTGAGCGACATCACCCTTTGGAGGGATTTGGGGAGAAAGCACCATCTACCCTCCCAGAGAGAGCAAGGCCAATTGTGCTCTCTCTTAGGGCTCCTGTAGCCGATGACAATTTACATGAACAGGATTCGAACTGGCGATCTCCTTATGCTATGCGCTTTCTTAACATGTTGTGGTGAACCAGGCGCTTGTATGCAGAAAAAGAGCTGCGTTTGACGTGCAGTGGGAGCTTTTCGCAACGCACCTGATTAAAGAAAAATCAAGTAAAGTGCTAAATAAGTCTAACTGTAAGTAAATAGGTTAAATAAATAAAATATTAATTTGAAAAAAAAGAACAACTTTAATGAGTATGCATCAGTGTCTGCAGTTGTATATTGAAACTTAAAAAAATATATATAATGGGATTGGCTATTTACTACTACCTTAGTACTACTATGTACCTTAACAGGAACTGTGTAATGAGCCATAATTGTGGGAAGTCTTTTCATGTAATATGTCTTGTTATTACTTTGTTATTACCTTTGTTTACATTTATTATACTTAAATATTGTCTTAAATTAAAATAGCATTTCCACATTAGTTCTAGGTTAATTTTTAACAACTGTATTTCTGGTGTAAAAACTCAATGGTTTAATTAGTGTGAGCACTAACGTCATAAAACGGACAAATATCTGGAGGAAAAAAGTGTCTAAACTTTTTTACTTTTCAAGCAGTGTGTTGTAGGGTAGGGCCATGTCTATGTTCTTGCTTCAGCTGTTATTGTGTGAACGTGAGCGTTAGCACTGACCCTCATGCTTTCAGTGTTTGTTGTCCAAACATACAGAATCCAGCGGTCACCCCACAGCCTTGTTTAACTTTCTATAGCTGTGTGTATATATGTGTTTGTATATATGACTGTACAGGGTATATGCACTGATCCACAATCAGTAGGGGTAGTGATGGTTTGGTTCACACCTAAATAAACCCCTCGGTTTGGTACGATGGGTAGAAAAAAAAGAGAGTTATTTAATTCATTGTGCAACTTAGGATGTTTTCACACCTGTAGTTGGTTTCTATGATCCAGATCAGTTGATGAGTTTGTTTACCTGGAGTTTTTTCGTCCTCTGTTTGGTTTGGTTTTACACAGGCGCTATTCTAAACGCACCAAAATGCGCACCAATTAACCACTTGACCACATTGTCCCCTCTGATTGGTCAGAGCTATCTGGTGTGGGAGCAAAAAAGTAAATTTAGCAGGAAGATTCTGTGTTCCAGTGTGTATCTGTGCAACTTAAAGTTGCTTTAAAACAAAACGCTGAAATTTTGCCGCTGCACTTTAAAACAGACGTGCAGATGTTTTTAATGACACATGCAGCGCAGATGTACACTTTGTAAACAGGGAAGAAAAAAATCCATTGATGGAATAACCTGGTATATATTCAGTATATTCAGGTAGTCAGCTGACCTCATTCTTTCAGCACATACTGTTGCTGAACCTAGACCTGCAGAACAACTGCAGCAACCCTAGATCATTTACTTAAGTTAGTACTTAGTTAAATCCAGGTGCAGACTGTATTTCAGCCTAGTGTAGATAAAAAGGGCAAAATATAGTATAGCATCTGAATTTGTTCCCTAATTTCTTCCAATTTGGCTATCCAATTGTCCCACCCCTTTGTGCATCCCCATCACCACTGGCACCTGCGACCCTAGGAGGATGCAGGCGAGCACATGCCTCCTCCGACACGTGTGAAGTCAGTCACCCTTTTTTTCGAGCTGCTGCTGATAAATCATTGCCTGAGCAGCTAGCATGCTCAGAGGAAAGCACAGCGGCTAGGTACCGATACATCCGCTCACAGATGCCTCGTGCCGCCCAGCGTGGGGTTCGAACCTGCGACCTCCCGCTCATAGTGGCAGTGCTTTAGTTAAGAGCCACAGTTAGCATAGCAGGCTAAAGGTGTTTCAAGCTGCTAATAGCTACAGCTTAAGTGTTCGGGGCAACTTGCCTCTGAACTTAGTTTCCGCATTGCGTTCATTGGATTTCACACATTCACATAGACAGTTCCTATATTTCACGCATTCCTGAAGAATACATGTACCGTTTCACCCCTAACTACAGGTATTGACTTAGTATTTACTTGGTATTTGCAGGCATTGGTCACTTTATTTCCCCTCGTTCTAAATGAGATTGTTCACAGTTGACAGACAGACAGACGTTAGAAATGCTTGCTTTTATTACACACAGTGATTAAGTGATTTACTGTTAAGAGGAGAAAGGCCGGATCCATCAGTATAACCTTTGTACTGCTGGCGCTGCATTCAGATCAGATATTGTTTTATGAAGAGATGGAATTTAGATGGGTTGGGAGAAGGTGTTGATTGGTATGGATAGAGTAGGGTAAATATGCAAATATGAAATATTTTTTCATTTCTATAGTGGGGGATAGTGATTTAATGGGGATGAGTATGGATTGGATGGGTATGGGTATATACTAATGATGATTTTAGATTTGAAGATCACATTTTATACATAAATTAAGCTCAGCGTACTTTACAAACTGCCAATATAATTACAAGTCAGAAACTGTTAAGACTTTATATAGGGCACTACAATACTTAGAATAAAAAAAACAGTAATCATAAGAATAAAAGTAATATAGAATTGTAATTTAAAATCATAAAAGGCTTAAAATGAGGTAAAAATACAGAATGTTGTGACTATAAAGTAATAAAATAAATGGATTCATATAAATATAAAAGTGAATACAATTATTAATTAAACCTAGTAAAACCTGGGAAATAAAAAAAATATAAAATATAGTTTACAGAAACATTATCTTTGTGGGCAATAATGTCAGCTTAATTATTGAGGTGATTTCTGACGATAACTTAATTATTGTGGCAGGCTTAATTGTGCTTTAAAAAATTATATAATAAAAGGCACATATTGCTATAGGAATTTATTGTGATAAAATAAGATATTGCTCACTTCTAGTGGTTAAATAATATTTTTCTTTAATTAACAGTAAGGCCAAATCAATCTTTTATGTTATAGCTCTTTATCCTTGAAGCTGTAAAATAAATAAAGAGCCTGTAGGCAGTTAAATGTGTGGAGTCTATTCATGCTGATCATATCTCTCACTGCCTTCAGGCTTCACTCTGTTACTGTTAAATATTCTTTTTAATGAGACGGATGGTCCTGTTTATTTTTATTGCTTAGGTTTTTATATTATTTTTTCACAGTAATGTCCCTCAGATAAACAGCTTTTCTGATGTTCAGTTTGTCTCCTGTGTTTCTCTGCAGTTTCTGATTCACCCCGGCTCGTGTGGGCCCTGATGTGGCCGTGTGGAGGTCTGGAGCAGCGGACAGGCTAAAGACTGACCTGAACACCCACACACTGACAGACAGAAAGAGAGACGCGTGTCCAGGTGAGTAAAGAGATTGAACTGCCTGAGTCTGTTTATATTATAGGTCTGTGTATTAGGGGTGGGTGATATGACCCTAAAATTATATCACAGTATTTCTCTCTGTTCCTCTGTTTGCGTCTCTCTCTTTGTTTTGTGTCTCTGTGTCTGTCTGCAGGCTCTGAGTATATGTGTCTGTGTCTCACTGTGTGTCTGTCTGGGTGTTTGTCTGTCTCACTGTGTGTCTTTCTTTCTTTGAGTGTCTGTATCTCTGTGTGTCTGTATCTCTGTGTCTCTCTCTGTTTCTCTCTGTGTGTGTGTCTCTCTGTGTCTGTCTCTCTGTGTGTCTCTTTCTTTCTCTGTGTGTCTGTATCTCTGTCTCTCTCTGTCAATCTCTCTTTCTGTCTTTCTCTCTGTGTGCCTGTATCACTGTGTCTTTTTCTTTGTCTGTGTGTCTGTCTCTCTCTGTATGTATCTCTCTTTGTGTGTCTTGTGTCTCTGTGTCTGTCTCACTGTGTGTCTCTTTCTTTCTCTGTGTGTCTGTCTCTCTGTGTGTCTGTCTCACTGTGTGTCTCTTTCTTTTTCTGTCTCTGTGTCTCTCTCTCTGTCTGTCTCTCTGTTTCTGTCTGTCTCTCTGTCTGTCTCACTGTGTGTCTTCTTTGTCTCTTTGTCTGTATCTGTGTGTGTCTCTCTTGTGTCTGTATCTCGGTGTCTGTATCTCTGTTTCTCTCTCTTTCTCTCTCTCTCTCCCTCTCTGACTTTGTGTCTGTCTCTCTGTGTGTCTCTTTCTTTGTCTGTATGTGTCTGTCTCTCTGTGTGTGTGTGTGTGTCTGTTCTTGACCTTTGTCTCAGAGTATATTAATGATTTTATTGACCTCGTTTTACAATCTTACAGATTTCACAGGAACCTGATAGTCACCCTGTTGCCATGTCAACCTCATCGCTAAGACGACAAGTGAAGAACATTGTTCACAATTACTCTGAGGCAGAGATAAAGGTGAGCGGTGCTTCTGTTCACTTTTACACAGCGAATATTACTGTCTCTACCTCTCTTAATTAGATACACAACCATTTAAAAGTTTGAGATCACTGGTTTCATTAACACTAAACTTGCTGTAGCTTTCAGATTTTAGGTAATTGGTGTTAATCAGTTGAACTCTAGGAAGGAACTGTAGATGAGTCCAGAATAATGCACAGAGCTTAAGTTCTAATAACATTTAATATTAGGGCTGTTTCTAGGTCCATTATCAATGGCACCCTGTTCTTTAACGATCAGGACCCCACAGGAGAGACCACCACAGAGCTGTTATTATTATTTGGGTGATCAGTCATTTATTCTTAGCACTGCAGTGACAGTATGTGTTAGTGTGCGTTGTGCTGGTACAGACACAGCTGTGCTGCTGGAGTTCTTAAACACTGTGTACTTCAATTAATATTTTTTCCCTTTGTGTATTGGAGATTAGACTAATATAGATAATATTGGCATGATTATGATTACCTCTGGTAGATACTGTATGACATGGAAATCGTAACCTTTTGTATTACGCATCTCATAGCATGAGAGAATATTTTAGCCAATCGTGCAATACCAGATCAATGCTTCAATAACTGTGACTCCATACACACAGTGTGAGAACACAGCAGTAGGTGTAGTGTATATACAGCTCTGGAAAATGTAAGAGACCACTTAAAAATGATGAGTTTCTTTGATTTTACCAAAGTCAAAACCTCTGGAATATAATCAAGAGGAAGATAGATGATCACAAGCCATCAAACCAAACTGAACTGCTTTAATTTTGCACCAGGAGTTGCGTAAAGTTATTCAAAAGCAGTGTGTAAGACTGGTGGAGGACAACATGCCAAGATGCATGAAAGCTGTGATTAAAAACCAGGGTTATTCCACCAAATATTGATTTCTGAACCTTTTTTGTTATTTCAGTAATTTCAAAATCTTCTGCAAATAAATGCTCTAAATGACAATATTTTTATTTGAAATTTGGGAGAAATGTCTTTTGCTTATAGAATAAAACAACAATGTTCATTTTAACTAAATATATACTTATACATATCAAAATCAAAGAAACTGGTTTAGACATTTTTTTCAGAGCTGTATTTCCCAAACTATGATTATTTACAAATGTTGTTGCCTTTTTAGAAGGTATAATTGCTTTGTAATGCCACTCTATTATCATTATTATATCAGTGGCATTTAATGGTCTTAAAATGACAATAGTATTGTTATTGTCACAGGCCTAGCATGACATTGTTAATGTGAAGTGTTCCCTTACATTTGAACCATAGTGTACTTTAACTCATCATGTTGAGTTTGTGATTAAGTGCAGACCATCATTATTTCACTTCTGTTTTTCTGATCTATATTTATTTCCACTCGACAGTAGTCTGAAACTTCATCTTTCATTTATAAGACATGGTTCTGCTTCACTGCCTGGAACTGGTGTTTTCTAATCAGAAAGAAAAAACAGTTTCTAAGTGTAAACCTTGATCTGATCTTTACATTTCCTCACATCGTTTCTGTGTAATAGGGCGTTTTTTTGTATTATTGTTTAATATCTTTATTAATTGTAATTGTAAATTCTAAAATTTGATTTTTTTTCTGAAGATCTGTGTTTTTTAAAGGGGGACTAAACCCCTGGATTTTTGCTGACTCAACCTAAGTTCAAATTTGAAAAAGGCTTTATTAAAAAAAAAAAAAAAAAAGGACGGATAGTTTGGGAGGGACACTGGGTGATGTATGGGTTTAGAGGCAGGGCAGAACGATTAGCTGATTGGCTGATTAAGCTGCAGCAGCATCAGTGTGCCTCTGATAGGATTCAAGCTGATTTTATTGGTACATGAGGTGGAACGAAACTGATCTCACGATCCAGTTTACACCCAAGAGCAATTGCTAAATAGATAAATATAGATAACATAAAATAAAAAGTAAGAACACAATAAAATAGAATATAACAAAATGGACATCAAGATAAATACACAAAAAAATAGTGTTTATGGCAAAGACAGATTGTTGGATGTCAGCAGGGGTGGTAGTATTATTGATTGTTTCTAAGCAGGACTATTTCATTACTTCAAAGGAACACATCTTAGTTATTAATAGAAAAATATGGTTTATGTTTAGTGGCTCTTAAAGATGAAGCTAATCATTGAAAGATTATCGCTGTGTTTATCAAATTTTTTCTTCTCCAGGTCAGGGAAGCGACCTCCAATGACCCCTGGGGTCCCTCCAGTTCTCTGATGTCAGAGATCGCAGACCTGACGTATAACGTAGTGGCCTTCTCAGAGATCATGAGCATGGTGTGGAAGCGGCTCAACGACCACGGCAAGAACTGGAGGCACGTTTATAAGGTCAGTAGATCACGTCAACTAAACACTGTATTTTACGGACTATAAAGCTGAGTGTATTATAAGGTGCACTTTCAATGAACATCTATTTTCGTACATAAGGCGCACCAGATTATAAGGCGCATTTTAAGCAACAATAGTAAGGAACAAGGATGTCACACAGTAATCTATACTGATTTCTCTCCTAAAAATTGTTTATTTGGATGAGTAAAGCACTTTCGTTTATTTACAGTAAGCTTACATTTTCGATAGCTAGCTTAACGCTAGTAAATGCTGTAGACACTGAGGAACCCTGAGTGTTTTGTTACACCAGGGCACTATTAGCTAGGGGTTCGTCCTAGCTTGTTTTAACACAGCCAAGACATAGACTACAGTCAAGTATACTCACCTCTGAAAGACTGAAAGAGCTAGTGCTGTGGTTAGCTGATAATGCTTTAGCCTCAATGCTGGAGAAACTTTACAACCTGACTGGTAAAATTCATACATATGGCGTACAGGTGATTTTTGGGGAAATTAGGGGTTTTCAAGTGCGCCTTATAGTGAAAAAAATACAGTAATTTTTTTTAAAAAAGCATTTCTTACCTGTCATCGCTAATTATTGTCCTGTTGTATCTGTGTTTTCAGGCTATGACTCTTATGGAGTATCTGATAAAAACGGGTTCTGAACGAGTGGCACAGCAATGCAGGGAAAACATCTATGCTGTCCAAACACTCAAAGACTTCCAGTACATAGACAGAGATGGCAAGGACCAGGTAACTGCAGTACACACACTACCGTTTCGTCCCACGTAGCTTGTTTTAACATGTTGAACGCATCTGACTTCAGTCCAATATACTCACCTCTGAATGGCAAAAGAGCTAGTGCTTAGCTCGGTTAGCAGATAATGCTAATAATGCTCCAGCAGTGCAAGCTGGGGTAATCAGCAGGCTGCAGTCTGATAAAACTTACCTCTGAGCGGGGAAAGAGCTAGCCCTTAGTGCAGTTAGCGGCTAATGCTAATATTACTCCAGCAGTGCTAGCCGAGGTTAGTAGCAGGCTAATATAGTCCGATATACTCGCCTTTGAAAGCCAAAAGAGCTAGCAAATTATGCAATACAGTAAAATAGTCACGTGTATATTTTACCGTTGATTTGTCATTCCAAGGTCACATTTTGCAAAAGTTAAATAGATTTATTCATTACTCATTTTGTCTGGTGTTTTTTGTAAATTATTACAAGAAATCTCACAGTAGAGGTAGTTAATAAAATTTTTGATCAAAAGTTGGTCAAATTTAAGCAAATTTAATCTCGTTTGAAGACATATTTATGTATTCTAGAATCTCATAAAAAATGTACAACATCCGGATTGTGTAAATAAATGTCTCCTATACTATGCTTTCTAATTTTTAGGTTAAGAAGGTATTCACCAATAGGAAACACAGATTAAGGGCATGACAAAATTAATCGTGACTAATTGAAAAAAATAAAAAATAAAAAATCTACTAAATTACTACTACTAAATTACTAAATTACGACTACTTAATTAGCCTTTAGCTGCAGCCCTGGCTCACTCTACAAGATTTTTACGATCTTATCCTACATTAAAACTGTGAAACCTCACACACATCGTGTACCTGTAGACCCTGGTGAGCACCTGAAGCCTGTGGTGCTGTTTTTCAGTGTTCTGAGCTCACGTCTCCTTTTATTTCTGCAGTCTGTTCTGCTGAAGATCTGCCTCGGGTAGAAAAGGCATTCAGAACTCCGGCTCTCTTCCATTCACACATTTAGTAGGAAATCTTGCAGTCAAGGTCTCGTAGTACAAAGAGGATGAACTGAACTGTATAAAAGCTCTCCGCCCACTTCTGTTCCCACACATGGATGTGCTTCAGCCCACTTTTCATCCTATAAACACACACACCGTATGAAATCGCCCACACTCGCTTTTAGTCAACGCAAGCGCACACAAACATGTGCACTGGGCTATAGGTTAGAGTTTAATTATGTACTGGTTTCTTCACACTGTAAAGCACACTGGATTATAAGGTGCATTATCAATGTAATTCACGATCTATTTTCATACATAAGGCCCATCATGTGACACTAGTAAAGAACAGGGGTGTCGCCATGTTTATCTTCTAATTTAGCAGGTCTCAATTCTCTGTGGTGGTGTTGGAGGGTAACTAAAAATTAAATAATGCTAAGCTAAGTAAACAAAACTATAATTCTTAAAAAAAGAATCTGGATGTTAATCTACACAGATTTCTCTCCTGAAAACTGTTTATTTGGGTGACTAAAGCGCTTCCAGTTTGTGATTTACAGTAAGCATAGATTTACAGATTTTCACTAAGGCTTGGTGCAGCAGCATTAGCATTAGCAGCTAACCACTAACCTTCTAAATAAGTAAATTATAAGAATTATGGATTTCTTGGTTTTAGTTTCACAGAAACGCAGGTTTACCCTATTCCTTTGCGTAGCACCACATGGAGTAATGAAGCATTAATATTGCAACATCAATATTTTATCCCACCTCTAGTGTTTAGTATGAGTTCATCTCCTGTCTTTGTGTTTGTGGTGGATCTGTGTGTTACTTCTGTTCTCTGTTCAGTTAGTTGAGTTGATATCAGTGGTTTGGTCATCATTTGCGAAGGTGTGAAAGCTCGCATTACTGTTTGTGTCTGATGTAGAGGCGTTGGGGTTTGGACGGTAAGTTATGTTTAGGGCGCTGAGGCTGACCTCATATCTATATTTAGTTATGAAATTACACATTCATCATGATCTTAAAGCTTCTCCATTTATATTTAACAACCAGACTATCAGACAGTGAGGAGGTAGACCACAGATGAGCCTACTGATAATGTCTGACTGATATCTACATGTTTTTTAAAAGAAATGCTTAATATACTATATGTCTACATGTTTTCAAACTCACATTCTTTCTTATTCATTTTTTCTGCTAATTTAACTTTAATTTGTGTTTTATAGCATATGCATATATGAGCAGATCTAAATAATCTACTTTAATTGGTATAAATGTTACTTTAATCTATTTGTTGTTACTTGTTACTGTTTTTTTTTTATAAAGGTCTGTTTAATATTTAGTGCAGTTTTCTCAGAGTCCCAGGGTGGTTGTAATTTATTTGTTCTAGTTATTTAGGATATTAAAAATATTTTTATATTGGAAGCCCAATGTCTACTCTTAATAATAAAAAGTTAGTTTAACTGTAAAATGGTGTAATAGTATTATTATGCTAGTATATTATTACTGTGGTACATCTTCTTAAAGCTTATTTGGGAGCCAAAAGCAGGGGAAAAGGGCATTTTCCATAGCAGCACTTTAAAATGACAATATTATGGGATATAATTATCCTGAAAATGTTGTTTTTGTGACAGGCCTACATGTGATTTCAGAAGAAACAGTAAATGAGCAGGTGTCAATATTTTTGTCCATTTTATGTATGTATGTATGTATGTATGCTTGCCTTCATTTAAAGTAGCTTTAAAGCAACATTATGGAGAATTAGTATGTCTTGCTCTTGGGCTTCTCCTACAGCAGGAAGGTGTACTTCCTTCCCACTTTGAGCCACCCTTAACAAGCACATTTTCTGGACAAGCTGAGAGGTACAGAAGCAGCTTCTGAAGTGATGTAGACTGAGGTGGCAGAGTAATATTACAGGATTTTACACTGTGATAACTTTGGTTGCATAGTGTTCAGCAGTTCACACACATATTGACCTCTCCGTTTAAGCAGAATTATATACGCAGCCTACAGGTAGGCTATGGGCAGCCTACAGTCTAGGGTACGCTTCTATATGTAGGCTATGTGCAAGTTACTTCTAGTGTACACACAGGCTATGGTGTAGGGTATGCGTTAGGGGTGTAACGGTACAGAAAATTCATGGTTCGGTTCACAACTCGGTATAAACCCCACGGTTTGGTACATTTTCTGTATGTTCTCGGTACGGTTGTGGAAAAATAAAGAGCGTAGGCATTCTGAATAGTCTTACCTTTATTTACTTCATAATAAAAATGGAAGTTCATTAGAAGTTATTTGAAATGAAATTTTATAACGAGGCTTGAGCTCTTTTGCTTGAAACCAGGGTTCTCTCCTACTGTCATCATGAGAGGATCCATCTTTTAGATTTTGTTGGAACAAAGAGACACTGAGCCTGATTGTGGCGCTTTATTAAAAGCAAAAAAAACAGCATTACTTTAACTTTAACTGCTTAAACTTCAAATATTTTTTCCTAAGCATATTACCGGCGAAAGAGAGAGGGTGCTCTCGAGAGGGCTAGAGAGAGGGAGAGAGCTAAGATGAGAGCGAGAGAGACGGTACGAGCGCCTAACCCTGCGTTTACACTGGAAAGCTTCAATCGAACATTCAATTCCTATGGCATGGCGTGATTTCAGTGCAGCAATGGGTGCACTCCTGTGAACATTAGTTCCTCCTATAGACTGCCTGTGTACCGCGTATTCTGTATGCGTTTACGCGAACCAAACCATGACCCCTGTACGTCTAGTGTACATGCAGGCTATGCCATAAGGTACGAGTCTACACACAGGGAATGTCAAATGACAGGCTAACCTCCTCGCAAGCTATGGCATAGGGTACACGTCTACGCACAAGCTACATCTAGTGTACACGTAGGCTGCAGAGTAGGGTATGCATCTACGTGCAAGATAAATCTAGTCCACACACAGGGAATGTATATCATGTATGTTTGACGCAGAAGTGTAAATTGTTCAGAATGACCCTGTTCGGCAGTGCTCTTACTCTTCTGCCTTAGCACGTCACCCAGGCAACAAGAAGACGGCAGTAAAGAGTGCATTTTGCGATGATATAGACAATAGAGCTTAATATTAAACAACACCCATCATTGTAAATTTCACTTAATTTAAAATCATTTAATGCAGCCAAAAAATGACTATATTGTAAAATTGTATTGTAATATTGTACCTGCTACACAGTGCACTTCATCCAATTAAACATGGTCTATAATCAAATATACAGCTAGTCAGTGTGTCAGTATGTATCAGTTTTATAAATCCATGTTGAACTCAGAGTGGTTCACCCTGCACTGAAAAGTCTGGACTGACTGACTGACTGATTGAGATACGTGTAAAAGCACCCTAAAGCAGAAGCTCCCCGTCTCTGAGTGTGAATCTGCTTGTGTGTTCAGGGCGTGAATGTACGAGAGAAAGCCAAGCAGCTGGTGACTCTCCTGAAAGACGAGGAGAGGCTACGGGAAGAGAGGATCCACGCACTCAAGACCAAAGAGAAGATGGCACAGACGTCCAGTGGTGAGTGTGTGTCTGCGTATCTTTTACACACACTGAGCTCATCCTTGCCTGCTTCTGCCTTGCAAAAAGACTGCTTATTTGTTTCGGTTATGCCAGGTTTACACTACAAGACTTTTTAAGTCGTCAGTCATTTTGCTGTCAATTTTACAACAAAGTTGTCACAAAAAACGACTGGTTGTGCTGTAATTGTGAGTCCTTAAGTTGTTGAGACTTTCACACTAAATGACTGATCAGCTGTACAGGGTCACAAATTTAGATTTCTCACCGTGTGAAATCACTGACTCACCTGGCTGCTCTCCAGAAACACGTTTCGTTACAAGAACACACCAGCACTAAACACACCAGAACTTGTGATGCCATACCAGAGAATCTTTATAGAGGAGAATAAGCACTAACAATGAGTCCACCATGAATGGGTTCATATGAAGCAAGTGTCTGATCATTTTATACTGAATTATTTCCTTATGTTCTCAACACAGAACGATATCAAATGTTTAATTATCAGAGACATTAGTTTTTATCGTTTTAAACACTAGTTATAAGCCTTTTAAACATGCTTTACCGAGGATCTAGGATCAGCTCGCCAACCAATCAGCGCACAGTCGCAGAAATGCTAGTGCCTTACAGTGTAAAACCTGTTTACTGTAGATAAACTCAAATTTATAGGCATGCTTTCTTTGCTTCTTTAGTAAAATGCATTAATCTACTTATTAAAATTAAGGAATGCTAGCTCCATTCACCCCATTCATTGATAATTCACTTGCGGGCTTCCTGTAGAGTTTAACAGGCTCTGGTAATGCAGAGACCACGTTTTGGACCCGTAGTTTTCTCTTACTCCATAATTCCATTGGCAGTATGTAGCCGATGCTCCTGACTCCCAGTCGAAGACTGGGTCAGATATCTAACATGCCAAATACTTGACAGGTGTCTGCGACTCATCAGCAATCAGTTGGCGATGGCTCAGCAAGCGTGTTTCACTAGTTCACGCTACACATCTGTGCGAGCGTTATCCCTGAGTTATCCTTAAATTTGTTGCCAATCAACGAAAAACTGTCATCGACTGAAAAACTAGGCTAAAATCGTATAGTGTAAACCTGGCATTAGAGATGCCCTGAAAATGAAAAAAATGTGGCGAGAATACCAAACACAGGTTTTCATTATTTTGCCACTCTTCACCATTTTATATATATATATATATATATATATATATATATATATATATATATATATATATATATATATATATATATATATATATATATAGGCAATTGAATTTATTATCCTGTTTTTTTTTAAGAAAAAATAAACATTTTACTTGTTTAACTTTACCAGTCACACAAACCAACAAGGCACAATCCATTTAGCTCATCAGTACTATTTTAATTTAGAAATTACCTCAGCAGTACTATTCTCTTCACATGTATGTGAAGTTTACAAAGAGAAAAGCAGCCAGTCTTTAGATAACAAAGTAATGCTAAAGCTAATGTATCTTAGCTAACGTTTCCATCCTAGCCCTGTACAGCTCGTATCTTCAATTCAGAAAACAGCCAGTTTGTGAAAAGGTAGTAAACAGATAAAAAAAAGTAAAATGTTTTTGTTTAGTAAAATGTATGCAAGCTTGAATGTAGAGTATAAAAAGGGACTTAAACCTGTAGACTCTCTTCAGTCCTGCGCTTTGCTCCGCCCACTTTTTTATTGAATGGAGCGAATCTGAAGTGATAATGCCTAGCTGTTTAACCCCCAGCGTCTTCGGCTCCCTCGGCTCCTGGTTTAGGAGGAGTCAGCTCCAGCACAGATGGGGATCAAGCGTGGCCTCAAAGCTCCGGAGAGGAGGACCTGCAGCTCCAGCTGGCATTGGCCATGAGCAAAGAGGAGGCGGAGCAGGTAAAGTCACTCAGCCAATCAACTGTCGACTCATCTGTCCAAAGGTAAAACAAGCATTAAAAAGAAAGGCTCAAAAATTTAGATGGATTCGTATCCAAGTGTCTGATCTACTGCTCGTTAAGTGAGGTTATTTTTGGGTAATCTTTGCTTTTTTATTATTATAGTTTACTATTTATATCTAGTTTATAGAAAAAAAATCTTAAAAGTCTTAATAGTAGAAATGAAACTGCTTTGTACTGAGAAAAACTTCCACTCTTCAGAACATACAGATGTCAGAACCCCCTCAAAAATACCATTTGAATATTAAATTTGAGTAGTAACGTATTAATAATGTTTTTTTTTTTTTTTGGACTGGCCCTAGCTCTAGCTGGCACAGTTATAATTTGAACTGTCTTTTGTTATCTAAGATTTAAATGGTGTTATTGACACAGGTTTCTGGTAGAAATAGTTCTACTTTGCTTTAACTCTGAATATGTGTGCGCACACAGCTGCTACATAAGCATTGTTGTTTATATGCTCATTTAGATATATCAAATTGGTGTATAGAGACAAAAAGACAGTAAAAAGTAAGTGTAATGCACAAGTTTTGATTTTTATTCTTTTAAAAAAGTTTTAGAACACCCTTATTGTTTTGTAAGTCCAGTAGAGGTGAGCTGAATGGCCCAGAGAAGCTGCTTTTTCATTTTCTCATCTCATCATTGACTTTATTCTTACTAATCACTTCACCTGTCAGACCTCTAATTCTTCTCTTCACTGCTGAAACACTGCTGAGATTTAATACAATGTTAAGCTAAACTAAAGGCTCTTCCTGTATCAGTTTTCTCCAGTTTCCGAAAGTCTTTTGAAGGTGTAGAAAACCGGAGATAGGAAATAGGAGACTTATATATTTTTTTATTTGTAGTCACAGAGTAATTTTTGAATTTGCATCTGTTACAACACTGCTCTTCTACAGACAAAGACTTTAAATTGATACATTTTTTTTATTTATTTCCAAAGCTCAGATTATTTCTATTGCTAGCCCAGCTGTAAGCTGTTAACCAAGGAATTATTTGCTAAAAATCACACTATATGATTTTTACAGTTTTTTACACATTTTATAACAAAATTATTTATTTATTTATTATTATTTATTTATTATTATTTATTTTTTTGTTTTTAAAAAAAAAAAGTAAAAGGCCATAGCTGGCAGTTAACTGGACCATTTATGGTTATTAAATGGACTAAATATTAAATTATTAAATGACAAAAAATAGGGGGTGTTCTAACACTTTTAACTGGTACTATATATATCTATCATAATGTCATGTGAAACCCTAGAATAGCTCCACATGTGTGATTCCATTCCCCACCACTAAGAACAACAGAGTAATCTTAAAAAGCTATGATGAATTTCACCTTCTAACAGTGGGTAAGCAGTGGAAAAGCGCACACGTGTTCAAAGTTTAAATAAGGTATAACAGCCTTTCCGACGCTACGCTGTAATCCAAATCATTATGCAAGTTATGCAATATTTTTCTCAGATTATCCTAAATTGTCAATGCAAATGACAGTCAGTAAAATTTCTTAAGTCTGTTAAATACAAATGAAAAAGCTTTTAATTTAATTTTAGTAAATGTGACCATATCGTATTGTACGCATTAATATCGGCAACATTTTTCCATATTGTGAACGATATTATACCCTGAAATATTGTATCATATCACCCAACCCGTATTTATCACATCAGGGTACTACATTTTTTTGCTGTTTTTAGCAAAAGAAAAATTCACACTGTTCTCATTTCCCCATTATATATCTGCTAGAGACAGATTATATCTGTCCAGTATCATTTATTTTAATCCTGGATATGTGGAGATATTTGGAGTGCATTATTATTAGTATCGTGACATTCTGGATAATTGGCTCCTGTTACAAATCTGATAAACAGTGCAGATTCATACTGGATCAAAATCATAATTATCACATCAGGGTACTTTTTACTGTTTTTAACAGAAGAACAATTCACACTGTTCTCATTTCCCATTATATATCTACTAGATACAGATTAAATCTGTCCCGTATCATGTATTTTACTTTAATCCTGGATAGATGGAGATATTTGGAGTGCATTATTATTAATATCATGACATTTTGGATCATTGACTTCTGTTACAAGTCTGATAAAATTCTTGTATTTTTTAATATCTCAGTTAGGGGTGTGCTGTATCATATCGTATGCAATAATTAAATCTTATTACATTTTATTTTTTTGTTGCAGTAGTGTATTCTTGAAATTATTATTATTTTTTTTATTAAGTGTTCTGAAATATCACCAAGAATATAGTTATCGCAAAAATGCAATTAAATATTGTAGTATTATTTTAGGGCCGTATCGCCCACCCCTACCACTTAACGCTGCAAATTCAGAAAATGACCTTTTGTTTAAAAAAATATAATCTATACTATGTTTTAAAACTCTGCATTTTTTTACTTTTTTACTATATTTATACTTGACTGGTTGGGACTTGAAATTATACACACTGTTATTTGCATTGACCATTTAAAAAATCTGAGGAAAATATAACTTTCATAATAATTTGGAACTCGGTGTAGAGCTCTTTCCTCTCCCTTCCAGAACCTTCTTCTCTCTCTCTCTCTCTCTCTCTCTCCTTCCTAACCCACTTCCTCCTGCACTCGCTCTCTCACTCCCAGCTCTGCTCACTGATGCTAGGCTAGTTCAGGGACGCTAGCTGCCCTACTGAGGCCCCTTCAGACTTGCCTGAGCTTTTGCACAAGGCCCCGCTCGCTCGCTCGCTCACTCACTCATTCACTCCTGTCCTTGCCCCCCACCTCCCCCTCCCCCAGACTAGCGCTGACCCCCTGGAGGACGCTGAACTCCGCTACGCGCTCTCAATCAGCCAGGAGGCTCACCAAGAGGTCAGGGGTCAAGGTCCACCCGAACCACAAGGGTGGAGCCTCTCCCATTACCATTCTCTCTCTCTGTCTGTCTCTCTCTCTATCTTTTGCACAGTGCAAAAAAAAAATAATAAAAAAACTCTCAATCTGTAATCAGAAGATGGATGTTGAATGGAGCTTCAGTGCACTCCAGCCTAATTTCAGTGTGTAATCAGGACTCTACAGGAAGACCTACAGCAGTCTTCTCACTGCTGCACTTTAATATCATTGCTGTGAAATGAAGTTTTAATTCAAAACAATTTTTTTTTTTTTTTTAATTGATCTGTTTGGAATCGAGCCTCAATATGTCTTAATCTGAGAATCTGAGAGACCGCTGATGTCATGTGCTGTTCTGTAGTCAACGTCATGCCTGTATTAGGAGATAAAACAGTCTACGGTGGAGTACTGTGTGACAGAAATGAATGGGATTCCCTTTAAAAGCTGCTGTGGCCGTCTGCAAACAAACAGCACTGGTCAACTTTGTTTACCGTATTTTAAAGGCTATAAGGTGCCTTACATAATAAGGTGCATTATCAGTGAATGTCTACTTTCATACAAAAGGCACACCGGATTATAAGGTGCATTTTAAGCAACACTAGTAAGGAACAGGGGTGTCACCATGTTTTCCTTCTACTTCAGCAGCGTGGTATGTTAATCTACACAGACTTCTCTCCTGAAAACTGTTTACAGTAAACCTAGATTTCCAGATCTACACTAAGGCTGGGTGCAGCAGCATTAGCAGGCTAGCCACGCTTAGCGTGAGTAACTGCCATCCAACAGCACTGTGAACGCACAGGCTACAGTCCAAAAATACTCGCCTGTGAGTGGCAAAAGAGCTAGCGCTTAGCATGGTTAGCGGCTAATGCTACTCCAGCAGTGCTAGATTGAGTTAGTTTTCTTGCTAAACATTGTTGTTTCAATAATAGTGAGCGACCTAGCTAGGTAACTAAGTAACTATGTTAGCAAACATCCCCACTAACCATTTAGCTATCCAGCAACAGACCACATCCATAAAAAGAGTTAAACAAACACATTTAAAAACAATGTCTATCATAGTGAAACATGCACAGAAGGAAAGAAAATAACCCGATGTTCCTCACAATCAGCCTTTAAGCTCTAGACAGAGAAGACTTGTCCGAGGTTCACCCGCGTGCGAATCTTCTCCTGTTATTTTTTTGCTCCGATACAGGCTTTCGCTGTTTTCTTGCCGCTCTGTCATGATAAACCAACATGTCTACAGCTAACAACATTGAGAATTTAGAGCCGCTAACAGCTATCCACCTATCCACCCATCGATTTCAGATGGGGGGCGATTCTCTAGTATTTGCCGTAAAACAAGAAAAGGTACTCATTTCGTGTGTTATTTTAAGACCGTTCTGCCAGCAAATATATCTCGAAAAACGTTGCATATTTTTATTTTAAAAAATTCTGCACACATTCCCTATTGGGGACAGGTGAGAACTGCAAGCAAGCCAGTCCAGAACTTGTATCCCTTTTCTGCCGCTTCCTGCTTTTGTAATGTGCGCAGCATGTGGTTTTGCATTGTCTTGTTGAAAACTGCATGGACGTCCCTGGATGGAAGATTTGGTCTTAAAGGCAGCATATATTGTAATAAGATTTAAAAGTAATTTTGTTTAGCTACAGAAATGTGGATATTTTCTTAGACCCTTATTCCTAATACAGGCTAGACGCAGACTACAGAGCGATGCATGGCGTCCGAGGTCTAATGGCGTGTAATGATTTGTCACTGTTTAATTAATTCAGTTTTCAGGTGTGTTTACACTGTGAGACTGAGACAGGATTGTGATTCAGTTCAGCATTTTTTTTTTCAGTTTGTGCTTGATTTTTAACCTGTTAAAAAAATCAAAAACCAGAGTCAGTAATCAGACATAATTTCAGTTTAAAAATAATGAAGCATGTCTGCACACCTCAAGGCCACCCAGCTAATTCCCTGATCTAAGCTGAAAAGGTGCCTCTGAAATAAACAGCAAGCTGCTGAGACAAATTTCCCATCAGCCCGCAGTGCTGTGTGCTGTGCGGCTGATGTAACGGTGGCGTGTGATTGGCAGGAGGAGCGTCTGCGCAGGGGAGACGACCTGAGGCTGCAGATGGCCATCGAGGAGAGCAAGAGGGAGAAAACCAAGCCTGAGGAGGTGTGTGAGATGACCATTTTTTAATTTATTTTATTTACACATTATTGTAAGCTATACATTTTCTAAGTGTACACCCTTTCTAATCAATGCATGAACCCAAAACTATATTTAAACAATTTAAAATTGATACAGTTTAGTGTATTGTCCCATCATACACACACACGGATGCAGTGCAGAGCACAAACCCAAATTTTAACTCAACAATAAGATAAATAAAGAATAAAATAACATTTGCTGTTTCCTTAAATGAGCTGCAAACTGTAATATGATAGGATGTAAAAATACAGGAATGTTTTACCAGATTTCACCAAAATCCAACAGCCAAAGATGCTAATAATGCCCATTATTTGTCCAGTATTGGAGTAAAATAAATTATGTGAAACTCATATATTATATAGATAAACGGGATACGGGATGGATAAACGGGTCATAAACGCATAGTGATTAGTGTTTATTTCTTTTATTGTTGATTCTATTGATGACTATGTCTTACAGCTAATAAAAATCCCAAAATCAGTGTCTCAGAAAAATAGAAAATTATTTAAGACCAATTGGTACTGGTGCCAAGTCCTGCTGGAAAATAAAATCAATCTCCATAAAAGTTGTCAGTAGCAGAGGGAAGCATGAAGTGCTGTAAGATTTTGTGGGAAAACAAAACTGCACTGACTTTAGACTTGATAATAAAACACAGTGGATCAACACCAGCAGATGACATGTCTCTTTATTTAAACCATCACTGATTGGTGGAAACTTCACACTAGACCTCAAGCAGTTTGGACTGTGTGTCTCTCCACTCTTCCTCCAGACTCTGCTCCCTTGATTTACAAATGAAATGAAAATATACCGATGGTCAGTGATGGTTTGGAGAGACATGTCTGTCATCTGCTGGTGTTGATCCACTGTGTTTTATCAAGTCTAAAGTCAGGCAGCGTTTTCAAGCAGGACTTGGCACACTGCTCACACTGCCCAAAGTACCAATTGGTTTGAAATAACTTTCCAATTTTTGTGTTTTCATTGGCTGTTAGCCAAAATCATCAACAATAAAAGAAATAATCTCTTAAAATAGATAACTCTGTGTGTAATACATGTATATAATATATAAATTTCACATTTTAAACTGAATTACTAGGAATTCTGTACCACCTCAGAGTAAAACAAATGACTACTTTGGGCAAGTCAAACTCTCCTATCAAATTCAGCCCAAAAGCAGATTACAATAACGGTCCAACAGTCTTAAAACAAAATCATGGTACCTACAGGCAGCTCCATGTAACTGTGGATGGTGGATGTGTCTGTAAACCCTAATCTCTCTCTCTCTCATTTCTCTCTCATTTCTCTCTCATTTCTCTCTCTCTTCTCTCTCTCTTCTCTCTCATTTCTCTCAGGGTGCTCTGATGGAGTTAAGTGCAGTCGACCCTTGGGGAGCTTCAGCAGCTCCCAGCTCCTCAGGCCCCTCTCCCCCTCCCTCAGTCACCCCTGCTCCAGCTGCTGGGCCCTGGGGCCCCACTGACCCCTGGGGGGCCGCCTCTCCTGCCTCTCCCCCCAGTGCAGACCCCTGGGGTGGGGGGCCACCTACGATAGCGCCACCCACGATAGCGGCACCTCCAGACCCGTGGGGCAGCGGTGAGTCGGCCAGGGTAAACTCGGACCCGTGGGCCTCCACAGGTGAGTGGATGTCCTGTACCGTCAGAACCTCGACAGCAACCAGCGTCCAAATACTTCTGGAACTCACTGCGTTTGCTGTGTCCCCAAGCCAGCCTCCTGTACTGTACCCTGAATTTACTGTTCCTCTGTGTGTCCGTATGTTGCCATCTGACCCTCTGTCCTTACCTGTGTCCTCCCCCAGCCGTGACACCCCCCAGTGTGGACCCCTGGGCCTCCTCAGTGGCTGCAGCCCCCACCTCACTCTCAGGGTCTTCAGACCCCTGGGCTGGGGATGGGGTGGCCCCTGCTACTGATGGCCTGAGCTCTGACCCCTGGAGTGGCTCCGCTAAACACACTAATGGCACAGGTACGCCCTCATGGGTGCACATGGATATGAGAATAAGTGGTGTCAATCAATAAAAATAAAGAAGGATTCTTATTAATCATGTTTTATCACGATTAATCGCACCCTTTCTTCTCCTTAAGACTAAGCTTTTATTAGGGGTTAAAAATAAATAAATAAAAGATTCAGTCTTAATTTGGCTAAATTAAATTATATTAGTATTAGTGGCATAATTTGCTTTAAAAAGCGAATTAATTGTATTTATCACAACAATGTTCTGTGATTATTCATGATTTTATAATTGCTAGTATTTGATGTATACAGTGGGGTTTAAAATATTCTATATTTCTGCTTAAATATGAGCTAAAACATCATAAGTTCTAAAAGTAGATAAAGTGAACCCAGTTGAACAAATAAGACAAACATATTATATACTTGGTAATTTATTTGTAGAGGAAAATGATCCAATATTACATATGTGTTAGTTGCAAAAGTATGTAAACCTTTGCTTTCAGTATCTGGTTTGATCCCCCTTTGCAGCACCTAACTAAACTGCAGCTAAACGTTTCTGATAACTCTTGCTCCTGAACACCCATTCCTCCGTACAGAACAGCTTCAGCTCTGGGATGTTGGTGGGGTTCCTCATATTAACTGCTCACTTCAGCTCCTTCCACAACATTTCCATTGGATTAAAGTCAGGACTTCCATCTGGCCATGTGCCAAAACATTAACTTCACTCTTTTTGAACCATTCTTTGGTAGAATGACTTGTGTGTTTAGGGTCATTGTCCTGCCGCATGACCCACCATACCTAGAGATTCGGTTCATTTTCTTTAGAATTGTCTGATATAATTTAGAATTCATGGTTCCACCAATGAAGACAAGCCATCCTGGACCAGATGCAGCAAAACATGAGAATCACAATTTAAAAAAGTCCAACATTAAAGTTAAAGTTTCCAGATTAATCCCATTTGTCTATTTTAAAAAGCTGATCAAAAACATATCCCTCCCCTTAAAACCACTGGCTTCCAGAAAGTTGTAAGTGGTAGACAGTACCATTTAGATACAGAGAATCATCTTTCGCTTTGCTCATCCCTCTCTCACATTTATCTTTCGGCTCTTCTTTCTTCTAGGAGATTTAGAGAGGAGAGGGTCCGCAGCAGGAGGCGGCGACCTGAGCGGCGGAGGCAGTACGGGCTCGCCGGTGCCCTTCGATCTCTCATCGCTCGGCTCATCACTGCCCATCCGGAAAACACCGGAGTCCTTCCTGGGGCCCAACGCAGCGCTGGTGGACCTGGACTCGCTAGTATCTTCAAAACCTAAACCCAAACAGACCCAGCCCACCATGGCCTCCTCTTCTCACAACCCTTTCCTTCAGACGCCGGGTACGCACTCATCCACGTCAACCCATCCATAAATAACCTTCTTCACACACACTTTATTCTACAGTATTTCACAACATAGAGAAGCATAAACTGTGTGTCCACTAGCACTTCAGAATGCTTCCAGCCAATCAGGGAAGAGTAGGCTGGTACGTCACACACAGAACGGACACATTTTAAACAAGAAAGAGATGCTTAAAAATCTGAAAAGCATATTTTAGTGATGCACCAATGCACCATGCAGCTTGATTTAGGGCATGTCAGTGTGTCTTTGCTATCGCAACAACGGGAAAAGTATAAAAATCGCACATTTACTAACTCTCTAAATTAATCATTGGTGTGCTGTGGGCGTAACATGCAGTAAACCAATCTGTGTGTCACTTGCACATTTTTGTAAGAGCCAGGTGCGCTGTGGAGGATTGCTATTCTAATAGCGCAGTGCTACTGCACTTCTCACCAGACCTGCTCAGTTACACACTTCATTCTGTTTATTTTTTTTTACGTTTACATGCTGCGTGTCTGAGTAACAAGCGGGGGCCTATGCGTGTTGGAGATGCGCTTGTGTTGACATTTTACTGCCAAGATAGCAATGAACGTCTGACTGTCTGTCTAGGTTGTTTTCAGTCAGGGGTGCATCTGTGTTTTCCGTTGCCAAGATAGCAATACACCAGAAATTTACCTAAACACTCCGAATTTTTGAACTGGCAACATTTGTGGTTGTGGTCTGCTGACTAATCTAAACATTGTCCTAATCAACTCACTCCCTCTTCTCTTTTCTTCACTACTCTTCAGGCTCCTCCTCTGCACAAGGCATGGCCGTTACTCCAGGCAGCACCATTTCCAGCAGAGGCGTGTCTCCGACGCCACCTCCGACCTCCAACCCTTTCGGCGTGACCCCGATGGCCTCCATTTCCCCCCAGCCTTCCTCGCTCGGCCTGAGCCAGCTACGCACCAGCCCTGTCCCTCCGAACCCCATGCTGGGCCACATGCCCCCACCAACTCTGGGCATGGTTCAGCCGGGGATGGCCATGCCACCTATGGGAGTGCCTATGGCGGCCCCCAGCATGGGCATGGGAATGGTACAGTCCAGCCCGATGGGTATGCCTTTCAGTGGGATTTCGCCCATGGGCCCTGCTGGGAACTCCCTAATGATGGGAGCGGGAGGAGCACCTCAGCCCGCGCTGGTTCTGGGCGGCCCGTCAGGCATAGGCGGGGTCATGGGTACTGGAGGATCTGTGGGCGGGGGCGGAGCTACGGGCGCAAGCACCAACCCTTTTCTTCTTTGAGAGATTTCACCGTGACTCCTCCCCCCTCCCTTTTATTTTCTTTCTTTCATTTTTTTTTTTTTTTTGACCTTACCACTTTGACCTACCGCCCCCTTAAACACAGTTTGTGTTAAAAAGAGAAGAAAGTGTGTGTTCATCACTATATTTAAAGAGGAAAACAATCAAAATCATTTCTTTCACAGCATTTCACATCTCTCACACATTTCGTTTTGCTTTACAGAGGAGACGAGCGCTAACGGGAGAGGTAGCGGTCTATTTATTTCACTTTAGTTCTCTCGTGCGGGGGGACTGACGAGAAGGGTCATTCAGTGAATGCAGTCACGTGAGAATTATTATTATTATAGTGTCGTTATGATTATTATTCTTCATATTACAGTTATTAAAGGAGTGGATCGGTGAAAAATCTCATTTACACAGTTGTTCACTTCTTCCTTCAGATGTAGCTGATGGACATGCTTCTTTATTTAATCTCTGAAACAACAGGGCAGAGGTTATCAACTCTAACAACTAGAAGTCAGTAGTCAATCAGATCTTTTCTAGACAGGCCTTATTAACCCATAAAAGCACCAGACCCATTAGATAAAATCATTGAGCAGCTTATTCATGTTTCTTTTTTATTTAAAATCCTGGTTAAAAAGTGTTTGTTTAACATTTTGCTCTAGAAATTCTTTCAGAACTAGTTCTATTGAACCTAAAACGCTTAATTAAAGTGCTTTTAATTGTTAAACTGGTTGGAACAGATCTGTAAAAGCGAACATTCCCCTTTAAAAGGAGCTTAAGTTTTATCCGAAGGCCTACTATCTGTAAATAAGGTCAGATAAACAAACACAGATTCACACACTCTCCTGTAGCGATGATGCTCTCAGGATGTTCATGTACGTGTCACGTAGTGGCTTCGTGAATTAAATTACAGAAGGACAGAGTGCTGCAAGAAACTTTACTCAGATCTTAACCCACTAGTGACACATGCGTCACCACGAGATGTTTTAAGGAAAGTCCTTACAGACAGGTCTGTTCACTCTGTGTCCATTTTTGCAACAGCGGCGATCAGCAGTAATCTCCAGTTAAACCAGTTAGACCAGCCTACCATCGTTTTGAATGGGGAGAGACCAAAATGCTGGAAACTGAAGGACAGATTTCTCTTATAAAACCCTCAAGAACCTTAAGGTAACTGTGCTTGCGCAGATCTCCACATGCATTCTTGGCACAGCCAGCAAGCTGATTGGTTCTTTTTTTTTTATTGAAAGGCAGGACTTCATTATTAAACAGACGTTGTTAAGCCCTACAAGAACTACCATTAATATTTCAACCTGTGATTGGTTGTTTTTTTAATAATGACGTTTCTGGCCTGTGGGTGTGGTTTATCTTTTAACATTAACAAAACTTTTTCTAGCTGTACACTGGGGGGCGCCATTTATAGACATTGCACGGAATCCTTTACTAGATTTCTCTTTTTGTGCATTATGCAAGTGCACGGGCACCACAGATTATACTAATGATTTGGCTCTTTTTTCAAAATCATACCAGCATCCGCAGATATTTAGCCTCGGCTGATTTGTGCTGGGGTATTTATTGAGCACCTGAATACATATATATATATAAATGAACCATTATACAGTGTAGAAAATGTACATCACCATTTGCAGGTACATACATGGAAAAAGTTAAATGTCTGGATTTGGGATTCCCGAGTGGCACAACTGTCAAAGCGCTGGTTCAGTTTTTGTTGATGATTTCACAGCTATTTGACACCCAAGTCCGTGTTTAATTGGCCATGTTCACACCTGGTCATGTGTCCTAAGTGATCCAATCACGAGAGTCCAGCACAGTGTACAGGGGTGTGCACAAGGGATTGCATCCCAATTACTAACTAGTATTAGTTAGTATGATTATGAAATTTGTAGTAGTGTAGATAAGTGTCAAAGTTGAGTATACTCAAATATCCACCATACATACTCGAATACATGCTTTTGAGGATGCAGTGCCAAATGAAATGGGAGGAGCTACTCCCATCATGGAGAATATAAGAAAAAAACAGCAGATAATGATTTTTAAATTAAGTTTAAGACCTCATTATTATGAATACAGTCTACTGACTGCTGTACACTAATCATGGAGCTTGTCTGGGGGGGAAGCCCTCTCTGTGGAGCTGTGGAGATCTGTGCAGGCATATGTATTTGTCCAGTTTTATTTTATATCCATTCATTTTGTTTTAAAGTGTTTGGTCTCTATCCATTTAAAAAAAAAAAATAGAAGGTTGGTCTTGCATGAGTGGATATAACTGCCCAGCCATGTTGCCAGAGATTGCAGATTAGTGAACTTACTTGTCTACAAAGACTTTGTTCAAGGGCAGCTGCATTATGTATGCGCACCAGATTATAATGCGCATTTTATGCGACACTAGAAGTAGGAACAGGGGTGTCGCCACTAGGTGAAAAGCGCTTCTGTTTATTTACAGTAAGCTTAAATTGACAGATTTCCACTAAAGCTGGAGCGTTAGCATTAGTGGCTAACCGCTAGCAGTTAGCGGCTAATGCCACCCGACAGCCCTACACCGATGAACCCTGAGTGTTCTGGTAACCAGGGTCATATTAGCTAGCGGTCCGTCCCACGTAGCTTGTTTTAACATGGCGAATGCGCAGACTACAGTCTGATAATACTCACCTCTGAGCAGCAAATGAGCTAGCGCTTAGCACGGTTAGCAGCTAATGCTTATACTGCTGGAGAACTAAACTGAAACACGAAATTTACGATAAATTTTATAAGTTGACTGTTGATTGTTAGTGTGCTCTAGTGGTTTTAACCTTGTATCTCCAGCAGTAAACTAAAGAACATACTCAATTTGGATGATAAGCTTGTCTTCTCTGATTGGCTCAATGTGGGGGAAGTAAACAACAGTGCAAATATATTTTCTGCCGAACCACTCCTTTCAATTTATTGCACAGATATTGAAGGCTAGGCCAAGTAATTACGAAAGAAAGGGGGTAAATGAGCTGGACGATGAAGAAGAGGAGGATGAGTAGAAAGACGGAGGGGGGAGTAAAGTTAGCCACTAATGAACTGATCAGATGGAGGAATTCCCCGCCTCCCTGCGTTCGGGGCAGAGATGAAGGAGCTTCAAACTCCCCGAACTGAGCGGACTAAACCCCACTCACCTTCGCATTTCAGCCACAACTCTGCTAAAAACGAAACTTTTCAGCTTTTAATTTAAATCAATGTGTAATTTTTCTTTATTTTATAATTTATTATGGTTATCTTTATTTTTCTGACTCCTGGGAACAAGTAAACCAAGGAAAATCACACTGAATTACAGCCATCGGAATCAGATGAAGCCTGCTTTAAAGCATATTTTACTTTACTGTGATTTTTACACCCTCCCGAGTGGCTGCAGAAAGGGGGCGGAGCTACAGAAATCACGTGTACGTGTGTGCGTTTGTACGTGTCCCGTTTTACTATGTACCCCACAGCGCCCCCCCTGCCCTCCACCTGTGCTGGGGGTTGGTATCTGCAGTATCGCAGTGACTCACATTTCTTCTTTCTTTTTCATTTCATTTTAGCGCTTGTTCACAACAAAAAAAAAAAAAACTGCATTTAGTGTTTAAAGTTCTTTTTCCCGTTTTTTTTTTTTTTTAGCCTGTTTCTGTTGTGTGACTCAAACAAAGCATTAGTTGGATCTCTCACACGGGACACGCGTGATTCTGTCCTCACATTTCACTACTACCACCATCCTCATCACCATCACCACCACCACCTCCAACGACTCCCCATCACCTCAGCGTTTCAGAAGAAAGACGGGTGGGTGAACTACAAATGCTTCTAAATAAATAAAAAAAACGACAAAAAAAAAAAAATGAAACCTGAATGAGTATTTCAACAAATTTCAACGAAATGAAATTGGGGACTGAATAACATGAATTCATGCTGTTATTCTTAATTTAGTTTTGATGAATTATTTTATATATGAAGATATTTCTCTTATATTGGGGCAAGCTCCAGAAATTTGGTGTTGACCGTGAACGTTCACCTTTGAAAAACAAAAATGGAGGGAAAAAAAAAATCAAAGAAATTTAAGAAATAATAAAAAATAAAAAAAAAATCACAAAATGAATTTGCATGTGCTTGTTTTTGTCTCCTCAGAAAGATTTCAGAATGTAGTGGTTTGTTGTGAAGCATTTGACTATAGTGAAATGGAAACCCACTGCCAAAAAAACTCGAAAATCTCTAAAACCTTCTTACATAAAGTCTGTACAACACAAGGGTACACTGTCTAAAACACAACATGCTGCTTTGAACACATTTATCACATTTAAATCAGAGGTGCTAAGTAACTTGAAAACCATATTTTTTGCAATATAAGGCACACTATTAATGAATGTCTATTTTCTGGTCTATTTTCATACATAAGGCACATTATGTGACACTAGTAAGGAAAAAGGATGTCGTCATGTTTTCCTTTAATTCAGCAGGTCTTGCCACTGGGTGGTTTTGAGGTAGGTTAACTAAGCTAAGTGAAGCTAAGCTAAATAGACAAAACTGTAATTCTTTTTAAAAAAAAACATTTTCTTTTAAAGTCAAACGAGAGCTGAATATTAATCTATACAGATTTTTCTCCTGGGTGAGTAAAGTGTTTCAGGTTTCTTTACAGTAAGCTTAGATATCCAGATTTCCGCTAAGGCTGGTTGCAGCAGCATTAGCATTAGTAGCATGAGCGCTAGTAAATGCCACCCCACAGCACTAAACTGAGGAACCCTGAGTGTTAAGGTAAGCCAGTGTGATATCAGCTAGCGCTTTGCACCATGTAGCTTGTTTCAACACTGAAAAACAGAGCTTTTAGCTGATACTTCCTTACAATGCTAGTGATAGGGTCATAGTGTGACTCATGCAAAGAAATCACTATTTTTCCCCATTAACAAGCTCAAAGTAGCTCCAAACTTCATTGGTAGAATTCTGAGGGTCCTGATATTTAAAATGATAAATGACTATATATATGTGTGTGTGTGTGTGTGTATATATATATATATATATATATTATATATTTTTTTGTGGCAATGTGACTGAATGGTCAGAAAGTAATTAATGCGAAAATGAAGAGCAGCAGTAGAGTGAGGACTTCAGTATTGGGATAATGAGGTAAAAGAGCTCTGAAATATTTGGATGTCTTTGTTACAATAATACTAGAAGGCTTGTGTCGCAGCTGTTCAGTGTTCCTAATGAATTGGCCGAATATGGCTACAGATCACAACTGCAACGTCACAAAAACCAAAAAGCTGCAGCCTGAACTCATTCAAGTATGAAACTGAAACTTCATGTGAAATTAACAGATGTTAGATATGAGTCACATTAGAAAGACTGTGTGAACAGCCAAAAAATGAACACCTAATATAATGAGAAAATCAGATTTCAGGCCGCTTTCACCTGCTGTGTGAACGTAGCTTTAGACACAACATTATGAACTTTTCCCTTTTAGATTAAGGGAGTTTTAGATTTAGAGTTTCACTTCCTGCTGATTCAGTGCTTTCTTTCGGTTACACTGTAAAAGTGAACTGTCAACTGCTGTTCACTCGTGATTTTTTTTTTACAAGAAAATAAGCTGCATAAGTAATTCATTTTGATTTATTGAAGTGAAAACAAAAAAATAAAATGGACAGGTTTTGACCTAGAAGATATGTAGAAAAATGTGAAGGTTGATGGATTGGCTAACTTTCAACAGCTTCACTAAATAGTTAAAAAAAATAATAATGAAAAAAAGGTGTGTGGCAAGAGTTTAATTCTAATAAGAAATGCATTCATGGAAATCCCAATTACCCATATAATGTAAATTAGCAACAATGTAAATGATCAAGATAGCAGTTATTAGTTAGCAGGACCAACAAAGTGTTAGTATATATATTCATACATACACAAAACTTCAAGTGCAAAAAAACTGTATAAATATGGACAAACTCGTAATTCATTACAACAGTCTGACCGGCATATTAAAGGGGACATATTACGCATCAGAGCCCCGCCCACTAGATCCACTAGATGAAGATCCGCCATTTCGGTAATTTTGGTTGAGAACTTCAGAGAGTACACAGCAGGATTGGCCAGCAGACTTTGTCTGAGGGAGGGATCTGTACCCACTGTCCATGGCAAGTCAGCAGATGAGGAAGATGTTTTGTGCTTCTATCACATGAATTAGCTTGTTTGTGTTCTGCCATTTAGCACAACTAACAGCGCAACAGCTTGTTAGCATAAAAGTGACAGAGCTCTTAAATGGCTCTTTCTGAAAAGGACGGAATCTGGCAAAAATAGAGCTAAAAAGATCTCTTTATATGAGAGTGATTTTGTGTAAAGAACTTCATTAGCATGTTTGTAAAGCCTATAGACCTATTCTATGTTGTGTACAAATAGGTATACAGTAATATGCCCCCTTTAAAGTGCAATGAAACATTACTGCTCTGTTTACTGAATTTGCTGAATTTAAATTCTATGCAACACAATACAAGCATATCATTCAGTACATTGTCTCTTTATATTAAAGCATAAAAAAATCAAGAAAGCAAGGCCATGTCTTCTGAAAAAATTTAGCCAACCAGTGCAAATATCATATTCCTTTTAAGAAACACACAAACATACAGCAAACAAATCATAAAGTCCTGTCTAAATAGTTGTAAATTGGTTTGTTTTAAAGTTTGTAACAAAAAGTGTTAAACTAGAATTCCACAGATTTTTCTAAATGTCTCCATAATTAAATTAAATACAGCAAATATTTACACAACACTGACATGCCATATGCCATAAGTCATTAGACACAAACTAATATTGTGTCCCATGACTTTTGGCATGTCAATGGAAGCTATAGAACACTGCACTAACCTGTGGGATATGTGTGTGGGGTGCTTGTCTATTCACATGGACAATTTTAACCAGATGCTGCCGGTCACGATCATTACCACATTACCACCCACTGCACTGCACTGTCCACTGTGGGTGGTAATATTATCCTTCTATGTTGACAATGTTGATTGAGGAGTGTTAAACACCTGCATTTCATATATATATATATATATATATATATATATATATATATATATATATATATATATATATATATATATATATATATATATATATATATATAGCTCTGGAAACAAATAAGAGACCACTTCAGTTTCTGAATCAGTTTCTCTGATTATGTTTCAGTAAAATGAACATTGTTGTTTTATTCTATAAACTACAGCCAACATTTCACCCAAATTCTAAATAAAAATATTGTCATTTAGAGAATTTATTGGCAGAAAATTAGAAATGGCTGAAATAACAAAAGACGCAGAGCTTTCAATTCAGAAATCAATATTTGGTGGAATATAATATATATAATAATCCTGTTTTTTAATCACAGTTTTATACATCTTGGCATGTTCTCCTTCACCAGTCTTACACACTGCTTTTGGATAACTTTATGCCTTTACTCCTGGTGCAAATATTCTAGCAGTTCAGCTTGGTTGGTTTGATGGCTTGTGATCATCCATCTTCCTCTTGATTATATTCCAGAGGTTTTTAATTTGGTAAAATCAAAGAAACTCTCCATTTTAAGTGGTCTTGAATTTTAAGTTATCCAAAAGCAGTGTGTAAGACTGGTGGAGGAGATCATGCCAAGATGCATGAAAACTGTGATTAAAACCAGGGTTATTCCACCAAATATTGATTTCTGAACTCTTAAAACTTTATTAATTTAACTTTATTAACTTTATTAATTAACTTTATTAACTTGTTTTCTTTGCATTATTTGAGGTCTGAAAGCTTTTTTATTATTTCAGACATTCATTATTATTTTCAAATAAATGCTCCAAATGACAATTTTATTTTAAAAATTTTGGAGTAATATTGTCCGTAGTTTATAGAATAAAACAACAATGTTAATTTTAAAAGGGTATATTGCTTTTTTATATTTCCTTATCTTTGTTATATTATGTCATCAGTGGCATTTAATGGTGTTAAAATGACAATAGCATTGTTTATCACAATAATGTCTGAGACGAAATATCATCCACAAAATATTCTTATTGTGACGGGTCTAGCTAGTTAGTGCTGTTGATTTGTGTTGCCTTGTAAGTGAGCTCAGATTGGACGGAATAATCCACCAGAGAAAATTTGAACGGTCATGAAAATTACATGCCAACATAATAAAATATGGGTAGCAATGTGTAGCAATTATCAATTATTAGAACTAAACAGAATACCCTTGCCAAGCTAAGCTGGGAAAGATGTGCTTAATGATATCTATGAACAGATATTTTATGGATTTTGTAGAGGTACCAGTGTTTTTCTATATCAGTAAGATGCTAATTTTAGTAAGAAATAAGATCCTAAATATGGCGGCACAGCAAACATCATTAAAATCATGTGACTTGAACCGTAGAATACGGACGTTTAGAAAAGTCGTGGAATTCCTCGTTAGACTCTTCACTTTATAGACAGCATGGCTGGAAGGCAAAACTAGCAGACAGTTGAAGATTAAAAATGTCTTCATATTTTAAAAGTCCCATCCCAGTTCGGAGTCCGAGGGCTGTGATTGGCTCACTGTTCCCAACTCCTCCTCCACATCACCGCTGCTTTAACTCAATGTAAAGAACAGCTGCTGCAGACAGTCCATCAGTCCAGCAGCAGCAGTGATGTGGAGAACTGTTCAGTGCCACCTCCCATCCAGCCTTCAATCTTCAGAGGGTGGTAGACTGGCACTGGGCAGCTCCACTGGGTTTGATTTGTTTTTGCATGTTATGTGCTTGCATGTGTCTCCTATAAATATACAGCTCTGAAAAAAAATTAGAGACCAATTTAATTTCTGAATCAGTTTCTCTGATTTTGCTATTTATAGGTTTATGTTTGAGTAAAATGAACATTGTTGTTTTATTCTATAAACTACAGACAACATTTATCCCAAATTCTAAATAAAAATATTGTCATTTAGAGAATTTATTTGCAGAAAATGGGAAATGGCTGAAATAATAAAGAAGACGCAGAGCTTTCAGACCTCATAATTAAAAGAAAACAAGTTCATATTCATAAAGATTTAAGAGTTCAGAAATCAATATTTGGTGGAATAACCCTGGTTTTTAATCACAGTTTTCGTGCATCTTGGCATGTTCTCCTCCACCAGTCTTACACACTGCTTTTGGATTACTTTATGCCTTTACTCCTGGTGCAAAAATAAAAAAGCAGTTCAGCTTGATTTGGTTTGATGGCTTGTGATCATCCATCTTTCTCTTGATTATATTCCAAAAGTTTTCAATTTGGCAAAATGATAGAAACTTGAAATTTTTAAGTGGTCTCTAATTTTTTTTTCTATCAGAATATTATGACTACCCCCTTTTGTTTCTTCACTCACTGTCCATCTTATCAAACTCACTGATCATATATAGGACACTTTGTAGTTCTATAAAAATTACAGACTGTAGTTCTGTATCTGTTTTCTGTTTACATACTTTATTATTATCCTCCTCCTTTCACCCTGTTCTTCACAGAAGAGAAACCCACCACAGAGCAGCTGTTATTATAGGATGGCATGGTGGTGAGGTATGATGTGTAAGTGTGTGTTGTGAAGTACAAATAATTTGTTACCTTACTTAAGTAAAGTTTCTACTCCTTACAAATAAAAAAAAATCTTTATTAAAAAAAAAACCCTATCCAGATAAATTTCTCCATCCAGATCTTATTGTGATTGGATGTAGAGAAGTATAAACATATACCATTCCGACAACCTATTGGTTTATACTGTGATCAATCACACCTGCACACGTGTGTATATATATACACACATATATTTTATATATAAACACACACATATATGTATATATATATATATATATATTATGAATTATATTTATGAGAATTATTTTTATTGTAGTGACTTTTATACATGTAGTTGTCATGTTACTTTTTATTTTAAAAATTCTCTTAAATTTATTTTGCATGCATATGTATATTTAAATTAGTTTTTGAAGGCTATTTTTCAAAAAATATATTTGTTTTGTATCTATTCTATAAAAGTGGGTCGCAACTTAATGATCATGAGAAAATATGGGTCCCGGACTGAGAATACTTGTAGTTAAAAACCCCTGATTAAAGTAGTTTTTAGAGCAGTACTTTCACACTTTTACTTAAAGAGTAAAACGCTTTAAGAGTTGATGCTTCAACTTCTACAGAAGTATTTTAAACTTTAGTATCTACACTTCTGCCTACAGAGTAATAAACTAATGAAAGACTAAAGCAGTGTTCTTTATTCTTGGTCTAGCCACCCATTGCCCAGCACATTTAAGAGTACTGCCTGCTTTAACTCTAAAAGTTAGTTGACACACTAACACCTCATACACCACCACCATGCTAATCACTGCTCTGTGGTTGTTTTCTATACTGTGGGGTTCTGAGTATTGAAGAACAGGGTGAAAGAAGGATACTAATAAAGTATACAGAACAGAAACAGATACAAAACTACAGGATCAGTGGAGCTGAAAGATGGGCAGTCAGTGTAGAAACAAAAAGAGGAGGTGGTCATATGAAATGTAAAATGTGTGTTTAAACTGAAATGTGTTTCACACGATCAGCGAATCCCAGTCGAAGTCGTCCTGGATCTCCTCACTGTTGCTGTGGAGCTGCTTCATCGGAGGTCGACTTCTAGGAGTCAGAGGCTGTGTTTGAAGGGCTGAGGGAAAGAGAAAGGACTGTGAGATTTGACTCAAAACAGCAAGATACAAGTCAGGTATCAGGTACACCCTCATTTAAAAAAAGCTGAAAGATTGAGCCAAAACATTATGACCTCTCCTAGATCAGGGGTTCTCATACTTTTCCAACTCATGTTTAAACCCACCTGTTCACAACAATTAAGTACAACAGTCGACACAAGGTTTATTCATCTATTTTTATTTCATAAGAGATAGAACTGAAAGCTGAGCATCTGAGAATTACAGCCTGATCAATAGTTGAATATATATTTGCATGAAAAAATATAGTAGCAGAAAAAAAGGATTAGAGAACATTTCAAAATGATCAGTTTCTCTGATTTTACTACAGTGCCTTGCAAAAGTATTCACCCCCTTGGATTATTTCCCTATTTTACTACATTACAACCTGTATGTATTTTTTTTTTTTATCTGAATTGAATGTGATGCATCTGCACAAAATAGTCTACGTTTTAGAAGTGAAATGAGAAAAAATATATATGTATATAAAAAAAATATGAAAATAAAAAACTGAAAATTGGCATGTGCATATGTATTCACCCCCTTTGTTATGAAGCCCCTAAAAAGTTCTGGTGCAACCAATTACCTTCAGAAGTCACATGCTTAGTGAAATGAAGGCCACCTGTGTGCAATCTAAGTGTCACATGATCTGTCAGTATATACACACCTTTTCTGAAAGGCCCCAGAGGCTGCAACACCATTAAGCTAACCAAACAACACCATGAAGACCAAGGAGCTCTCCAAGCAAGTCAGGGATAAAGTTGTAGAGAAGTATAAGTCAGGGTTGGGTTATAAAAAAAATATCCAAATCTCTGATGATCCCCCGGAGCACCATCAAATCCATCATCATCAAATGGAAAGAACATGGTACCACAACAAACCTGCCAAGAGAGGGCCGATCACCAAAACTCTCAGCCCGGTCAAGGAGGGCATTAATCAGAGAGGCAGCACAGAGACCAAAGGTAACCCTGAAGGAGCTGCAGAGTTCCCAAGCAGAGACTGGAGTATCTGTTCATATGACCACAATAAGCCGTACACTCCATAGAGTTGGGCTTTATGGAAGAGTGGCCAGAAAAAAACCTTTACTTACAGGCAAAAATAGGAAGGCTCGCTTCGAGTTTGCAAAAAGGCATGTGGGAGACTCCCAAACTGTATGGAGGAAGGTACTGTGGTCAAATGAGACCAAAATTGAACTTTTTGGCCACCAAGGAAAACGCTATGTCTGGCGCAAACCCAACACATCTCATCACCCCAAGAACACCATCCCCACAGTGAAACATGGTGGTGGAAGCATCATGCTGTGGGGATGTTTTTCAGCAGCAGGGACTGGAAAACTGGTCCAAGTCGAGGGGAAGATGGATGGTGCTAAATACAAGGATATTCTTGAGCAAAACCTGTTTACGTCTGTCAGTGATTTGAGACTAGGGCGGAGATTTACCTTCCAACAGGACAATGACCCAAAGCATACTGCTAAAGCAACACTTGAGTGGTTCAAGAGGAAACGTGTAAACATATTGGAATGGCCTAGTCAAAGCCCAGACCTTAATCCAATTGCAAAAATTCCAGTGGCAAGATGTGGCAAGCTCATAGAGACTTATCCAAAGCGACTTGCAGCTGTAATTGCTGCAAAAGTTGGCTCTACAAAGTACTGACTTACGGGGTTGAATAGTTATGCACACTGATGTTTTCAGTTATTTTGTCCTATTTGTTGTTTGCTTCACAATAAAAAAAAATGTTAAATGTTGAAAGTTGTATGCATGGTCTGTAAATTAAATGATGCAGACCCTCAAATATTCCATTTGAATTCCAGGTTGTGAGGTAACAAAATGTGAAAAATGTAAAGGGGGGTGAATACTTTTGCAAGGCACTGTATTTATAGGTAAAAGTTTGAGTAAAAAGAACATTGTTGCTTTATTTTTTTACACTACTGACATTTCTCCCAAATTCCAAAGAAAACTTAATAGGTCAAAATAATAAAAAGATACTGTGCTCTATGTGATCTTTGCCCCAAAAAATGCAAAGAAAACAATTTCATATTTGTTTAGAATCAACAATACTTAAATATGTTTTAAGAGATCGGAAATTAATATTTGGTGGAATAACCCTATTTTTTAATCACAGCTTTCATGCGTCTTGGCATGTTCTCCTCCACCAGTCTTTTACACTGCTTTTGAGTGATCTTATGGCTTATACTCCTGCCGTGAAAATTCGAGCAGTTAACTTGGTTTGATGGCTTGTGATTATCTATCTTCCTCTTGACATTTATTGATAGTGCAACATTTATCTGTTGTGCCTTATAGTGTGAAAAATACAGTAATTTTTAATATAGTTAATAATTTAGCTTTGTAGTTCTTGCCATAATATGCATTAGAACATTATAGGGCTATTCACTGTGTACCTGTATACTGTTGGTATACACTGTAAACCAACAGTACCTTTTCACACAATTCACACAAGAATCTAAAATATAAAACATATTCTGGATTGACCAGATCCAAACAGACCCTGAGTAATTTTGATCATTCAAGCAAATGAAGAATAATAATGCCCTACAGCATAATTGTGAAAAGAACCATCTATAGGGAACCTGAAACCTGAAAGTGCATGTTCTCTGGCAGCTCTGTGTTCAAAGCAGGTGTAGAGGTGTAAGAGAGCTTTATCTGGAAGTGAACAGGTAGCAGTGTGTGTGTGTGTGTGTGTGTGTGTGTGTGTGTGTGTGTGGTCTCACCGTTGGAAGGCATGGGCTGGCTAGTAGCCGGCTGGTTCTCGAGGTTTCTCTGAGGAACGTGGCTGTGAGGGGTCAGGGGTTTCCGGGGGCTCTGCAGAGAAGGTCCACCGCTGAAAGGCTGGTGCTGGGCGGGAAAGGTCAGCGGAGACGGGTGAGTTAAACTGGCCAGAGTGGGAGGAGCAGCAGGGGGCATGCCGGCGGGGGGCTGAGCTAGCTGGCTCAGAGAGGGCTGGCTGCCGGACGAGGAGCTGATCAGACCCTTCTGGGTGAAGAAGCGGTTGAGGGAATCGCAGAGCGAGGTGAAGAGGTTCGGGTCCAGAGCCCAGTCGCACAGTTCCGCCTGACGCATGCTCTCCACCAGATCTGAGGAGCAGAAACACAGAGAGATTACAGCTCTAATGAGACCCCATAGTGTGGTGGTGGTGTATGAGGTGTAAGCGTGTGTTGTGCGGATGGTGGATCAGTATCGGAGTGGATCAGATACAGCAGTGCTGCTGGAGTTCTTAAACACAGCGTCCACTGTCTGCTAGTAAAGGCAGATTTATGGCTTTCCCTTCTTTCAGCATACTTGATTTAACTAATCAGATCATTAGAATCTCAATTCTTGTCATAAAAATTGTCCAACACCACATTTACAGGTACCATATTTTTTGGACTATAATGATCATTTAAAATCTGTAGGCAGTAGGCACCTTACTACTTACCTTACTTAAGAATTCTGGTTGTGTGGTAAACGGCACCACCTATTTGAGACATAGCATATCTACAGGATCCAGCAGTTCCCAGTGGTGTAAAATGACCTTACATTTGTCCTGTATTCCAGCATTAATTTCTGCCATGGGTTTCAGTATCTGTCCTTTTACCAGGGTTTAACCACAGTTCTAACTAGATATCGCACTGCTTTTCTTCCTTAAATATCAGTAAACCTGTAATCTCTCATAGTATGTGTTTCTCCCAGATAAATACAGACCTGGGTAACTGGTGAGATCAATGTTGGACCAATCCAAACTGCTAGCAATCCTGAAACTCTCTCTCAGAGAGTCAGCATGACTGAACCAGTCAGCAGGAACAACTGCAAACAAAAGAAAAGTATAAAAATTAAAAACAGACAGCAATTTAGAACTACAAATTAATTTAGAGAAAATATTGATACTATTTTTAATATTAAAAATCACAGGGAGTTTACACATTTTTTTAACATTATAAGGGCGTTTTTCCCAGGCATGTCCCAATTCACTAGCCTGGGCAGCAGTAGTGTATTAGACTGTGACCCTGACAATACATGTTCGTTCCCGGGTGAGTAGCAGTATGTTTTTTTATTTTCCTTTCTTCTTGGGTTTACCTGCTTTGAGATCAACTGTTCTGCAATTGAGTTCAACAACCCTCTGGGCTGGAGAGCTAATAGTCTGTAGCACTCCATCCCATTACACTTTATTTTCCAAAACAGAATTTTCTTTTGTGTCCCGCCACGTAATGGATTAGAAAATATCAGAAAAATATTGCTGATATTAAAGTTCTCTGCAATGTAAACACATGGTGAATGGTGCTCTTCATAATTTCCACAGGAGAGCAGTGGATGCTAACCTGGTGGTGGTTACCTGGTGCTCTCGAAGTCAACAACCTTCTCTTTTTTTTTATCCACATTTAGTTGTTGGTTCTGCACCAGTCCGTCAGCCACTGCACCTTCTCTCTCTATGCTTACTCATCCTTCTTTCTGATGAGGCCAACTTCAGTAGTGTCATCAACAAACTTCATGATGTGATTTGAGCTGTACTTTGCAGTACAGTCATGAGTCAGCTTGGCTCTGGCTGTTCTAAGGCCCGTCTTATCCCCTGACTTAAAGGCCTTGACCCTGGTTCTCAGCAGCGCACGCACCTCTGCAGTCACACACGGCTTCTGGTCGGGGTGTGCTGTGAAGGTTGTGGCAACAGTAACATAATTAAGGTAATTGCGGATGTAGCCTGTCACTGATTTGTGTACCTTTCCAGCGATTCTGAACATCGCCCAGTCAGTGTGCTCAAAAAAGTCCAGGTTTTCACATGCGCCCGTCCTGAATTGGCACGTCTGATGAGTGGTCCGTATGCCTGAATAAGCATCACAGAGATGTGTTCTGACTAGCTGTAGTGGTCCGGCACGCTAGCCCTGCGGTTTGCAAAGTCCCATATCCTCAGTTAGAGGACGGGAGTTCTTTGCCATGAGGTGCCATGTTGAATATCCAGTGGCTCCCCATTCACACCAGTAAACTAGTTCTATAGTGTTGTCCTACTACAAGGTGTAATAAAACTTCTGTACTCACTTTTGTGAGATACTGTACATATAGAAGACAATGCTGATAAAATCATGGACATTTTACACAATTTAGAAACACTGGGCACAACTCTGTTCCGTTCAGACTTATAAGAACCGCAGTGCTTTTCAGCAAACCGGCCCACATTTCCACTAGTTTTGGTGGATCTGTCAAAACGTCACACCAATAAACCTACCGGCACTATTGTCTGCTGTGGCCCAATTCAGCGCCCCCAGTCATCTGTTTAGCTGACCTACTGCACAGCACACTGTCCAGCACATCATAAAACGCAGGTACACTTCCCCGCCCAGCTCCACTTCATTTTTATGCTTTTTCAGCTTGTTTATCACTTGCTCTTTCGTGTGAACATTTTGATCCTGCCTGAGATAAATCATAGAGTTTCTCCTTCCTAGTTCTCCCTTCAAGTTGATCCTGAAACTCCAGAGAACACCAAATCCAGAGTAAATACTGTGTTTTCTCAGCAGACCACTGTGCATTCTCAGACACGCCCACAGATGTTGCCACGGTTCGCGCTGAGGAACCAAGTATTCTTTGGTTTCCGCTGCGAACGAACGATCTTGGTTCCAGAACCTACTTTTGTTGGTGGAAACACGGCGAACCGGTTCAAGATTAGGTTCGCGAACCAGAACCGTGCCGGTTCCACGTCGGTAAAAAAGCACTGCACTAAAAAAGAGTAGATGTCTGAAAAAAGGGGAGGTATTGTCATGCTAGCTAAGTGTTACCAGGTCAAATTTTCAGACATTGTTAGATGAAGAGTGCAGGTGAGTGAATGAACAGTGTGGGGTACTCACCGTTGTTGTGTAGCAGCCTGTCAGGTTCAGCGTGGGTCTGTTGGTTTTGGTTAGTAGTGAAGGTGGGGTTAGTGTTGGGAATGGGGCTGCTGTTGGCAGTGGAAATTGAGTGTGTGTGGGGGTTAGCAGTGGAAATTGAGTGTGTGTGGGGGTTAGCAGTGGAAATTGAGTGTGTGTGGGGGTTAGCAGTGGAAATTGAGTGTGTGTGAGGGTTAGCAGTGGGAATGGGGCTGCTGTTGGCAGTGGAAATTAAGTGTGTGTGGGAGTTAACAGTGGAAAAGGAGTGTGTGTTTGGGACAGAAGTGGGAATGGAGTGTGCGGTTGGATTAGCGGTGGAAAAGGAGTGTGTGTTTGGGACAGAGGTGGAAAAGGAGTGTGTGTGGGGATTAGCAGATGGAATTAGACTGCTGTTAGCAGGGGAAAAGGAGTGTGTGTTTGGGACAGAAGTGGGAAAGGAGTGTGAGTGAGGATTAGCAGTGGAAGTGGAGTGTGCATGCAGATTAGCAGTCGTAATGGAGTATGTGTTTGAAATAGAAGTGGGAATAGAAAGTGTGTTTGGGATAGAAGTGGGAATAGAGTGTGTGTTTGGGTTAATAGTGGGAATGGAGTGTGTGTTAGAGGTGTGGTTGGGGTTGGGACAGGGGTGAGGAGACAGAGGAGGCAAGGTTGGCGTGTGGAGTGGTGTAAAATCACTGGGTATTCCGAGTAAATTGGGAACGTCGGCTGTAAGAAAGACAAATAACTTTCACTTTCTCCAGTTGGATTTACAAAACTATGGCTAAGATAGAAATACTGCCCAATATTCCAATATTCCACCTTCCTATTTAACACTACAACTGCATGATCAATACACTTCCCTACAAAAGTACTGGAACAGTGAGACCAATCCATGTATTTTTGATGTAAACAAAAACATTTAGGTTTGACCTTAACAGATTAATATAAGACAAAATATTAACATTTCATATCTTGATCTGATACACAATTCAAAAGAAAATCAACTCGTGAGCAAAAGTTTTAAAACAGATCAACTTAAAATAAATAAAAAATTATAAGAGTTAATATTTATTTTTAAATGTGTTGTTTGCAATAAGTAATAATTGCATCAAGCCTATAGCTCCCTGACATCACTAAACTTCTGCATTCCTATTTTTGGGGCTTGTGTTTGTTTCGGGGGGTTACTCCCTTCAGTCTCCTTCTTAGAAGGTAAAATGCATGATCTATAGGGTATATAAGATAGGAGATTGACTAGGCCAGCCTAAAACCTTCTCGACTACAAACGATTTGGCCACATCTTTTTTAAATTGACACACAAAATGTTTCGGTGGACTTCTGAGTTTACTTTACATCAATGAAGATTAGCCGGTATGTTAGAGATCATTAGTAGATCCTTTGCTTCTCCAAACTTCAGCCCTTCCATCATATTGTTTAAGGTTAATATTTGTCTCTTCGATCCATAATCAGTCCATAGGCTGGTCTACCTATACAGCCTGGCCTTCCAATACAAGTCCACTGTGATCAATAGATTGTGATACCTTCACTCCTGCTCTCTGGAGGTTGTGGCTAATGTCACTAACAGTTGTTTTAGGGTTTTTATTTACATATTTTTATTAAGTTACTTAGTACACCAGTGATGACTTTCTTCTTCAGGACATTCCAAACAGTTGTACTGGCTGTTGCCAACATTTATGCAATGTCTCTGATTGATTTTCCATCTTGAATCAGATTCAATTTTTTTTTTTTTTTTTTTTTTTTTTACCCACAGACAGCTCTCTCTCTTACTCCTCCAACTATATATGCACGGACTGCACTGACAAAACCCAAATCTATGTATCAGGACACACCTGGGAAACAAAACACACCTGACAGTCGCATGCCTCATTATATTTGCTTACAACAAAAAATGGCGGGAGAAGATGCTGAAGTGTGTATCAGATCCAGATGTAAATACATAGAAATAAAATCTGAAAGCCTTTGTCTCATATTCATCTTTTAATGTCAAATTTAATTTAAAGCAGAAATAAAGTAATTGGACTCACTGTTTCAATCATTTTGAAGGGGAGTGTACATCATATACATACATATTGCATACATATAGTGATTTTTGGACTTTGGCACTCACACTGCGAGGTGACTCTCTCCCTCATGGAGCGACAGAGTGACTGAAATGAGTTGTAGAGGTCTGGCAGGTTCAGGTCCGCGAAGGAGAAGCGGAGTGGCTGATCAGCCGCAGGGAGAGAGGCAGTGGTGGCTGTAGTAAATGTGACTGAGGGGCGCTGTGGGGAAAAAAATGCAATTAATTAAATTTATTAGATTCATTTAAAAACATACTGTACATCGCTAATGGAAGCAGGTACCTTAGAAATTAGCATGGAGGTAACAACTTATTTAAGGAAATAGTTTCTCACAATAAACCATTTTTGTACATAGTTGTGTAAAACAAGAAAGACGAGGAATGAACTGAATTTGTCAACCAAAAATAATGAATGAAAAACCCAAATAAATATTAATTAAATAATGTTTTTTACAGTTTTATATCTAATTTCCTCCCATTTTTTCCTCCCTGATTTAGCTAGGCTGGTTTAGCTAGGCTACTCAGCTGTACATCCCCCTCATCACTAGTGATGCCTCAACACTAGGAGGGTGAAAACTAGCACATGCCCCCTCCGACAAATGTGAAGCCAGCCACCGCCTCTTTTCGAACTGCTGCTGCTGATGCAGCATTGCTGAGAAGCATCACATCGCACTCGGAGGAAAGCGCAGCGACTCGGTTCTGATACATCAGCTCACAAGCGACTCGTGTTGATCAACATCACCCTAGGAGTGTTGAGGGGTAAGAACGCCATCTACCCACCCAGAGAGAGCAAGGCCAATTGTGCTCTCTCAGGGCTCCAGCAGCTGATGGCAAGCTGCATGACCGGGATTCAAACCAGCAATCTCAGCATCACCTATAATGCTTAGTATCAGTTTACTGAAACATCGGAGCTATACAGGGCTTAGGACAGTAACAGTACAGAAACAGTTCACCAAAGACTGAATGCATTTCTCTGTATATTCCTCAAACCACAGATTTAAACCATTATTTTCCTACCTTGCAAGGAGGTGGGGACAGAGTAGTCTTGATGTCTGGTGGAAGTGGGAGGGGCTCTATTTGACTGATATTTGGTTTGTCCTCAGAAGTTGGAGTGTTTTCAGGAATCTGAAGGAACAGTAGAGAGAAATACTGCTCATATTTCACCTGTGTTTGTTCCCTTATTAAGAAAAACACATAAATAGTCGGATATATTTACCGTCTCCTCCTCCACCTCGTCTGTGGAATATGGTCGCTTAACTCCTCTGGGCTGAGGCTGGTAAAGAGGTCCATCCATGGTCCAATAAGAACCCTGAAACATGGAAAACGGAAAGATCAGACAGAACATGATTGTGGTGTGAAATCAGCTTCTTTAGATTTGTTGGAGGTAGGGGTTGCATAGACTATAAGGCACATTTAAAATCCTTTAATTTTCTCGAAAAACATTAGTGGCCTTAGTGCTTAGTGGCCAGGTATTAAGGAGGAGCATTAGCCGCCAACTACTATCTCTTTTACCCTTCAGAGGCATGTATGTTGGACAGTAGTCTGTGTGTTTACCATGTTAAAACAAGCTACGTGGGATGAATCGCTAGCTAATATCACTCTGGCTATTACTTGTGGTTAGCCGCTAATGCTAATGCTGCTGCACCCAGCCTTAGTGGAAATCTGGAAATCTAAGCTTAATGTAAATAAACGAAAGTGCTTTACTCACTCAAGTAAACTGTTTTCAGAAGAGAAATATGAGTAGAATAACATCCAACCCTTCTTTGACTTTAAAATATATTTTTTAAGAACTACAGTTTAGTTTGCTTAGCTTAACTTCTCTTCCTGATTTAGGCTGGTATATTCACCACACATTTATAATACTGCATATTGTCAATTCTATTTATTCTTTCTCCAGCTCTAAGGGACATTTTCTTTGCCTTCGTTGCTCACTGGGAGTTCTGTGTTTGTATGTTTAATTTTTTGTCTGATTCTCTATCCTGCTACCACATTTCTGTAAAGGCGCTTTGCAATAACATCAGTTATAAAATTATTTAAACATTGGTTATCAGAACTTAAATCAGAAGAGATTAATCCAATTCACCAGCTGCACAATATATAAAGCTACACTCAAGTTCAATAAAAAATACCTTTGCAATTCATAATCATCTCAAAATGAAGCATCCACTGCTAACCGCTGCTAACTGCTAACAATAATGAAACCATCTCAGGTTCACTCTCAAAATATGCGACACTGAGATGGTAGGAAAAAGTTAAAATTATCTGAAGTTTTTTTTTTTATTATCATCTTACAATAATAGATTTAACACAGTAAAAGTATCAGAACATCACCTTTCCAGGGTCACTCTGTGGCCGTGGAACTTTCCGGAAGCATTTATTCAGGGAGAGATTGTGCCGGATTGAGTTCTGCATCAAAAATCAAAAACAGAAAGTAGTAAGAGTTTACCTGTAATTAACTCTATATAATATAATAATTTATTGTCTGCAATAATATATTAATTGCTATAACTGCCCTGCATATTCAGTAAGACACACATACAAACACACACACACACACACACAGAGAGAGCTGATGGTAGGTTTCCTCTTTCCAGGTTGTTAAGTGTGGAATATGGAGCTACACTAGCATTTATTTTCTCTATTAAATCTATCAGTAAAATATAAACCCAAAACGTCAATGGTCAGAGAGAGTGTCTACCTGAACTTAACTCTATACAGCATCAGAATAAACTCATATAAACATATCAGGGTTCAGTGAGAGTGTCTACCTGTAATTAACTGTATATAACATTAGAATATATTCAAATAAACATAGTCAGTAGTCAAAGAAAGTGTTTACTTGTAACATTATGTACTCTATGTAACATTAGAATAAACCCAAGTAAAGACAAAGTCAGTAATCAGTAAGCACGTCTACCTGTAATTAACTCTATATAGCATACGAATAAACCCAAATTAACATAAAGTCAGTAATCAGAGGGAGTGTCTACCTGTAATTAACTCTATATAACATTAAAAAGAACCCATATAAAAATAAAAGGGAGTGTATACCTATATTTAACTGTACATAACATTAGAAAACCCCCCAAAATTACATCAGTGGTTAATGAGAGTGTATACTTGTAATTAACTCTATTTAACATTAGAAAAATCCAGATAAATGCTAAGTCAGTGGTCAGAAAAAGTGGTTACTTATAATTAACTCTATATAACATTAGAATAAACCTAAGTAAACATAAAGTCAGTGATCAGTGGGAATGTCTACCTGAAATTAACTCAATATAACATAAGAATAAATCCAAAAATATATAAAGTCATTGATTCGAGAGTGTTTATTTATAATTACCTCTATATAATATTAGAATAAACCAACATAAATATAAAGTCAGTGATCATACAGTGTTTACCTATCATTCATTTTATATAACATTAGAATATAAACGTAAAGTGAGTGGTCAGAGAGAGTGTCTACCTATAATTAACTCTATATAACATTAGAATAGACCCAAATAAACATAAAACCCCCTAAAAAAATGTCAGTGGTCAGTGAGAGTGTATACTTGTAATTATCTCTATGTAACATTAGAATAAACCCAAATAAACATAAAGTGAGTGCTCAGTGAGAGTGTCTACTTGTAATTAACTCTATATAACATTAGAATAAACCCAAATAAACATAAAGTGAGTGCTCATTGAGAGTGTCTACTTGTAATTAACTCTATATAACATTAGAATAAACAGAAATAAACATAAAACCAGTGGTCAGTGAGATTGTCTACCTGTTAAACAATATATAACACCTATATAAAACCTACTATTATTACTAATATTACCTTTTTAAATAGTTATGACAACATTAATTAACTCCAGAAGGTGTTGTTACCACCTTTATGCATATTTATGCAGCTTTATGTCTGTTGTTCTATAGCGATTATCGTTGTTGTGAGTAACTAGTTATCGTAAGTCAGTAAAGTTTTATTCTGTACCTTCCAGCCTCGTCCGGCTCTGCTGTAATAAGGGAACGTATCGCTGATCCAGGTATAGATGTCATTCAGGCTCAGCTTCCTCTCAGGGGCGGAGCCTATTGCCATGGCGATGAGCGTGGCGTAGCTGTGTGGAGGTTTCCCCTTGGCGTTGGGTGGGGGTGAGGTGGAGGGGACGCCCGGGGGGGCGCCGGGGTCTCGGCCTCGCTCGCGCTTCCTCTCCGCTCTCTCCTTCCCGGAGCGCAGGGAGCTGATTCCCAGCTGAGGCAGCCAGTCGATACTGGTCAGACTGGAGTCCAGTTCTGACGTCATGCTGGAGGAAGCGGCTGTGGAGCAAAGCGTTACGTAAGAGTGGGAATCAGGCCAGAACACAGCGCTTTACAGTGGAACAAAACCAGTCCTCTGAATTCACACGTACACTGGATTTGCATGAGTGACCAAGACCCCCCACACACACACACACACACACACACACACACACACAGCTTCAAACACACTTATTCGTTTATAATGTCTGACGCGCTAATTAAACCATATTCATTACTTAAAGGGGAAATATTAAGTCTATGGGCTACGCAAAACATGTTGTGAAGCAGAACATGACCCTCTCTCTTTAAAAACTGGGCCAATGGCAGATTTCCAACAAGATAATGACCCCAAATACACCTCTAGGAGACTGAAGGTAAAGGTGATGGGCTGGCCAAGTATGGCTCCAGACCTAAACCCAATTGAGCACCTGTGGGGCATCCTCTACTGAATTTCATGACCTAGAGGGTTATGGCAGTGCTAGAAAGATTGACTATTTATCTATCAATCTACAGTGGTATAAAGAAGTTTGGGCACTCCTGATAATTTTCTAGGTTTTTCTTTATAAATCATTGGTCGTTCGTATCAGCAATTTCAGTTAAACATATCGTATAGCAGATGAACACAGTGATACTTGAGAGGTGAAAATAAGTTTATAGGATTTACAGAAAGTGTGCTATAATTCTTTAAACAAAATTAGGCAGGTGCAAACATTTGGGCACCCTTGTCGTTGTATTGATTTGAATATCTTTGGAACACAAAATTTGTTGGGTAAGCTCATTGACCCTTGACCAACATTCACACAGGTGAATCAAATTATAAGAAAGGGTTAAAGTGGCCAATTGCAAGTTTTTCTACTCTTTGCATCTTCTCTGAAGCATGTCAATATGGGAGCCTTAAAACAAGACTCTTAAATGACCTGAAAATAAAGATAGTTCAATATCGTGGTTTAGAGAAAGGATATAAAAATAAATTTCAGCTGTCAGTTTCCACTGTAATGAACATAGAGAGGAAATGGAAGACCACAGGCAAAGTTCTAGTTAAGGCCTGAAGTGGCAGAACAAGAAACATCTCAGATAATCAGAGGAGAAGGATGGTGAGAACAGTATGGGAGAGTAATGCCGAAGAAGGCTTTTCTAAACACACGCCACAAACAGAGTCGCTTGAGGTATGCTAAAGCTAAAGCACATTTGAACAAGCCAGCTTCATTTTGGAATTAAGCACTGTGGACTGATGAAACTAAAATTGAGGTATTTGGATGACGGTTATTTATGCATGGAAAAAAAGGACCCAGCATTCCAACACAAACACTTTATTGATCCCCACAGTAAAATTTGGTGGTGGGTCATCATGCTGTTGGGCTGTGTGATCAGTGCAGGTACTGAGAATCTTGTTAAAGTTGAGGGTCACATGGATTCAAGTCAATATCAGCAGATTCTTGAAAACATTGTTCAAGAATCAGTGAGAAAGATGTTGAAGTTGCGCCGGGGCTGGACACTTCAACAAGACAACGACCCTAAATCTGCTATATGATAGATTTAACTGAAATAGCTGATCTGAACAACCAATGATATATAAAGAAAATTCATGAAAATGATCAGGGGTGACCAAACTTTTTCATATCACTGTACATACAGTATTGATGTTGATGGGATTACGTCACATCATAAACAAATTAGTTAAACACACACATGATTAGATCTGCAGTAACGCGTCTGTGGACCATAGAGCTTTCTATAGCTGTAAACAGAGCCGCTGAGGGGAAGCTTAGAAGCAGTACAGCTAAAAGGTTCTGAACAGGAACAGTCAGAGTTTCAGCTCTGTTTCTATACGAGGCTGGATACTTTTACATTCTTTCCACATAGACTCAGACGTAATTAGTGAGAGAGAGAGAAAGAGAGAGAGAGAAAGAGAGAGAGACACTTACCTATACTCTGGTCTGTCAGCAGGCCCCAGGCTTCACACTGTGTCAATTTTTAATGCTGTCATCTGTTGCTCTGCAAAGGAGCTCCCTCTCTCTCTCTCTCTCTCTCCCTCCCTCCCTCGGCCTATCTGTCTGTTTGTTTTTCCTTCTCTTTTTCTCTCTCTCTTCCTCTTTCAACTCCTTCACTTCTCCTCCACACTGCTCTCCTCGCCGTTCCAACGCTTTTCTCGCTTTCCCTGCAAGATATTTGTTTAAAGTAAAAGGAGGGGGAGAAATAGAAAAGTATCGGAAAAGTTCTTCCTCTCTCTCTCTCTCTCTTTTTTCTCTCCTCCCTTTCTCAGGTCAGACGTCACACACTCCTCCCTCCTCCGCTTGACGTTTTAGTATTCCTCTCTTATTCTCGCTGCCCTCTCTTGGCCACACCCACACAGTCTGCTCTTCAGGAAGTGTTCTCCCTATAACACAGCCAATCTCTCTCTCTCTCTCTCTCTCTCTCTCTCTCTCTATCGCTCTCTCAGACACACACACAAACACACTTTAAAAAGGAAGGTCTGTTCAGAATTCAGTGTTTAAAATGAACACACTGAGTATAGTAGTAATAAAAAGATTAATGTATAATAGTTGAGTACACTAAAAAAATCCACTACACACAGCAAGTTTCTAAAGTTTGTTCATTGCTATCTTACACCCCACCAACAGTCTATTTTCACACTTTCACACTACCCACCTGCGTCATTTAAATGGCAACAGTGCTTGTGAATATATCTATTCTAATGGGTGTAGTGATCTGGAAATGAGATGTGTTTAGGTACATTTCTTGGTTATTGCTATCTTGGCAACGGAAAACACAGGTGCACCACTGACTGAATACAACATAGACAGATATCAGCATCCAGATGTTCATTGCCATCTTGGAAACAAAAGTAGTGGTGTGCACACTTAATGTGTGTACACGTCTGCTCGTTACACAAACACGCAAAGACACGCAGCAGTACACAGAAATAAATTTTACATCAACAATAAACAAAATACAAAAATAAAATAACATTGCTGTTCCTGTAAATGTGTGAACAAGCAGGTGCAGAAGCACTGCGCCATTAAAATACCAATCTGCCAAAGTCAAAGCACACCAGGTTCTTAGACTACTGTTTGAGGTCAGAAAAGAAAAGTTATTTCAGAGTTTATTCACAAGGTGTTCATGGGCTCATCAAAACAACTCTCAAATGATCTAAAAACAAAAATTGTTCAACATAGTTGTTCAGGGGAACGATACAAAAAAGTTTCCTCAGAGATTTAACCTGTCAGTTTCCACTGTGAGGAACATAGTAAGGAAATGGAAGACCACAGGGACAGTTCTTGTTAAGACCAGAAGTGGCAGACCAAGAATAATATCAGAAAGGCAGAGAAGAAGAATGGTGAGAACAGTCAAGGACAATCCACAGACCACCTCCAAAGAGCTGCAGCATCTCTCTTGCAAAAGCACACCTCAGGCGACTCTGTTTGTGGCGTGCTTGCAGAAATGGCTTCTTTCACATCACTCTCCCATACAGCTTCTCCTTGTGTAAAGTGCGCTGTATTGTTGAGCGATGCACAGTGACACCATCTGCAGCAAGATGATGCTGCAGCTCTTTGGAGGTGGTCTGTGGATTGTCCTTGACTGTTCTCACCATTCTTCTTCTTTGCCTTCTGATATTTTCCTTTTGACATTTGACTATATAACACATATAATACACAGGTTCCATTCATAACATGCAGAACAAAATCACCACAAGTTTAGAGAAACGGTTATACAAAGCAGCATCATTATTTATTACTGAATTATTAACAATGCATACACAATACACACTGTATAACATTCTCTGAATGTAGTTGGAAACTAAACTGTTTAATTTTTCTTGTTTTTCAGTTTCTGATTTAAAAAAAGGAAACAATCATTCGAGGTAAAATTATTGTGATAAATATTATAACATAATTGCTTACTAAATGTGGAGCCACATGATATAGATGTCCATATTGTAAACTGCAATGCAGAATTATTTAAAATCATTGTGTTTTATATAACACTGATCTGGAAGTGAGATAGTTAGGATATTCATGGTAGATTATTATCAATATCTGCAAGAATACTGTCAAAATTAATATTACAGTAATGATGATTTAGATGAGGGCCATAACCGATATCACAGTGGATCGCAGTGTAATGTGTGTGTGTTTGTGTGTGTACTCCTACAGCGAGCTGAAGAAGGCCAGGAGGCCTGTGTCTGGAGAAGAATGGGTCAGGAGCTTCTGGATCTGTGTGTAGAAACAAGAGACATTAATAACATGTAATTAGCTTGTTGTGAACTGTTGTATTTATGGACGGGTCTAACTAACATTCCGCAGTGGAGTAGCATCTCCCACCAATATTTTACTACTATGACTATAAATATACATATAAGATAAGATTGGTAACAAGGAGTCTACAGGCAACCCCAATAAACTTAGTGAAGCTCTGAGCTGATTGTGGAGTAATCTCTCAGACTGTTACATTTACACTGTTTATAAACATAATAATCCTCACATTAATAATGAACTACATGGAGAAACACCTGAAATGAACAGCGCACACCGGCTCACACTGTTGCCAGATTGCGAGGTTTCATGCTAAATTTTGAGTTGTGTCCGAAACTGACTGGATTAAACGCTGTGCTTTAACAGGTGGACAAATCTACCAAGTGTTAAGAGTTTGGAACTTTAACTAATCGGTGTTAAGTGTAAATATCTAACGCTAACCTTTCAGAAACAGAGCTTTTAGTCCTGCTGATGGAATTTTGAATAAGCTTTGAATAAGTTTGTACTGGTTATTATCTTTGAATATTTACTTCTTTAATTGCTTGCAAGCTTATTTTTATGTACTGTAATTATTTTCCTTTCGAGTGTCCTGTAATATAATGCACAAAACACATATAATACAAGCATGCAGATAATTTTTTTTTTTAAAGATCATGTTGGAATAATTCCTGTAATATTGTTGATATGCTGAACATTAGCTGTTTGAACTGATTTCTCAGCAGTTTGAAACGCATTTTACACAGTGAATTGGTTTTTATCTAAACCCTACTTCAACAATCTGAAAGTACCTCTTTAAAGTTGGGGTGCTTGGCGTCCTGCACCAGCTGCAGTAGGACCCCCTCAGTGGTGGTGAGAAACACTCCGCTCTGCTTCAGCCGCGACAGAGCGAACAACCGGTCCGTCTGACTGAGAGGAGAGCACACGGTCAGCTCGTCCACGTTTATTGTGAGAGTTTACTGGAGTCTGTGACTGGATTATGTAACAGACGGCCACAGTTCTGTAGGAAGCATAGATTTTACCTCCGAGATGAAACAGCATCTGCAACAACGTGAACCTCCATCCCTCTCTCCAGCAGATCATAAGCTGTACACTACAAACACACAGCAGCAGAGCAGCTAAGTCAGTTAACTGGGGTAAATGCATTCATACGTCCTAGGCATGCACCAAATATTTAGGAATAAAAGTGTATGAACAGGGCAAACATACACGTGCTGTGGGGGTGGGATGATATTATCACGATACTGTGAAACTGTGATATTTCACAAGATAATTCTTTATGATACTTCACAGCATCTGTGTTGCTTAAGAGGATAAAATACTCCTCAATAATAAAATACCAGGAATTAAGGATTTACTGTTACCAATATTTTTCACTACAGGTTTACCCTATTCATTAGATTAGCACCACCATGTGGAGTAACGAAGCAGCATGCAAATAAGTCTTACCCTGCTTTCACACTGGAACGCAACAAGTCGCTTGTGTCACCCAGCGTTTGTCGCTTGTGGGCGTGTCAAGCTCAATGCGCGCGTGTATCATGGTCCAGCCTCCAACAAGAAAAAAGGCACAAAAAAGCAACTGCTTGGTCACTTTATTCTACAGCTAAAGCTCCCAAACTTGCTGGACTCTTGGGCATTTCTGTGATTTAACTGCTCTGGAAACGCAGTCGTTCCCGCAGATCGACGTGGGTCCACCCCGTTCAACAGAATGAACAAGGAAAAAAACTAGAAATTCAGAGAGCAGGAGCTTGAGGACGTCGGACCACCTTGTATGTGATAGGTCCAAAGAAAAGCTAGAAGCCAATCGGGATAGAATGTCGCTTCACTGCGTAATAATTAATTTGCATAAAGTTGCGTGTCGCGGCGACAAATTGCCATAGGAAATGAATGGCTGCCTGTCGTTTTGTCGCTTTCCAGTGTGAACGCAGGGTAACTGAGGGGGTAGGTCTTTAAAAAAACATCCATACTCGACTCCCTGAATTAATAAAGTCTTGTAATACTGATATTTTGTCCCACCTTTAATTTATACCAAACAAGGACTTATTAAACTTTACTCTCCAGACTCACCCATCCCCCTCCCCCTCCCACGAGCCCCTACAGTGCTGCACATTAGAGCAGGAAGAGAGTTAATGTTTAAATTCTACTCGCTAAAATGAAACGAAATAAAAGTGTTTAGTATTCACTTTTCATTGGACTTCCTTTTCACAAACTGGTGGTTTTCCAGCTGAAAGACATGAGCAGCACAGAGCTGGCAGAGCTAATTTTAGCATCAGTTTGCATTTGTCATGGCCATTTTTTCAGAAAAAGAAGGATAACTCCAAGAAAATAAAAATATGCAATTAAACATATTTTTTGTTAGAAATGTGTTTATTTTCTTTGTGTGTATTGAAACAACACAAAAATACAGTGAGAAAAAAGCCAAATGTATATAATTTTAACGTAAAACTCCCAACTGTTCTTTAATAACTTGATTGAAATAGAAAACTTGAAATTTCAAGCATGTGATGCATGGTCAAACCCACCTGTGGGAAGTAACATGTAAGGGCAATATAAAAATTACACCTGAAACCGGATAGAAAGGAGAGGAGTTGACACAGTCTTTGTATTGTGTGCCTGTGTGAGCCACACTAAGCATGGAGAACAGAAACAGGAAAACAGAACTGTCTGACAACCAAAATTGTGGACAATTATCAACTCAATTATTCAAAAGGTTACGAGTCCATCTCCAGAGATATTGATGTTTTTATTGTCAAGATGCCCAACATAATAAAAATTTTTACAACCAATGGCACTGTAGCTAGGACAGTCCAGAGGGGAGATAAGCAGCCCCAGGCAAGTTCCAAAGAAATTCAAGCTGTCCTGCAGCCTTCCAGTGAGCCAATGACCCAAACTTACCCTAAAAAGCACCCAGAGATGGATGGAAACAAAGTGCTGGAAAGTTTGAAGTGGCCAGCAATGAGTCCGGAGTTCCAGTTGGGAGGTGTAAAAGAAGCTTGTTGATGGATATAAGAAGCAATTAATTTTAGTAGATTTTTCTAAAGGGTGTGCAACCAAATATTAAATTCAGGGTTCCAATCATTTTGTTTAGTTTGGAGTCGAAATTATATATATAATTTTGGCTTTTTCTTTGCTCTGTTTTTTGTGCTGTTCCAATACACACAAAGAAAATAAACTTGTATGTAACAAACACGTGTCACTGCTACTATTTTCTGGGAGAAATACAGGGGAGACAACACTTTCAGTCAGGACTGTAAGTACAATTATGATTAGAATAGCACGGCTGCATTGGTAAATGCTGGTAAATGCATTGTGCACTGCTTTGATATATCAATAAAAAAAATTGTAATTGTAAAAGACAAAGATAAGTTTAGACTATAAACTGTATTTAAAACATGTATAATCTAATAAAAACATGCAAAAAATGTGTTTCTTGATTTTGGTTTTATTTCAGTGCATCTCAAATAGGTACAGAATGTATTACAGGAATACTCTCAGTGCAGACAGTACAGCAGAACTCACCGCAATACAGGCTTGTGCTTCGATGCCGCAGAGTATGGCCTGCTTTGGGTTCCCCAGGCTGGCGAGCTCCTTCTCCACAGTGTCGGTCAGCATGGAGAAGCATGTTTTGGAGTGAGGCTTCAGACCCTCAGCCCCCAGCTCTTGCACGGTGGGACCCAGGCCTTTGGGGTACTGCTCGGTCAGAATCGGAGGAATGCTCAGGATTCGAGAAGCCTGCAACACAGCATGAAAATTAACATTAATGATTCCTGAACCCAGACACTAAATAAATACAAATAAACCATGACATGTTTGGTTTGGTACACAGTGAAGTTGCTAGGCTAACAAAGCTAATAAACACTGGATTTGGATGGTCACTATTCTCATTTTTGCAAATATACCTCTCATTTACTACACCTAACTGTCTAAAGAGTTGAAGAAAAGCATGGAGAGACTTTATTTAAACATTGACGCTAAAAATGTTAATGCTTGTGTTCATAGATTAAAGCCTCTGGGAAGCTAAGTTTTGTTTCTAGGTTTTTTTTTTTTTTTTTTTTTTTTTTTTTTTTTGTAAAAATTTAGAAAAAGGTATTAAAAAAAAACAAACAAAAAAAAAAACAGTATTGTATAGGTTTCTTTGCTGAATTCGAAATACCATATCAGTATCTGTATCGAAAATCTTAAAATTATACCCAGCCCTAATAGTGTCATGTGTAACCATACTCAAAAACGAACCTGTCCTAAATATATATTGTAAATATATGAGTGTACTCAACTTTGAAACTTTAATCTATACTGCGTACTTAATACTCAAAAATGAGTTAGTATAAATAATATGAAAATATATTAAATATACAGGCAGAACACTCTGGACCTCTGTCTTTTAGAAAGTGATCCGCTGTTTTAAGAAGTTCCTCAGAAGTTCCTCAGAACTGAAACCATGTTACTCAGTATTGGCATGTTTTCCTTTTCAAATGAGTCACTATTTCACAGAGGAAATCAGGAGAGTATACAGTTACAGTTAGGAATTTGGGTTTAAGATAAGGTTAATGCAGGGCGGCACAGGCATGTCCTAATGTGACTCCTGAGAGAGATCAGATGGTGTTAGAACAGATTACCTGCAGAAGTCTCGCAGCATTGCTCACCACATTGGTGAACTGGAAGATGGTTGGCCGAAACTTCTCCTGCATGTCGCACAGCAGCAGCACTGACGTTCTGGATGAGAGTCTTCCTATTCCTGCCACTAAAAGAGATCATCCCAAATTAATTTCAGGGAGGTACCCCCAGACCTGGACCTAGCAAAGCTAAAATCACTACTGTAGCGGACAAGACATTCATTGTTTTTCACTTTTACCAGACATGGATGTACTTTAGCGTAGTGAGAGGTGAAATGAGTTTTGATGGGATCCATGATGCTCCTGAACGCATCCTATCCGGGAGGGGGAAAAAAAAAAAAAAACACTGTCCGCCCTTACTAAAAACTGACTCACAGAATTTTGTAGAGAACAGGCCAATCTGAACCCTCTGTTTTGCATGTTCTTTATGAATATGCACATGCATATCTCTCCCTCTCTTTTTTCCACGTGTTTAAGGAAAAAAGTCTGTGTTGTCTGCGTACACGTTTGTGTTCACTTTTGGGCCACTCGTTCTATATTTCGGGAGATTTTTCTGAGTTGTGGGCATCAGCAGCCGCTATTGATATGCACTAGACTCCCACGTCTTCTGGGTGTCTTGGGAAGTTTATGTTCTGATTTGTATTTGAGAAACAATGAAATTCCTGAAAAAAACAATCGTCAGAACTGTCAAAATACACCTGTAGTGAATGGAAACAGATGCTAGTCCACCACATGATTGTAAATATGCTACCTGACGCATGAGGCATTACTGTATTATTTAGATACAATACTTGTACATTATTTATCTAAATTAGTTTAAAAGCAGTGTGTAAAACTGGTGGAGGAAAACATGCAAAGATGCATGAAAACTGTGATTAAAAACCAGGTTTATTCCACTGAATACTGATTTCTTAACCCAAAAAACTTAAAACTTTATGAATATAAACTTGTTTTCTTTGCATTATTTGAGGTCTGAAAGCTCTGCATCTACTTTTTATTTCAGACATTTTTTTCTGCAAATAAATGCTACAAATGACAATATTTTGTTGTTGTCCATAGTTTATAAAATAAAACAATGTTCATTTTACTCAAACATATACCTATAAAAAGCTAAATCAGAGAAACTAAACTGGTCTCTTATTTTTTTCCAAAGCTGTACTAGGCTCATTATAACGAATATCTAGGTTAAATCAAGCTGTGTGGTTGTTTTGCATTAAAATTCTCTGTTCCACCTTAAATGGTGCAGCTGTTGCCTTGCGCCAGACTCTTAACTGCTGCACTATTTAAGGTGGAACGGACAATTCTGAATAGGAAGCCAGATTATTACGCTTCACTAAAATAACTGGAGGTTACAGGGCTTATATTAGTGAACTAATGACCTGCTTATGTTTGCAGATAACAGGCTAATACTGAATTTCCAATGTGTTTAAATTACATTTAACCAGTTAGCTAAAGCTAAACGAGCCTGACGATAGTTAAGCACTTACTATTACTGCCAGTGTCCTCTAACCGTGCCAGCTGACTGAGCCCCTCAGCAGCAGCTCTGAGCGGGTTTCTGCAACACCAGAAGAAAGACAAAGAGTTTAAACTGGTAAAAACAGCTAAAACAGACTCTTTTTTAACACATTTACATGAAAAACTCAACCACATGAACAGCAAAATCTCGCTCCAGCCAACAAACGCCCCCAACACTGCCGCCTACCGGCCGCAACCAATCCCAAGCTGGCTAGTATGATTGACAGCTCATGTAGCCAATCATTTACGAAAAAGCGGTTGAAGGGTTCGCACGTTGACCCGATGACTTTACCTATATAAAGTACACAGTCATCGCTTTTACCTAATATGTAAAATGTGGAGACAAATGTATACACATCAGAATTATATATTATATCCAAAAAGTATAGTAATAATAATTTATTTAGAAATATTAGATATGTGAAATTAACTCTCAAAGAAATATTCCAAACTAAATATTTAAAAAAAAGTGTACTATTAATTAATAAAATTACATTATACATAAGTTCAATTAATGGTGTGACTCTTACAACAACAACAATAGCAAGTCAGATAACATTATTGGTTATTATATTAAACAAATAGTAAGTAAAGTAAGAACTACAACAGTTGAGGTGAGGTTGATCGCTTTTGGTATTATATTATATTATATTATATTATATTATATTATATTATATTATATTATATTATATTATAGATCACCTTATTAATTACAAAGGAATTTCACAATTTGCAGTGGACAGTAAATAAAATATAATAATAATAATAATAATAATAATAATAATAATAATAATAATAATAATTATTATTATTATTATTATTATTATTATTATTATTATTATTATTATTATTATTATCTTTTTTTTTAGAATATAAAAAAATATATAAAAATTTAGAATATAATAAGAACTACATTCCATACCATATCACAATATGTCATATACAGCATTGGAAAAAAAAAATAAGAGACCACTTATAAATTATGAGTTTCTTCGATTCTACCAAATGAAAAACCTATGGAAAATAATCAAGAGGAAGATTTTTGCACCAGGAGTGGCATAAAATTTTTCAATAAATATATATATATATGGAATATGAACAAGAGGAAGATGATCACAAGCCAACAAACAAAGCTGATTTTTGCACCAGGAGTGGCATAAATATATATACAGTATTTACTGTAAACTCCTAAATTAATGGACAAGAATCCTGGAATCCGATTCATTGGAATCGACTCTCGTTTTCCTAACGCCTGTAACTGGGGAATCGGCTCGATTCTTTTGTGAGTCGACTCCGAGTCGGGCCTTAGTGTCGGACAAAAGCGAGCGGCGCTGCTCGGTTATTTCTGTATGTTTATAGATATTTATAGTGTGTGAATCGCGCTGTAAGGCTGAGGGAAGAAATAGTTGGAGTTAATTTTATTTACTGGGTGTTTTATTTCTCGGTGTGTGAGTGAGCGAGGCCGTCCCTCCCCCTCTTTTAATGTGAAGTTGCCCCGGAAGGGTCCGGGCTCGGAGCTGCTGACCTGAGCCAGCGCAGGGTTTCGGGCTTTAGCTCAGATTTGGGGGTTTATTTTCGGGGAAACGGTTGGTGTGTGTAACCCTGCGGGGGCGGTGTTATCAGTGCTGGGCTTACCGGGCTCGGGTGGGCCGTTAACGGGCCGGGCGGTTCGGGAAGGTTCGCGGGAGCGCGGTTATTTGAACGCTAATGCTAGATGCTAGCTAATGCTAACCTTTGTATCGGTGTGGGCTTCGCTAGTTAGCGTTTAGCCGCTGTTTCTGACCTGCTGGGTGTTTAGATTAATATATTTGGAGTGTTTAAGAAGCAGTTTAGGTGCATTTGATCCGAATTAGGCTGTAAATAAACCGGTTCTGTTGTATTCGGGGCGGGTGTGTGGTTGCAGAGCTGATAGCTGCGTGTTAGCAGGCTAGCCTCCGCTAGCTCTTTTTCATTCACTCTCCGGAGGCGTGTTGGAGTCCGACACTGAAAAATGTCAGATTTTGACGAGTTTGAGAGGCAGCTGACCGAGAACAAACAAGGTAAGATCTGCTCTGTATTACAGTAACTTCTATTTAACAGCTTGAAGCTCATCTTCTGTTGTTTAGCGAGCTAAAGCTATCCAAAGCTACAGCCCATGTGTCTGTGGTTTAACACTGCAGAGCAGCTGCAGCTCAAACTGCCCTCATCCATATTCACCTGCCTGTAATAGCTAACCTGCTAAGCTAACCCTGTGTACACACTCTGTTTATTAGCTAAGTGAGGTTAACTAACTGCATTTATTAGTATTAAATTGTATTAATGCTTTCAAACAGGGCTGGACGATATTGGGGGGGAAACAAATTGACATTGCAATCGTTTATTTTTCATGTGATTTATGAACATTACCAGTCAAAAGTAAAAAAAAAAATACCACTTTAAATTAAGTGTTTTTTTCCTCATTTTAAAAAGTCCTACATTTGAAAATTAATCAAACAACCTTTATTTTCACTCGGGAATACATTGAGGGTGACCCTTATTTACAATGTTGCCGAGCTTTAACAGTTTAAAAGGGATTGAAAACATTTAATAAGAATTTAGAAACAATAAGGAACAACATAGTAAAAAAAATACTGTAATAAAATGAATAGAAAAAAATAAATAGAAAATTCAAAAAGACCAAACAAATAAATTCACACAAAGTAAATAATTTATAAATAATAAAATAATGAAAAAGATATAAAAGATAATAGTAAAAGTAATAGGAAAAAAATAGTATAATTATAAAAAAGATAATAAATGATACAATTTATAGTAATGAACTAAGAACATAGGAATCATAAAAAAACATAAGAATGAAGAAATAAATAAAAATAAATAAAACAATTTAAAATAATAATAATAAGATAAACTCATTTAAAAAAACTAAATAACAGGATTTCTTATAGGGATTAGAATGAATACCAAAGTCATCCGAACAATGAGAGAAAAACATATTTTGTATTATATATTTTTCATGATTTAGTGACCTGGAATGGCTTTCAGTTAACAGCTCTGCAGAACTTGACAAGAGTTAATTGCTTACATTTCTTGTCCTCTTAATGTAGTTTAATGTTTGAGAGCTTCAGTTGTGTTATAAAGAGGTAGAGTTGAAGAAATAAAGGTCACTCATTCGAAAAATAACTTTAATAAATGTAAAAGTTTCCTCAAGTGTAGTTGCAAAGACCATTAAAAACGCTATGCTAAAACTGGCCCTCGTCATTTTACTTATTAAAGTCCCAACTTATTAAAGCATGGGAACGAGATCCTAATGCATAGCCACAACTCATTAAAACAAGATAATTAAGTTGTGGGGACAATTTATATGATCAGGATTGAATATTCTCATTCCCATGCCTGGAGTCATGATTTCTTTTGTGTTCCATAATGGTGACTTCAGTGTTCATTTAATGTAGGAAAAAAAATAAATAAAAACATTGACTGAGAAGGTCAAAAAAAGGTCATCACCTGGATTTAACTAAGCACATAGGTAAGAGCCTCCCATTGGATAGTTACTGAATGAGTGGCCCTAAACAGCTCCAGTTTGCTAGGAGACATAAAAATTGGACTCTGGAGCAATGAAAAAAGGTGTGATGAGTCCAGAGAGATGGAGCATCAGGGTCAGAATCAGAAGAGAGGTGGCTGAAGTGATGCACCCATCATGCCTAGTGCCTACTGTAGAAGTCTGTGGCTGCACTGATATGATCTAGGGTTGCTGCAGTTGTTCAGGTCTAGGTTCAGCGATGTTATGAGCTCAAAGAATGAGATCAGCTGACTTCCAATGGATTTTTATGTCCTGATGGCATGGGCATGTTCGAAGATGACAGTGTCAGGATTCATGGGGCTGGAATTGTGAAAAAGTGGTTCAGGGAGCATTGGATTGATCATCATTTTCACACATGGATTGGCCACTATAGAGCCCAGACCTTCACTCCATTGAGAATGTTTGGGATGTGCTGGAGAAGGTTTTGCACAGTGATACAAATCATCAATTCAAGATCTTGGGGGAATTAATGCAGCTCTGGACAGAAATAAATGTTGTGACATTGCAGAAGCTTGTGGAAAGCTTGTCGTAATCAAGCTAAAAGCAGTCCAATGCTATACTAGAATTTTTGACCTTTATTTTGCCAGGCAGTTTATATATATTACTCAGTTTAGCAAGCTTGTATAGAAGTACGAAAAGCATTAATGCACTAATATGATGATCATTTTCGTTTTAGTTATTTTAGTTTTACATCACTCTGTTCATTACATTGATAAAGGTTCCCACATGGGAGTATTATCAACACCATATCATAATATCAACACCTGCTTTAGTATGGGTTTCTGGCTGATTCTTCAAACTGGCTAACTAGATCTGAACAATTTTCTTCACAATAAGAAGTTCTTCTTTCTTTTTAGTGTGTATATATATGTTAACTTGTATCTGTTCTACTGATATATGTTGCTGGAAGCTCTTATACTGAAGATACAGAATATTAAATGATGTGTCTGAAATGGTATGTACATCGTTTTCAGCTGACAGAGATAAGGAGAACAAGCACCACCGGCGCAGCAGCTCGAGGAGTCGGAGCCGGGACCGGAAGCGGAGGAGCAGAGACCGGGAGAGGAGAGGCAGCAGGGAGCGCGGACATGCGGACAGCAAGGACCGCAGACACAGACGGAGGTATACCTCACACTACAGCTTTAATCCATCATTTATCATTCATAGCTTTCTTTTACGTTAGTCGGGGTGTGTTGTGGTCTAGTAGCAGTGCTGTATGTCCTGGACAAGCTGCTTTTTAATTTTGTTATTTCAGCAATTACTTTGATACTGTACCTCCCCTGTCTAAAAGTCTAAAACCTTTTAATCAATCTTTTTTTTTTTTACTGGCGTTGTTGCCATGTGGGTCAGCCAGACCTGACTCTTCCTGTACCAGTTTTTTCCAGTTTTCAAAAGTCATTTGAAGGCGTAGGAAACAGTACTCACCGCTCTCTGGCTTCATCTCTAATATTTCTAAAGAAAAGACTTCTACTTTTAATAGTAAGAGTTCTCTGTGTTTCTGTGTCTATTTCTAGTTATTATGATAAAAATGTAAATGTGCTGTAAGTATGTAAATGTTGCAGTAGATAGTAACAGCAATAACACCATCTGTTCCAGCACTACAGACAAAGGCTTTGTAAATTAACATTTTTTAAAAATCCATTTCTAAAGCACAGTTTCCATTGCTACTTAACAGCTGTATGCTGTTAGCCAATTTAGGCATACTAAAGTCTATAAATTATTTTTAAAGGCTCTGGCAAATGGCAAAAATAAAGAGGAAAAATGGGGCGTTCTAAGACTTTTGGCTGTTAGCGTATCTCATTATACACATCATATCCCAAGTCATATCCCAAGTTTCTTGCCAATTCCCAGCCTCATCAGCTAATGTCTTTAAACACATGCAAACATGTACATAGCTGGACCTGAGCCTGCTGGAGATTATGTAAGAAATGTGAGGCTTGTTATTGAGATGATTGATGGTTTCAGGTGAGTTGGAGGAGGTATATATGCTCTATATGTCGAGGAGGAGTATAGCAGGAATGTGCTGAAAACAAATGTATGTTCTGTATTTACATTTACTTGTACTGCATTTAGCTGACTGTTATTCAGATCTTGTCTTTGTGAATCAGTTATTCAGGTAGTATGAATATAGAGTTAGACTGTTATAGACTTATTATTCTGAGTATTAGTTGCAGAATTACAAAAACATTTTTGTAGTGATCAGCTTTTACATTTAGCTTGAGGGGGTTTTATGCATTTGCCAAATATACAAAATGTACTTTTTAAAAATGAACTTTCCTGCTAATATAAAAAAGATAATTAAAACATCTTTTTATAATTTGTAATCAATTTCAGTGATTTTTTTTAATCAGTGCCGATAAGCCTGCATTTGAAACATGTTTTATCTGGCAACCTTGGTATCAGATTGCTTTTATTTACAAAGCTGTGAAAATAATCATCTACAAGGTACTCACACAAAGTAAAGTGCACAGTATTTACCATATTTTTTTGCACTATAAGGCTCACTTCAAATCCTTAAATTTTTTCAAAAAATTAAAATATTCTGGTGTACCATATGTATGAATTTAACCAGTCAGGTATTTAAAAGCAGTAAAGCCACTCCACTGAAGTGCAGCATTATACAGGAGTTTCAGTAAAGTTTCTCCAGCAGCGAGGCTGGAGCAATATTAGCATTAGCCGCTAGCCGTTCAGAAATGAGTATATCAAACTGTAGCCTGCGTGTTTACTGTGTTAAAACAAGCTACGTGTGACTAAGCGCTAGCTGATAGCACCCTGGCTTACCGGAACACTCGGGGTTCCTCAGTGTAGTGCTGTCGAGCGGCATTTATTAGCACTAGGCGCTGCTAAAACCTTAACGTTAGCTATTTTAATTTACTTTTCCTCCTACTGCACGTGAAGGTTCAAATAAAAATTTATTATTAAGTTTTATCATTTTTTATTTTTCAATGTTTTATAAAATTTGGTAGCATGATTTTTCAGTAGGGTGTCAGTGCTGCAGAATCAATGCAGCAGAAACACTGTTAATAAATGAGTGTTTATCGACTGTCCTTGAACAACAACTTGGTCCGTGTTCTAAAAATTCTGCATGTTGTCTCTCTGCACTCAGTCGCTCTCCACACCGCGAGAAGAAGAAGATTAAAGTGAAAAAGTACTGGGACGTTCCTCCGCCGGGTTTTGAACACATCACGCCCATGCAGTACAAAGCCATGCAAGGTGAGGGCAGTATGGACTAAAACATGATGTTGTAATGGGCAGATACAGTAATAGTAAACTATTTGGTGGTGTAAAAATGATTGATGTATGAAGTGTCAAAGTTTTATGTTTTGCAATACAATTTAGATTCTCAAAAGTCATAGCTCATGATGTGCGTCATCAGCAGCCAGAGTCCGAGAGAGCACAATTGGCCAGCTCTCTCTGGATGTGTACAGTAAATGGCACTCTCTCCTGTGTTGTTCAGCACAGGCTTCTGTTAGCTGATGTATCAGGACCTGGGATCTGATGCTTTCTTCACAGCATGTTGGCTGCCATTATATGCTGCAGTTTGTTGGCAGCAGAAGTCTGACTTGACATGAATCAAAAGAGGCGTGTGCTAGTCTTAAAAAAAAAATGTTAACACCTCTTTTCTTAGATTTATGGCTGTATTGTTCTTTTTTACAGTTTTTTAATATTTGATTAAAAAGTTTGTAATATGCTGTAAGGCTGCAACTAACGCTTATTTTGATAACCAATTAATCTATCTTTTTTTTTTTTTTTTTTTTTTTTAGTTAACCGATTATTAATCAGACCAAAGGGGGAAATTTTATTTAATAAACAAATGTATTTTTTAATTATTATTATTATTATTATTATTATTTTTATTTCTAATTGCATAAGCAAAAGTATGTCTAAGCTACTTATTAATATTAATTAACACTGGTTAGGACTTTAATAATCATTACAACATTTTAAACTTTTAAACATCCTTAAAAATTCTTACATTTTTTTTAAATATAATTTTATATAAAAAAAAAATTGTATCCCAATTTTTTGTATCATCCCTTACTTCAATTTACACGGCCAATTACCCAACCCACTCATTGGGCCAATTGTGCTCTCTTAGGGGTTTGGTAGCCCATGGCAAGCTACATGAACAGGATTCAAACCAGCGAGCTCCTGATTATAGTGGCCGGGGTCTAGCCCGCTGGACCACTCAGAGCCCCCCAAAATTCTTACATTTTATTAATGTGTAATAATGGTTAATTAGTGTCAATTAATGATAAGTTGAGATGTTAGTTAACCTTTTATCAATGTTTATTACTGCTATCAGTAGTAAGTTCTGATATAGATTTCAATGGGTTATAAACTGGTGTCTCTCTTTCTGTCCTCAGCTGCTGGACAGATTCCTGCCACTGCCCTTCTCCCCACAATGACCCCTGAGGGTCTGGCCGTGACCCCGACTCCGGTGCCTGTTGTTGGAAGCCAGATGACCCGTCAGGCTCGGCGACTGTATGTGGGAAATATCCCTTTCGGCATCACAGAGGCGAGTATCTCTGAGTGCATTCCCACGCGACCAGCCAATAATCTTTCAGGAAAACTTAATATGTGTGATTCATGATTAATATTTCAATTGTTTCATTTTGTTCTTAGAGTAGACTGAGAGAAGTTTTATTGTTTTAATTTTTTAAAATAGTTTCAAAATAGATGTGCAATTTTTATCTATTTATTTATTTGCATTTACAGTAAAGCTAAAACCAACTAAAAAAAGTGTTAACCTTTTATGTTTGCTTGTATTTGTGATGTTAATACATGTGTGTCTTCATATTTTAACAGGAGTCCATGATGGACTTCTTCAACGCTCAGATGCGGCTGGGTGGCCTGACTCAGGCTCCAGGAAACCCAGTACTTGCTGTCCAAATCAACCAGGACAAAAACTTTGCCTTCCTGGAGGTATGTCTTTAGATTTTTTGAGTCCCTGGCCAATACTTTGGCAATTCAGTAAAAAAAAAAAAAAAAAAAAAGTTGTTTTTTAAGGGTTTTTGAATATGTTTTATTATTAATAAAGCAAAGGTATTAAAACCATTATTTATTATAAAATAAATGTTACCATTACCATTTTCACTTAAGTATATTAAATCAGACAGAAACACCTTGTCACAATTCTCAGAGTACACTGAAGCAACTCAGTTTAGAAAAAACTGTAAGAATGCATTTTTTAAAAGTAAAAATATAAAAGTATAAGAATTAAAAGTTTTATACATGTTCTACTTGAAAATATTTCTAGTGAATCTGTTAAAATAATGCATATGTTTTTAGTATGACAATTTTGCAGACAAAGAGTGAGAGAAGTATATTAGCAGTGTTGTGGCTAATTTTACATTGTGCATCCCCAATCAAATGTTAAAATCATTAAAAATGAATGAAAGAATGCTGGAAGGATTTTGGGACGTCTGATTTTGGGTGCTTGTGTCTCTTCAGTTCCGCTCGGTGGATGAGACGACGCAGGCCATGGCGTTTGATGGAATCATCTTCCAGGGACAGAGTTTAAAGATCCGCCGACCACACGACTACCAGCCTCTGCCGGGCATGAGTGAAAACCCCAGTGTGTACGTGCCAGGTGAGTGGAGTTTCAGGATGGCAACACCAGGTAGCTCTGGTGTTACTGAGAGGGAATAAATATAAAACATCACAGCCATAGCATAGCATAGCGTAGCATAGTGCACCATCTTCAGCGTTGTAGATCTTTAGTGCAGCAGTTTTGCTCAGAAAAGTCATACATTTAAATAAACCACTTTGGCTACATTTACATTAGAAGCCCCATTGCACATTTCATGTATTTATTTATTTATTTATTCATTCATTCATTCATTTATTTGATTTCTCTGACTGCATAGTTCACATTCATATACGTGATCCTTATTTCTTGGTGAAGATGACGTGATCCAGATGGAGGTATGAATCTAATGCAGGACTATGTGGAAAGTTGGAATGCACCAGGATAAATATTTTAAACATTTTTGCTGTCTTGTTCAACTAACAAATGCCAAGACTAAGTTAGCTCAGCTAATGTTACTATCCTAGTCCAGTAGAACTTGTGTCTTTCAGCTGATAAACTAACAGTTTTTGAAACCAATAGCAAGTGATACCAAGAGTAAAGAAGGTGATGTTAAAAGCTTTATTTTAGTGCTGGGCTCGGTGTAAATTTTCCTTTCGGTATGCGTTTTTTACATACTGCCATACTGCCAGAGGCGCTAAAGAGCACTGAGTAGAACAGCACAACTACAAAAGCACACTGGTACAGCTTGCTAGTTAACGCTAGCCAGTTAGCATAACAAGCTAACACACCGGAGGGAAGGTAGCTCAGCTCTGTGCAGTCAAATGCTAGTCTCGCTCTGTACTACCTGAAGAAACATTGTCATATGAGAACAGCTCCTGCTGCTGTTCCACACTGTATGAGTGTTTTTATCCGAGTAAAATAAAAAAAAAAAACAACAGCAAACGACCAAAGATTTTGCAATTATTTACTCAGAGAAAAAGAGAGGAATGGAATTATGCAATCCATCCACAGCTCAGACAAAAAGTTTCTCTTGTTCCCCCAGACGTGCCCAGAATCAGTCCTGGGTACAGAATCATTTAGCAGCAGAAGTGATAAAACGCCTTGAAACACTGGATACGAGGTGCATAAAAAAAACTAAAAAAAACTTGAAGAGCAGTTACTATAACCCTCTTTAAAATATAATAATCGTGTAGCTTGAGGGATATATATTTTTTTATGTTTCACTGGAAAAATTAAGCAATTGTAATTGATGAACAGCTACTTAATTACTTTGTACTTTTAATAATAATTAATTTGATACTAAATTGTCTAACTTGTGCATTGGAGTGCATTTGAGAAATATCTTTGAGTACTTACATATTGAGTATTTTAGGTCCATTCATAGTGTTTATGGAACAAGTTAAAGGAGGTTGTTGGCGTTTTAGGGTCTATGGTTTACTTTTTTTGTTGTTTTTCTGCTGATAAAGTTAGATTTTTTTTCATATATCTTATAATTTTGTGGAACGGAGTAAACTCAATACTAATCAAAGCCCTCATTTAAAGCCTTAATGTTTTTTTATAATATGCACTCCAGTAGAGTAAGTTTATAAAAAAGAAAAATACGATGATATACAGTGAAACCGTTTTGAACGTTTTTCAGTGTTGGTGGTAACTGCAAATATTTTGTGAAACGTTGGTATTTGTATGCAGCTTTTCCCCTTCCCCTCACAGCATTTCTGTCCCTAGCACTTAGTAGCACTTGTAGTGCGGTGCAGTTACATTGAAATTTTGAGTTTTTTACAAATTTTTATAACCAATATTGTTGGGTCTTTTTACTGAACACGAAGGTTGAAGGTTAATGTAAGGTTTTTAATTTTATTTGAATTTATTTATTTATTTATTTTCAGTTGCAAAAATTGTGGTGCATCCCTATGTTTTACTTTAAGCTTTTACAAGACTTTGTGTCCACACTGCTTAAAGAATCTGGTTCACAGTAGTTAAGTAAAAATTCAGATTTGTACCACTTTAGGCTGGTAATGTGAACGCAGCCATTGTTTCAAATGCATTGTTTGTTTGTTTTTGTTTGTTTGTTTTTGTTTTAATATTGGAAATATTTTATCTGCTCAAACAAAGTAGCTCCAGCAGCTTAGAGTAAAGTACTCGTTGTTGTTCCTTAGCAACCAGAGGTCCGCAGAGTTCTGCAGGTATGGTGAAAATAACATGCTGTTATCAGATTTAGAATCACAGGTAGAAACACATTTTACAGTCATTTTACAGTCATCAGCTTCCGCGAACAGAACTAACTGCTGTATAAATGTAAAGGTCTCTCTGTTCCACCAGGCGTCGTCTCGACCGTTGTGCCCGACTCGGCTCATAAGCTTTTCATTGGCGGTCTGCCTAATTACCTCAACGACGATCAGGTTGGTTGTGTTGCGTGATCACCCTCTCAGCCTGCTGTTTGATCTAACCTTGAGTTTAATGTACATGTTTAATAAACCCTTGATTCCAGCTGTTTTCCCCTTTTTGTTGGAGTCAGTCATGAACGTTCAGTCCCGTCTGTGCAAGTCTGCTTTTTAGTTTTATTTCAGCATTTATTTGTGATTTTTATTTATTTTTATATGTTTTGGGCTGTAATCCTGCTAAATGCTACTGATGTATTATGATGGTGTATCAGGTGAAGGAGCTGCTGACATCGTTTGGCCCTCTAAAAGCCTTTAACCTGGTGAAGGACAGCGCTACTGGCCTCTCGAAAGGATACGCCTTCTGTGAATATGTCGACGTCAACATCAGCGACCAGGTGATGATAAGAGTGGTGCAGATTCATTGATGGGTCCAGTATTTAGGCTTGATAAAATTTAAATCAAATTGTTTTTATGATAGAAAATATTTAAATAATGGTGATTATTATTTTTTACCTATTTTTGATACTTCAATATCGGTCAGTCAGAGACACATTAAGCCCGTAACAACATTTCAGTGTTCTGAGTTTTATAACTGAAGACCTGAGCAACATATATAACAATATATAATATAATATACACATCATAGCATATACAGCTCTGGAAAAAAAATAAGAGACCACTAAAAAATGATGAGTTTCTTTTATTTTACCAAATTGAAAACCTCTGGAATATAATCAAGAGGAAGATTTATGATCACAAGCCATCAAACCAAGCTGAACTGCTTTAAGCCTTGAGGGAGCATAAATGGCGCTCTTTCCTCTCATCACTCCAAAGGGTGATGGCGATCAGCATAAGGCATCTGTGAGCTGATGTATCGGAACAGAGTCGCTGCTCTTTCCTCTGAGTGCGCTGTGACTCAGCAATGCTAGCAGTTCAAAAAGAGGTGGAGTCTGACTTAACATTTATCGGAGAACGCATGTGCTAGTCTTCACCCTCCTGGTGTTGGGGGGGGGGGGGAGTCGTAATGAGTGGGTTGGGTAATTGGCCTTGTAAATGGGGGAGAAAATGGGATAAAATATATAATATGTTATAAATAAAATGATGTATAATAATAAATAAAAATTACAAGAATATTTTAATGTGCTGAGTTTAACTGAGAGCTTTAATAGAGGTAAGAAATAATAATAATAATAAAAATAATAAAAAATATATATATATATATATATATATATATATATATATATATATATATATATATATATATATATATATATATAAACTTTGGACATATCATCCTGCCCTAGTGTGACTGATTGGTACGTAAATTGATAACGTTATTGTTAAATTTTGTGTGTTCTGGCAGGCTATCGCTGGGCTCAATGGAATGCAGCTGGGTGACAAGAAGCTCCTGGTCCAGAGAGCCAGTGTTGGATCTAAGAACACTTCGCTAGTGGGTGTAAGTAAACAACATTTATTAATATGGGTGGGCTCTGTGGGAACACACAACATCACAATACTGCATAGATATGTTTTGTCCTGTTTCTACTTCAGAAATGTCTGCAAAAACAATCTTTCAAAAATAGTACAGTACCAGTTGTAGATTAAAATTAAAAACAATTGAGGGACACATATGAAATATGTAATAAACTGTTTTAAGGGTTTGGCCTCCACAATCCCCTGATCTAAACCTGATCCACTTAGATGGTGATTTGGGATGAGCTGGAGCTTCACTGTATAAGTACCATATTGTTTGCACTATAATTTTTCCCAAAAATCATCAGTGTGCTTTATAATCAGGTGCACCTTATGTATGAATTTTACCAGTCAGATTGTAAGGAGCAGTAAAGCCACTCCACTGAAGTACAGTGTTATACAAGTGTTTCAGTAAAGTTTCCCCAGCATTCAGCAGCATAAGCATTAGTCGCTAAGTGCTAACTCCTTCGCCAGTCAGAGATGGGTATTATCAGCCTGTAGCCTGCTTCTAACTCCGACTAGCAGTGCTGGAGCAGCTTTAGCAGCTAATTGCCCTAAGCGATAGCTCTTTTGCGGTTCAGTGGTGATGGTTAGCTGCTAATGCTAATGCTGCTGCATTAAAAAGCACTTTACTTACCCAAAAAATGAGAGAATTCAGGAGAGAATTATGTGTAGGTTAACATTCAGCGATCATATGACTGTAAAAGAAAATGTTTTTCTTTTAATGAGTTAGTTTTGTTTACTCGGCTTAGCTTTATTTAAGTTACCCATTACATTTGTGTTGATGGAATTTAATTGCTGCCATTTATTTTGCCCCTCCATCTGCAGACCGGTATGAACCAGACGCCGGTGACGCTGCAGGTTCCAGGCCTGATGAACAGCTCCATGAATCAGATGGGAGGAATCCCCACTGAGGTTCTGTGCCTGATGAACATGGTGTCCCCTGAGGAGCTGCTGGACGACGACGAGTATGAGGAGATCGTGGAGGACGTCCGAGAGGAGTGCAGTAAATACGGACAGGTGAAGAGCATCGAGATCCCGCGGCCTGTCGACGGCCTGGAGGTGCCCGGCACGGGGAAGGTACGCCACTCCCTCACAAGCTTCTCAAGCTTCTCATCACCCAGCTGCATTCTATTGAGCCCAGCAATAGCCTGCCATAACCCACAAGAAGACATTACCGTTAGCATTAACATTAGCATACTACTTGACTTTGCTTGACTTGACTTATTTCACAGAACTAGGAAAATTATATATAAATGGTCTTACTTTCAAAATTTTTCTATTACATGTAGATACATGTGGATTGTACTGTCTGCTACATGTAGATACATTATCTACTACTGTATAATAATATTAAAGACTTAGACTATGACGAAATTCAAATGCAGTTATGTAGTAGACAAAAAACCCAACCCAGGTGATTTGGGATGAGTTTGAACGCAGAGTGAAGGAAAAGCAGTAGAGAAAGTGTATATATGTGTGTGTGTTTTAAGAGAGAGAGAATGGGTAAGAGAAATAGTGACACTGTGTTGACAGTATGGAGGAAAAATTAAGCGTGGGTGAAAGTAGTATATAGCTCAATTGGTAGCTAACTGGCTGGATTAGCGTCTGTGCTAGCACACTCGATAACTGGCCAAAAATGTGTAAAAAAATCTACGGATTTGGTTATTCACCCATTATTACAAGAATGCCTATATTTACTAAAATACATTTGTTGTTTCTTAATTTCTCTGTCTGTTTCTATGCCATTGTAGATTATATCTTGTCCTGTCTCTTTCTCAGATCTTTGTGGAGTTCATGTCGGTGTTTGACTCTCAGAAGGCCATGCAAGGACTCACAGGAAGGAAGTTTGCCAACAGAGTTGTGGTGACCAAATACTGCGACCCAGACGCCTACCACCGCCGAGACTTCTGGTAGAGAGAGGGAGAAACAGAGCAGAGAGAGAGAGAAAGATGGAGAGTGGAATGAAGAGGAGTGTGTGGTATTTCCAGTCCGCTGTCCCTTTTCATGCTTTGTAGGTCACAGGGACGTGGGTGGAGTGGAGTGAAGGTTTTAGGATAAGCGTTAGGGCAGGTGTAGGTGTTCACAGAACACTTATTCTGCACCCGGCGGCTGTTTGGTTGGTATGAGTATAACTGGGGTTTATACCTTTTTTCCTCCATGCTAACAACGTTTAATTAAAACTCATGTAGGGCTTGAGGTGTGGTGCAGCACATATTTCAACAAAACAAAAAAAAGTGGAGAAATAAGTTAGCCCCGCTATGAGTATTAGGAGAAAGTATTACATTTACGGTTTACCTCATTTAACTCCATATACACTCTAATTTACCAATACGTTTGGATGCTTTACTTTAGCTTAAAGACTAATGTCGTTAACAAATAAATAAAGCTTATACCCACATTAAGCAGTGGCAATGCTGTAAAAACACTATTTCCTATTATTGGTAACACTTTACAATAAATGGATGTGACCTCAGTAATTTTTTTTATTTAATAATTGGTATATTGTCTATTAGGTTTTTGTTTTTCACATATATAACAGTGAACAGTAATTTAGGCAGTCATGCAATACCAGAGCTATGATTAAATAAAATCTGTCACCTTTAAAAGGGTATAATTGCTCGGTTATACTATTCTTTTATGAATATATCAGTGGCATTTAATGTATCGTCCCAAAACATTATTCTTGTGACAGAAAAACTCTGAGGTATTGTAGAGGATTGTATACATCTTGCAATATATTGAGTGTCACAGAATTACAATATTGTGATATCATTTTCATGTGATGCCCTGTGATTCCCACTCCTAGTCAGGGTACTCCTACCAACCTGGCACCTATAAGCTTTTATTACTTATTAGCGACCTTAGCCTCGTAGCTTCAGCACAAAACTAAAGAAGCTAGCTCCAGATACCAAACAGCTTTTGTCCAATCACCTATAAACTGAATTTAGGCTAAAACTCTCACAAAACTGCCACTTTTCATCATCATAAAGCTCACTCACGCTCACTCCTCTTTGATCTGCACACAGAAAGGGTTGGGATTAGCAGTGGGACTGAGAGAGAGCGAGGAGTCCAGGAGGTTTCCTGCGTTTTTTCTTTTTTCTAACAACATCCAAAAAGATGCAGAGAGGAGACCGGTCGAGATGTGTCCGTATTTATGAATTAGACTGTTCAGTTGTTATTAAAAAAAAAATGTTAGAATGAATTGACTATGAATAGAGAAATAAAGGCAGATAAAGGAAAAGTTGTGTGAAAAATGACATGAGTGTGATTAATCCTGAACCCCAGATTTAGATGGTTAGCTAGAGTCATGGTTTACTCTCTGACAGATGCTTCTTTGTTTGCAACAGGAGATGCTAGGCTAACGATGCTAACAGACACTGGACTTGGGGCCCAATCCTATTTCACCACTTGGCCCTACTCCTCTGTTTTGCTGGAGGGGTAGGGGGAAGTGTTAGGGCTACATGGCCGATCAAATAGGATTTTTTCAAAGGCACACTCAAAACAGATGGATATGAAAATCACTGGTACGATAGCAGCAAAAGTGACCAAAGAAACTAACAAATGAGTATTTTCCTCGTAAAAAAAATATGATAACCACTGTATTATATTAGACTATATTATAGTGTAATGTGCAGTTTTCCCATTCAGTATATTGTGATTATTGTGTTGTGAAACTGTAAGCGATATAATCACAATATTGCAAATGTTAGTTAAAAAAAAAAAAAAACTCCTAAAAGTTAGCATTTAGAACAGTGAGATATAGTGGGATATAGTGACCGAATACAACGCTGCCATCTAGTGGCCGGAGTTAAAACACAACACTAAATGAACCACCAATCTTCACATGTAAAAAATACTACTAATAATTGATACCTTTTAGGATATAAATACATTATTGAATTTTTTTTTTTTTTCAATTCAAAAAACGATATTGGTTTGAAATTGATTGATTGAAATTGGTGACCGTACAGTCTGCGTCTAGTGTTGGTTAGCCTGCTTTAATAAGCCTAGAATCTCCTGTTGTGGTCTAAAGAAGCTCACATCACTTACAAACCGTGTCTCTGGACTGAATCTGAGTGTGTCAGTGATCAGTGATGTTCACACCAGATCAGATCAGATCAGTGATTTTACACCAGACAGTTTCTGTAAACAGTGTCTTTCTCTGTGTGTGTATATATAAAACAAGTCTCAGTACAGAAACAGGCTACTGCATATGTTTATTATAGGATTGTGTCAGTGTTTCTTTTCTCATTTTTTTCCCTTTCATTTTCTTATCAGAATGAAGTGTCTGCTCGTTTAATTCTCTCTCCCGTCCCTCTTTTATCCCCCTCTTTTTTTTTTCTTCTTTTTTTTTTTGGTTTACTGTTTTCTTTCGTCCTGATTCAGTCTAACCCAGCAGGAGGGAAATGAACGTCTTTTCTTTCTTTTTTTCTTCTCCCTTTGTCTTTCTTTCTTTCTTTCTTTCTTTCTTTTTTATATGCATTCTGTATCTAACTGTCTACTGCTGTTTTTTAAAACTGTAATAAGCTGAGCGAGTTGATTTAATACGATGATGCCGTTGTACGAGGACCAGTAGAATTATTTGGCATAATAAAGTCAAAGCGTTCAAACGTGTTTTCTGCACAAACATTTCCTCTTATTGGTGTGTGTACATGTATGTGTGTGCGTGTTTCGTATGTGTGTGTTCAAAAGAGTGTTTCACAAAGCAGGATTTTTCAGGACTGTCCAGTTGGAATGTCCCGCTGTCTCCGTTCTCCTCCTTTTGGACAGGCTTGACTCTGGACTTTCTGGCTTAACTGAACAGTTCTGCTGTGTGAAGTACCCGCCCAGATCCCAGGCCAGCGCTAACTAGGTAGCTTCAGCTTCTTTTGGACCTTTGGTCTGCCCTGGCAGAAATGTAGTCAGGCTAATTCACCTGAGAATGGAATGTGTGACTGTGTGTTTGGGGCAGTTATCATTTTTGCTATGTTTTCAGGTTTTTTTTGTTTTTCTTTCTCTGAGAATGTGTTTCTCAAATTCATAAATAAAACCTAAAAACAAAAAAAACGTTTTGTGGTAGTATATACTTTCTTTACAGGATTTACACTCCCAAGTCATGGGACAGCAGTATGCAAATCGTTTGCAACACCGGAAAATCATGGTTTGTTTGCACTTTATTTTAATAAATCCTCAATGATTTTTTTTTTTTTTTTTTTCCAGCACGTCCTTAAAAAGTCTTTGTCTTACATTAAAATCCAGTTCTACAATATATTATACATTTTCTGTGGGTTTAAGGTTAGCAGAGAGCTAGCTAACATTAGTGGAGAGTTAACTAACATTACCGGTAAGAGAACTATACCGGTGAGAGAACTAAGGTTAGCGGAGAGCTAGCTAACATTAGTGGAGAGTTAACTAACATTACCGGTGAGAGAACTAATGTTGGTGAGTAGAGCTAGCCAACGTTCCCGGAGAGAGGAATAAGGTTAGTGAGGAGAGCTAGCTAACATGCTAACATACTACTGTTAGCGGCAAGCTAGCAGATAACTAACTAGATAACTGGTAAGCTGAGAGCTAGCTAACATACTAACATTAGCGGACTGTTCTGCATCGTCAGCAGTTGTCTCAGGTTCACTATCGTTTCGCCCCTTAACCTTTACGCTTCACTTGAGTGGGGCAGCGAAGGATGATTAGCTTTAACTTGCAGAAGTTCTGCCCCTTAACCTTTACACTTCACTTGAGGGGGCCAGCGAAGGATGATTAGCTTTAACTAGGTTCCAACTGTGGGCTCTTTCTAACCACAGCCGTCTTAAGTTGGTCTCAGCCGCCAGGCACCGATGTTGCTGGGAAACCTCGACCGACTACTTCAGTGGGATAAGTATGTGCACGCCAACATTTGATAACAGCCTCGTCAATCAAGTCCTGGTATTCTGCTGTTTTTTCTAGCAAGTAGCACCAGCAGTATGGTGAGCTCAGCTTGTACTTTAGTCTTGTGTGATATCAATACCATGTCAGGAGGAAGTAAGGTCACATCTTTTGGGAATATACGTTTCTTTTTTAGGTCCACTCGCAACTCCCAATCAGATGCATGCTGTTAAATGGAAGGTCTGTAGCGAACTAGCAAATGTTACAGAGGAGAGAACTAAGGTTAGTGGAGAGCTAGCTAACACATTAACATTAGCGATGAGCTAGCTAACAATACCAGGGAGATAACTTAGGTTCGCGGAGAGCTAGTTAACATTGGCAACAAGCTAGCTGACAAAACCGAGAAGAGAACTTAGATTGGCGGAGAGCTAGCTAACACTAGCGACGAGCTAGCTAACATAACCAGGGAGAGAACTTAGGTTAGCGGAGAGCCAGCTAACAATATCGACAACTTAGGTTACCGGAGCTAAATGGAAGGTCAAAATAAGTCTTTTAAGACTATTAAAAATAAATAATTTAAGGCTGCATTTTACAACACTTTTTAAGTTTGTTTTTGTGCGTTTTTATGTTATCAGGCACCACTTTTACAGATATTGTCAAATTAGATCATGATAAATGAATGTACACTGATAATTATTTATAGAGAAGATACTTCAATGTTTTTCTTTATTATTTTTATCATTAGTGGGAATAGAAGCAGCAATGCAGTGTTAGTAGTAGTATTAGTTTTTAAAACATCACTACAGTTTAATTGACAATTTCCTCTTTTTTACCCCTGTGTGCAGGAAGCTAGAACTCAATCTGAGCAACATGTTTTCATTTTCGTTTTAAGTGTTCTTTTATTATTCTTTATGGTTTCTACATGCTTTTCAGTGTGTTATTTAATGTAATGCCACTTACATATGATTTGTTGGCTCTGTTCTGCATCACAATGACAAAAAACAAAACAAATGGGAAACGTTAAGTTTTCTTCCTAGAAAAAAAAATATGATTACAATTTTGGGATTGAAATTATATTTATTGCGGTCTTAAAAATGATTTAACTTGACTTTTAAAAATGGTGCCAGAACCTCGCAAACATTATACCAACTTCTTATTGACTGACTCTTGCCATTGGCAGAGTCAGATTTTTTACTAGCTTCTGGACCAGTTTATTTACTCACCGTCAGTATGTTGTCACTTCCCTGGGCTACCTTAGGTTAATTCATAAAGCCAAGAGCATAATACTCAGAACTGCTTTCTCTGTGCTGGCTGTTTGTTGTACTGTTCATTCTATAGGTCTTTTTTTCTATTTAATTTTCTATAAGAATTTCAAATCTATATTTTACTTAAACACAATCAAATACAAGACTAAATACAAATTATTTTATTTAATGGACCCTAACTTTTAATGTAGAATTATTGTGCAAAGCAATTAATATTACAAAAAAGTACGATTTAGGCATAATAAAGTTTTGAAGGGGCACATATACTAAATTCAGTTTTTATGTGCTTTTGTGTTTCCAACTGGGCCTTGACTGCTCCTATAAAAACTCCAAGAGGGGGAAAAATGCCATTCCATTCGTTTTGACTGAATATGTTAAAATATTTTGGTGTGTCCAATCATATGAGCTGTTTGGATGCTCCCTTGTGATGTCACAATAAGGAAACCTGCATAGAACCCCTCTGGCCCCTCACCCCTCACCTGTCAACCCCACCAAAGCCCCACTAACAAGATTCACTAGATGAAGGAATGCCAGTTCAGGCATTTTGGTTGAGATCCTCAGACAGTACACAGCAGGATTAGCCAGCAGACTTTCTCTGAGGGAGGGATCTGTACCTACTGTCTGTGGAAACTTAAATATTGAATAATACGTTTTCTGCTTATATTGCGATTAAGCATGAACTAGCTTTTTTTTGTATTGCCCACAGACCTATTAAGTTTAACTATTTTAAGTTTTCAATAATCATTACTTACATAATTTAAGGAAACCTCTTGCCTTAAAAATGTTTTAGGTAAATTTGATTTATCCAGCCTACACAGTAACTCTAACGCTCACGCTTTATCACTTTTTCACATTTCATACTCCCACTCTTTTCGAAAACTCTCTTCTACACATACACACACTCACACACTCACTCACTCACTCACTCACTCTCTCTCTCTCTCTCTCTCTCTCTCTCTCTCTCTCTCTCTGCAGCTGTAACTCCTGCACTCCTAATGTCATTAACAGGTGCTTGTCCAAAATAGATCACTCTCACACATACACACACACACGCGCACATAGTCACATAGCTACACACACATAAACATATGTGGGCTGGCTGACGCACATACTTGTATATTTTTTTGTGCACACACTCGCACTCTCTCTCTCACACACACACACCAGCATTTACACATGATCTCACAAACACACCCAAACCATATTCCCCACTACTCCCCCCCCCCCCCCCCATGTGGACCCCCAGACTGGACCCTCCCTCTGTGTGTGTGTGTGTGTGTACGTGTGCTCGTGTGTGGTCTAACACACTCAGTCTCTCTTTCTGCGGAGCCTTGGGTACTTGATCCTCACAGCTTCACACACCCAGGGATCAGGTATGGTCTGATTTACAGCACACACACTGCTGTGTATGTTAGCATAAATGTGTGTTTCATACTTTTAATCCTTTATGGCTTTAATTTTATATATACATTTTTTAGCAAATATTCTATGTTTGTTCCCCAATTTTTTGGGGTGTTAATAAGTCATTTGAGCATATCAGTTGTACAATTTGAGCACCACTGCTTCTACATGATTGCTTTAGGAAGTTTTCTAATACATCATAATCCTGTCCTGAGACAACAAATGGATTGACATTTTTTTTGTAATAAATAAAAAAAAACTAAATTGGTCTTTAAAAAAACATATCTACTTTTTACATTTACATGCACTTAAATTATGAGTTTCTTTGATTTAACCAAATTGGAATATTGGATTATATCCTCTGGAATATAATCAAGAGGGATATGATGATCACAAGCAATCAGGCCAAGCTGAACTGCTTACATTTTTGCATTAGGAGTAAAGACATAAAGTCACGCAAAAGCAGTGTGTAAGACTGGTGGAGGAGAACATGATGCCAAGATGCATGAAAACTGTGATTAAAAACCAGGGTTATTCCACCAAATATTGATTTCTGAACTCTTAAAACTTTATGAATATGAACTTGTTTTCTTTGAGGTCTGAAAGCTCTGAGATCTTTTTTTTTTATTTCAGCCATTTCTCATTTTCTGAAAAATAAATGCTCTAAATGATAATATTGTAATTTGGAATTTAGGAGTAATGTCTGTAGTTTATAGAATAAAACCACAATGTTCATTTTACTCAAACATATACCTGTAAATACCAAAGAGTAACTGAAGTGGTCTCTTAATACTTCCAGAGCAGTACATGTTTTAATATATGATTTTTTGTGTCTTCTAAAATAAAATAAAAATTATATATATTTTTTCAATATGTCACATGGCTTTGGTTCCTGAAAGGATTGTTCCACCCTTAAAATAACTGTTAGCTCCATTTCTACCCATAATCAACTTTAACAGAACCATGTCTGTGATATTATATTTAAAAATCATAATAAAATATTGAGGGGATGAAATATTAATCCAGAACCATAGAGGGTTAAACAGTAAGACTGTAAGGCTTTTCTTCTGTATTCAGTGGGTGCTGAGGGGAATCTGCTGCTGTTTTATGGTGTTGGTTTGGTTGTGTTGGTGTAGATCCTGTCCTGGGCCTGCTGTACTTTAGGGATAGGAATAACGTGGAATCTTACGATACAAAATTATCGCGGTACTGTGATTCTGCGATACATTTAATACTCCTAAATTGGCAAATATCAGGAATTATGTATTTACTGGTGTTACAGAGTTTCAAAGAATTTCAAAACCAATATTCTTCACCACAGGCCTACGCTATTCATTCGATTATAACCACGCAAAGCCAGTAGTAAAGCCATAACTTTAGTGGCTTAAATTGGGAAGCGAGACTTTGGGAGTTTAGGAAAAATTCCACCAATTTGTTAGGGAAAAATAACATAAAAATCACTAATATTTGGAGATTTCTTTACTCTGTCCAGCGACACAAATATAATGTATAACGGGACTGTTACTTGATTCTAAATTTACATTAAACCAAATGGCAAAGAAATGTAAAATTTTGGTTGATACCAAACCCGAATAAAATCAAATAGCCAATACCATTTTTTTATTTGTTGAATTAATTTTGCAATAAATGAAATAGTATGTGTATAAAATATGTTTATTTATTAAAATGGATTTTGTGGTTTCCATTAATTGTTATTTATAGTTAAATAAATGTTAAATTAAATGTATTTTTGCTCTACTAACAAAACATCATTGTTTGTTTAGATTTCTGTTTAAAAAAACACCCTTTTTCCATTAATTGAAATTAAAGTCATTGTTTAATATAAATAAGTGTCTTTGTATTATGTTAAAAAAAATGTTTTAAATGTGCAACATTTTTTATGTCCCCACTTACCATTATTACACTTTATAATACTTGTCTATTTTAACTTTTTTTTGTCAAAATTAGTTATAATCAGTGTAAATGTATATTTGTTTATGTGTAAGGCCTGTCTGTACAGTGGTAAATATTACTTCCTTAATAAACAATATAAAAAAAAACAATAAAAAAAACCTAAACCAGACAAAATCGAATTGCAAATTTTGCAATAAAATTTTGCATTTAATGAAATAGTATGTTTATTTTGTGTTGCCTTTCAAAGCTTAATTGTTTGGCATTTTAGATTAATAAAAAAATATATATATAGTTTGTTTATTAAAATCCATTTTGTGGTTTTCATTAATGTTTAATGTGAATCCATTCATACATAAACCTTTCTAAGGTCTGACTGTAATGGCGGTAAATATTACTTCCTTAACTAACAAAGAAAGTAAAATAAAAATTAATGCGAATAATTTTAATTTAAAGTTAAATTGTATAACAAACTAAATATAGTTGTTTGGATTTTCATTAATTGAAATTACAGTTATCATTTAATATAAATAAGTGGCTTTGCATTATGATGTAAAAACTAACAAAAAATAAATACATTTTTTTAAAATAAGTTCTCTATTAGTAAACAGCAAACATATTTGCATTTTTACAACTGATCGTCATTACACATCAAATATACGTTTTATTTTTTTTTTTTTGCTGCTGCTAATACAACCACATATTTGTCTATTTTAACTAAATAAAAAGATATATATTTATTTAATTAATTCAGAATATGTATTTATTTGTCTTGTCTGTTCAGTTGTAAATATTACATGACGCTTAGGCCAAAAAAAAACAAAAAAAAAAACATGCAAAGTAATGAAAATTCAGGTTAGTCTAAGTTTATTTTGTCTTGCTTTTCTATTAAAACTATAAAAACACTTATAGTTTTTACTTATTTGACCAAATACTTAATATTCAGTATATTTATTATTTATAATATTTAGTTAAAAATGTATTATAATTTATACTTACTAAAACATTAATATTTAGTAATGTTTAATAATGTCTTAACTAGTGTTAATTAATAATTAGTTGATACATTGCTTAACATTTTATCAATGTTTATTACTGTCATAAGTACTGTTATTTTTTGCAATATATATTGCAATATTATTTGTTTGGTAGGTGAATTTCCTGGCTAAAAATGGTAAAATAAGCTCAGAGTCTGAATATTATTTACTGAACAATGATGCTCTTGAAATCACATTGTGCTTTGTTGGTGTTTCTCCTATAATATAAAAAAAAACTGTTAGATTTTTCAAGTTGTAGTTTTTAACAGTTTTTTCTTTGTAAAACAAGACAGAAATACAGTCAGTCATTTAATGTAATGTAATTATTGGTGAAAAATGGCAAAAGTAATGAAAAAAAGTTTTCTGTGTAAAAATGTTTTATTTTGTTCATTTTTGGTTTCAGACAAAAAAAATCCTAATTTTAACAGATTTCACCAGAAGTCTTGGGATAAATTAAACTAATTTCGTATATTCGTATATTCTCGTATATTTTAAATATTTCTGAACAATTAAACATTGCAATATACAAATTTCTCAATATCATGCAGCCCTACACCTTATCCGTTTTATATTGTAAGATTTTGTAAAGAAAAATGGGCTCAGTTTTGAGTGGTTTTGTTTTATTTGTGAGGATTTTTAGGAGTGTAATCTGACTCAGTGATTAGAACGGTATGTGGTGGATTAAATAGCAGGTGCAGTTATATATAGTATGTTGTGGATGCTGCAGTAGGCCTGTGTGTGTATGTAATGAAGTGTAAGTGAGATTAGCCGAGATGATAATTGATCTCTTCCAGTACGGCTGCCTGAACTGTTAAACACACCACCCTGCCTGCCGTCCGGCTCTGAGCTGCTGAAGAAGGAGTTTAGCTGTGAGGAAATTACAGCAGAATTTACTGCTTAATCACTAGGGGTTGCTATTTTTTACAACTCTGAACTTCTTAATTTTTGCACCAGGAGTGGCATAAGGTCACTCAAAAGCAGTGTGAAAGACTGGTGAAGAGCATGCCATAATATACACTGCTCAAAAAAATAAAGGGAACACTCAAATAACACAATATAACTCCAAGTAAATCAAACTTCTGTGAAATTAAACTGTCCACTTAGGAAGCAACACTGATTGACAATCAATTTCACCTGCTGTTGTGCAAATGGAATAGACAACAGGTGGAAATTATTGGCAATTAGCAAGACACACTCAATAAAGGAGTGGTTCTGCAGGTGGGGACCACAGACCACTTCTCAGAACCTATGCTGTCTGGCTGATGTTTTGGTCAGTTTTGAATATTGGTGGTGCTTTCACACTCGTGGTAGCATGAGATGGACTCTACAACCCACACAAGTGGCTCAGGTAGTGCAGCTCATCCAGGATGGCACATCAATGCGAGCTGTGGAAAGAAGGTTTGCTGTGTCTGTCAGCGTAGTGTCCAGAGGCTGGAGGCGCTACCAGGGGACAGGCCAGTACACCAGGAGACGTGGAGGAGGCCGTAGGAGGGCAACAACCCAGCAGCAGGACCGCTACCTCCGCCTTTGTGCAAGAAGGAACAGGAGGAGCACTGCCAGAGCCCTGCAAAATGACCTCCAGCAGGCCACAAATGTGCATGTGTCTGCACAAACGGTTAGAAACCGACTCCATGAGGATGGTATGAGGGCCCGACGTCCACAGATGGGTTGTTTCTTTGGAGGGCCGCACAGCCCTCCATGTGCTCACCAGAGGTAGCCTGACTGCCATTAGGTACCGAGATGAGATCCTCAGACACCTTGTGAGACCATATGCTGGTGCGGTTGGCCCTGGGTTCCTCCTAATGCAGGACAATGCTAGACCTCATGTGGCTGGAGTGTGTCAGCAGTTCCTGCAAGATGAAGGCATTGAAGCTATGGACTGGCCCGCCCGTTCCCCAGACCTGAATCCGATTGAGCACATCTGGGACATCATGTCTCGCTCCATCCACCAACGTCACGTTGCACCACAGACTGTCCAGGAGTTGGCGGATGCTTTAGTCCAGGTCTGGGAGGAGATCCCTCAGGAGACCATCCGCCACCTCATCAGGAGCATGCCCAGGCGTTGTAGGGAGGTCATACAGGCACGTGGAGGCCACACACAATACTGAGCCTCATTTTGACTTGTTTTAAGGACATTACATTAAAGTTGGATCAGCCTGTAGTGTGCTTTTTCACTTTAATTTTGTGTGTGGCTCCAAATCCAGGCCTCCATTGGTTAATAAATTTGATTTCCATTGATGATTTTTGTGTGATTTTGTTGTCAGCACATTCAACTTTGTACAGAACAAAGTATTCAATGAGAATATTTCATTCATTCAGATCTAGGATGTGTTATTTGAGTGTTCCCTTTATTTTTTTGAGCAGTGTATTTAAACTGTGATTAAAAATCAGGTTTATTCTATCAAATATTGATTTATGAACCTTTAAAACATTATTATTGTTGTTTCTAAATAAATATGAACTTGTTTTCTTTGCATTATTTAAAGTCTGAAATCGCTACCTATTTTTTATTATTTTGATAATTATTAATTTTCTAAAAAAATGCTCTAAATTACAATATTTTATTTAGAATTTGTGAGAAATGTTGCCTGTAGTTTATAGAATAAAAAACTGGGTGTTAATTTTATCAAATATATACATATAAATAGCAAAATCAGACAAACTTATGATTTTAAAGTGGTCTCTTAATTACATATAACATTTTACATAAAATATTTATATTATATAAATAAATTACATTTATATGTATACCCCAACTGTATAATCTTTCTCTCTTCCTCTTTCTTTACACTTCTCCTCTCTTTCCCCCTTTTTTAAAACTATCTTACTTCCTTTTTCTCTTTCTCTCTCATCCTCTTCCTTTTTGATTCCATATTTCATCTTCTCTGACTTTCTCTCTCCTCCTTAATCTCTCGTTCAGATTACCTCTTTACCTCTTTCTCTCGTTCTCTTCTACAGTCTCTCTCTCTGATTCTCTTATTTGTTTACTCGAACTCCATCTTCTATATTGTCTCTTTTTTTCTATAAGGTTTTCTTTTATTTTTCTTACTTGCTATTTGACTCTTGTTCTCTCTTTCTTAATTCCTCTTTCTTCCCCCCTTTTTCAGACTACCTTACTCCCTCTTTTTCTCCTCCACGTCCTCTCTACTTTTTTCTCTCTTTTACAAACTACATTGCTCTCTATCTCTCTCATAGAGGACATTGCTCTCTCTATTTTTCTACTATTTTCCTCAATTTCTCCCCTTTTCTAACTACCTTACTACCTCTTTTTCTCTCTTTTATCTTATCGCTACCTTTTACGCTTTAATATTTTTCTCCCTTCTTCTTTTTTGATTTTGTCTCTCCCCCTTACTCTCTCTCACTCAGATTATCTCACTACCTCTTTCTCTCCTTCTCTTTCTCTGTCTTTCTCTACCTGTCTTATTCTCTCGTTTGTTCACTCCAACTCCGTCCTCTGTATTCTCTCTTTTCCTATTATGTTTTCTTTTCTCTCTCTTTTTTGCTATTTGAATCTCTTGTTTTCTCTTTCTCAATTCCTCTTTCTTCCTCTCTTTTTTAGACTACCTCACTCCCTCTTTTTCTCCCCCTCGTCCTCTCTTCTTCTCTCTCTCTTTTACAGACTACATTGCTTGCTATCTCTCTCTTTCTCTACCCCTTTCCTCTTTTTCTTTCTCCTTTTTTAAAAACTACCTCACTACCTCTTTTTCTTACTCTTATACTTTCTCCTACTTTTACTGTTTAATTGTATTCTGTCTTCTTTCTCTTCCTCAATCTCTCTCTTTCTGATTCTCTCGTTTGTTCACTGCAACTCCTTCCTCTGTACTTTCTCTCTCTTTTCCTATTAGGTTTTCTTCTCTCTTTCCCTCTTTCTTACTATTTTACTCTCTGCTTGTCTCTTTCTCATTTGTTATTTCTTCCTTTTTTTAGACTACCTCACTTCCTATTTTTTCCCTCTCTTCCTTTCTCTTTCTTTAATCAGATAACCTTACTAACCCTTTCTTTCCTTCTCTTTCTCTACCTTTCCCCTTTATACCCTTCTGACTCTCTCTTTTAATTCGCTCCAACTCTATTCTCATCTCTCTCTTTCTATTGTTTCCTCTCTTTCTTTCTGTAGAACTCTCTCTTTCCTGCTCTTCAAATAGCTTACTCCCCCTTTCTTGCTCTACTTTCAAATTCCCCTCTTTCTCTTATATTTTACTGTATTTCTTTTTCTCTGACTTTCTCCTCCTTAGTCGTTCTCTCATACTCTCTCTCTCTCTCTCTCTCTCTCTCATACATTGCTCACTTTCTCTTTCTGTCTCTATCACTCTCTCGTAGAGGACATTTATCTCTCTATATATTATTTTTCTCTCTTTCTTTCTCGATTTTTCTAACTACCTCACCACCTCTTTTTCTCTCACTTTACTCTTTAATTTTTCTTCTTCTGTATTTCATCTTCTCTGACATTCTCTCTCCTTCTTATTCTCTCCACTTGTCTCTTTCTCATTTCCTCTTTTTTCTCTCTTTTTCAGACTACCTTACTCCCTCTTTTTCTTCCCCCATCCTATCTCTCTCTCTCTTTCAATCAGATAACCTCAATAACTGTTTCTTTCTTTTTTTATCCTATCTCTTCCCTTTCTACCCTTCTGAATCTCTCTAACTCTATTCTCAACATTCTCTCTCTCTTTCTATTATGTTTCCTCTCTCTCTCTCTCTCTCTCTTTTTCTGTATAACTCTCTCTTTCCCCCTCTCTTAGACTAGACCACATCACCCCCCCCCCTTTCGTGCACTTCTTTCTAATTCCCTTCTTTCCCTCAACTTTTATTCTATTTTTTATTTTTTCTGACTTTCTTCTTCTCAGTCTTTCTCTCACAGGAATTACCTCACTACCCTCCTTCTCTTCCACTCTCTCTCTCTCTCTCTCTCTCTCTCTCTCTCTCTCTCTGCTGTGTTAGTCTTGTCTCTCTGTCAAGTCGTATAATCCTCCATAAATCACCCACCTCTTCTCTTATATTAGGTTAACAATCACACACACACACACACACAGCATGCTGAGTGTAATATGTAGGTATTTGTGTGGTACACAGTTGGCTCAGATCACACGTGGTGGGCTAAAGGAGAGTTAGTGTGAGGAGGTAAAATGAGGCGGGTGGGCCGGCTGTGATGCCGAGGCCGTGCTCCCCCTGACCTGCATTAATCTGCGGGACGCTGGCTGACCGGCAGCGGGCTTTGTAAAAATAGGTGAGCGGGATCAGGTACGAGGTATTATTGGCTCGTGATGCATTTTCCATGGATCAGGCCATCAGCACCGGGCTTGATCTGGCCGACCGGATCAGTTATGAAAATAACCTGCTTATAGCGAGAACTTCACAGCTCTGAACCCAGAGAATCTGCAGGCTTTGGTTCTGTGAGAACATTGTTGAACTTGCTTCTGGGCCAACAGTAGATATTAGGAGCTGCTTAAACCTTGGAGGCAGGCTAATGCTACTGTAAACACAGAGTAGATTTAGAAAACTGTGTAAACCAAAGACTCTCAAAAGCAAGGCCAAATTCCAAATAAAAATATTGTCATTTAGAGCATTTATTTGCAGGAAAATAACAAAAAAGATGAAGAATTATATAAGTAACGTTTTAATTTTTGGTCCAATATTTGGTGGAACAACCCTAATTTTTAATCACAGTTTTCATGCATCTTGGCATGTTCTCCTCCACCAGTCTTACACACTGCTTTTGGATAACTTTATGCCTTTACTCCTGGTGCAAAAATTCATGCAGTTCAGTTTGGTTTGATGGCTTGTGATCATCCATCTTTCTCTTGATTATATTCTATTATATAGAATATTATATAGAGGTTTTCAAATTGATAAAATCAAAGAAACTCATAATTTTTAAGTGGTCTCTTATTTTTTTTCAGAGTTGTATATGATGAAAGGCACGGCCTGTTTTGCCATCTCATTTTTCTCTTCTAAAATGTTTTTCCATCTCCAGTGTTTTCCTAATTTCCAAGTCTCTAATTTAGAGAGTTATCAATCGTGTACCTCACAGCTTGATTTAAGGCGTGTCAGTGTGTCTTTGCTATCGTAACAACGGGAAAAGTATATATTAACTAATCATGGGTGTGTTTTGGGCATAACATGCAATAAACCAACCAGCGTGTCCCTTGCCATTCCCTTTAACCCTTGTGTGGTGTTCATATTTGTGTTACTCGTTTACTTTGTTATTTGTATTTAATTCAGCAAAATTAAGCAATTTTACATTAAAATGCTTTACACATGCTTGCTTCCCCTAGATTGCAAGCAATATAAACAGCTTACATGGTTAATATTTGCCCTTTACCTTTCTTATGTTACCTTTCTTTCAAAAAGTGCTACTCTTTTTTTATTAGTTTTTTAATAAAATGTAAAAGAAAATGAATTAAACTCAAGATATGAGTAGAAAATTTGTTTAATTTCAAATTTACAAATGAAGCAATGTTTATTAGCCCTTGGCCAAACATACTGTATGTAATATAAATGGTTGGGGGGGGGGGGGGCAGTGTGTGTTTATCAAAAATGGGTTTTGATATATGTTTTTCACAAAAAATGAGCCAATGCCAATGAGTTTGAGTTAGAAAAAATATTTTTTTTGTATCATTTGATGAAAAATGAAAACGAACACCACACAAGGGTTAAGAACCAGGTGCTCTCTGACTTTGGTGGATTGCTATTTTAACAGTGCAGCTACCTGGACATTTCCAACATGACCTGCTCATTTCCTATGTTTTAAACATCTTTTTCTTTTTTGTTTTTTAGGGTCATCAAAAAGCTTCGAAAAGCTTCTGGTTCCTACGGATCTAAAAGGCTTTTATCCTTCCTCCTTTCATCCCTTGATTCATCCTGTTATTCATCTGAACCTCCACCTCCGCCATGTTTTAGCTCGTTTTTTTATGCTTATAAAATAAGATTCTATAATAACTCAGTATTATAATGAGATAAATGTCTTGTAAGTAATAATGAGAAGTAAAATATATTAATAATAAATATATACAATAACTGTTGCAGAATATTGTAATATTCTTGGATTCATAACTACATAGCGAGGCTAGAGTTTGGCCATGTGGTCCAACTTCTTCATGCAGCAGGAGGACGAGGGGCGGATGGGCGTGGCCTCTGCGGGCGGGGCAGGGGGTATGGGAGGCCGGGGGGGTAAGAGGGCCAGGCCCCCTCGCATGAACGAAAGCCAGGAGGGGAAGATAAAGCTGGCGTTCTTCGTGGTGGTGGTGGGCGTGGTGCTGTCCGTGCTGGGCTTGGGGACGGAGTTCTGGGTGGAGCTTTCTCAGCCCAAACACTTCCAGAACAACCAGACCTGCAAGATGGCTCATTATGGCCTGTGGAAGAGCTGCGTCAGGACGCTGTGGGTGATGGACATCGACCCAGAAAGGCAGAGCTGCGGACCAGCAGAACTTCCTGGAGGTGAGCCGACCGCTTTCAGATCTCTTATAAGCTTACATTTTTATTAGGGGATTTTGAGTGGTCCAGCGTCCTTATAATCAGGAGATCCTTGGTTCGAATCCTGGTCATGCAGCTTGCCATCAGCTGCTGGAGCCCAGAGAGAGCACAATTGGCCTTGCTCTCTCTCTTTGGGTGGGTAGATGGAGCTCTCTCCCCACATCACTCTTAAAGGGTGATGTCGCTCAGCACAGGACGTCTGTGAGCTGATGTATCAGAACTGAGAAGCACTTTCCTCCGAGCGCGCTGTGATGCTATGTAGCAGCAGCAGTTGGAAAAGAGGTGGTTGCTGACTTTACATGGATCTGAGGAGGCATGTGCTAGTCATCACACTCCTGGTGTTGTGTTGGAAGAAAATAGGGAAAAAAATATAAATAAATGATTATAAAACATTTAATTAATATGTTTATATAGATTAATTAATCACAGAACAACTAACTCGCTAAAAGTTTTCTGACCTTCATAACTGAAGACCAGAGTAACGTCCAGACACATCATACACACAACATACCAAACAGATAAACTACCTAATATTATTCTGCTATCAAAAAAATTAAACTTGGAATACACTTAGAATCAGGGCTAATGTGTGCCTCGTTTTTATTGCAAATGAATTGCATTACCATGTTTACAGAGTCTGGAGTTCAGAAGGCTGATTACTTTGTATTTATGCTGAAATGTAGGCTCTTTTGTTGTCGAAGTTGTCAAAGGTGGAATATGGAGCTACAGTGCCGTGAAACATGATGTGCTCCTTACAAATTGCATTTTTCAAACGATCAAAACCACTTTAATATCAGACAAAGATAATAAGTTAATATAAAAATCACTTTTTAAAATGATGATTTCATTTATTAAGAAAAAAATCTATTCAAATCAACCTGGCCCTATTCGAAAAAGTAATTAACTGTTATTAACCACATTTTTAGAAAAGTTACGTTCAAATTCACTACTAACCACACTCAGGCCTGATTACTGCCAGACCTGAAGAATCAAGAAATCACTTAAATAGAACCTGTCTGACAACGTGAAGCAGATACAAGTTCTCAAAATGCAACACATTATGCCCCAAGCTGACGAAATTCAAGAACAGGTGAGGTAACTAAATTATTGATTATCTATCAGTCTGGAAAAGGTTACAAAGTCATCTCTAAAGCTTTGTGACTCCAGCGAACCACAGTGAGAGCTTTTATTTACTAATGGAGAAAACATGGAGCACTGGTGAACCTTCCCAGGAGTGGCTGTTCAACCGAAATTATTCCAAAAGGTCATGGACAACTCATTCAGGAGGCCACACACGAAAAAAAAATAGGACAACATCTAAAGAACTGCAGGTCTCACTTTCCTTAGTTAAGGTCAGTGTTAATGATTCAATGATAAGAAAGAGACTGGGTGAAAATGGTCTCCATAAGAGAGCTCCAAGTTGAAAACCATTGCTGATCAAAAAGAACACAACATCTCATCTCACATTTGCGAACAAACATATTGATGATCCCTTAGACTTTAGGAAACAATTCTGTTGACGAGATAAAAGTGGAACTTTTTGGAAAAAGACCATCAAGTCAAACATGGTGGTGTTAGTGTGATGGTCTGGTGCTGCTTTGCTGCTATAGGACCTGATAGAAATATGAAATTTGCACTCTACTAGAAAATCCCAAAGGGGAATATCCGTATCAGTTTGTGACCTCAAGCTCAGGTGTACTTGGGTTCTGCAGCAGGAAAATGATCCAAAGCACACAAACAAGTCCACAAAATGAAGGTTTTGGAGTGGCCTAATCAAAATCTGATTAAGGTGCTGTGGCATGATCTTAAAAAGACTGTTTATGCTGGAAAACATCCAGTGTAGCTGAATTAAAAACAATTCTGTAAAGAAGAGTGGCCACAGATATAAAAGACTTATAAGACTTAACGCTTTTTCAGGGCTATATTGGTTTGGATAGATTTAAAAGAATGAAATTATGATTCAAAAACTGCTTTTTATATTTAGTCAGTTTGTCAATCTGGAAAATATTTCATTTTAAAAGCATCAAAACTAACCTAAGATATTTTAATACAGTAAAAAAGGCTCTGCAAGACACAACGCCAGACTAAAATATTTTTTTTTCGATTTGGGATTATAAAATAACCCTAGAAAAGTTGTTTTTATAACAGTAAGCTGGATTTCTAATTCTAGTAAAATGTGTGTTAATAAGTGTCAGTTGTAACTGACTGTAGGCTGTGGGAAAGGAAGAGAACAGGCCTGGAAACACTCCAGTATCTCTTGAGTAGTGATAATTCTACTAAATTTTCTCTCAGTGCGTATAAAAATTTCCCCTTTTTTTCTTCATTACATTAAATAAGTATTAGGCTAAAAGATGCAACAATGTGTGCGGTGAGTGATCTAATATATGGGGAATATAAATACATTGTGCTAATCAAGCTAAATATAGCTTACCATTGTGTAATTATACAAAATTATACACCAATATTATGACTAATGTTACTAATAATGACAATAATAGCATGCATCTGGTATATCTGTGATCTGGTACATTATGCAACAGTATGCATATGTATGGATCTGGGTTAGCAGGCTCCGTCACAATACGCATAATTTCCCCTTAAAGAGACAACGCATCTCATCAACCCTGGAAGAAGAAAAAAAACAACCAACATTGTAGCACACTTTTATTTTTATTCAGTTTTAATACTGTAGAATTATAATATCATATTTACCATTATATATACTCCAATAATAGAACTGCCTTAATGTTCATATAATATAGCGCCAGTTAGTTTGGACTCATTTTGGGTTTTTTTTCATTATTTTAAAATGTTCTGCATTGTACATTTATAGTAAATAGTGATTTAAACTATGATAAAGCATATGTCATTATTTATTACATAAAAAAATGTTAAACAAAACAGAATATGTTTTATATTTTAGATTCTTCATAGTATCACCTCTTGCTTAGATGACAACTTTGCACATCTCGGCTGGATTTTCTCAGTCAGATTTATGAGGTAGAGTCACCTGGAATTCAGGCTTTCAGTTAACAGCTGTGCTGAACTCATCAAGAGTTAATGACTTGAAATTCTTGTCTCTTAATAAAGTGTTTGAGAGCATCAGTTGTAAAGTAGTGAAGAGGTAGAGTTACAGGTATACAGTGAATAGTGAATATTTGAATAATGTTCTAATCCATTAGCATTAGCCACTAACCACTAAGCGCTAGCTCTTTTTTCTTTATTTAGAGGTGAGTATTATTGGATTGTAACCTGCTGCTAACTCCAGCTAGCACTGCTGGAGCAGCATTAACATTAGCCACTAAATGAGCACTAGCTAAGCACTGGCTCTTTTAATAAACAATAGGGGTGATCTTGTTACAGTACATACTGATGTTCATGTTCACTATTATACATATCATTTGTTGTAAACAGTGTGTATAGACAGTACTGATTGCAGTATAGGTTACAATGTCTGTAAATGAAGTTATTTTGGATTTAATACATCAATATATAGATAGGAAACTCTACACTCTCCAATCTGCTATTGATTATTACAGAACTGTGACCTTCATCATTCCACCATTCTGCTCATCAATAAGTGACCAATCACAGACGGGAGTGGGTGGTTCTGAGTTCATTTGGCTGCTGTTTTGCAGCAGTTCTGGTGCATTTAGTTCTGAACAAGTGGGATTAATATTACAGCACACTCATAACTGCACCATCATCATCTTCACTGCAGCAAAAAAGTGCTCCTACAGCATGGGGGGGGGGGGGGGGGGGGAAGAGAGAGAGATTAATAATTTAAAAAATAAGCACTAATGTTGCTCCCACATGGAGAGTAGGCCACAGTGCTTTAGCTACTATTAAGTGATTTAAGGTAAAATAAGTAGTTTAGAAATTCCAGGGTTCAGTCAACTTTTTGGGACAATTTATATACACTGTATAAACGAATACTGAAGGCATCCAGATTATGAAGGAACACATAAGGAATCATGTAGTAACTTAAAACAAACTGTTAAACAAACCAAAATACATTTAGGTTGATCTTATCTGGGGAACTGTTTGTTAACTTGCGGTTTCTGAGGCTGGTAACTCTGATAAACTTATTCTGTACAACAGAGGTAACTCTTGCTCTTCCTTTCCTGTAGGAGTCCTGATGAGAGCCAGTTCTATCATAACATTTTTGATGATCTTTGCGACTCCACTTAAGGATATTTCAAAAGTTCTAGAATTTTTTCAGATTGACTGACCTTCATTTTTTAAAGTAATTTTTTCTTTATTTAGTTGAGAGGTTCTTGTCATAATCTGGATTAGAACATTATTCAAACAGAGTTATTCACTGTATACCTGTAACTCTACCTCTTCACAACTTTACAACTGATGCTTTCAAACACATTAAGAGGCAAGAAATTCAAGTAATTAACTCTTGATGAGTTCAGCACAGCTGTTAACTGAAAGCCTGAATACCTCATAAAGCTGACTGAGAAAATGCAACCAAAATGTGTAAAGCTGTCATCTAAGCAAGAGGTGCTACTTTAAAAAAATGTAAAATATAAAATATATTCTGTTTTGTTTAACACTTTTTTGTTTACTAAATAATTCCATATGTTTTTTTTATCATAGTTTGTAGTATTATTCTGCATTTTAAAATAATGAATAAAAAAAATAATAACAATTCAAAGTGTGTCCAAACCAGTGACTGGTACTGTATGTATGAGAGGATTTAATTGCATTCAATCACACAAGAGGGGTCAGCTACAGATGTTAGATGATTAGTTCTGTCACTTCAACTAATCCCAAAGGAGTTGTATGGAGCTCCATCACTGCAGAGAGAGGCCTTCAGCTGTAGATCAGCCAAGGCTGTGGGGGAATTACTGTATTTTCAACTGTAAAACATGGGGGTGGATGCATTATGCTTTGAACACAATCCAGTTAACCCTACGTTTATGTGGAATTGTGATAACAGCAGTTTTTAATCATGCTTAACTATCCAAAAGTAAATAAACAAGAATCTTCTTACTAAATTTGAAGCCTTTAATACTACTACTGGGACCATGACAGATTTAAACAGGCAAGTCATTAAAAACACTTTCTTATTTACAGTGACAGCCTTGTAAGAGGCAAAAAAGTACAACAGACAACAGTATTAAGACAGAGGACAGTCTTCCTCAGCTTCCTGTAATTGGTCTGAAAATCTGAACCCTCTAAAAAAGTGTTTAACATTGAAGGTGAACTGGACTTTGATTCAGTAGATCCGGAACGAGAACACCTCTTTGAGTTGGACCAAACTCTGGTTCTTTGATCCAGATTGTGGTTCACGCCCCCTTTTCACACCTGCTACATTGTTTTAGACCCAAACTGAAAAGTCCAAAAGTCGGGACAAAAACACAGCAGATGTAAAATTATCAGAAATTAGGTACCTGGGCGGATCATCTAGCAGCCAATTACCACAAAAAAACACATATTCTCATTTTCTTTCTTTTTGTGATTTTTCACAATGTAGATTTAATATTGAAGACTATATTAATGGTATACAGGAACGTGTGCAGGATTATTCTGTTAAACAAACCAAAATATGTTTTATACTTTAGATTCTTCTAAGTAGTACATTTATCTTTGAGGACAGATCTGATCTAATCTCAATGTCTTCATAGTTATGATTTCTCAGCGTCTTGAAGGAAGGAGTTCCTGGAGGTGCTGAACAATAGTTGCTGCTTTTACGTTGTGAATCTCCAGCTCATCCCAATTAAATCACCTCAAATCACCATCTCTTTTGATCAGGTTTAGATCAGGGGATTACTGCTTACTACAAAATACAATATGTGTCCCTTAAATGTTTTCATGTCTTTATTATTAATCTAGAATGTAGACAATTAATATAATAATAAAAAAATAAAGAAAAGCATTGAATGAGTAAATGGAAAATTAGTAATTTTCCATTATTGTTCTATCTATCTATTGTTCTATTTCTATGTATGTCCACTCCACCAGTTAAGCTTAGCCTATGTTAAAATTAAGATTTTTTCCCTGTCATTTTAAAGTTTAAAACAGGTCATTTTGACTCAAAATAACAACAGGAGGGCTAAATAGCCACACATTCTATAGCTCTACTCTTCCAGGAAGGCTTTACACTCATTTTACACTGACATGCCAAGGTCATGGGGCAGGAACTAGTGTCACTAGACAGAACAGAATTAGCAGCGCTTAGACAGCTGGGCCACTTCAGAACCCCTGTTTTAAGAAGCTCTTCTTTCTATGGAATACAAGAAATTATTATTTTACAAGCTACTGTATCCCTAAAGCCAGCATCAAGCTGATTTCCAGTCTGTAAGTGATAATCTACACTGGCATGCCAAATATCATGGGACTCCGGACTAGTATCATGTCTCACTGAAGCTTAAGAATGCTGCACTGCCCTGTGGGATATGTTTGTGGGGTTTCAAGTAATGAAGTGCAAATACTTTGTTACCTTACTTAAGAAGAAATGTTGGTTATCTATACTTTACTGTACTATCTATCTATCTATCTATCTATCTATCTATCTATCTATCTATCTATCTATCTATCTATCTATCTATCTATCTATCTATCTATCTATCTATCTATCTATCTACCTACCTACCTACCTACCTACCTACCTACCTACCTCTCTACTCCATATATTTGCACAGTTATCTGAACTTTGTGCTTTATAATTTTTGTATTTAAATTCTTTTTTTCACTGTTTTCATAGTTTTAGTCTTTTAGCATTTAAAGAAACCCACACATCCATTCATTGTCCTACACATACAAAACATATACTGTCACTGTCCAATGAAAACCATGTGTCTCCAAAACAGTAACTTCACAGAAAAGAGATAAACAATCTTAACTTTAAATGGAAGTCAGTGTAAAAAGAGTTTTTTTTTTATTTTAGGTTATTTTGGGGAATTTCTATTGGTCCATTTAAAGAAATGTTGACTGTAAAAAAAGTTTGTTCAAATTAACTAAAGTTAGTCAGAGTTATCTTTTCTATCTCTGGAATTTGGTTTTGTATTTATGGACTTCTTATATAGGGTCGCCATTCATTTATGTATTAAATGAATAAATATAATTAATATAAATATATTTTTTGCAATATATTTTTTTGATATATATTTAGCTCTATATTCTACCTTCAGTAACCTGGAAATACACCACCAGCTGTGTGTGTTTGTGTGTGTGCGCACAAGAGAAAGATAATGTGAGAGTTTTTAAAAAATGTAAAAAAAAAAAAAAAATGGAAGGAGTATTTTGGGAGGGGCACTGGGTGATGTATGGGTTTAGGTGCGGAGCAGAAGGGAGAGCTGATTGGGCTCAGCTGTGGGTCTCTGAAAGTGTTGAGATGCAGATGGTTGGATGTCACCAGGGGGGCAGTTTTATTGATTGGCTCATTTGCATATTCTGATGTGTCTGTGTATCAAAGTACACAAAGTACACAGCATCCTCGCCTATAGCACAGTTAAACCTGTGAGGGCGCTGCAGAGGCGAAAATGACCGCAATAAAAGTGTTTTTTAGGAAAGTTTAGGAAATGTTTCTAAAAATATTAAGCAGTTTCATTATTTTTCAACACATTTTTACATTACATTACATTACATTAAATTTGACAGACGCTTTTTTCCAAAGCGACTTACAATAGTCAAGTACAAAAATAATAGAATTTAAAGGTAAAAACATTTTTAGATAGGGCTTAAAGGAGGTTGAAGGGAAATAATGGGATAGAGAAGTGAAGGAGGGGAAGAAGGAAATGAGGTTAGAAGTAGTTAGTGAGTTAGAGGTGTTAGGAGAGTAAATGCTCTTTGAAGAGCTCTGTCTTCAGGAGTTTATTAAAGATAGTGAGAGATTCTCCTGATCTGGTAGTAGAAGGTAGTTAGTCAGAGGTGTTAGGAGAGTAAGTGCTCTTTGAAGAGCTCTGTCTTCAGGAGTTTATTAAAGATAGTGAGAGATTCTCCTGATCTGGTAGTAGAAGGTAGTTAGTTAGAGGTGTTAGGAGAGTAAGTGCTCTTTGAAGAGCTCAGTCTTCAGGAGTTTATTAAAGATAGCGAGAGATTCTCCTGATCTGGTAGTGGAAGGTAGTTTGTTTGAGGTGTTAGGAGAGTAAGTGCTCTTTGAAGAGCTCAGTCTTCATGAGTTTATTAAAGATAGTGAGAGATTCTCCTGATCTGGTAGTAGAAGGTAGTTAGTTAGAGGTGTTAGGAGAGTAAGTGCTCTTTGAAGAGCTCTGTCTTCAGGAGTTTATTAAAGACAGTGAGAGATTCTCCTGATCTGGTAGTGGAAGGTAGTTTGTTCCACCATTGGGGAACTCTGTATGAGAATTTCAGCTATTAATGACAAAAATATGATTTAGGGTTTAGTTCATCTTTAATCTGCCCCTGGCTTTAACACAACATACCATCCCCTCCCTCCCCCCCACTGCATTTCTGTCCCCATCACTTGTGCATTGAGTGCATCGAGTACACATTAATCATTAGTCAACACTGAAATTTGTAGATGATCATTTTTATATTATTTTTATATCGTTTTTGCTTATATTGGCGGTAGTTTGTATTTATATGTAATGTATATTTGCTCTAATCAAGCAGATCCAGCACAGCACACTCTTTTCTCCAAACCTAGAATCCAGGAATGTTCAGTTTTCCATGACATGAGCTTCTCTTTTCCCCGCCGCCTCTGTCATCCTCCTCTTCCATCTGCCTTCTTATGTTCCCTCCCACTCCATCTGCTTCTGTGTGTGTGTGTGTGTGTGTGTGTGTGCGCGCGCGAGTCTCACACATGCAAGACTGTGTCCTCGTAGCACATTAATACACAATGACCCTCGCAGGCTTTACAGCAGAGATGAAGTGCATTTTTCTGTCTCTTTCTCTTCCCTTTCATCCTACATCCCTCCCTTCCTCCATCTCTCTCTCTCTCTCTCTCTCTCTCTCTCTCTCTCTCTCAGAATCCAACTGTACATACTTCAAGTTCTACACCACAGGAGAAAATGCAGTCATTTTTAACAAAACAACAGATAAAAGTAAGAGGCTCATCCCAACATCCCCAGATCACTCATTCTATCTTCATCCTTCTCTTCTCTTATCTTCTCCAGCTGTTCTTCCTTTTCTCCCTTCTATTCCATCATCTTCTGTATATCCTATATATATATTTCTCTTCTTCTTTCTTCTTTTATCTTCTCATTCCTTCTCTTATCTAAATTTCTTCTCCTTCTCATTTCCTATTTTTTCTTCTTATGTCTTTTCTTTTCCCTGTTGGTCTCTTCTCTATTCTCTATCTATATCTCTATATCTCCTTTTTCTCTTTATTCTCTTGTCCTATCCTATTTTGGTACCACTTTAAAATAAGACTACCTTTATAAAGGGTTTATAAATGGTTTACAATCAGTTTATTAATGGTTACTAATTGAGTTGTAAATGCCTTAAAACTCATTAATAATCAGTTATAACACATACGTAAAAGGGAAACAATATAGATGGCTGTGGGTTCACTATTTGGCAAACAAGAGGTCATTGTTGCCCTTTCTACGTATGTGTTATAACTGAATAGCAACCATTAATAAACTAATTGTAAACCATTTATAAACCCTTTATAAAGGTAGTCTTATTTTAAAGTGGCATCTCTATTTTCATTTCATTTTATTCTTCTTTTCTATTTTCCTTTTCCCCTTTTATCTTTTTATTCTCTTTTCATTTGGTATTCTTTCTTCTTTTCTCTTTTCCTCTTTTCTCCTCTATTCTCTTTTATTTTCTTTCTTTTTTTTGGTCTCTTCTTCTAGCCTATTGTCTCTAATTGTATCTTCTTTTCCCTTCTCTTTTTGTCTCTTCATCTTTCCTTTTCTTACCTATTTTCTCTTATCTTGTCTTTTGTTTTCTTCTCTTCCCTTCTAATTTTTTCTATTCTTTTTTCTTTTCCTCATCTGCTCTCATCTCATTTCTTGTCTTCTCTTTTTCACTCTTTATCTATCTTTTAAAAAATATTTATTTTTCCTATTTTTTTCTTTTTAATTCTCTTCTAATTTATTCTCTCTTAATTCGTCTCGTCTGCTCTTCCTTTGCTCTTTTTATTAATTTGTATTGTTTCATCTACTCTCCTCTCTTCTCTTATTATCTCTTTGAATCTCCTTTTCTCTTTTTCTCTCCGTTTCTTGTTTTTTATTCTTTCTCAATGATTCTGTTTTGATCTAGCTTATCTTCTTGTATTTTCCCTTGTCTTTGTGCCTCTTCTCCACGTTTCATTTCTCATCTCCACTTTTTTGTTTTCTTCATTCGTCTCATTTATCTAATCTAGTCTTATTCTTTGTCTCTTTCTCTGGTTCAGATCTGAGTTTAGGCACTGCGATGTTGTCGGTCATCAGTCTGTTTTTGATGGGGATGGGCTCTGTGTGTATCGTCATGTCTCTGAGTAAAGGTGTTCCCTTCCTCCTGAAGCCGGCCGCCGTCTGCTTCCTTATCTCAGGTCAGTCTCGTCCACGAGAGGTTTTAAAACACTGGAATATAATGACACACTTCTTTACCACACTGTAGGCCTTCCCTAAACTCTTCTCTTTTCTTATAATTTCTCTCAGGCCTCCTGATCTTCCTGTCCATCGCAGTTTTCCACCAGTCGGTGTTGTCGTTGTTGGCAAGTGACCACAGCATCCCCCTGCATCACGAGCTGTCCTGGTCAGTGGCGTGCGTCGGCTCAGCCGGGGCCATCCTCATAGTCGGCGCCATCTTCTTTCTGTTGCTCTCTTTTCCCTTCAATCTTCTAGAGAAATGCACGGGACAGAAAAGAAACAGCAACCCCTAGAGGCCTGGAGGACCTTATATATTTAAACCTGACAAACTGTATAAATGTAAAGAGTGACAGTAGAGGCAGTTAAAAAAATGGCTAATAGATAATATCTGGCTTTGAAAAAGCTTTGAAAAGTATATTAGGTAACGCTTTATAATACAGCCCGCGTTTTAGAGGGTAAGTACTGTGTACTTACAGAGTAAGAATGGTAAAACACTGTACACTACATAATACAGCCCAACGCTCCCTGTTGTTTCTGAGAATTTACTGAGTAATAATTAGTAATACTAACAACAGTTAAAATCAGGTGAGGTTTGGGTTTATTAAACATTAATATAAAACATTGTGGTTTATGTGTATTAATAAATACATTTTCTTTAAAATCTCAGCATTCCTGATTGTGTTATTGAAGATACATAAATATTATTGGATTTTAGTCTTGACATTACCAACTATACATTTTCTTCCTGCTCCACCCTCACTGTTTTTAGCTGCTCCACCCTTGACAGTTTGAAAAGCATAAATCAAATTCCCATCTCCTTTACAAACTCATAAAATTATTAGAATAATAAATTGATTCCCTGGAGTGTGACTGGAAAGATGCCTTCATAATTGCCATGCCAAAATTTGATTAGGGAAAAAAAAAGTTTAGGGAAACTGTACCTATATTTAAGTACGAGTAGGACCCCATACGTATTTTGTATTTACTGATTCATAGAGAACAGCAACACCATAAGTGTTGGAAAGGTACAAGGTAAGTTTTATAAAGTTACCTATTTTTTACACTCTTGTTCCTATTTGTACTTTTTATACGAACAGTTAAGTACTTATAGGACCCAGTAAGTATTTTGAATGTACTGGTTTATCCAGAGAAGTTACACCGTAAGTAAAGGGAATCAACCCTCTAAAACGCGGGCTGTATTATAAAGCGTTACTGTATATTTTTACCTCTTGGCCACAACATACACTATTTGAAGAAAAATCTTGAGACACCTATAAATTCATTGAAATTAAAGTTATTAAATTAAAATTAAACTCCCCAACTCACCCCAAATGTACTGGATGGAGCACCAGCATCATTCCAGAGACCACAGACCTTCCACTGCTCCACAGCTCAGTGCTGTGCGAATTGTTGCCAAAACTTTCATTTTTGTTTATCTGCTCATAAGCTGTATTTGTGCATTTGCATATCTGTTTTTACCAATGGATGCATTAAAAGGGGTGTCTACAAACATTTGGAAACATAGTGCATCTTGTGTCCACCAGACGCTTAATTCTTCTGCTCATTATTTATTTTTTATGGCTGTATCTTATTGAGGAAAAACATTATGTCACCATAACACCACCTTAGCAACCACTTAGAAACAACGTAGCAACCAAAACAGATACCATAGCAACCACTTAGCAACACCATAGCAGTTTTTGCCTCATTTCTATAAAATTGAGTCCATGCCTTCCATGCCATTTTACCTATGGTAATTCTGTAGGAAAGAACACTGGAACAGGAGCAGTAATAGTAGCATTTTTACATTTTTACAGTTTCTGTTAGCATGTTAGCGTGAGCATGTTAGCAACCGGCACTTGCTGTAGAAAAGAAAGACCCAGTTCTGATGGTGTAACATTCCACAGCATTTAAAGTTATATTCACTTTCTTTAATATTTCATGACATTTTCATAGCACTATACATTACTTACTGTACATCTAATATAGCGCATATCTTTTTTTTGGGTTAGCCATTAAAAAATGTTGCTGTGAGATCTCTGTCAGTTGCAGTTGGAATGCTGATTAAGTTGTTAGCATGTTAGCTTAATAAGGCTTAATTGGCTTTTTTTTTCATACTATACAGCAGTAAAACTTTAAGAACTTGTGGGAAGGTTGTTGGGTAGTTGCCTATCAGTGCAGTGTGAATACAATAAAATGATACATACATAGTCACTAATATAAATGCTAAAAACTGCTCTTTGTCATAGATTAAAGTGTAGCCTACACAAGTATGATTTATAGGGGAGGAGTTATAAATACCTACACCTACTTATTTACTTTTTTCCTTCTTCATTTTCTTCATTTTTTCTCTTTATACTGTGATAAGCGTGCAATAATATATTTTTTAAATAGTCTATACCAGTACCAGTCAAAAGTTGACACACCTTCTCATTAACTTTTTTATTGTTTATTTTATTTTCCTACATTGTAAATGAATACTAAAGTGATCCAGACTATAAAGGATTACATAAGGAATCGTGTTGTAACCTAAAAGTGTTAAACAAACCAAAATACTCTGTGAAGAAGCATTTAGGTGCTCTTATCCAGGAAGCTGAGGCTGGTAACTCAGGAACAGAGGAAACTCTTGCATTTCCTTTTCTGTGGCTGTCCTGATGAGAGCCAGTTTCATCAAAACGTTTTTGATGGTCTTTGCGACTGAACTTGAGGAGACTTTCAAAGTTCACGATTTTTTTCTTTCGGATTTACTGACCTTTGTTTCTTTAGTATTATTATATTTTTCTTTTCTTCGTTGAGTAGTTCTTGCCATAATATGGATTAGAACATTACTGTATTTTACAGATTATAAGGCGCAACGTGTTATAAGGCGCATTTTAAACCACAATAGTAATAGCCTTGTTTCCCCTCTAATGGAGAAGCTGGAGGAAGGGCTTAGGTAAACAAAACTGTAATTCTTAAAAAAAACATTTTCTTTCAAAGTCAAACGAGCACAGGATGTTAATCTACACAGATTTCTCTTCTGAAAACTGTTTATTTTCCAATATTTTGAGAAGGGTATAGCTGCAGCCTGGAGCACCTCCAAAGGGGAGGAACACACCTCCAAACAGGCGGAGCCTACCTCCAAGTAGGATGGTGCTTGGTGTTACGCGGTATGGTGTTTTTCACAACGTTTTGTGCTTGTAAATAACCCCAAAGATTAATTAATTAATCTATTTTGTTTATTAAATGTTTATTTATTTTAAAATGCATTTTCTAAGAGTCTAAATGCATGTTGTGCACATTGCAACCACATTTTATTTATTTAAAACGTTTAAACATTTGCCATGCTGTGAATTTTTCAAATTATAAAATAGTAAAAGATCTAAATAATAAATGCAGTTGTTTATTCATAGCCAATAATATTATAAATACATCCACACTACACATATTTTATTATATTGACATTTAAGAAATATAAATAATCATTATTTGTTGACTAATATATTTATTGACATCCATGAGCTTTTTAATCACGGAAGACTTTTTTTGTGGCATTCGGCAGAGAAATGGGGCTGTGTTGAGTGAGGTCTCCCTGCCTTACGATGTAGACTTTTATATAATATAATATAATATAATATAATATAATATAATATAATATAATGTGATAGTACATTCTATATAACATTAAATTTAATGTAACAGAATAATAGTAATAGTAATAGTAATAATAATCACGGAAGACTTTTATTATGACATTCGCCAGAGCCGTGGTGAGAGAGGTCTCGCGCACAAATGCTGTTGGTGGACTTCCCATTTGGAGGCAAGCCCCTCCTCTTTGGAGGTGCTCCAGTCTGCAGCAATACATACTTGAATATTTTCAACAGCGTGGTTAGCAGCAGAGCTAGCCGCAGTTTGCAGCTCTTAGCGCTAGTAAATGCTGCTCAATAGCAGTACACTTAGGAACTCTGAGTGTTCCGGTAAGCCAGGGCGCTGTCAGCTAGAGGTTCGCCCCAATATCGCTTGTTTTAAGATGGTAAAAACGCAGGCTACAGTCCGATATACAGTAAATGAGCTAGTGCTGCGGTTAGCAGCTAATGCTAATACTGCTCCAGCCTCCATATGTTCCATGTTTTTCTTCATAGCTTGGATGACTTTATTATTAATTTAAGGTGTGTCCAAACTTTTAACTAGTACTGTATATAATCTTACAGAGAAATTAAACAGCTTAAAGTGTTTAAGATTCTTTTTACTTGTCTATTTTTTCCTGCTTCAAGAACTAACTAAAATATGCCATTGAAGCCAGATCATTGATGCTGACTTTACCTGGGAGTGGTTTTAATGTTGTGGCTGATTGGTGTATAGTATATAAATAGTTAACATGTGAACAGTGAACATTTATAAGCTGATCAGCAGGAGTGTGTGTTGAAATAGGGTTAAACCTGGGAGGAAGAAACTGTCTATGTTTATCCTGCTGAAGAATTAGACCAGAATAAAGACCAGTTTCTACTGGTAACTGGTTTCAAATGGTCTGAATCTGAACATCTAGACTAAAGCATACCCTATACTGGTGAAGAAAGCATGCAGAATGGTGTTGCATTTGGTCATTTTGGTAAGGCTTGATCATAGTGGTGGTCGAGCTTGGTCAGATCAATCAATGCTGTTTGGCCATGCTGCTTTTCTTTCCTCTTTTTTTTTTTCAGAAGGCCACAGAACCTTAAAAAAAGTATTAATACCCCATGAACATCTCCACATTTTTTCATGTTATTTTATATATTTTATTTGATAGACCAACACAAAGTCTTTACACATCTAGAGGATGATTTTTTTTGTTGATTCTTCTTTACAAAACAGTTTAGGCTCAGCCAGGTTGGATGGGGATTGCTGTAAACAGCAATTTTCAAGTCTTGCTACAGAATCCCAATGAAATTTAAGTCTTTAGGACTTTGACTGGATCATTCTAACACATGAGTATTCTTTGATCTAATCAATTCCACTGTAGCTCTGGCTGTATGTTTAGGGTCATTGTCTTGCTGGAAGGTCAATCTCCTCTCCAGTCTGTAGTCTTTTGCAGCCTCTAACAGGTTTTGCTTCATGATTACCCTGTATTTAGCTCCATCGATCTTCCCATCAACTCTGACCCACGTGCCAGCTCTGTCCCTGCTGCAGAAAAGCATCAACACAGCATGATGCTGCCACCACCATGTTTCACAGTGCAGAGCAGCTTCTTCCACATTTATGCTGTCTTTCCTTCATGGGCTACATGCGAGCTTTTTGTTTTCAAAAAATTTCCAAGTGTTTCTTCTTGCCACTCTGTCTCTTTTGACAGGTTCTCTCACCTGAGCTGAGGATCTCTGCAGCTCCTAATTAGTGCTCTCTTGGCCTGGGCTGTCAATTTTTTTTACACACACAGATGGACTCTATTTACTAATTATTGAGACTTCTGAATGTGATTGGTCACATTAGATTTTATGTAGGGGTTTCAGAGTACAGGGGAATGAATACAAATGCATGCCACACTGTTCTGATTTTTATTTATTAAAGATTATTTATTTATTTTTTTTAACTTCAAAAGGATGTGCTACTTTGTGTTGGTCTACCACATAAAATCACATTTTTGGTAAAATGTGACAAACATTTTTTTGAAAAGCTTTAAAAGGGGTATGAATATTTTTTGAAGGCACTGTATGTTAAATATGCTAGGCTAGCACTAGTGTGGTTTATTTATTATTATTATTATTATTATTATAAGTTATTATTGAAAGTGGTGTGTAAGAGAAGTGTACACTGTATGAAAAAATGTAAATGACGTATGAAAGCATGTGATTTCTAATTTGTTCATTTTTTTAATGTTGATTTTTATTTTTGTTTCAAATGTACATAATGTGTTTATATGTTTATATTTCACTCTGATTAAGTCATCCTGTCAGATTTCTTTACCAGACTTTTTTCTGTCGTTCTTTCTCTTTCTCTCTCTCTCTCTCTTTCGTTCAGGTTGTTTATGTCTCTCAGTCTGTCTGTTTTTGCTTGAATTAAAAATCTCTTTCACACTCAGAGGATGTTTCTCTCGCTCCTGCTTTTTCGCTTCTCGCTGGGGCTAAAATTAGCATGTGGCTCATCTGAGCACATCACGCTGAAGTGTGAGAGAAATATTATCCTAGAATTTCAACTATGGCCCCCTGCTGTCTCTTCCAGCTACCGGTAGCCTACGGCGCTAAAGCTGCCGAGCAAAAATCCCCAGGTTTAGCAAAGCCGGGGCAACAGCAGCGCTTAGAGCTTTTGATATCCAATTACTGAGGATAGTGATAGATTGAGATTAAACTAATTTATTAGTAAATCTAATGAGTAAATTTATCTGTATAAACATCTGAAAACTCTGGTATATAATCAAGAGTAATATAAATGATCAAAAGCCATCAAACCAAACTGAACTGCTTGAATTTTTGCACCAGGAGCAAAAATAGCATATTAAAGCAGCATAAAGCTATCCAAAAGCAGTGTGTAAGACTGGTGGAGGAGAACATGATGCCAAGATGCATAAAAACTGTGATTAAAAAACAGGGTTATTCCACCAAATATTGATTTCTGGACTCTTAAAACTTTAGTGAGAATATAAACTTGTTTTCTTTACATTATTTGAGGTCTGAAAGCTCTGCATCTTGTTTGTTATTTCAACCATTTCTCATTTTCTTCAAATAAACGCTCTAAATGACAATATTTTTTATTTTACTCAAACATATACCTATAAATAGCAAAATAATAAACAAAATGATTCTGAAACCGAGGTGGCCTCTTAATTTTTCCAAAGCTGTATATATGCAGTATATTACAATTAAATATGCATATATACAAAACCATATATACCATATTATGTAGTGTTGAGTTTGGTCAGGTTTGAGCAAAAGGCAGCAACAAAAACCCAAGCAAGAGACATGCAGTATATTTTAATGTTTTTTTTTTTTGCTGTGTGAGAGTGTGTGTGTGTGTGTAAAGTTCTGCGGGTGCAGAAGTTAGGAAATCAGAGCCTACAGGTTGACACTTGACCCCGTGTCTCTGCTGTATATATAGCCCTTTAATAGAGGCTGTTAGACGGCATGACTCTCTATATTAGTGCGTTACGGCCTGTTTGCGCACACCGTCTGCACTCACTGCTGCCTGTAATCCTCTATAAGTTTAAACTTCCAGCAAGCAGTCCAATGTTTCCGGCTCCTAGTGTGTGTAAACGTGTGTAAGCGTGTGTAATATCTGAGGTGTGTGTAGAAGTTTTAGAATTCACTCCTATTTTCATTTTCCTCTCATTTGTTTAACTGGGTTTTCTTTATCTACTTCTAATGATGTTTTTTTTTATATTTATGCTCAAATATAGAAGATTCTAAAAGGTTCACAAACTTTCAAGCACCACTGTACACTAAACTATGGAATTTGACCTCTTCCTTTAACCTATCTGTGCAGTGAACACACACACACACACACACACACACACTAATGAGTACAACTTGAAGACACACACAGTGATTTCGTGAGAACACGTGCCCGGAGCAGTGGGCAACATTGCTGCGGTGCCCGTTGAGCAGTGAGGATTAAGGGTCTTGAACAAGGTCTTGCTCAACAGGTATCGAACCCACAACCTGAGCCACCACTTACTGCTTGCGATGTTTATTGCCATCTTACACCCTGCCGACAGTCTATTTTCGCTCCTCATTTAAAAAGCAATGGTGCTTGTGAATATATCTAGGCAGATAGGCGTGGTGGTCTGGAAAGGAGGTGTGTTCAGGTAAATTTCTGATGTATTGCTATCTTGGCAACGAAAAACACAGGTGCTCCACTTCTAGTTACACAATGCACAAACCCTTAAATCACCTTTTACATCAATAATAAACAGAATACAAAATAATATAGCATTGCTGTTCCTGTAAATGAGCTGCTCACTTACCTTTACAGTGTAAAAAAGCAGGTCAGTTTCCTCGGCTGAGAAGCGCTGAAGCACTGCGCTGTTAAAATACCAATCCGCCAAAGTCAGAGCGCACCTGCCTCTTAAAGCGAATGACAAATGACACGCTGTTTAGTTTACTGGACGTTATGCCCAAAACACAGCCCTGATTACATGCATACATTCTTTTTGTGGGTATTAAACTACGCAAGGTGTACTTTTCCAGCTGTTACGATAGCAAAGACACACTGACTAAAAAGCACTAAAACAAGCTGCACGAAATTGAAGTACACAAATAAGGGTTTGCCTACAGATAACTAAAATAGGCCCCAATGTGTCTTTCCAATTATTTAATTAAACATCATTCATTATTCCATATTCCACATCAGCCCTGAAGCCAATCTTTATTATCTCAATTTTTTTGGATCTCCAGGCTGGAACAGCACAGTCAGCGGTGTGCTGGGGTAGCTGGGAGTGAGCAGGGCAGAGCTGTGGAGGAACTGAGGCAGATTAATCTCAGGTGATGTGTTAATTTAGACAGTGCAGCTCAGTCTGTCACATCCTAACATCCCACAACCCCTCCTCAGATCCCACAATCCTTTTCAAACAGCTCTGCTGTACTCGGAGAGGATTTCAGCCTAATTCACAGCACTGGCAGAATAAAGCTCTGCGGTTCTTCTCCTGGAACACTGTTCCCTCTGGTGTGGTTTTTGGCAGAGGGGAACCCTCGGGGTCCTTTGGATTCTGCTAACTAATAAATACAGTTCATTTTTATTGAGGACGTTTAAGAGCTTAAATCTTTTACAAAATTCAAATATATATAATAGTACGCTCTTAACACAGGTGCTTAAGGATTTTTGAATGGTATAATAACCACAATAACCAATTTTCAATCCCATTTCACACCTTGGCCCTACCACTTAGGCGGGAGGGATAGAGCTTGTTAGCTCTTCATACGAAGATTTTTTAGATGCACACTTCAAACCGAGGGTTATAAGAATCACTGGCAAGATGGCGCAAAAAGTGACCAAAGAAATCCACAACTGTATATATTTTTCTTGTTAAAAGTGATGCTTAGCACTATATTACCATAGTTTAATGTACAGTTTCAATGTTTTATAGCCGAAAGTCTTCAAAACAAGCATACAAAAAGATCGCTAGTAGTTTGTCTCAGTAGTTTGGTAGCTAGCTAACTTTCCCGTTCCACCTTAAATGGTACAACAGAGGGCAGGGGCTGCCGCATTTAAGGCGGAACAGAAAAATAAAATAAAAGCTAATCAAAGCTTAGCAATTTCTGCTCCCCATCATAGAGGAATTAAGAAAGAGAAAATAATAATTCATTTCTGCACAATTTCCCCTCTTTCTGAAGACATACGATAAAGCTCTAAAGTTAACCAGTTAATCAGCAGCAGCAGCTAGGTTACTGAACTTTAGCGCTCCTGATGACGTATCAGGGGCTTGAAGGGTTGTTCCAGTTCTTAGGGGGAGGATTTCACCCCTTTCTATTATTGTAACTCTGTTCCAAGGGAAGGTTTACACTCGAAAAGAGTTAAAAGGGGTAGGGGTAAGTGGTAGGGCCAAGGGGTGAAATGGGATTGGACCATACTGTATATTAGTATTACATCTAATGTTCAGACCCGTAATGATGACATCACACAGCCGGGCTTTCTTCATTTTTATATTATAAAATTCGTGCAATACAGTGTTTGAGTTTATCACACATTTAGATAAACCATATTCTTCTTCTTCTTCTTCTTCTGGTATTTGTATATATCTACTCCCACTACAGAGTATTAGAGTCGCCCACATGAATGCAGTCCGTGTGCCGCGTTTTTGCATGTTCTTGACCAGTTTACAAAAAAAAGAGAGAAAAAAAATATTCCAGTTGCAATCATTTGTGTTTGTGTGTGTGTGTGCTGATGGCTCCATAGTGTACAGTGTCCTGTGTTGACCCCGTGTGGGCTAGAAAGGGGGGTGTGGCTTGGTGTTCCAGCTGAACGCTCTCCAGTCTCTGATTGGAAGAAGCAGAAAGGTTAAAGGTCGAATGGGATCAGGTGCAGCACAGTGAAAGTTCTGTTTCTGTGTTTTTGTTCTTTTTTTTTCATTGTGGAAGCATCGCCATGAAAATGCTGGCATGGTCATGTGACACAAGGGTAGAAGAAAACTACAAATCACACAGGGCATGCCCCCAACACACACATACGGCTAACCCAATCAGGGCTTTAGAGGAAGACAGTGTCCTAATGTGTGTGTGTGTATGTGCTCGAGTATATACACAGATCAAACAGAACATTATGACCACCTTCACACCTTTTGTTTCTATACAAAGGATTGTAGTCCTCTTGTTTGTTTTTTCCGTACACTTCCTGTATACTTTATTATTATCCTTCTTTGACATGTTCTTTAATACTTAGGACCCTCAGGATAGACCACCACAGCGCAGATATTATTATTTTTTGGGTGATGGATAATTTTTCTCAGCACTGCATTGATTAGCACTGAGTAGCATGGTGGTGGTGTATGGGGTGTTAGTGTGTGTTGTGCTAATGGTATAAGTGGCTCAGATACAGCAGTGCTGCTGGAGTTTTTAAACACTGTTTCCAGTCACTCAGCTAACAGGGAACATTCTAAAAACATTTAACAACCTATTGAAAAGGTTCCAGGAAGGTTAGCTTGTAACATTACAATAAATAATGTTCCAGGAACGTTCTGAAAACATTACGGAAAGAAGAAAAGTGACATTCCTAAAACAAAAACTAAAATATTGACACACTTGGCGTTGCAGAGATGTTACCAGAATGTTCTAATGATTGTTAACTGTAACGTTAATTAAACGTTCTACTAGCCAAATATATTGTTAGCTAAGAGCAGTTGCCCACAGGCCACTGCCCCAGGGCACAATCCACAAGACTCTGCCCACAGGACACTGCCCACCGGACTCTGACCAAAGGATGCTGCCCACAGGACTCTGACCACAGGACAATGTCCACAGGACTCTGCCCCCTGGTCTCTGATCACAGGACATTGCCCACAGGACCCTGATCACAGGCCTCTGCCCACAGGACTCTGACAACAGAAATCTGACAAAAGGATGCTGCCCACAGCACAATGCCCCCAGGAATCTAACCACAGGACATTGCCCACCGGACTCTGACCAAAGGATGCTGCTCACAGGGCTCTGACCAAAGGATACTGCCCACAGGACTCTGACAATAGGATTCTGACCAAAGGATGCTGCCCACAGGATTCTGATCACAGGACTCTGACAACAGAAATCTGACAAAAGAAAGCTGCCCACAGGACTCTGACAACAGGAGTCTGACCAAAGGATGTTGCCCACAGGACACTGCCCACTGTACACTGCCCCCAGGAATCTAACCAAAGGATGTTGTCTACAGGACTCTGCCCACAGGACACTGCCCACCGGACTCTGACCAAAGGATGCTGCCCACAGGACTCTGACCTAAGGAATCTGACCAAAGGATGCTGCCCACAGGACTCTGACCAAAGGATGCTGCCCACAGGACTCTGACCTAAGGAATCTGACCAAAGGATGCTGCCCACAGGACTCTGACCAAAGGATGCTGCCCACAGGACTCTGACCTAAGGAATCTGACCAAAGGATGCTGCCCACAGGACTCTGATCACAGGACTCTGACAACAGAAATTTGACAAAAGGATGCTGCCCACAAGACTCTGACAACAGGAGTCTGACTACAGGACTGACTAATAGGATGTTGCCTACAGGACTCTGCCCACAGGACACTGCCCACTGGATTATAAACAAAGGATGTTGTCCACAAGACTCTGCCCACAGGACACTGCCCACCAGACTCTGACCAAAGGATGCTGCTCACAGGACTCTGACCAAAGGATGCTGCTCACAGGACTCTGACAAAAGGAATCTGACCAAAGGATCCTGCCAACAGGACTCTGATCACAGGATTCTGACAACAGAAATCTGACAAAAGGATGCTGCCCACAGGACTCTGACCACAGGATGTTGCCCACAGGATTCTGACAACAGAAATCTGACAAAAGGATGCTGCCCACAGGACTCTGACCACAGGATGTTGCCCACAGGAGGCTGCTCACAGGACTCTGACCATAATAAGCTGTTTACAGGCCTCTGCCCACAGGCATCTGACCATAGTAAGCTGTCTACAGGCCTCTGCCCACAGGACTCTGACCACAGGGCGCTGCCCCCAGGACTTTGACCATAGGATGTTACCCCAGGACACTGTCCACAGGACTCTGACCACAGGCCTCTGGCCCCAGGACTCTGACCACAGGCATCTGCCCCCAGGACTCTTCCCGCAGGACTCTGAGCTGTTTAAGAACTCCAGCAGCACTGCTGTATCTGATCCACTTATACCAGCACAACACACACTAACACCTCATACACCACCACCATGCTAATCACTGCAGTGCTGAGAATAAACGTCCCACCACCCAAATATTACTTATATCTGCTCTGTGTTGGTTTTCTATCCTTTAGGGTCCTGAGTATTAAAGAACAGGGTGAAAAAAGGATAAAAATAAAGTATACAGAGAAACTGAACCAGGACTACAACTACACTGTGTCCTATACGATAAGTGGAGTTGATAAAAAAAGAAAATATATTATGGATAACGGCTGTAGAAACGAGGAGGTGGTCATGAAAGCGCAGCGAAAGTTCTACTAAAGACTCCAATGCTACGTCACCTAATTACCTATCCAATCAGCTGTTCCCTCTGCCTTTAAATAAGATCACTCATTCAGTACCTTTGCTGCCTTTCAGACGCTGATGGTCGTTCTTACCCTCCTCCTTCCCCACCGCCTCCAGGTTGGTCCCGTTTGGTTGCCCGGGGGTTGGCTCCGCCCCTGTCTCCAATGTACGACAGGATCTGCAGAGCCCAGATGTATCAAGTCCTGGGCCGATGGCGGGGCCTACGCCAAAGACTCTACTAGAAGACTGTTTCATTATAACCTCTTCATATATGTATCTTTGTTTTGCTAAATATGTTAAAACATTAAATCGTGCAACTGACAACATTTCTTCCGGAGTCGTAATAGTAGAAATAATGTTCTGAATTCTTGTTCAGTGTATATATGCACACACATACACATACATATAAACATATTTATTTATAAACGTACATACATACATATATGTGTATGTATGTTAATATATATACACACACACATATATATATGCATACAAATGCCCCTCCCACCATTTCAGCCCCACCTTTTTTAATGAAGGCCCCTCCCCGAACCCGTTTGCTACAGACTTTAAAGAAAGTATCTCTTTCTCTCTTTCTATATATATAGATTTTTTTTCTCAAATATAATTCTGCATAATTACAATATACATTGGCATTTTGTTATGATTCTCCCACTCCCACGCTACATCCACCTCCGTGTATGATTATTATTTATTTATTTATTTATTTAATCATTTTATTTTCGTAACTCTACCTCCATCCTTTGGAAAACACAGTTTTGGATAGGATTATTTGTACAGATTTTGCTACTCTATTTTTAGTTTTTTTTGTTTGTACAAATATATTTTTTTAGGTAATGCCCCCCCAAAAAGAGATTATCAATAATCGATAAGACTACTGCTACGTCTACTGCTACCAATGATAATCATAACAAAAATAATACCATGGCAGATTCATATAAAAAAATCATTTTTTCAAACACTTGGTCATTAGTTTTCATCATAAGTCCATCACTGACTAATATATTCTTCTGTCGACAGAACTGGAAGACGATATACAGAATTAACACTAAAATACTATAATGTATGTTATCAAAGGGTAGAAAAGAAATCAACTAAATCTAATAATAAAAAAATGGATGCTCCCTGTAAAGCTAATAATAATAATAATAATAATATTTATAATAATAATAATAATTTTCTCATTCTTACACATATTACAGACACTCATGCTTCTGCAGTGGCCAGTGTCCATAGAGGAATCACAGTTGAAGTCTTCGAAAAATCAAACTAAAAAGAAATTAAAGAAATTGTTAAAGAGCTAGCAGTTGTTTAGCTTCATCAGAACAACAACAACCACCCTGTTAGGAATGTAATCTCACTCCATTTAAATTTCAATAAAAGCAAAAAAAAAAAAAAAAAAAAAAAAAAAAAACGAGTAAACTTCACAGTATCCAATGATTATTGTTGAATTAAATAATAAATAATAAAAATGCTACAAAATGTCAGTAACAAAATAATAAAACGCAAAATTTAAGGGATGTTGTTGTTGTTTTAAATGAGCAGCTTGGATTCTTTTATCTTCTGCTCGAGCTTTATCCAAACAAAACATCTTTCAGGACAGGAAGAAAAAAGGAGCGTATCCTTCGTTTTCCCTGCAGGTCGTTCCCTCCGATTCCCTGAAGGATCCCGCCTCTTCCCGTTTTTCCTCCTCCTCCTCCCTCTCTCTCGTGTTTAAACCGGCGTGGTTTTCCGGTTCAGAGTGTTGGAGTTGCTCTCGGCTTTGCCCAGCCGGTCCAGCGTCCCCATGCCCCGCTCCCTCTCCACGGTGGAGGCGGAGAAAGGCGGAGGCGGTTGCGAGGGCGGGACCGAATTCCCTGCGCTGGACGAATTCTGACCGCCCGACGCCGGGTTGTGGGACTTCAGCGAGGGCAGCGTCCCGCTCATCATCATCCCGCCCCCTCCTCCGCCCTCTTTAGGAAAGCAGTTGTGCAGCTGGTAGAGAGTGGCCCGGTCCACCGTCCCGTAGAGAGGAGGGGGGCCGCTGACCAGCTTGGGGTCCCGAGAAAGCGTGTAGAGTGAAATGTCGCCCCCTGGCAGAACCGAGCGAGAGTGCGGGTTGGGAAGAGTAGAAACGGAGACCGGCCCCTGGCTCAGGAGGGCCGAGGGCGGCAGGCCGAAGTTCTTGCTCCCCGGTGGACCGCCCACCGGAGAGGGGTCGCGAGAGCGGGACGGGTCCGTGGAGCGAGAGCTGGAGCGCGAGCGACGGCGGAATCGGTAGCTAGGCAACCGCAGCATGGCGTGAGTGGTGCTCTTAAAGATGTCGGTGCGAGAGCGGCAGCGCAGCTCCTTGTTCTTCTCGATGTAGATGTTCACAGCCAGCACGCCCACCATCTCGGCCAGGATGAAGGACAGACCTCCGAAGTAGAAGGACCACCCGTACGAGTACTGCCACTTCTTATCCTCGTCTTTCTTCGGGGAGATGTCGCCCAGCGCTGCAGAGATGTACACAATAACGCCGATGATGTTGCTCAGACCTGTAGATCAAAACACAGACCAAACACAAACAGATTTATTAGAGCAATAAAGTGAATTAAAGTGAAATTAGATGAGTTCTGATGTTCTGCTACGTTCTGTTACATTGTCTCTTTTTTTAATAACACAGTAAATGATCAAAAACGAAAGCTAAGCTGATAAGGCATGCAGTGCATGCAGTTTAATCTGGTATATTAGCCAGATAACATACGGCTATAAACAAACACTGTCTCTGCTGCTCCATGCTGTGTACACTACATGTTTACATGGTATGTGCAGCTTTCACTGCTCGCAGCTGCACGACTCTGCGCTGCACGTCCCATTAAAACACTGTGTTTAGGTTTATGTCTGTGTAAAGTAACCAATTTCATCAACTGATCCAGATCATAGAAAGCAACTAACAGGTGTGAAAACTCCCTTTTTTATTTAGCAGAGTTACATTTAAATATTCACTAAACATTTCTTAAGCATCTTAAGAAGAACAAGTGCGATTAATCGCAGTTAACCACAGAATATTATCGTGATTTAATTGACACTGCTATATAAAACATATTCTAGTTTGTTTAACACTTTGTGTTCACTGAATAATTCAGCATGTGTTGCTGTATAGCTTTAATATAGTCTTCAATATTAAGTTCACAATGTAAAAAAACATAAAAGGAAAGAAAACACATTGACTTATGAAAGTTATTGTATATGTTTGTGATGGTCATTATAAGGCATTGTGTTTGCATTTTAAACATAGTATTTGTAGGATAGTATTGTTACTAATGTCTTAAAAAAACACAATTCACTGATTCAGTTAAAAAAAGACTTTCTGTAACAGTAAACAGAGGCAGTGACTAGAACACACCTGCAGCTACGAACAGGATGCCAGCCCCCAGTATGATATTCCTTTTACTCTTGTAGAAACGACTGGCAGCGATACAGACTCCGCCCATCAGCAGCAGGATGGCACTGAGGATGGGGAAGATGTTCGAGGCTCTAACCACCCCTGCAGAAAGAGAGAGAAAGAGAGAGAATAAAGGAAAACATGCAATCAAAAAGTTTGATAACGAGAATTCAATTCTAATTCCATTAATATCCAGAATTTCCTTGAACTTTTTCACTGTATTTCATATTACACCTACACCTTTAAGTGTGACTTACTGGGATTTACATTATAAACCAACACAAAATAACAAGTAACTGTGAAGTGAAAAGAAATTAATATGTACTGGTAATTAATTTGTAATGAATAGAAATCTGAAAAGTTTATTGTGCTTTTGTATTCATTCCTCTGTATTCAGACACACTAACATAAAATCTAGTGTAACTAATTGCCTTCAGAACTCTCCTAATTAGTAAATAGAGTTCACCAGTGTGTAATTTAAAAATAGAGCACTGTTCAACCCATCATCCCAAAATGGAAAGAGTACAGCACAAAGGCAAACCTACAAAGACATGGCCATACTAATTAGAGAAGCAGCAGAGAGGCCCATGGTGACTCTAGAGGAGCTGCATAGATCCATAACTAAGGTGAAAGACTCTGTTTACACCACAACTATTAAAGGTTTAGAAGGCCACAAATATGGTCTTTATGGAAGAGTGGCAAGAAGAAAGCCATTTTTAAAAGCAAGCCATAAGAAATCCATCCAGGGGACACTTCAAACATGTAGAGGAAGGTGCTGTGGTCAAATGAGACCAAAGGTAATCTTTTTGGCCTAAATATAAAAACATATGTATGTCAGAAAACTAATAGCACACATCCCCCTGTGTGGCAGCATCATGCTGTGAGGATGCTGGGAAAGGGAAAGGGAAGCTGGAAAATAAGGATGGTGCAATCCTGGAAGAAAACATGTTAGAACCTTCCAGCAAGACAATGACCCTAAAATTAATAAAAAATGGGATAAAAAAATAAATAAAATCTGGTCTTTGAGAAGAAAGCGATTTTTAAAAGCTTGGTCTATCGTTGGTCTATCACATAAAAAAGCCCAATAAAAAAATTACTTGTGGATGTAACGTGAAAAAAATTGGAAAGTCTCAAGGAGTATGAATATTTTTAATGCACTGTATATACCAATAAAATTGCAATGCCTTATAAATTCAAAATGTAATAAATAAAGTCAAAATGTAAAAAATTAAGTCCTTATAGGTGATCTTATAATTATGCAATTTATTATGCATTTTTAACATGTATTTATCATTATTACATGATGATAAGTAGTTGCATTAGTACTTGCATTAGAGGAATCAGGGTCAGACCAGGTGACTACAGAAAAACACAGAAGCAGATCTTATCGTTCCACTGAGTAGGAAGAACATTAATTACTCTGACGCATCTGGATAATTAAATCATGCCTTTCCTGTGCGAGTGTGTGAGTGTGTGTGTGTAAGAGAAAAAAAAGGGCCTCAGGAGAGAAACTGCTTTTCCTCACAGTCCTGAATCCCATCTGGGACCAGCTTTGCCGGGACAGTGAGGGGAAATGCCATCTAAATACCAACCAAATGCCAAGTAGTACGTGTGTGCATGCGTGTGTATATATATGTGTGTGTGTAAGTTTGTGTAAGTTTGTGTGTGTCTGTATATGTGTGTGTGTGTGCACACGGACCCAGTCCACAGCTGTACCCGACAGTGCCACACAGTTTCCCTGAAGCATTTCAACTCACAGCACTCATCCGGACTCTCACGGCCCACGCCGTCCAAAAATAGACCTCAGCTCCTCTCGCGGCGCGAGTCTCCTCAACATGGCACTTCAGCTGGACGTAAGCTACCCGACTTCGAGCCGCGTTTCATCCTGCATTCGCATCTTCTCACAGATTCTCACACTCGCAATTTAGTCATTTCCAATCCTGCCTACTCTCTAGGATCCCCTAATCACATGATGCTAGCTAGCAGTAGCATAGCGTAGCATGGTCTTTCACAGAAACACTCAAACTGCTGCTAACACAACACCAGAGTCAGGGATAGACTGGAGACTAAGTACCATATTTTTCGCACTATAAGGCACACTATATACAGGGGTTGTACAATGAAACTGAAACACCTGTCATTTTAGTGTGGGAGGTTTCATCATGGCTAAATTGGAGCAGCCTGGTGGTCAATCTTCATTAATTGCACATTAAGAGCACCAGTAAGAGCAGAGTGTGAAGGTTCAATTAGCAGGGTAAGAGCACAGTTTTGCTCAAAATATATTACAATGCACACAACATTATGGGAGACATACCAGAGTTCAAAAGAGGACAAATTGTTGGTGCATGTCTTGCTGACGCATCTGTGACCAAGACAGCAAGTCTTTGTGATGTATCAAGAGCCACAGTATCCAGGGTAATGTCAGCATACCACCAAGAAGGACCAACCACATCCAACAGGATTAACTGTGGACGCTGTAAGAGGAAGCTGTCTGAAAGGGATGCTCTGGTGCTAACCCGGATAACTGGATGTTAATCTACACAGACTTCTCTCCTAATACTGTTTATTAAGGTGAGTAAAGCGCTTTCATTTATTTATTTACAGTAAGTTTAGCTTTCCAGATTTCCACTAAGGCTAGAAGCAGTTGCCGCCCAACAGCGAGACACTGAGGAACACTGTGTGTTCCGGTAAGCCAGGCCACTATCAGCTAGCAGTTCGTCCCACATAGCTTGTTTTAACATGGTCAACATGCAGCCTACAGTCCGATATACTCACCTCTGAACAGCAAAAGAGCTAGCGCTTAGCGTGGTTAGCGGCTAATGCTAATGCTTCTCCAGCAGTGCTAAACTGAAACTCCTGTATAACGCTGTACTTCAGCAAATTGGCTTTACTGCTCTTAATACATGACTGGTAGAATTTATACATAAGGCGCACCAGATTATAAAGTCGATTTTTGGGAAAATTAAAGAAATTTAGGTTCCGAAAAATACTGTACCTTCTTTCTAGCCTGCACTTCTTAAAGGATATTAAAGGATATCAAACAGTGGATGTACATGTAAACCCTGTAGCCTACCAGATTATCTTGAGCTTTTAATAATGGGTATTTAAATGTACAAAAAAACAATAAGTGTTAAGATGGAGGAATGGAGGAAATTAATGCTGGTCTTGCTCCATATTCCACCTTAACAACATGTAAAAAGGAATTTTCCAGCTGGTGGGTTTCTTGCAAAGTGGATGCTGTGTTTTCTGTATCCCCTACATGGCTTGTGACAAACTGCAAATTGCAAATAGCTTTCTTTCTATTCCCATTAAAAGCAGATTTGGGAAGTACACAACTAATGGTTGCCCTGTGGACAGATACTCTCTCCTGAGCTGTGGATTTCTGCAGCTCCTCCAGAGTGACCATGGGCCTCTCGGCTGCTTCTTTAATCAGTGCTCACACTTTTTTAGATTTTTATTTATTTAAAAAATTGAAAAGTATGTGTCCTTTTCTTTTAACTTTACAGTTATTTGCTACTTTGTGTTGGGCTATCACGTAAAAATCCCAATAAAATAAGTTTAAATTAATTATATTTATGTGTGAAACATGAAAAAAACTGTCCACCTGGGGCCTGCAACACCACAGACCATCAAATTGACCCACAGGAATTAAGAGAAGGTTTCTTACGCAGGACGTATTCGGCTCCATCGTGGTCGAAGTCAGCGTCCTCCGGGAAGTGGTTAATCTGTGAACACACCCCTCTCTTCACTCCTGCGCACAGAGAGAGACAAGCTGTCAAGGTCAGGAAGTTGAAACACACAGCAGATAAAGTTCAGATACACTGATTTTAGTGTGGATCACAATTACTCACACTGAAGTTTGGAATCAAATCATATTAAACAAATGATTAAATTTTAGTGCACTTTTGGAAGCTCACAATTTCTCTATGAACTCAACCATCCAATTATCTTCCAACCATCCAACCAGCATCTATATAAACATCAGGCCCTGTTCACATCTGGCATTATGGGTGATCTGATCATAGTGACGCATCGCAATCAGATCGCTCATCCTGATCACATTCGAAGCTCCGCCCACATTAACCCCAGCAGCACCAAAAGTATTTGCCCCTTACAGATTTCTTTTGCTTTTGCTTTTTTGTCATACTTACATTTTTCAGACAAAGATAATCTAAGTAAATACAAAAAGCAGTTTTTAAATTAATTGAAAAAATAATTGATAAATAATTGTATTTATTAACGAAACAAAAAAAAAAACAATCCAATTTATTCTGGCGTTTTCCTATGTGAAAATGTAAGAGAATGCATTTTGTAAAGCTGAGTTCAATCTTACTAGACGCCACAACCAGGCTGGATTACTGTCAGGCCTGTAGAATCAAGAAACCACTTATATAAAACCTGTCTGACAACATGAAGCAGATAAAATACCTCAGAAAACAACACATTATGCTACGATCTAAAAAAAAAAATTCAACAACAGATGAGAAAACAAAAAGTGATTGACATTTATCAGTCTGGAAATGTTTATAAATTAATTTCTAAAGCTTCTATGAAAACATGGAACAGTGGTGAGTGACCCTTTTAAAAAAATACTCCAAAAGGGCATGGATAACTCATCCTAGAGGTCCCAAAAGAAACCAGAACAGCTAAAGAACCACAGGCCTGGGCGAAAATGGTCTCCATGGGAGAGTTCCGAGGCAAAAATCCCTCTCCTGACCAAAAATATCACAAAGGCTCATCTCACATTTGCCAAAAAACATCTTGATGATCCCTAGCAAAATAAGCTTTTTTGTTAAAGTTGTGTATCCTATTACAACTGTTGTAAGACTAACACAGCATTTTAAAAAAGCACATCACACCTACAGTAAAACATGGTGGGGGTAGTCTTATGGTCTGCTTCAGGACAACTTTCTGTCATTGATGGAACTATGAATTCTTCTCTTTCCTAGAAAGTTCTGAAAAAGAATGTCCAACCATCTGTTTGTGACCTAAAGCTCAGGCGTACTTGGGTTCTGCAGCAGGACAATGATCCGAATGATCACACCAGCAAGTCCACCTCTAATTGGCACAAATTAAAATAATAATATAAATAAAATGAAGATTTTGGAGTGGCCTAATCCAAGTCTGATTGAGAAGGCTGTTCATGCTTGAAAACCCTTTATTGATAATGATTTTAAATGATTACACAAAGAAGATTGGTCCAAAAATCCCCCCCAGAGATAAAAGTGAAAGACTGCTTGATTGCACTTGTTTTTGCCAAAGGTGACACAAACAAGTTATTAGGTTTAGGGGTCAAATACGTTTTCACACAGAATCACACAAGTTGGTTTGGATAGATGTTTTTCCTTATGATTTAAAAACTGCTTTTTGTATTAATTTATGTTATCTTTGTCTGATATTAAAGTTTGTTTAATAATCTGAAAGATGTAAATATGACAGTTAAGAGGAGGATCAGATCATCAAACCATGATCAGATCACCCAGGACCCACATTATTGCCAGCTGTGAACAGCAGGGCCACAGTTATGCATACATCAGCCTATCAGCAAACTAGATAACTGGAGATCGCTCTAATTAGGATATTAAAAAAAACATAATATTTTTTCTCTTCTTTTTTGGAATTGCCTTAACATTCCTGGTAAAATCCCACAATCCCGCTGGAGCTGATTAGCAGGATCAGGTGTGTCAGGGCAGGGAACACACGCAGAGTGCAGGCCAGGAGATCCTCGGACCAGTAAACTCAGCTGTGTTACACAATTGTCCCAAAGCAATAACGCTTTAGAGCCGGGCCTCGCCGGCCCGCACACGCGTCCCTGTGGAGCGCGACGGTACGGGTAATTAAAGGATGAGCTGAATCAGGAGCTTTACAGCGGGAAGAGCGCTTAGAACCCAGACCCAGGAACAGCTTCAGTCCCTAAGGTACTACTGTTAGTATTATGTCATTTTAAAGGGCCCTCGACCTACATTTTCCTATATTGTGTTTCCATATTGTGAACCAAAGACAGTTGAGTTTCTTTTTTTTACGTGACCATTTCCTAACCTCTCTTTTTGCCCCACAGAGGCAGAATACACCTAGGCCACGCCCACATTTTAACACTTTAAGGCAGGGGTGTCCAAACTTTTTTTGTTGGGGGCCAGAAGGAGAAATATATTTGAAGTCCCAGGCCACAGACTCTGTAATAAAACAAATAATGAAATATACCACTTTAAATAATACATTTTCCTGATTATTTCATTTACACACCATTTTACTTGACTAACTGTCTTTATCTTTGACAGTGTTGTGTAAATTAAGATTTTTCAAATTGATGTTTAATTTCATGATGTCTCTTAATATTAAACTCCTTAAGTATGGCCCATTTTTCTGCGCTACAGCTGCGCACTCTCTCCGCTTTTACACTCTTTTGTCCAGTTTTTCTGCGCTAGAAATGCGCACCCTCTCCGCTTTTAGACTCTTTGGCCTGTTTTTCTGCGCTAGAAATGCGCACTCTCTCCGCTTTTAGACTCTTTTGCCCCGTTTTTCTGTGCTAGAAATGCGCACTCTCTCCGCTTTTAGACTCTTTGGCCCGTTTTTCTGTGCTAGAAATGCGCACTCTCTCCGCTTTTAGACTCTTTGGCCTGTTTTTCTGTGCTAGAAATGCGCACTCTCTCCGCTTTTAGACTCTTTGGCCTGTTTTTTGCGCTAGAAATGCGCACCCTCTCCGCTTTTAGACTCTTTGGCCCGTTTTTCTGTGCTAGAAATGCGCACTCTCTCCGCTTTCAGACCCTTTGGCCCGTTTTTCTGTGCTAGAAATGCGCACCCTCTCCGCTTTCAGACCCTTTGGCCCGTTTTTCTGTGCTAGAAATGCGCACTCTCTCCGCTTTTAGACTCTTTGGCCTGTTTTTCTGCGCTAGAAATGTGCACTCTCTCCGCTTTTAGACTCTTTTGCCCCGTTTTTCTGTGCTAGAAATGCGCACCCTCTCCGCTTTCAGACCCTTTGGCCCGTTTTTTTGCGCTAGAAATGCGCACTCTCTCCGCTTTTAGACTCTTTGGCCTGTTTTTTGCGCTAGAAATGCGCACCCTCTCCGCTTTTAGGCTCTTTGGTCCGTTTCTGACACCTAGTGTTCAAACGTTGAATCTCACGCTCCAAAAAAGGAAACGGGCCGCAAATGGCCCGCGGGCCGTATTTTGGACACCCCTGCTTTAGGGGAAACAAATTCAGCACATGTTTTTAGAATGACGTTACATTAAGAACATGCCAAAAAGCTGCTGATGCACAAGTTTAAGAACTATAAAGTTGCAATAAAAAGTATGTGAACCCTTTGGGATTACTTGGAATTCTGCATGAATTGGTCATTAAATGTGTTCTGATTTTCTATCTATATAAGTCACAACAATAGACAAACACAAACACAATCTGCTTAAACTAATACCACACAAAAAATACATATGTTTGTATGGTTTTATTATTAAACACAACATGTTATCATTCACAGCGAGGGGGGGAAACATTTGGTTGAGGTTTTTGCTGCCAAAGGAGGGTCAACCAGTTATTAAATACAAAGGTTCACATACTTTTTCCACCTCTCACTGTGAATGTTAACATGTTGTGTTCAATTAAACCATGCAAACATATAATTTTTTGTGTGGTATCAGTTTAAACAGACTGTGTTTGTCTATTGTTGTGACTTAGATGAAGATCAGAACACAATAAATGACCAATTTATGCAGAAATCCAAGTAATCCCAAAGGGTTCACATATTTTTCTTGCAACTGTATATAATTTTGACATGATTTTAAATGTAAATGTAAATAAATGTAAAGTCTAATGATTATTTTTCTGATTATTCAATTGGTCAACCTGGAATTGAACCCCAGTCTCCCACATAGTAGCTCACTGGCAGGCAGTGGTGTTATCCACTGCACCACACCAACCAGATGCTATAATAGAATTAATCTTCTGCTTAATTTGAGAATTTGATGGAAAAGTTGTATCTAAATTTATCCAGACGATGCAGAAGGGGGACCACATATACATGTAGAAAAATCCCACAAATGTATAAATAGTCTATAAAATAATAATAATAATAATTATACAATGATTTCCATGCACAATGAACAGAAGGAAAATGCCTAATCAACTAAACAATCAGTAATTATAATAATAATTCTAATTCCACCAAATGGGGGCCATTTGCTTGTTGTAACTAAAAACTCATTCCTGTTACTTTCATTCCTGTTACTCAAAACATAAAAAAGGAACAGGAGTGAGTTACAGTAACAGGGATGATTTTCTTTTGACATAAATACCAATTATTTGAACACGCAGTCAACCGTGTCTTTAAAATAAAGACTTTCTTGGAGGAAAATCAGAGGAATTAGTGGACTTGCTTTTAAAAACACGATTTTTAAATGTTACATGAGTTTTGTAACCAACTTCAGATTAGAAACCTTGTAAAAAAAAAAAAAAAAAGTAAAGCTGCCTGAGTTTGAATAGTTAAAAACATGTGTTATTAGATTCAGAGTTGAAAAAAAAAAAAAAAAAGTTAAATTTGGAAGAAGAGTTACAACCAGCAAATGGCGCCCATTCGGTGGAATGGCCTGTATAACACAGCTTATACACAAACACATCTAATGATGCATTATGATCACAAATTATCAGGCATGATAAACGTGGCTATTATGGTGGGTTATACTTTATTTTTATAAATATGTATAATTAAGTATGTTTATAATGCCTTAGGAATGCATTACAATCTCTTGTAGGTATGTTGATGGAGCCTTATAGAGATGACATTCATAGAAACATCCTTTGTACTTTCGCACTCTTATTGTACATTAAACACACACACACACACACACACACACTAAACCTGGCACAATGCCAGCACACACACACACACACACACACACACAGAACACAGAGCACAGAGGGCCCTGGAGTGATGCAGGCAGTTGGATAGCTACCCGCTCCAGTGCCGACAGACAGACTGACGCATTATGACGACATCAGGGGGATGCACTATGATGACAGCATGACTGGTGGTGGTGGATGGATGGAGGGATGGCGTGAGAGTGTGGTGGAGAGATGAGACACAGACGGAAGGAGAGGAGGACAGAGGCGGGGGACAGTCTCGCTGCTTTCTGTCTGTTTAACTGTCCTCACCGGGGTTAGTCTGTAACAGAGAGACGGGAGTCAGCAGCGCAGCGTTCGACCACACAAACCCCACCAATCAGGAGGGGTTACCCGGACCCCACCATCAAAAACCTTTGCCGCACTTTGGGCTGAACAGAGAGGTAGAGTAGTGAAGTCGTTGGGATTACTTGGATTTCTGCATAAATTAATCATTAAATGTGTTCTGATCTTCATCTACATCACAACAACAGACAAACACAGTCTGCTTAAACTAATACCACACAAAAAATGATATATTTTTGCGAGGTTGAACCCCAAGGCCAGGGGTGAAACGCAAGTGTAAAACATCTGGCCTGTGAGGTTGTTTGAACTGTAATGATCGATAAGGAAAAAATAAAACACTTATCTTGCGAACTTTAGTTTACATGCCTCCGCTGTCTCTATGCCACGTGACTTCAGTTTCTGCCCATCCCCGTTCTGTAGATTTATTTCTAAACTCTGTCGCTATTTTAACACTTTATTATATTATTTTTACGCTATTTTCTGTTGGGACAAGCCATAAAAATAAGCTGTTTACTGGGTGTAAGATAGCAATAAGCATCGTGATGTGCCTCACGCAGGGTGTACGATAGGGCCCAATGTGTTGGGGCTGCCAGACCTGTTTAGAAGCACAAAATTACCATTGAATGCTACTAAACAGTAACAACTTTAACAATTAAAGCACAATTTAAAATCAGTCAATGCACATCAATGATAGTAAAAGCAGTTGTGCCTGCAGTGTGATTGACTGAAAGGCGTTCTATGAGTGCCATTATCAGCCGGTAATGCACTGTAACCAAAGCTCTCCATGTATTACTCCACCACATACAGATAGCAACGATGCTGCGCTTACCAGCCAAACATATATATATATAATGTGTCATACTGGAACTGCTGTGCTGCTCTACGACTGTATATTATATTAATATTATATTAATATTACATGTTATAGCACTCCCTTTCGTGTATTATTGCTTAATTATTCTGTATAATGTGTTGTTATCAAGTGGTATGTTGTTTACCTGTAACAACACTAGCAATGATAGCTGATATCTGTGTGATGTCATTCTTAGCTCTAACATTTGCATTTCTTCGACCAGTCTCTTTCTTACTATTAAATCATTTACAGAGGAAAGTGAGACCTGCAGTTCTTTAAATGCTGCTCTGGGTTCTTTTGTGACCTCCTGGATGAGTTGTCGTCCGGCCAGCCGGCCACTCCTGGGAAGGTTCACCAGTGTTCCATCTACATCTAACATCTACAGCTGGACAGTACTTGTGTGTACCACTGATTTGATAAGACACTAATAGATAGACTAATAGGGCATGGACAACTCATCCAGGAGGTCACAAAATAACCCAGAACAGCATTGCTTTAGTTATGGTCAGTGTTAATGATTCAGTAATAAGAAAGAGACTGAAAGAGAAAATATTTATGCAAATTACAGTTTATGAATATTTAAGGGTTAATTAATTACCCTGTAGTCTTTTCTTATTTTTGTTCATATTTATTACTGATCCTAAGTGTAACATTTTGTTATGTGTATTGTACAAGAAAATGTGAAACGTGAAAAGGTGACATTTAAAGCTGAGGATTTTAACCATCCGTTTCATTAATGACATCAAGCTCACCAGCTTGAACACAGATATGAAGGTCACCCCGGTCTCCACACCAGCCTATCCATTTTGGCTCCTATTTACAGATATTCCAGCCCGTTGGAACCATATCATCCCTATGGCTGACCCATAGCGACCATGGCTGAGCCACTCGCTCTCATGCACCAGCACGTCACCTCTTTGTGATGAGATTGGCTCTGTGTTCCTGACCTTGCTCTCGCTCCTCTGGGAGCTTGGAGCTGGAGGAGGATACACACAGGAAAGCAGTTCATTGACTCCAGTCTGTATAATCTAGTCTTACAGCATTAAAGTGAAAATTCTACGTAAAATCACATTGCACATGTTCCCCCATCATCCCAATTATGCAGTGGCGTAAAAAAGTATTTGCACCCCAAAGATTTCTTTAGTTTTTGCTTTTTTGTCATACTGATATTTTTCTGATTATCAAACAAACTTTAACATCAGACAAAAAATAAAAAAAAACACTTTTTAAGTGATAATTTTACTTATTAAAGAAAAAATAATCTCCAAGCCAATCAAGCCCAGTGTGAAAAGCCATAAAAACCTAATAATTGCTTGAAATTAAGCTCCACCGCTAACTGGAAATAAGTCTTTCACATTTCTTTGGAGGAATTTTAGTCCGCTCTCCTTTACAGAACAGTTTTAAGACACATTATAGACACATTTCCAGCATGAACAGCCTGTTTAAGATCATCATACCACAGTATCTCAACCAGACGTTGACTAGGCCACTCCATAACCCTTATTTAGGTTTTTTTTTTTTAGTTTGTTTGCTTTGGTGAGTCATTGTCCTGCTGCAGAACCCAAGTATGGCTGAGCTCGAGGTCACAAACAGATTGCCAGAGCTTCTGCTTAAAGATTGTCTGGTAAACAGCAGAATTACTGGTTCCATCTATTACAGGGGTGTAACAAAGCATCGTTACGGACAAATTTGAAGATATGCACTGTGGAAAGGATTATGGACCATTATGCCACCTCAGACAGTTGCATTGTTTCAACAGCAGAGGGTGTAATCCCACTAGTGCAAGCCAGAGAACCAGTGGGCGTAATCAAAGAGAGGAGCATATGTGAATTAGTTTAGACTGAAGCCAATTACACAGCTGCTTTTGCATGTCAGTCAGTTTTATTAAGCCAATCAGCAGCCAGAATTATCCAGCTGTCCATCATTTTCTGCTGCAGACTCTTAAAGAGGTTTGTTATGAGAAAGTCTAAGGTTCTAATGTCTGTGAAAGAGCTACCAGAGCAAATACTGGCACAAACTTGAGCTGCGACTGGAGGATCTGATGTTTCTCTTGTCATAAAAACTCAATAACGTTTTGTGTGTTCGTGTATTTTCACTTGGGTCTCCACTGCTCTTATAAACACTCTTGGAAACTTGAAAAAAATCCATCCATCCATTTTCTGTTAATCAGCTAGAAGAGTTTAGTGTCAGGAATCATCATATGCTTCTATGAGTCGTTTGGATGCTACTTTATTGTGATGTCACAATAAGGAAACCTGCATAGAAGAACCACCCTGGCACCACCACTTATCCATCAATCTCCGCCACAGAGCCCCATTGACTAGATCAGTTGAAGATATGCCATTTCGGTTTGTTTGAGAACCATGGACAATACCATCATTTTGGTTAAGGCAGATCATTTGGTTAAGCAGACCTCGTCTGAGGGAGGGATCTATACCTACTGTCTGTGGAAAGTCAGCAGATGAGGGAGATGTATTCAGATAAGTACTCAAATAATGGATTTGTGTTTTTATTGCAGTTAAGCATGAACTAGCTCTACTGTGAACATGTTTTGCCATTTATCACAAGCTAAGCAACAGATAATTTCCATAAAAAGGACAGAGCCCTTAAACGACTTGTTTTGAAAGGGACTAAAACCGGCAAGAATAGAGCTGAGAATAGGTGAGATCTCTTCATGTGAGAAAGAGATTTTCTGCAAAGCACATGAAACATGAAACATGAACATGTTTTGTATAGCCCATGGACGCATTCTAACAAAATGTATCTTTAATTTGCACTACGATTGTAGCTGGACTAGACCGCGTTCTGTCTCAAGAGATGCTTTTGGCAAGAGTAAAAAGTAAAAAGTCGCCAAAAACATAAGAAAGACATACTTCAGTAAAGATGGATGAAAACATGTCTTGGTGGGGTGACTCAGTTTGAGGTAAGGGTTTAATATTTGTCAAAATCTGGCTTTAATGGAAACTGTTGTTGTGCAGACGTGGAGACTGGGTCGTCTGTCCTCGGACGAATAGTGATGTAAGGCTTGGCATTCATTATGCAGAGCCAGAATGGGAGATGTTTCCACTTCACCTACTCTCAGGCGCTCTGCTACTTAGCATCCATCTTGGCTCCCAAACCCTGGGGACAGTGAGGATTACTTGACCTCTAAACTGCACCTACTGTGGAGCGCTGCAGCCAACGGCGGGGCGGGGGTGTCGGGGGATGAAGGCAGGATAAATGGAGAGAAAGAGAGATGAAGAGAAAGGCAGATTTGCTGCAGAGAGAGAACGAAAGAGAGAGCAAGCGTAGCAAGTGGTGATTTGAAGGCCTGGGCTTATCTTTAATTGAATGTTTTGTTATCAGGGAGCTTAGCCATAAGGCTAAATTAACAGGGCACAATGGCTGCAGTACAGGCTGAAGGGAGGGAACGTTAGGAAGGGGACGAGCGAGAGAACATTAGGTGTTTAAAAGCGACCAAACAGCCCATGACTTCCATTCCCTCTGAGGCAGGGCCTCGGGATAACTAACTGCAGTGTTTTAATTAGCATTTCATCTGCTTATTTCCATCTTCCTACCTATGCCCTGCACTTGAACAGCGGAGAAAATAACAGCTGTGGACTCTGTGCAAAGGTCAGAGAGCGCCTGTTTTGTTTTTTATCATTTATTTCTTTTTTATTCCATTTTCTTCCAAACCCACTATTACCACTAGGATTCTCCGAACCACTACTAATGACTCACACACCAGGGTCCAAAGTCCAGACCTTAGTATCATTGAATGAGTTTAGCAGGATTTGTGAAAACAATAAGAAGCAAAACCTCTTTGCATCTGATTTAATAGCACTCCCACCACCATGTTTAACAGATGAGGTGGTGTGGGTTGGATCTTGGACAAGAGGTGTTGAAAAATCTCTTAATCTACATATTTTAGAACACTCCCACCACCATGTTTAACAGCTGAAATGGTATGATTTGGATCTAAAGGGTGAAGACTAGCACATGCCTCCTCTGATACATGTGAAGGCCAATTATCCAACCCATTCACTAGGATTTGTGAAAACTGTAAGAAGGAAAACATCTCTGCATCTGATTTCATAACACTCCCACCACCATGTTTAACGGATGAGGTGGTGTGGTTTAGATCTTAGACAGGAGGTGTGGAAAAATCTCTCTATCTACATATTTCAGAACACTCCCACCACCATGTTTAACAGATGAGGTGGTGTGGTTTGGATCTTCGGCAGAAAGTGTGGAATAATTTCTCTCTACATATTTCAGAACACTCCCACCACCATGTTTAACAGCTTATATGGTATGATTTGGATCTTGGGTAGGAGGTGCCAAAAGATAAAGTATATAGTGCTCACACCCACTAGTGCTCGAAGAAAATATAATTACTGTTTAAATTAGGGCTGAACAGATTTTTAAAACTGCAATATATATATATATATATATATATATATATATATATATATATATATATATATATATATATATATATATATATAAATTATATATATTTGTTTTATTGTTTTTTTTTTCAGAAAGAAAACTAGTGCAGTGTCATTTTTTTCAATATCATGCAGACCTAGTTTAAATGTGATTTTGGGATGGGAAGGTTTAAATGTGATTTTTAATGTGTGTACAACTTTTGACAGGTGCTGTATATAAAATAGGGCATCTCAGTAGATGATGTGGCCGAGAAATCAGTAAAAAACTCTTTAATGTTGTTGGTTTTTATGTTGGTTTTAGACCATTTTAAAGGTGGTATTGTGTTTGCATGCTTTTAACCTTTTTAACCTTTTACAAATAAAAAAAATAATAAAACATTATTTTTCTGTTGTTAGAAACTAAAATATTGCTCAAATATTTTAAGAAAATCTAGTTTATTTTTTAATATTGACCAACCCTAAATGCATCCAGACAAACAAACAGACAAACAAACAAACAGACAAACATTCAGCTGTAAATGCTCTGTATTGTTAGTCCGAGCTGGAAACACCTGCTGTGAAAGAATGCATATGTGGGCGGAGCCTCGTTAGATCAATGCACCTTAACCACTGACAGCCCCCCTTAACCCCCCAGTAAAGGCGTTAAAGTGTCTGACCCTCCAGGCAGCAGATCCTCCACAGGCCCGAGTGTGTGAGGGCCCCGGGGTCCTTCTTGTCCTTGTTGTGGGGGTCATCCTGCGTGACGTTGGCCGTGCTGTTGCAGATCAGAGCCCGGGAGTACAGCCAGTAATCCGTCCCGATTGCCACCGTCATCAGGCCAAAGGAGGCGAACGCCCCCACGATGGTGAGGAGGATCTGAATCCCCTTCTCACACACCATGCCTGCAGGACACACACACACACACATATACACACACACTTTATTATATAGACTGTAAACATGAAAAATATTTTTATATTTTAAATAACAACTTAATGACACAATCATATAGAGGTTCTCAAAAAGGGATAATACACTATCTGGCCAAAAAAGGTCACACACTCTACTATATATTTGATTGCGGGACATTCACTGTGGCATTGTTTCAATAAGCTTCAGCAATATCACAAGATTTATTTTAATCCAGTGTTGCTGCATTAATTTTTCACCAAGATCTTGCAGCAGCATTGATGATGGTAGAGTCTGACCACTGCACAAAGCAGCTCTTCTCCATCCAGCACAATGAGGTTAAGATCTGGACTCTGTGGTGAACTCTCTCTCAATCCATGTGTGAAAATGATGATCTCATGCTCCCTGAATCCTGAACTCTTTCACAATTCCAGCTCCATGAATTTTGACATTGTCATCTTGGAATATGGCCTTGTTCATCAGGGAAGAAAAAATCCATTGATGGAATAATCTGGTCTATATTCAGTATATTCAGGTAGTCAGCTGACCTCATTCTTTCAGCACATACTGTTGCTGAACCTAAACCTGCAGACCAACTGCAGCATCAACCCCCACATCATTTACTTACTTAAATCCAGGTGGTGACTTTTTTTTTTGGCCAGGCAGTGTAATATCATCATTTTTGAAACGACAAATAAAAACCTCTGGAATATAATCAAGAGGAAGATGGATGATCTCAGCCATCAAACCAAACTGAACTGCTTGTATTTTTGCACCAGGACTGGAATAAATTTACCCAAAAGCAGTGTATAAGAGTGGTGGAGGACATGAATGTGATTAAAAACCAAGATTATTAATTTGATTACTGAACTTTTAAAACTTGTTTTCTTTGCATTATTTTAAGGTCTGAAAGCTCTGCATCTTTTGTTATTTCAGGCATTTTCTGCAAATAAATGCTCTAAATGATAATATTTTTATGTGGAATTTGGAAGAAATGTTGTCCGTAGTTTAAAGAATAAAACAACAATGTTCATTTTACTTATATAGGTATTTAAACATATACCTATAAATAGCAAAATTAGAGAAACTGAACATTAAAGTATTCCCTTATTTTTTTCCAGAGCTGTACTGAATGCAGTCAACTTTAAATTTGTATTGTTATTTACTATGAAGCATTAAGGCCATTTTTATTTTAACTGTTTGTGTTTATAGTTTATATGCATGTATTAAATATTATGAACTATTAAGTACTGTGGTCCATGGTTTGTTACCATACATTATTTTTATTTTAGAGTATTATTATTTTATACAAAAACTTGATAGGTAACTGCGGATTGCAAAATAGTTTGTACAAAATTAATTTTCTTTTTTTTACTGAATGTTTAAAACTTACATTTATACAAAACACAGAACCAATCAAAATGTTTAAAGATACCTTTTCATTGTTTTAAATTATTTTTCATTTTTCTATAAATAAAAGCTGAAGTCATCCAGACTATGGAGGAACACATAAAGAATCATGTAGTAACTTAAAAGTGTTAAACAAACCAAAATACTCTGTGAAAAAAAAAATAAAATAAAAATTATTTGTGGTTTCTGAGGCTGGTAACTCTGATAAACTTAGCCTCTGCAACAGAGGAAACTCTTGCTCTTTCTTTCCTGGAGCGGTCCTGATGAGAGCCAGTTTCTTCTTAACATTTTTAATGGTCTTTGCAACTACACTTGAGAATACTTTCAAAGTCCTTGAAATGTTCTGGATTGATTTTCCTTTACTTAGTTGAGTAGGTCTTGCCATAATATGTATTAAAACATTACTTAAACTTTCAATATTACACTGCACCCGTTTCCAACGTTACACAGTTAACAGTAGGCCTGATTTTCATTTAATAGTCATATTTCATCCATTTCCAAGATCACACTCCACAAATTACACAAAATCTTTCTTTGCTATGGTAATTTCTGGCTGTTTTTTTTTTATTACAATAAATAAATTAGTTAGAAACAGGGACGACTTTAAATCAGAACAGAAAACAGAAATGACTCAAAGAGTCTCCAGTCTCTAACTTCTGTAATGTTACAGTTGTCTGCCATATACACAGTAGTGGGTAAGCAGGTGAAGTCAATAATAAAGGCACTAATATGTATAAAGAATAATAGATAAACAGTTTTACAATATATATCATTAAATAATAAATAAAAATAAAATAAATATAACAGTTTTTAACAAACTGGACAATTCATGTCTGACCTGACGGCGAGTTTCTGTCCTTCGACTCAATTTTGCCGGCTTTCTTTTCCTCGTCAGATGAGAATGTGCTGTCCCGTCGATCCGGGCAGCATCCATCGACTGTCCTCACACACTCCTCCTCTCCCTCCTGCACTCGTCCCTCTTCCCTCGCTCTTCTGCTCTTCCTTCTTCTCTCTCGGAGCGAGTGAAGAGCTGCACGAGAGTCTCTGCTTCCTCTGAGACCCCTTATTCACTCAGTTACCATACTTCAGCCTGAGAGGGAGAGAGACAGAGAGAGAGAGAGAGAGAGAGACAGAGAGAGAGAGAGAGAGAGAGAGAGAGAGAGAGGTTATTACTGTACGAAAGTGTTCTGGCTTCCGAAGTTTTCTGAATGGAGCTTAGAGGCCGACAGTAGGTCTACGATGTTGCCATGGCAACACCCTGGGCTCCATAGGCTTCATCAGTACAAGAGAGAGACAGAGAGAGAGAGAGCGAGGTGCAAAGAGAGAAAGAGAGAGAGCGATAGAGAGGTGCAGAGAGAAACAGAGATAATATAAGAAACTGTGTATGAGAGACAAAGTCAAAGAGAGTGGGAGTCAAAATAGTGTGCGACAAAGAGAAAGAAACATAAAGAAAGAGAGAAAAGAAAAAGAAAGAAGGACAAGGAAGAGAGAGAAAGAGAGGGAAGGGAAAGGTACAAAGAAAAAAACTAACAATATCAAGACAAATAAAAGAAAAAGAAAGAAAGACACAACAGAAAGGAAAAGAAAGATAGGGAAAATGTGAAAAAGAGAAAAGCGAGAGAAGTTAGAGAGAAAGACTGAGAATGAAAGACAAAGTCAAAGAAAGGAAGAAAGTGAGAAAGAAAGAAAAAGAAAGAGATAGAGACAGAACATAGGAAAAGGCAGAAAGAGTAAAGAATATATAAAGAAGAGAAAGAGAGATAAAGAAAGAGAGAGAGGAGGAAGAAGGAAGGAATGAAAATGAAAAGAGATAAAGACAGAGGACAGGAAGAAAGATGGATAAGGTTTGGAAATGGAAAATGAGAGAGAAAGAAGGTAGAAAAGGGAGAGAGATAGAAAGATAGAGGGAAAAAAAGAATAAAAACGAGTGACTGAGAGGAAGAAAGAGTAAGGCTACAACAGAGCCAGAAAAGTAAGGAAAAGATTTTGAAGTGCATGAGATGAGAAGAGAAAGCGAAAGGAAAGACAAAGGTACAGGGAAAGAAGAGAAGAAGGGAAAAAAGGAGAAAGAGAAAAATAAAGGAAAGAGAGGATAAAGAAAAGGACAGATACATTTAGAGAAAGGGAGAAAAAAAGAGAAAGGGCCGGAGAGAAACAGCAGAGAGAAGCAAGAGAAAAAAGTAAAGAGAAAGATGAAGAGAAATAGATACAGAGGAGAACATGTAAAAAAGGAGAGATAGAAAAGAGTGATGAGGAGAAATAGAACAAAGTGAGAGGGATATACTGACAACAAGATACAGAGGGAGAGATGAAGAAAGTTTGCAACAAAGAGAGAGAGAGAAAGGGACAGAAATAATTTAAAGAGTGAGAAATGGAACGAGTTAGATAAGAGAAAAAGGGAACAAATGAGAAATGGTATGAGAGAGATACAGAAAAAAAGGATGAAAACAAGAGAGAGTGAACAGAAAGAGAAAGGAAGAAAGAGAAGAAAGTGTAAAAAAAGAACAGAGAGACTCAAAAGAGGGAAAAGGGAAATGGAGATAGAGAGAAAGAGAGAAAGAGAGAGAGAGAGAGAGAGAGAGAGTAGTACAGTAAACCACAAACAGCCTGTACTGGTCTCTGTGTCCCTGCAGAGATATGTACTGTATAAGATCTACTAGAAAGCCACACACACACACACACACTACACACCACACACACACACGTATCCTACAAAACCCAGAAAACCCAAGAACAATCACACAGTGCTGTAAATGTAGCAGGCGTAGTTTATCAGGCATAATGCAGCTCAGTGCTGGGCCGTTAATAATTCAGAACCCAATATGGCTCAGCCATTAAAATAGGTTACACCCTGTCTGCACTGTGGAGATTCTGCTCCAAACAAACCTGAACCCGCTCCAGTTCTGCTGAAACCAGTGTGTACAGAACACACTACTGTTTACGCTGATATGCTAGTCACAGGTACCGTCTCACCTGTGTAAACATTATGATGTGATTAGCGCTGTAGTCCCATATTCAAATATAAACTCGGCAGCCGATTAGGTGGAAAATACTGATTTTAAAGGGCACATACTTTTTCAAAACTGTAAAAGGGTTCCCGCGGGTCTTCAAAAAGACTTCAATTTGCTGTAGGTATTACATTTTCAATGATTTATAAAGGAAAATAAAAAAAAGTCGTCAGGGGTGCCCAAATTAGTTGCAACATTAGGGGCAAGCTAGCTAACATACTAATGTTAACAGCAAGTTAGCTACATAACCAGGGAGAGAAGCTAGCTAACATAGTAATGTTAGAAGTAATTACCTAGCATATCAACGTTAGCAGTGAGCTAGTTAACATACTAATGTTAGCAGCAAGCTAGCTAACATACTAACGTTACGGTGAGCTAGCTAACATATTAACACTAGCACCAAGTTAGCTAACAAACTAAAATTAGTGGCGAGTTAGCTAACATATTAACATTAGCAGCAAGCTAGCTAACATACTAACGTTACAGTGAGCTAGCTAACATATTAACACTTGCGCCAAGTTAGTTAACAAACTAATATTAGTGGCGAGTTAGCTAACATACTAATATTAGCAGCGAGCTAGCTAGCATATTAACACTTGCGCCAAGTTAGCTAACAAACTACCATTAGTGGCGAGTTAGCTAACATACTAACATTAGCAGCGAGCCAGCTAACAAACTTCCATTAGTGGTGAGTTAGCTAACATACTAACATTAGCAGCGAGCTAGCTAACAAACTAATATTAGTGGCGAGTTAGCTAACCTACTAACATTAGCAGCGAGCTAGCTAACAAACTAATATTAGTGGAGAGTTAGCTAACATACTTACATTAGCAGCGAGCTAGCTAACAAACTAATATTAGTGGCAAGTTAGCTAACATACTAACATTAGCAGCGAGCTAGCTAACAAACTAATATTAGTGGCGAGTTAGCTAACATACTTCTGTTAGAAGTGAGTTAGCTAACATACTAACGTTAGCAGCGAGCTAGCTAACATACTAACGTTACCTGACAGTTAGCTACATTACCAGGGAAAGAACTAATAAATTATTTTATATCAAAGAAATTATGACCACATTTTTAGGTCTTAGATTATATTTATTGAGGTCTTAAAAATGTCTTTAAAAGCATTAAATTTGACATTTAAAATGGAGCAAGACCTCCTCTTACACTCCCTCCTCTGACTAACTTTACATAAATTGTTATCTAATACATATTGTTAATAATATGGGTCTCTACTGCCTTTATAAACACTCCAAGCACAAAAACAAATCCTTCTGTGAATCAGCTGAAAGAGTTTGCCTGGCCTGGCTGGATAGCGTTCTGGCTGTCAGACGGCATTAACCGAGCGATTTTCTTTCCCTTTTTTCCACAAAGACGAGCCAGCGCTGCGGGCTGCGGGGGGAACGTGCCGCGGCTGAGCGCTAGCCTGTGCTATGCTAACGCTGCTGCGGGTGTCCTGTGTGTATACGCCGTTACTCGGCAACGCGTCGGCGGAGTGATACAAGTTTAGTGTAAGAAGGCCGTGATGTTATCACATATATCAGCACGGCTAGAACACTTCTCAACCAATCAGATTGTGAGGTCGGAACTAACTGTTGAATAATAAAAATAAAAAAATGCAACACAACTAAGGACAAATACATTTTAGTTACTACACTCTTTTAAAAAATGGTTCTTTACTTCAGGGAGTGGTTGTGAGGTGTTATCTTGTGAGTGAGGTTAAACTATGACCACCATGCTTATGCATTTAATGCTGTATTCCCAGTACAAAGGTGAGAATTACAGGGCATCTCATGATAACGATGAGTGTTGTTTCAGTAACAAGATTTATATTTTTTGCTAAGTATTGATAAAGTGTCACAAGTGAAAACTATATGATACCGATACTGAGGAATGTTCAAACAGAGAAAAGTTCAGAAATTCAGAAAAGCCTTGTTCCTACTCCCTAATTTCATATGGTTTTGCTATAAGCACTATGCAACCTCACTCACAAGATAACAAACCTCAATTTATACAGGTGTGGGTGTCCCCAAGCTGTCCCCCAAATGGAACACTTTATGCTCAACATATTGTGCACAACTTCCTGTTTATAAAGCACTTAAGCAAGTCACTTAGAAATCACAATTAAAGAATATGTTTTGAGGAAAGTGTGTGATGATTTTCCTGCCAGATAAAGCATCAAAACCCAGCATGGTTGGTCACCAGCAAAGTCAGCGTATGTTGAGTGTTGGACGCGCATGTTAATGGAACTCACGCTGCTCCAAGCTGTTTAGTAGTGGGCTGTAAGCTGCCATTGTTATCTCAATTGATAAACTATTGAAGCAGACTACAGACACCCAACATGCCTTGGCCGAATAACTGTATTTGAGACAACGGGGGGGAAACTGTGTAATGTTTTGGCCCAGTCAACCAGTTTAGATTTTGTTCTACTTCCAGTAGATGGAGAGATTGCCAAAGATAAACAGAAAACAGTTGTTGTTCAAGTGTTTCTACTCATTTTGATCAAAATAAGCCTTGAAGATATTCCAAAATTAGATTCTGTCTCTGAAACACCCGTGGGATGTCAGAAGCAGCGAGAACAATGGGAGAACAACATACAGTTACATTATTGGTCACTAGCAAAGAACGCATATGTTGAGTGTTGGGTGCTCACTTACACTACTGACCTATAACTCACTCCATACAGTTACATTATTGACCTGTAACATACTGACCTATACAGTGGTATAAAAAAGTTTGGGCAGCCCTGATAATTTGCATGATTTTCCTTTATAAATCATTGGTTGTTCAGATCAGCAATTTCAGTTAAATATATCATATAGCAGATAAACACAGTGATATTTGAGAAGTGGAATGAAGTTTATAGCATTTACAGAAAGTGTGCAGTAATTCTTTTAAACAAAATTAAGCAGAAGCATAAATTTGGGCACCTTAACAGAAAAAAATTACATCAATATTTAGTAGATCCTCCTTTTGCAGAAAGAACAGCCTCTAAATGCTTCCTATATCTTCCAATGAGAGTCTGGCTTCTGGTTGAAGGTATTTTGGATCATTCTTTTTTACAAATCATCTCCAGTTCAGTCAGGTTTGATTTCAGGTTTCCGAGCATAAACAGCTCGCTTTAAATCACACCACAGATTGTATTTTTAATAATATTTAGGTCTGGGGACTGAGAGGATCATTTCAGAACGTTGTACTTGTTCCTCTGCATGAAAGCTTTAGTAGATTTTGAGCAGTGTTTAGTGTTTAGGGTCATTGTTTTGTTGAAGTATCCAGCCCTAGCGCAACCTCAACAACTTTCTCACTAATTCTTGTATATTGTTCTCAAGAATCTGCTGATATTGACTGGAATCGATTCGACCCTCAACTTTAACAAGATTCCCAGTACCTGCACTGATCACACAGCCCAACAGCATGATGAACCACCACCAGATTTTACTGTAGGGAGCAGTAAACAGTTTGTGTTGGAATGCTGTGATCCGTTTCCATCATGCATAAATAACCATCCTCCAAATAACTCATTTTAGTTTCATCAGCCCTCAGCACAGCATCTTATTCTAAAATGAAGCTGGCTTGTCTAAATGTGCTTTAGCTTTAGCATACCTCAAGCGACTCTGTTTGTGGCGTGTGCTCAGAAAAGATGCAACTGGTGCCTTAACCCTTTCTCATAATTGGATTCACCTGTATCTGTTGGTCAAGGGTCAATAAGCTTACCAAACTAATTTTGTGTTCCAATAATTAGGGATAAATGTATTAAAAAATCAATAAAACAAGGGTGCCCAAATGTATGCACTTGCCTAATTATTGCACACTTTCTGTAAATCCTATACACTTAAATTTACCACTCAACTATTACTGTGTTCTTCTGCTATATAATATATTTAACAGAAATTGCTGAGCTGAACAACCAATGATTTATAAAAAAAAGGAAAATCATGAAAATTATCAGGGGTACCCAAACCTTTTCATACCACTGTATAACACACACTATACACACTACTCACTGTTTTGGCCCAGTCAACCAGTTTAGATTTTGTTCTACTTCCTGTACATGTAGAGATTGGCAAAGATAAACAGAAACAAGTTGTTGTTCAAGTGTTTCTTTTCATTTTGATCAAAATGATGCTTGAGGATATTCCAGAATGGGATTCTGGCTCTGAAACACCGGTGGGATGTCAGGGGCAGTGGAAACAATGGGAGAACAATAACAATAGGAAACAAATTATAACAGAGCACAAAAAACAACATGTCTGACACATAATCAATACACATGCTGTCCGTTAGGCCTCTGAGCCTGGATAAATCAGTCCCTGAAGTAATTTAGGAGCCGAATGTGTGAGGGGCTTTAAGGTGAGGTTTAGAGCAGCTATAGGTGCTGCCGTCGCTGTGCCACTTTATAAAAACATCGTAAACCTGTATAAACATAATTTAAACAATTATGGAAGTGACTTGTCAAAAGGGAAACCTCGAGCCTCGTGCTGACACCTCCACCCCCGCAAACATCCAATTAGTTCTGTGAAATTCAATAAATATTGATGGAGAGATGAAAAAAGGTAACAGTTCCATTCTAATCAATAGCATTTATATAATACTGTCCCTCCTATACATACAGTTATACTACTGACCCGTAACTTACTATAACACTATACAGTCACGCTACTAACCCATAACGCACTTTATACAGCTACACTACTGACCTGTAACTCACTGTAACACTATACAGTTACGCTACTGACCCATAACACACTCATACAGCTATACTACTGACCTGTAACTTACTGTAACACTATCCAGTTACACTACTGACCCATTACACACTTCATACAGCTACACTACTGACCTGTAACTTACTGTAACACTATCCAGTTACACTACTGACCCATAACACACTTCATACAGCTACACTACTGACCTGTAACTTATTGTAACACTATACAGTTACGCTACTAACCCATAACACACTTCATACAGTTACACTACTGAGCCGTAACTTACTGTAACACTATAGTTATGCTACTGACCCATAACACACTTCATACAGTTTCACTACTGACCTGTAACTTATTGTAACACTATACAGTTACACTACTGACCCATAACACACTTTATACAGCTACACTACTGACCTGTAACTTACTATAACACTTTACAGTTACGCTACTAACCCATAACACACTTCATACAGTTTCACTACTGACCTGTAACTTATTGTAACACTATACAGTTACACTACTGACCCATAACACACTTCATACAGCTACACTACTGACCTGTAACTTACTATAACACTTTACAGTTACGCTACTAACCCATAACACACTTCATACAGTTTCACTACTGACCTGTAACTTATTGTAACACTATACAGTTACGCTACTAACCCATAACACACTTCATACAGTTACACTACTGAGCCGTAACTTACTGTAACACTATAGTTATGCTACTGACCCATAACACACTTCATACAGTTTCACTACTGACCTGTAACTTATTGTAACACTATACAGTTACACTACTGACCCATAACACACTTCATACAGCTACACTACTGACCTGTAACTTACTATAACACTTTACAGTTACGCTACTAACCCATAACACACTTCATACAGTTTCACTACTGACCTGTAACTTATTGTAACACTATACAGTTACGCTACTAACCCATAACACACTTCATACAGTTTCACTACTGACCTGTAACTTATTGTAACACTATACAGTTACGTTACTAACCCATAACACACTTCATACAGTTTCAATACTGACCTGTAACTTCTATTCTAATCAATAGCATTTATCTAATACTGTCCCTCCTATACATACAATTATACTACTGACCCATAACACACTTCATTTAGTTACACTACTGACCTGTAACTTACTATAACACTATACAGTTACGCTACTAACCCATAACACACTTCATACAGTTACACTACTGAGCCGTAACTTACTGTAACACTATAGTTACGCTACTAACCCATAACACACTTCATACAGTTTCAATACTGACCTGTAACTTACTGTAACACTATACAGTTACACTACTGACCCATAACACACTTCATACAGTTACACTACTGACCCATAACACACCATGCAGTTAATAGTGACTGTAACAGAACTGTACCTACAAAACAGCGTACGGTTTAAAGTTATACATTAGCTTGAAATCAAAATTGGGGGTTAAGGGGGTTAGTAAACTTTAGGAGCGTGAAATAATGCTCTGCTCTGCGGAGTTGTCTTCATGTGAAAACTGCACCTTTGCGAGCATTTCTGCCTCTTTTGCTGGATAGTGTTGGTTAGCTAGCCGGCTGGACTGTGGTTAGGTTAGCGTAGCTTGCTTTAGCTTAGCATTAGCTTAGCCTAGCCTGGCTGGTGCTTACCGTTCCCGCTATCAGACTGTGGCCAAGGTGACTGATGGATTTTCTTTCCTTCTCTTTTTTCCACAAAAGATGAGCCAGCACTGCAGGTTTTGGGTAAGGATGCCTTGCCTGGGCGCTAGCCTGTGCTAAGCTAATGCTGCTGCTGGTGCTAGTGGAGGCATTGATTAAAAAATGTTATGTGCATATATGCCGAAAAACCTATAAAATATTTTCTATTCTCTATAGGATTCTATATGGGTAGTTGTTGTTCTTGACTCGCAGTTGGCGACTGGTGCAGATGTTTAACCGGCTAGATGTTTGCACCAGCTAACCGACAACTGTGGCAGTGAGGAGGAAGGGGATCTGTGGGCCAGCCCCCACAATGATACGCTTACCGCCCCAATGCCGCACACCTGGGGCTCATTAAGACAAAGAGCTCCAGGTGGGGCATGAAGAGGACCAAATTAGTCCTCACACAGAACAGAGAAAGACTGGACAGAGACAAGCAGTTTAGTAAGGGGTATTTTTTTTGCATCCTTAGTACACTTAGCAATTAGTTATTTTTCTGCTAATTAAACAGAACTCAAAATCTCAAACTGCCCAAGCCATTTTCCATCTGATAAAACATAACTCACGTCTCCTTCCAGACAGAACATTCATTCACAGCCTTCAGCAGGACGGAGGTGTGTGTGACACAGCGAGCAGTGAGCACATATTGATATTATGACGAACCACAAACACCATGTTTATTTCTGTTTATTTTCACACCACAGGAAAAAGTGAAAGAACACTTTCTCAAGGACGTAACGTCGGCAGCCACACTGGTGCTTACACTCACCGGGTACAAACTGTGCTTTTCCTCAGCACTGTACCTACTCTACTCTACTCTACTCTACTCAACTCTACACAACTCCTGGTTCTGGGGTCGAAGAGCGAGCAAGTATTAAAAAAGGACCCAGTACCGGGCACCAAATTAGACATAACAAAAAAAGGGTTCAAACATTTTCCATGCCTTCAAGGCAAATTTTCATGACCATTCTATTTTTAAAAGGTGCATACATGACAATAAAACCAATAAAAATCAACTAAAACTATAACTAAAAGTGATTATAACAGGTCTAAAATGAATCTTACAAAAATGTTGACACAATCCATTGTGTAGGCTTAAAATTACTGAATTAACTTTGAGCTAATGAATTTGTTAGCTCAAAATAGATTTTCTCCATTCATAAACTGAAACACAAAGAGTTGTACACCAAATTTCCATGCCTTATCCACAACTTTCTGGATATTTTTACTTTTCCAAAACTAATCCAGGCCTGGAAATTGTTATTTTCTAATTCCATTACTTTTCCAGATTTTTCATGACCATACGAACCCTTTAAGTAAAGCAGTGTAAGTAATATGCAGCACAAATATTGTTGTCCTCCAGATCAAAACTGAACCCTATCCGGATAGGATATATTTCACACTTCTACTCAGTGATTAAACTCTTGCTTTCAGACTACAATTGAAAAAACAGAAGGACCAGTGAGTTTTTTTTTTTTTTAAGTTTTCTCGGTCCCATGACATCATGTTCAGTAGCTCCTCCATTTCCACTCGCTATTGTGTTTACATGGATCTCTGTGGAAACACGCACCCAAAGTGTAATTACGGTGCGTAGCAGGAGACAAATAGCTATTTTATTAAACACAATGAGACGAAACTCAGAGATGTGCGTCCGGACAGGAATAAAATTACTGGAGGACCATGGAGTTCAGCGAAAAACAGTAGGTAATTCAGTCTGTAATTTTCTCAGAGGACATCTGAGAAAAACACACACATGGTTGTTCCAGAAAGGAATAAAATCACAGAGGACCCCCATAAAAGAGAATATTATCCCAGGACCCCCTGAAAAAAATAATTCCATCCAGATAGGGATAAGGACATTTTCTTCAAAAGCAGCAACTGTGTATAGAACCATGTCCAATCAATAAACCATTGCATTAAATGCTTTAATGGTTTTTACCCTGATTAGAAAGTGTTCTTTAAATTAGGGATGTCCCGATCACATTCTAAGTCCAAGTCATTTGATTTTGAGTATCTGCAATAAATAAAGAAAGAACACATCCAAGTTGTCCCTTAAAGGGTAGTGGAACCCCCTAATTTCCATCCTCACTTCAAATTAGAAAAATGCAATCTATACCCATCTAACCCATGTATATTCATACCCATACCATCCATACCGTTACCATCCATACCTATACCCATCCATAACCATACCATCCATACTCATTCCCATACATACCCTTATGTAGGGCTGGGTGTTGGAATCTGATACCAAAAAGGTACCGACCAAAATATCTCAGTAATACTGAGTACCGAAAGGTCAAAAAAAAAAATTGGTGCCTATTTTTGATACTTTGCAAGAAACGCACATAAACGCACCAAACACGGAAAGTGCGCACACACAGCGATTAGATAAGATTAATCTTAAGTTTGGTAGCAAATTCACTTTTTATTTATAAAAAAATATTTTATTATGATACCCTGCCCTACCCGTATGCCATCTGTAACTGACAGCATGTAGAAGTGTGTGAGATGGGCGGCTGGTGGTTAAAATTGAAGTGATGGCAGCAGGTGGGCAAAGCCGTAAAATCATTCACAGTAATTCCACTTTTACTCTGAACGTCTAGATGAATTTTAGGGGGAGTCATTGTCCTCTGTGCCCTTTATAACAGGCAGAGGCAGAGGGCCAGTGTGTGTATGTGCATGTGTGTGTGTGTGTTTTGGAAAGATGACTGCTGTAATGAAGTATTGGAGCACAACACCTGCGCTCCGCTGCACTGTTTACCATACACTCACCTTCAGCTCATCCCTCTCTCCTGTCCTCTCCACACACACACACACACACACACCACTGCACCTGCTGTGCATGCTTCACCTGTCTACTACATACAAAAAACTTTCCCTGTATTTGTTAAGTAAACTTCCATTGACAAAAAAGGAGCCAATTCTTTTAAGTAAGCATGCTAACATGGGGATTCCGGTTATGGCGGCTAGCTGAGAGGACGTGTGTTTATCGGCTCTGCTACCTCGTCAATTAAATCCTTTCTAAAACCTTTTTGGGGGACTGTTATTTAATCCAGATTCATCACGAGACGAGAGATAATGCCAAATTTACAAAAGGAAACAAGCCAAAGCCGCAAACAAACTCTACAATCCAAGTTGCTGGACTTCGCAACGCCGAGCAACACGTCTAGTGCTGGAACTACTAGAATAGCCATGGAGGCCGAGGGTACGGCTAACGCTAGTGTTAGCCAGGAACCCGAAGGCACAACAGGGGGCACAATCAACCCGGCGGCTACTGAAAGCTCGCACGAGATAGCCGATACCATACTGGCAGCTATAGACACAATGAAGTCGGAGTTTTCCACCAGATTCGACGGCATATTATTGGCTATTAAAAACCAAGGAACTATGAGGAAACTTTGCTAACATGTCAAAAGCACTTATCTACAGTCTTATCTATGTTATCTTGTTTCAGAGACTGCAAAGCTGCACATTTGTGGTAGGTGTATTTCTTTTATTTTCAATTGGAGTGCACAAAGTCCCTAAAGGAAAAAAAAAGAAATCTGAAAAAAAAAATCTGAATTAAATCAGACTCAACAGTTATAGAGAAAGTACAATTACAAGCTAATTGAATGCAGTGCAGTTAGCATCAAACCAGCAGTGTAAAATAGTGAACATATAAGTAAGAGCAAACGTGATTTGCTGAAACTAATGATGAAAAAAAAAGGAAGCATGCCTGAATTGTAGAATTCCGATTGAATTTTATTTCCGATATTAGGGTCACAATTCGATAAGATTCTCGATTTTCTTTTTTGTTTTTTGGGGTTTTTTTTTACAGCAGAGAGGCCTATGCCAGTTTTAGATTAGTCTTTGTTCAGTCATTGGTTTGATTCATCAAATGTACAATATCTTATTTTAAAAGGTGGGCTTGATATAAGTGATTGAAAGTGATACAAGTGATCTGTAATACACCACATTAGGCACTAATGGTCAAATTTAAATAATTTAATTAAGCTCTATATGTAATGCCATCTAGTGGCTTTTTTTGGTAGCTAGGGTTAGTGTGCACTATTAAAACAGCAATGTGCAACATAACAAAATAAATAATAAAAAAATACAGGAACAGTCATGTACAAAATAATAGAACAATTAGAGCCTTAACAAACGGAACTCTATCCTACTGTAACAGTTTAACATGAAAAATAATGACAAGTTTTTTTGACCTCTTTTTGACTTCAAGGCTCGAGACCATGACATAATTTCAATCGATTTCAATAAAATATGGAAATCGTGACACCCCTACTGAATGGCATGGAGATACTAAACAAATAATATGCATGACTGAAGTAAAAGGCAGAGGTAAATAGAAACCAATAAATGAATTCTATTTTTGGTTTACTATTTATTACTGTGTGCTGTATAATAAACCTTATTACGGCTTTAGTGCTCTACAATGTGCAATATCTCAATTCGCCATTAACACAGTAAACACGCAGGCTACAGGCTGATAATACTCGCCTCTGAAGAGTGAAAGAGCTAGAGCTTAGCGCAGTTAGCGGCTAATGCTAATACTGCTCCAGTCTCTGTGCTGGAGAACTAACTTCAGCAGAGTGGCTTTACTGCTTCTTACAACCTGACGGGTAAAATTCATATATAGGGTGACACTGACAATTTTCAGGAAAAAAAGAAAAACCATATGTCTTTTTTTCTAGTTATTATGATGATGAGAGTGTGAATGAGCTGTGTGTAAGTATGTAAATGCTGCAGTAGAGAGTGCTGTAACCCTGTCTCGTTCTACCACTGCTTTACTACGGACAAAGATTTTTTAAATTAACATTTTTAAAATACATTTACAGGTATCATTTCAGGTTATTCATTGCACTCCTTGAGCTCAAATAAAAATAAGTTCAGTGTAATTTTGTATTGAGAGAAATGTATTATGGTGTGCATTGTATTATGAATTAGCTGCCAGGACCCAGCTTTAAAGGTCACACCTGCGCAAATAGGATTACGGAGGTTGAATTATGGAGTTTAGCATGTTTATCTGTGAGACTGACATACGGATCTGCAGTTTTACCACCTGTTCCTGCCCTCTGCTTCGCTGGCAAACTCACTGGCTTCATATCCGTTTTCATTACATAACCCTAAACTGGCCTGGTTACCATGCGTGCCACTGTAATTCACTACCAGCCTGACTGTGACCGCAGTAATACGCTGATTAGTCGTCAGCGCTGTAGAATTAGGCCACATATATAGAAGCAATATGACTGTTTTCTCTGAGTGTAACCACTCTCTTGGAGAGTTAACTGGTCTAAAGGCCAGTTCCTATTCAACCTTAATGAGTGACCCCCCCCCCCCGCCCCCCCGCCCTATTTAAGACCAACTTAATTTGTCCTTAGTTTTTTGGATGAAACAGGTTCTCTAAAGATTTTTAAGTAATGTGTACTGACAAATAGGAAACTAAATTGTTCACTTATTTCATATATATATTTTCTATATATAAATATTATTTTGCATAATAATTCTACTATGAATATTAAGCAAACTACAGATTTGAAATACTAAGACAGAAAATGTTATAGAATGCACAGTATAGAATTTAACCAACACAGAGCTACTGCAGCTCAGAAAATGATGCTTGTTCTTACAGCCTACAACACAAAGGCCAAACAGTCAGTCATGCCATATTACCTACAAGTTTGCCTAAGGTTGTTTAGGGGGAATCTCTACACACTGATGGTCAGAAGTGTCAGAAACTGGGAGACACAGTGAGTATGCAAATAGATGGTGCCAGAAACCAATAGAACAAAAGCTGCCAATGGCAAGAGATTAATACCAAGTGAAGACACAATCAGTATCAGCAATATTCAGTATCAGAATGTACATCTGCTGCACATCCACCCTCACACCCTACCTCATATAATTCAAGCAAAGCTTAAATCAGGCTGTTCCTTCAGGCTGAAGTGCCGGGCCTGGAGGACTGTGGTAAAAGATCCCACGCTGACAGATTTACAGAAGTCAGTATCTGAGATAGTGGAGAAAATGTGCTCCCATCAGCACTTTCCTTAACACTGCACAGAGCTGCCATTTTACTGCAGGGTGGCAAGAAGGACATCAGTGCTTACCCATCACATCGCCGTCCCAGAGTCTGAACTGTGAGAACCTAAAGGAGACAAAACTTCATAAAGAGTTCGGTTCTTCAGATACAGCAGCTGCAGCCTAAACGTAGCTAGCTAAATTTCTATTCGTAGCTAAATCTATTCCACCTTAAATGGTGCAAAACTTAGGGCACAAATTATGGGGGGGATTGAGGGTGTCTGTCCTGTCACTGACTGTCTCTAGTTCACTCACTCACTAAAGACTCCATTTCCCAGGATACAGCTGCGTCTAACTTCCCAGACATTCCTGAGCATGTGACGCTTCGTTGTTCTAGCTCCCCGGCCTTCTAATTTGCTCACGTGTCTCCCTTAGTATAAGAGCCCCTTGTTTCAGTCCCTTGTTGCCCGGTATTAAATCTATTTTATAGCTCTTCTACCTCGCGTTTTTTGGTGCTGTTTGTTTGTTATCGACCACATTTTTTTTGTATTTTCGACATCTTTTTTTGCCTTAGCCTTCTAGTTGCTGACCTTTCTTGTATTTTTGACTACCCTTTTTGCATTGCCCTACTGCTTATACTTCGAATTTCCCGTGTATGACCTCTTTACCTGCTCATTCTGGTATGTTGTTTGTTTATGCTGCCCTCAGGTTACTGATCCTGCCTGTCCCTGACTATTCTTACAAGTTTAACCCTCTATTTAATGAATTGTGTATTTGGTATAAAAAACACTGAATTTAAAGTGTACTGTAGATAGTAAAATATTTATTTAAACTATGATTGGACAGTTTTTATGGTTTTAACTTGGGAATAGATTAGATTTCAACGTTAATTGAACACCTACATGGCCTTATTTAAAAGACTTCTTAAAAAAGCTCATTCTTCACATTGTGAGGATGTCATTTAGGGGACCAAGTAAGGCGTTTTTCTCACTTTGCTCACTTGTGTACTTGCTAATAGAGCACTATTCTTATTTTTTAATCTTGAAGAGTTGTCCCACTTTTTGGAGAAAGGATTGAAAACACTTCCCCTTTTAAAACCCTTCCAATTGGTTTGACAAGGTTGGCTGACACTAGAAAATAAGAGATAGAGGTACAAATGAGAAATGTGGATGTTTGTCTTCATCTGTGGAACAAACAAACGTGGTTTGGCCTACTTTTGACTATAAATGCAAAAATCAGCTTAAAGCAAATTAATAAAGATTTTGCTTTGCTGGGATTGGTGCAGTGTGTTTACACTTGCCTAGCTGGAGAATCAAACCCCATTCTGCCACAGGGAAGGTTGTGTTGTTATGCAATACCCTACACCAAACCTCAGGACAAAAAAAAAAAACATTTTTTACGCAAATACACAAGCTCACATTATGAGCTACGCAAATCCACAAACAACATTGCATTCAAATGCACCACAGCATACATTATTTTAAAATGCAATGCTATAGGTGTCATTAGGTACAACCTAACCTGCACAGGCTGTCCAGTACTCTCTAGGGGTGTGCCATATCATATCATACGCAATACTATCGCTAATATTTTTTAATACTCTGAAAGATATTATACCCTGAAATATGTGCAATATCACCCAACCCTAATTACACATCAGGGTACCCCACATCAGGGTACTTCTTCTGCTAACACTGTTCTCATTTCCCATTAAATATCTACTAGAGACATATATCTGTCCAGTATCATTTATTTTACTTTAATCCTGGATATATGGAGATATTTGGAGTGCATTATTAATATCATGACATTCTGGATAATTGATTTCTGTTACAAATCTGATAAAAATTCTTGTATATGTTTAATATCTCAGTTAGGGGTGTACCATACCATATCATATACAATAATAAAATGTAATTTTCATTTTGTTGCAGTACTGTATTCTTAAAATATCTTCTTAATAAATATTTTTCAACTTCAAGCCAGAGGTCATGACATTACATTAGATTCTACTCTTCTACTTTTTTATGTCAGGCATCCTCACACTCTTCGGATTGGTTCCTGGCACCACTATTTGCATATATGGTGTGACTTCCCACATGGGGTCACCAGTGGTTTGATGTTGTTCTCCCCAGGCTACCCTCTCTTTTATAGTAATGTTTTAATATACATAAGCAAGAAATAATCTCAAAATAATAACACAAATCTCAAATAGTAAAACCATAAAAATATGCAATACCTATTTTTTTTTTTTTTTACTAAAATTTAGGGCATTTAAGGGCGTTTGTTTGTTTTATTTTTTAAACTAGCACTATCCGATTCAGTTACGATGGACTCTGGTTAGTTTGTACTCTTGGTGCAGGTTGATTAAGCAGTAATCAGTAATTTCACTCTGGTTCGAACCAAAACAACCAAACAAACAATGCAGCTGTCTCGATCTGACCCAGCTATTAAATATACTCATTTTATTTGAGATAAATAGCTATTTAGGTGCAACAATAATCTGATATATTATTCAGGCAATCATAGCTATGAACAAATTGCTTGAATTACAGAATTTTCTTGCTACTGTATATTTACTTTCTTGCCTTTGTGACAGGCAGCTCTGACCAATTAGAGGAGAGAAGGTGCTCACGTTTTTTTTTTTTTTGGTGCGCATTTTGGTCTGTTTAGGTTTGTGCCTGTGTGAAACCAAACCAAACTGAGGGAGAAACGCAAATAAAGATCCAAATAAACAACTCATCAACTGATTCAAACCAGAGAAAGAAACTACAGGTGTAAAAAAATTCCCTAAAACTAGACTATTACTAACAATAACTTAATGACTAAAAATCACATTTCAAAATGAACAGTGCTTTGTATTAGAGAAACAGCGGAGAATTGTTTTTTTTTTATTTATCTGATACAGCGAGCGACTGATGTACCTCAAGAAGGACGTCTGATTCCACTACGGTGGCTCTGTCTATCCAAGCGATGATGTTCTGCCTGGAATTCAAGGCTAACATTTGTATGGGTGAGTGGATATTCACAGTGAATGAGCCTGAAAGCGTGCGCACACACACACACACACACACAAACACACACACACATTCTTAGTTCCTCATTTAAGGCAGAGAGCCCTCATTCTGGGAGAAGCTCAGTCCCTGTAGACTCCTCAGTGTGTGGAAGAGTTAATTATTACAGTTCGTAGGCTAACTCTAGAGAGACTGTGTGTGTGTGTGTGTGTGTGAGTGTGTGAGTGTGTGTGTGTGTGTGAGTGTGTGTGTGTGTGTGTGTGTGTGTGGAACTCTTTCTTCTCTACTAAGTGAAATAATCCAGAAATGTTTGATTTGCATCCACAGAATACCGTGTAACCGGACCCACCCATCCCGCAGCGCTGGCTGTTCAATAGCCTGTGCCAATGAGTGTGGTTGTGTTTCTGGGAAACTGATGCTAAAACGCTAAAAGCATCGATCCTCAACCCACACACTGCCCACCAGAGCTGCACAATAACAGCCACAATGACCATCACGATTATTCACAGCAATTATTCAGCCAGTTTAGGAGCAAAGGAGCTTTGTAGCACGTTAGCATGTTAGCATTTCCACACTGTGAGCCTTTAAAGCAACTGAATTCATGTTTAAATCCAATAAAAACAAAAATTACACCGTCATATCAAAAGACATAGCACAGCTGTCTCTGGTAAAAAAAGAACATTAAATAAACATTCAAATTTTTGTTGCATTATATCTATTAAAGAAAACAATAGTTGTCTGACTGCATTGTGCCAAGTGTAAAGTTTGGTGGAGGGGGGATAATGATAACGGTATGAGGTTGTTTTTTTAGGTTCAGGGCTAAAGCCCTTGGTTCCAGTAGAAGGACCAATGCCAATTTTGGACAGCTACTTTTGTGGGAATAGTTTGAAGACTATTTTAGACTACTGTTCCAACATGACTACGCACCAGTTCACAAAAAAAAGACGAAAAAAAAAGACATGGATGAACGAGTTTGATGTGGAAGAACATGACTGGAGTGCACAGAGTCACAAAAGTAGAAGTCCTGAATGAATCCTTTCATCTAGTCATTGTATTAGTTGTCAGGTGCATCTAAAAAAATTGCATAACATTGAAAAGTTACTTTATTTCAGTAATACAGTTAAAAATGTAAAACTTATATATTATATAGATGTATTACACACAGAGAAATCTATTTTAGGCCTTTATTTATTTTATTGTTGATGATTAAGACTTAAAGCCAATCAAAACCACCCAATAGTCAGTATCTCAAAAAAATATATATAATATTATTACTTATGACAGTGTGGGCAGTGTGTCAAGTCCTGCTGGAAAATAAAATCTGCATCTCTAGAAAATTTCTCAGCAGAGGAAAGCATGAAGTGCTGTTAGATTTTGTGGGAAAACAAAACTGCACTGACTTTAGACTTGATAATAAAACACAGTGGATCAACACCAGCAGATGACATGTTTCTCCAAACCATCACTGATTGGTGGAAACTTCACACTAGACCCCACGCAGTTTGGACTGTGTGTCTCTCCACTCTTCCTCCAGACTCTGCTCCCTTGATTTATAAATGAAATGTAAAATTTACTGATGATCAGTGATGGTTTGGAGAGACATGTCATCTGCTGGTGTTGATCCACTGTGTTTTATTATCAAGTCTAAAGTCAGTGCAGTTTTGTTTTCCCACAAAATCTTACAGAACTTTATGCTTCCCTCTGCTACTGACAACTTCCAGCAAGAATTGGCACACTGCCCACACTGCCAAAAGTACCAATTGGTCTTATATAATATTCCAAATTGCTGAGATATTGACTTTTGGATTTTCATTGGTTGTAAGCCATATTCGTTCACAATTAAAGAAATAAACGCATTATATAGATCACTCTTTGTCTAATACATCTATATATGAGTTTCACATTTTGAACTGAATTCCTGAAATAAAGTACATTTTCAATAATATTTGAGATATTTGGATCGGAATTTTTGAGATGCACCTGTACATACGGACAATGTCAAAATAAAAGTCATCAATACAAACAGACCAAGCATAAATAAAATGCACTAATGCACAGATTTTACACACATTGGCCATTGACCATCATGACCAACATCATCAACCATCTTTAGCAAACTCCTTATACAATAAAACCAGCTTGATTAATAAAAAAGTCTATTGAACTCAAACAAACCTACACTGTGCTGGTCAGGAACTGGTTAACCAGCTGGATGACCAGATTTTCAACCACCCTGAGCTTCAAATACCTGCTTAGACCAACAAGAGGTGTATGGTTTACTTTGTGAACAATGTTAAATTCTATTTATATCTTTATCTGTTATATTAAAACAGCATGTCCCATTGTGATCATTGTTTTTCTGACTGTCCACTTCATGTGATTCGCTACACCAGAGTCATTAAAATCCAATATCTCATGTTAGCCACTTAGCTAATTCCTGCTAAGTGAATCAATGTAGGAATCGATTATGCTTTAAACAATTATGCTTTAATAAGCCAAATGTTGATCCTGATTAAAATATGATTAATTGCGTTGCCCTCCTGGCAACTACATGCAAATCACTAAAGCCACGTTGTCCCTGAGAGGGAACTAGAGATCTGATCTGAGTACCAGGATACATATCAAGCAAAAAGCCTTATTATGGAAAAAGGGTCTTAACTGTTAAATAAAATCAATGTAATTTGCTTTCATTTAATTTTTGAAGCATTTGTATTGGTCCATTTATTATGAGACACATAATACAAAAAGATGACAAAATCCTGCACCCAGTACATTCCTTTCCTATACCATACTCACCCACTCACTCACCTTAAAGGGGACATATTACACCTTATTTTTAACACAATAAATATATAATGTGTTTATACACAAAATAGGCTTAAGTGCTTTGCACAAAATCACTCTCACTAGCTCTATTCTGGCCAGTTTCAGTCCCTTTCAGAATGAGACGTTTAAGGACTCTGTCATTTTTATGCAAATTAGCTGTTGATGGCCACACCCCAAGTTTACGCTCAGTGTTTACCACACATTAGTGGTAGCTTGTGCTTAAAGGCAAAACACGAACAAGTTAGTTCATGCTTAACTGCGAAGCACAAAACTCTACATCATCTGCTGACTTGGCCCGGACAGTAGGTACAGATTCCTCCCTCAGACAAAGTCTGCTGGCTAATCCTGCTGTGTACTGTCTGAGATTCTCAATTAAAATTACTGAATTGGCATTTCTTCATATACTGGATCTTATTGGTGGCACTCTGGTGGTGGTTAATGGCTGAGGGGTGGTGCCAGAGTGGGTCTATGCAGGCTCCTGACGTTAAATTGCTTATAGAAGCATATGATTCCTGACATATGATTAACTTCTTTCAACTGAATTACAGAAAACAGATGGTTGGAAGTTTTTTTGTGTCTGGAGTGTTTAAAGGGGCAGTCAAAACCCAAGTGGAAAAATACAAAAGCTCAAGCAAAAAGTGAGTTTTGTATATATATATATATATATATATATATATATATATATATATATATATATATATATATATATATATATATATATATATGTTTCTTTCAAATACACCTGACAGCTAATAACATCAAGAAATAAATGGCAGTAGTTTTAAGGATGCAAAGGACCTTTGAACTGTTCTGAATCGAAATATTACTTTGGTCCCCAACAATTCTTTCTATACAGTTAGCTTAGCATAGTTTAGTTACCCTGTTAAAAAGTTAGCAAACCATCCTGTGGTGTATTACAGTCTATCAGAATAAACTGTGGATCATATGAATATTATAAAGTATTATAAAGCATCCCATTTCCTGCCCAGTGTGTCAGAATTAGAGTTTGGATCATATGAACATTATAAAGCATTATAGAGCTCCCCCTACACTTCCTGTAGTGTATTAAGGTCTGTCCAAATGAGATGGTGGATCATCTGAACCTTATAGAGCAATATAGAGTGCACACTGTGCTTCCTGTAGTGTAGTATGGCCTGTGATAATGAAAGTTAGAACCATATGAACATTATTAAGCATTATGAGAGCACTCCATATGCTTCCTGTAATGTATTACAGTCTGTCAGAATTAGAGTTCGAATCATATGAACATTATAGAGCATTATAGAGTACTCATTATGCTTCCTGTAGTTTATTACAGTCTGTCCGAATGAGATGGTGGATCATATAAACATTATAGAGTATTATAGCACACCCCTATACACGTTCTGTAGTGTATTACAGTCTGTCAGAATTAGAGTTCGGATCATATGATCATTATAGAGCATTATAGAGCACTCCATATGCTTCCTGTTGTGTTACAGTCTGTCAGAGTTAGAGTTCAGATCATATAAAGATTATAATGCATTATAGAGCACCCCCTACACTTCCTGTAGTGTATTACAGTCTGTCCAAATGAGATGGTGGATCATCTGAACCTTATAGAGCATTATAAAGTGCACACTATGCTGTTGTATTACAGCCTGTGGTGATGAAAGTTAGTACCATATGAACATTATTAAGTATTATAGAGAGCACTCCATATGCTTCCTGTAGTATATTACAGTCTGTCCGAATGAGATGGTGGATCATATGAACATTATAAAGCTTTATAGAGCCCTCCCTATGCTTCCTGTAGTTTATTACACTCTGTCAGAATTGAAGTTTGGATCATATAAACATTACAGAACATTACAGAGTGCTCTCTTCACTTCCTGTAGTGTATTACTGTCTGTCAGAATGAGTGTGTAGATCATATAAACATTATAGAGCATTATAAAGCATCCTTATACATTCCCTGTAGTGTATTACAGTCTGTCAGAATTAGAGCTTGGATCTTATGAAGATTATACTGCATTATAGAGCACCCCCTACACTTCCCGTAGATCATCACAGTCTGTCAGAATTAGAGCTTGGATTACATTAACATTATAGGGAATTGTAGAGCTCCCCCTACTCTTCCTGTAGTGTATTACAGTCTGTCGGAATTAGAGTTTGGATCATATGAACATTATAGAGAATTATAGGGCTCCCCCTATACTTCCTCTAGTGTATTACAGTCTGTCAGAATTAGAGTTTGGATCATAAATACATTACAGTGCCTTTTAAAATTGCTTCTACAGTTCCTACAGTATTTTACAGTTTGTCAGAATGATCTAGGACTGTAACCGTACATTACCTGTGGTTGGCTGTGCAGAAAAGGGGCTTTCATCGTCTGCAAGTTCATTTATTTGCCAAATCGGCCTGAATAAAAAGGGCTGATCTCAGGCAGAGGTCTCATCCCCAGCTTTATTACAGAACTCCAGCTGATTAGAGCGGATTATTCGTTTCTCTTCTTCGTGATAAACTCTGAGCACAGTCTCAGATCGTGGGAAAAAGAACAACCACTGGACATTACTTGTACATCATTTTCACCAGGTTTTTGGTTTTACCTGCTTATCTGGCATTTTTTTTTACGAAATCAAGGGTTTTAAGACTTTGCACTAGATGGATTTAGCCACCAAGCATACTCAATATGGACAAAAGTATTGGGATAACTGCTCACTTATTGTTTCTTCTAAAATCAGGATTATGATATTGGATGATCACCACTCAGCACCCCATCCCCAACTCCCCAACTTATCCCAAAAGTTCTGGATGGAGCACCATCATTCCTGAGAAGCTCAATTCTCCTTCAAACAGAAATACTCCTTTCACAATTACAACATGAGATTCATATCCAAACAAAACCATTTAGTGCAACCGAAATATCACTAAATAAGTCAAAATCAAATCGAACCAAATCAGAAATCGAATCAAGTCAAATGAGAAAATCAGATGTGAAACCCAGCCCTACCAATCACCTCGCAACACTATAGCAACCACCTAGCAGTCCAACAGAAACCACCTAGAATACCCAAACTACCAACTACCAACCACATACATAGCAGTGACCAGAAACACCATGGCAACCACTTTGCACAAATCATAATCTAACCATATAACGACAAATTAGCAACTCTTCAGCAACTACCTGTAAAATAATACAGGAAAAGATGACAAAGTCATGCACTTGGGGGCGAGAACCAGATAAGCTAAGCAACCATTCTACATTTCATTCTAGACTTTATTTACCTTTAATGGGTAGTTTGTTTATGCATTAATCATTTAGGTAAAATTTGGGTCCAACATATTGCAGTATTTTACTCTTTTTTACAGTGTGTAGTGATGTATTAGCTAGTTTTAGTAATGTTAACACAGCAATGCTACTGCTAAAAAGTTAAATTCACTTATAATTTATATTAAAACAGGGATTAAATATGGGTTTCTCTCTCTCTCTCTCTCTCTCTCTCTCTGTCAGACCCACATGCTTAAACTCTCATACACACACAAACAATCTAATCTGAGTTCAAAGTTAAAAATACACAATTAAACAATTGTGGTTATATAAAAAAAAATAATAGACAGCCCTAGTATTGTAATTACTACATTATTTTTTATTAATTATTGTTAGTAGTAGTAGAAACAAGGCCTTATAGCAGTGTTACTATTACAGTGTATAAAGTGTATAAGAAATGTTCAGAGCTGTGCTGCACACGCTCACATCCGGTAAATACAGAGAGCCCTTCAGCCAGAGGTCAACAACCGCTTCACCACACTGCACGAGACCAGAACCAGACCCTGTACACCCCTGGATCTGTGTGTGTGTGTGTGTGTGTGTGTGTATCTGTATCTGTATGTGTGTGTTTGTGTATCTGTGTATCTTAGTCTGTAACTGAGTGTTTATGTGTGTGTGTGTGTTTTGTTTCCTTTTGTGTATATATGTGCATATGTGTGTATGTTTGATGTGTTTTTGTGTGTGTGTATCTCTTTGTGTATATGTTTGATGTGTTTTTGTGTATCAGTGTGTGTGTGTATCTCTATTTGCGTATATGTGTGTATGTGTTTTTGTGTATCTGTGTGTGTGTGTGTGTGTGTGTGTGTTTATATGTGTATGTGTGTTTCGTTCCCCCCAACCCAAGCTGACATGTTCCTGCTCATGGGTCACGTGAGGCTTTGTGTGTATGTGTGTGTATGTGTGTGTGTGCGCGCGCGTGCGTCTCTCGCTCTCCCTTTGCATGCGCGTGCCCATGTGCAATGCAGGGAGCAGCAGCAGCAGCATCATCCGTACACCGCGAGCCGCAGTGCATTCATTAGCAGCGCGGGGGGAGCTGCGCGCGCGCGACACAGAGAGACGGAGAGAGATAGAGGGAAACGGAGGACGGAGCGCGCGCTGCACCCAGCACCGCACGTGCGCTTCAGATAGAGATGAAAGAGAGGGAGCGGTGGAGGAGTGTTGGCGCTCGCTACAACGCGCGCGGCGCGCTTTAATCGTAAAGTTAGCGTCTCGCTCGAACGGAACTGTCCGTTCCACCTTAATAAACGGTGCAGCTGTTTCCTTCAAAATGCGCGTCACACTGCAAACCTAATCCTGATACAGATAAATGTAAAATCCACTTAATTATTAATCAACACCATAGCAACCACCTCGCAGCATCACTGCAGAAACCAAGGTGCAGCAATACCGCAGAAACACCACAGCAACCACCTCACAGCATCACTGTAGAAACCAAGGTGCCGCAATATCGCAGAAACACCACAGCAACCACCTCACAGCATCACTGCAGAAACCACCTCGCCGCAATATTGCCGCAACACCACAGCAACCACCTTGCAACCACTTTGCAAAACCATGGCATCCTAATTGCATACTAGGTTGCATACTAGAAATACATTATATACTAATACTTTTAATAGTGCAGGTTTTGTAAGTTAGTACACTAAATATTATTGTACTAAAGCATTGCTACTATGCCAACATACAACACTGCAGGTTCTCCAGTTTTACATGTGGGTTAATAGTGTTCACTATAACCACTTTAAAAAAAATGACTAGTTGTATCAGTAGAGTATGTATCCCAGATATTTGAGTATACTCAGTCAACTTTTATACTTATATCCATACTACATACTCAAAATATATTTAATACTATCCATTCAAGAATTTTTTGGAATGATGCAATAAATGATGTCAGACAAAAAAATAAAATAATATGATTAACCAAACAATCTAGCTGCCACTTAACAACACAACAGTGACCACTCAGCAACCCCATAGCAAATACCTGATACCACAGCAACCATTTATCATCACCATAGCAACCACCTAGCAACCCCCAGGATAAAACAAACAACCATTCAAAATACTATAGTTACCAACCCTATTAAAAACCTTAGCAGCCACCTATGCACCAAGCAACCAAATAGCAACAAGATCGCAACCAATAGCAACCATCTAACCACCACTTTCCATCCATCACCATAGCAACCACTTAGAAATCACATAGCAAGGATACCAAAGAGAACAAGAACCAACTAGCCATTTGAAATACCACAGCAACCACCCCTGCCAAAAGCCCTAGCAGCCACCTACATACCAAATCCAGAGCAGCCACTCAGCAAATGAGTAGGAACACAATAGAAACCATCTAACAACCGCACAGAAATCACTTGTGATACCATAACAACCACTTAGCCAAGGTTGCTGTAAAAACCACAGCAACCACTAAGCAAAAAAACAATGTTTTATCATAGTAACCACATAAAAGCTACCTGAAAGTAGAAAACGCTTAAGCTGTGCATACGAATATTAAAATAATAATAATAATTGTTTTATTAGTATTATTAGTATTATTACTATTGTTATTTATTCTTTTTATAATCATTTTTGTTTTTATTATTACATTGGAGCCGTCAGAATGAATCTGCTGCAGCATTTAAGGTAGAACGGACAGCTCGAGCGATTTGCCAACTTCAGCCTCCCGTTTCACGCCACGAAAGCCTCCCAAACGAGGGGTCTGACACTGACACATGCACGCGCCTACGCTGATGCTGCATTGCATTGCACATGTGCACGCGCATGCTAATATGCTAATATGGTGTGTGTATGTGTTTGTGTATGTGTGTGGGGGTGTTATATAGAGAAGGCCAAAAAGCATGCATGCAAAAAAAAAACACAAGCGCACGAGCTTTAATCGTAATTCAAACAGAAATAGGCTTACCTTACCTCACCGCCGACCGTCGAGCACGAGCCCCAGAGAGCGAGAGATAGAGAGAGAAAGAGAGAGAGAGAGAGAGAGAGAGAGAGAGAGAGAGAGAGAGAGAGAGAGGTAGTCAAGTGTGCAGTAAGAACTGAGCGTACATGCACGCGCACCCATAGACGGAGAGACAGACAGACACGGCCACACACACACACGCGCGCGCGCAAGGTTGCTGGCTCAAATGCACGCTCCCTCGCGCACACGCTCCCAGTCTCGCGTCACTGCAACGCGGCGGGTTGGTTCACGGACGCGTGCGTGCGTGCCTGCGTGAGTGCGAGTGCGTGCGTGAGGCCGAATGCTGGTCCCGCCCCCTTCGCTATCCGCAAAGAGAGAGAGAGAGAGAGAGAGAGAGAGAGAGAGAGAGAGACGGGAAGAGAGAGAGGGAGATACTGTGTGATGGAAAGAGAGAGAGATGGAGACAGAAAGAGAGAAGTGAGAGAGAGCAAGTGAGCGATGGAGTGAAAGAAAGAGAAAGAGAAAGATGTAGAGAAGCTATGATGTTACTTAGGAGTTTACAATGTATATACAATGGTTTTGTTATGGTTCAAATGTTGGTTGCTATGGTGTTGCTAAGTAGTGGCATAGGTATGTTAGGTTGTTGTGGTGTTGTTTAATGGCTGCTAAGGTATTACAGGTGGTTTCTAAGGTATTGTATGTATTTGCTATAGTATTGCTAGGTGATTTCTAATCAGATGCAATACTATATCTGTTGGATGATGAGTTGTTGCTAGGAGGTTGCTAAGGGTGCTGTCATGTGATTGCTCTTAGTTGATGCTAGGTGTTGTTATGGCATAGATATTGGTTGCCAGGGTGTTTGTAGGTGGGTGCCTTGAAAGCCAAAATGTATGCTATGATGTAGCAATAAGGTTGATATTCCCCAGACCTTTCTCTCAGGTCCCTCACTTACCCCCAGACCCAGCCTTTCTCTCAAGTCCCTCACTAACCCCCAGACCCTGCCTTTCTCTCAGGTCCCTCACTAACCCCCAGACCCTGCCTTTCTCTCAGGTCCCTCACTAACCCCAAGACCCTGCCTTTCTCTCAGGTCCCTCACTAACCACCATCCCTGCCTTTCTCTCAGGACCCTCACTAACCCCTAGACACAGCCTTTCTCTCAGGTTCCTCACTAACCCCCAGACACAGCCTTTCTCCCAGGTCCCTTACTAACCCTCAAACGCTGCCTTTCTCTCATGTCCCTCACTAACCCCCAGACCCAGCCCCCCAGATGCTAGGTGTTTTTATGGCATAGATATTGGTTGCCAGGGTGTTTGTAGGTGGGTGCCTTGAAAGCCAAAATGTATGCTATGATGTAGCAATAAGGTTGATATTCCCCAGACCTTTCTCTCAGGTCCCTCACTAACCCCCAGACCCAGCCTTTATCTCAAGTCCCTCACTAACCCCCAGACCCTGCCTTTCTCTCAGGTCCCTCACTAACCCCCAGACCCTGCCTTTCTCGCAGGTCCCTCACTAACCCCCAGACCCTGCCTTTCTCTCAGGTCCCTCATTAACCCCCATCCCTGCCTTTCTCTCAGGACCCTCACTAACCCCTAGACACAGCCTTTCTCTTAGGTTCCTCACTAACCCCCAGACACAGCCTTTCTCCCAGGTCCCTTACTAACCCTCAAACCCTGCCTGTCTCTCAGATCCCTCACTAACCCCCAGACCCTGCCTTTCTCTCAGGTCCCTCACTAACCCCCAGACCCAGCCTTTCTCTCAGGTCCCTCACTAACCCCCATATTCTGCCTTTCTCTTAGATCCCTCACTAACCCCCAGACCCAGCCTTTCTCTCAAGTCCCTCACTAACCCCCAGACCCTGCCTTTCTCAGGTCCCTCACTAACCCCCATCCCTGCCTTTCTCTCAGGACCCTCACTAACCCCTAGACACAGCCTTTCTCTCAGGTTCCTCACTAACCCCCAGACACAGCCTTTCTCCCAGGTCCCTTACTAACCCTCAAACCCTGCCTTTCTCTCAGATCCCTCACTAATCCCCAGACCCTGCCTTTCTCTCAGGTCCCTCACTAACCCCCAGACCCAGCCTTTCTCTCAGGTCCCTCACTAACCCCCATATTCTGCCTTTCTCTTAGATCCCTCACTAACCCCCAAACACAGCCTTTCTCTTAGGATACTCACTAACCCCCAAACCCAGCCTTTCTCTCAGCTCCCTCACTAACTCCCAGACCCATCCTTTCTCTCAGGTCCCTCACTAACCCCCAAACCCAGCCTTTCTCTCAGGTCCCTCACTAACCCCTTAAGTCCTGCTTTTTGCTCAAGTCCCTAACTAAGCCCCCCAAACACTGCATTTCTCTTAGGTCCCTCACTAACCCCCAAACCCAGCCTTTCTCTCAGGTCCCTCACTAACCCCTTAAGTCCTGCTTTTTGCTCAAGTCCCTAACTAACCCCCCCCAAACCCTGCCTTTCTCTCAGGTCCCTTACTAACCCCTTAAATCCTGCTTTTTTTCTCAGGTCCCTTACTAACCCCCTAAATCCTGCTTTTTTTCTCAGGTCCCTTACTAACCCCTTAAATCCTGCTTTTTTTCTCAGGTCCCTTACTAACCTCCCAAACCACACATTTCTCTCAGGTCCCCCACTAACCCCCAAACCCTGCCTTTCTCTCAGATCCCATAATGACCCCCAGACTAATTCCCTCCTCACAAGTCTGTAGTACAGTAGGTACAGATCCCTCCCTCAAACGAAGTCTGCTGACTAATCCTGCTGTGTACTGTCTGAGGTTCTCAATTAAAATGACTAATGAATCTTGTTGGTGGGGTTCTGGTGGGGGTTGACAGGTGACGAGTGGTTCTATGCAGGTTTTCTTATTACAATGTCACATTAAAGGAGTGTCCAAACGGCTGATAGAAGCATATGATGATTCCTGACATCAAACTCTTTCAGCTGATTCATAGAAAATGGATGGATGGATTCTTTTATATATATATTGTCGAGTCGAGAATTAGAAATACAAAATCATGCAAAATGTGAGATTTGCATTATATGACCCTTTACATTTACATTTGGAAGTTTCTATATTTCATCCACCAGGCAGTCAGACTTCTCAACGCACAGAGACAGAACTGAACCCCCACCCCACCCACCACTCACCCAACACACTCGCACAAAACTAAACTGTACACCCCCCCCCCCCTTTACACAAAACTAAACTGTACACCCCCCCCCTTTACACTCACAAAGAACTGAACTTCACCCACACACACACCCAGTCAGCACACAGAGGCTGACATGACTTTATTTGCTGCACTCTTAAAAACTATAAACTCTACCTCAGTAACTGCTGTGATTATATATGTTCTATATGTTACAGTATGTCACACATCTCTGCACCTTATCCCAACTATACACTTTATTATACCGTATCGGTACTGCACTGTCCTGTCTTTAAATTGTCTCGTCTTTTGTATTTATTGTATTTATTGTTATTTAGTGTTATAATTTTATAATTTTATGTTGCACTGTCGTCACTCCTGCACTTCATGTTGTCTATTGCTTGTTGTTCTATGTTGCACCATGGTTCCGGAGGAACGTAATTTCATCACACTGTGTACCTGTACTCAGATGTAATGACAATAAAAGCCTCTTGACTCTTGACTTGACTTGACTCGTTATTTAAAGTATTTTCCACACTGTAAATTAATATTAAAGACATGAAAACAATTAAAAGACACATATGGAATTACGTAGAAAACCATAAAAAGTGTTTTTCCTCCACAATATCCTGATCTAAATCTGATGAACTGAGATGGTGATTTGAGGTGATTTAAATGGGATAAACTGGAGCTTCACAGTGTGAAGGAATAGCAGCAGCTATTGTTCAGCACCTCCAGAAACTCCTTCCTTCAAGACGCTGAGAAAACTATTCCAGGTGACTCTCCCTCATGAAGACCAAGAGTGTGCAGATCTGTCCTCAAACATAAATGTGCTAAAACATAAAACATATTCTGTTTTGTTTAACACTTTTAAATCAGCATGTGTTCCTGTATAGCTTTAATATAGTCTTCAATATTAAATGTATAATTTTAAAAATCAGTAAAAGAAAGAAAACTCACTGAATAACAAGAGATGTGTCCAAACTTTTTACTAGTGCTGTAATCACACTTTTTGTCACAGTTTTTGTAGCATACCATTTAGAAGATTACATATTTTCTTTATTCAAGAAACCCATGCTGATGTGAAAAATGAAGTTGAACATTCCACCAGTGGAACCAGCACAACTAATTCCTATTTATGTAAAAAAAATGTATAACACATAAACATACACACAAACAGTTTGAAGACACAAAATCCAGAAGGTATGGAATTCAGAAGGTATGTTCCAAAAGGTATTTTATTTTTTCCAGTGCATTTCCCACCACTTTTAACAGTCTAACCACGCCCCCTTACCCAATGGACCAAATGATTTCAATTTTAAGTCACCAGACTTCATTACATTGCACTTAGCAGATGCTTTTATCCAAAGCAACTTACAAATCGTCGCTGTCCAATGAAAAACAAGTATATCCATTTCTGTTGATTTTTAGTTTACTTTATTTTTTTCTTAATTCTTGAATGAATGAATGGACCAATAGAAATACTTCAAAATGACCTGAAATAAATTCTTTTTACATTGACTTCCATTGAATGTTTTGAATCAACTGTGCTCTGTCTCTCAGGGCTCTGACAGCCAATGGCAAGATGCATGACCGGGATTCGAACCAGCATTCTACCGATCATACTGGCAGAACTTTAAACCACTTAACCACTTGATGTCCTTCTTTAGGAGTTTATTAAAGATAGTGAGAGATTCTCCTGATCTGGTAGTAGAAGGTAGTTAGTTAGAGGTGTTAGGAGAGTAAGTGCTCTTTGAAGAGTTCTGTCTTCAGGAGTTTATTAAAGATAGCGAGAGATTCTCCTGATCTGGTAGTAGAAGGTAGTTTGTTCCACCATTGGGGAACTCTGTATGAGAACAGTCTGGATTGCTTTGTGTGAATGTTTGGTAAAAGCAAAGCAACGTTCATCTGAGGCCGGGAGGTAACATATAAGCCTTAAGGAGAGAGAAGAAAAGAGGGAGCTTGTTCTGTCATCACCTTTTAAGCAATGGAACAGCTTTAGATTTTTTACAAACAGACTAAAAGGTAGAACAGATAAAATACTAAAGACAGCGATTACTTACACTGATTACTTATGTAAGACCTTGGATGATTAATGTGGATAACTAAACAGAGACACATTCTCTGATATACATTTTTTCTTTCAGGTTCCTTCATATTTATTGTTTGATCGTTAGCCGTTTAATTCATTTCAGGTTGCGTGGATCCGGAACTAATCCCGGTAGAATCAGGTGGAAGGCAGATTCCTAATTACCTACTCTTCCCTGAGGTAGCCGAGGTCCCTTCAGCTTGCTCCAGAGTGAGATCCACCTGTCAATTACAGTCAGTACAGATTTAAAGGTACATATAACAGGTAAGATTAACACAGTCTTACTGGTGATAAAGACAGCCCTACTTCAGTGGTTTTTAATTGAGCCGTCACCTGCACACCCTGCAGCTTGACTTGTGTGTCTTTGCTATCATAATGATGGGAAAAGTATACCATGTGCACTAATTTTTTTTTTTATTAATTATTAGTGTGTTTTGGGAGTAAAATTAAATAAACCAATCAGTGTGTCACTTTCCCTTCCCTTGACTTGGTGGATTGCTATTTTAACGGCGCAGCTACTCTGACATGTCCAACGCTTCTCTGCAGAGTAAACTCACCTGCTCGTTCATGTTCATTCATTGTGCCTGCTTGCGAGCTAAAGTCAGACAGCCAGGTACGTGTTATCAAATAGAAGCTAACAGCATTAGGAACAACATGGGAAGTTTCTATGTTATTTGTGCAAATAACACATCAGTGTTATATACTTTGTTCGATAATTCAAAGCTAAGGCCTATTTAAACTGTGTGTTTAAATAGGTTTACATAGGATCTCCGGTGGATTTCGCATTTTACAGAGACTCGATTAAGACTAGGTCAGTGGCTGAACTGCACTTAGCAGGGCATTACACATGTTGTAAAGCAACATATGACATTGCAAAGATTTTATTAATGTAAAAATGTCTTTATTTTAAAACATTTCTAACTGTTGTCAGTCTTGCTGCCGCCTGGTGTTGCAGTGCTGTTAGCCATTAAAGAAGATACGTTTTTCCCGATACGTTTACTCCTCCATCAGACTAAAGCAGCGTTATAAAGGATCACCGGAGACATTTTTTTCACAAAATCGAGGTCACATGGCATTCATTCATTCTAGAAACCACAACTAGACATGAATGAAATAAAACATTATGGAATGACAACTTTAAGGGTATTTTTTTAAAAAAAAAAACACCCAAAGGGAATTTGTTACTTTTAAAGATGTTGCAGCTGGGCCTGTAGATCCTGTCATGATACGATCACATCAGAACGGCTTGATCCTCTACAGGTTCTTGAAGGGTTGCCCAATTGTTAGGGGGAGGATTTCACCCCTTCCTCTTATAAACGTTCCAAAAGGAAGGGTTACACTCAAAAACAAGGAGAAGAGGAACAAAAGTGAATTGGGATTGGGCTAAAGTCTCGCATGTTTAGCAGGCAAATGATCTCTCACCAAGAGGTGCACTACCCTAATTTCTCTCAAAGGTGTCATTTGAGGGGAATTGTACCAGTGTCTGCAAGCCAAAAATCAGTGTATATACAATTTATTTTAATTTAATTATAAATTATACATTTATACATACTAGAATTAGAGTTTTTCTTTTTTTGCTGGACATAATAAAGGTGTTTTAAACTCTCTCTCTCTCTCTTTCTCCCTCTCTTTGTCGAGCGAGGTTTGGTTAATGCAGGGTGACAGCTCTTTCATGCAGTAATGGTGGTTCTGAAAGAAAAGCTCCACTAAACCCTTTACTCTCTCCCTTTTCTCTCTCTCTCTCTCTCTCTCTCTTTCTCTCTCTCACTCTTCTCTCACTCTGTCTTGCTCACTCGCTCGCTAAATACAGGGCACATACACATTCGCACTAGTTCATGCACAAACACACTCTTTCTCTCTTTCTATCTATCTCTTCCTCTGTCTCTATCTCTCTCTCTCTTTCTGTCCCTCTCGCTCTCTCTCTCTTTCTCTTTTACACACACACACACACACACACACACACACACACACTCTGATCAATCGGTCTGCGCCACCCTAGGGCAATAGTACACTGCAGCACAAAGCAGAGCGGAGAACAATGTTTTAATCTAACAGCCCCTGTCTAGAACACTCACACACACACACACACACTCGCTCACACACACACCCCTCGGTCTGTTAAGCTGGCTGTGCATGCTGTGCATTATAATAAAGGACTGCAGTGGTTCAACCTGCCCCGAACACAACACACACACACACAACACACTGCACCCAGCTCTGCAGACCAGTGTGTGTGTGTGTGTGTGTGTATACACTACACACACACACACACACACACACACACACTCTGAAGAGCCAAAACATTATGACCTCCCCCACATGAAGGTAACAGTGTACTAGTAGAAGCTGTGGGGTCTCTGTTAGCAAGTAGATTGGGAAACAGTGGGTTCTTGTAGTCGATGTGTTGGATGTGGAGAAATGAACAGAGTGAAGACCTGAGACACTCTGATCATCTGAAGGTCAGATCATTAAAGCCAGATGCCTGAACTGTGTGAGAGCATGTCCTACACAAATACATGGCCTGAGGGGGCAGTTAGCCGTGGTGAGTGCCTACTAATGATGGCCCAATGAGCAACAGATAAAGGGTGGTGGACCATTTTTAATCATTTAATCCCTTTTTCTTTGTACAGTTTGCAGAGGGGTAATTTCCAATTGCCCCACTCTCAATAATCATCCCCCAACACAGCTTTGCGCATCTGGACAAAACAGCTCAGACTCAGCCACCACCCTGTTTTATTTTGGGGATGGTGTGTTCAGGAAGATGAGCAGTTCAACTTTGGTCTCATCTGACCACAGCACCTTCCTCTACATGTTTGCTGTACAAACAGCAAGTAATCGCTTAAAATCTCAATAAAATACATTTAAGTTTGTGGCTGTAAGGTGACAACACTTGAATGGGGAAATTAAGTATTTGATACACTGGAAATTTTGCAAATTCTACAAAGAACTGACTTAAAATAAATAGAAAATTACTTTTTCTTAATAATTAATTTGCATTTTATTGCAATAATCCTAATGACGAATCCCCCTATCACCAGCATTGCATTAAATAAGTATTAGATCACCTACCAACCAACAAAAATTATGGCTCTCACAGACGTGCTACTTTTCCATTAAGAAGTCCTCCTATGCTGCACTACCTGTATCAGTTAAACCAGTTTAAACTCATGAACTGTTTAAAACACACCTGTTCACACACTCAATCAATCAATCAATCAATCAATCAATCAATCAATCAATCAATCAATCAATCAATCAATCAATCAATCCAACCTTTCCACCATGACCAAGACCAAAGAGCTGTCTAAGGAAACCATAGACAAAACTGTAGATCTGCACACGGCTGGGATGTGCTGCAGGGCATCAGGACAATAGGCAAACAGCTTTAAAAGAAGCAAGAACTGTTGGAAAAGAACAACTGTTGGCTCAATTATTAGAAAATAAAAGAAGCACAAGATGACTGTCAATCTTTCTCAGTCTGGGGCTCCGGATGAAGAGTGGTGGACCAATTTCAATTATTGTAGCCCTTTTTAATCCCATATTTTAAAGGCCAGTTACCCCACCCCCATCACAGATAGACAGACTCACTGCAGCAGGGATTTTTGCCCACTCCTCCATACAGATCTTCTCCAGATCTTTCAGCTTTCAGGTCACTGGGCAACATTGAGTTTAAGCTCTCTAATAAATTTACATTTTATTGCATGAAATAAGTATTTGATCACCTTCCAACCAGGAAGACTAGGAAGAATTCTGTCTCTTTCAATCAGGAAGTCCTCCTGTTCTGTATTAATTACAACAGTTTGAACTGGTTACCTGTATAAAAGACACCTGTCCACACCTGTCCACATACCTGACCTGCACAAGGCTGGAATGAGCTTCAGGACAATAGGCAAGCAGATTGGTGAGAAGGCAACAACTGTTGAAACAATTATTAGAAAATACTGTACACTGTTCAATAAATAAAAAAATATATGAAAAATATGTGTGAGAAAAGATAAAGGTAGTGCAATGATGGATAAAACAATGTGCAAGAGGTGCAGGCATCAGCAGATAATGACAATACTGAATACATGTGCATGTATACCATAGGTACAGGTGCATTTAAAAAATAAAATAAAATATTGAAAAGTTACTTTATTTCAGTAATTCAGTTCAAAATGTGAAACTCATATATTATATAGATATATTACAATGCTAATAAAAACACAGAAATCTATGTCTCAGAAAAATTGGAATATTATACAAGACCCATTCGTAGTTTTGGCAGTGTGCCAAGTCCTGCTGGAAAATGAAATCAGCATCCCTATAAACGTTGTGCAGTAAGATTTTTTAATGGGAAAACAAAGCTGCACTGACTTTAGACTTGATAATAAAACACAGTGGATCAACACCAGCAGATGACAGACATGTCTCTCCAAACCATCACTGACCTTCAGTAAATTTTACATTTCATTTGTAAATCAAGGGAGCAGAGTCTGGAGGAAGAGTGGAGAGACACACAGTCCAAACTGCTCGAGGTCTAGTGTGAAGTTTCCACCAATCAGTGATGGTTTGGAGAGACATGTCATCTGCTGGTGCTGGTCCACTGTGTTATAAAAGTATGTGTAATAATGTGTAATATAAAATTATAATATTTGTATTAGGAAATTGGGTGAAATGTTGTCAGTCTTTCATAGATTAAAACAATAATGTTTATTTTACTCAAATAAATATATATAGTACAATTAGAGGTAATGATCATTTTAAAATGGCTTCTTTATTTTAGCTGGAGCTGTATATGCCAATATTTACTGTAAACAAAAGCTACTTTAATTTATTTAGAGCAAATTTATATTATTGTTTTCATTATGCATTAATATACTGCAATCTTACTATCCTTTATTGAATCTCTAAGTAGCCCCCCTGTGGTCATAATTCATACTACATTTTATAACTGCTGTCTCCAGCTGTACACTTTGTTCCCAGGCTTATTAAAACTTGTTCAGAATAAAATAATGCTCTAATCTTGGTTTAAATGTTGAGATAAATTTTTGATCATTGACTTTATCCCTTCTGTAGATCAGATCATCCTCCACACACTCAGCTCTTCACACTCACACAACCTCTCAGCAGGGCTGTGATGTAATCACACTCAGAGACAGCACCAGGTGTACATGTGTTCGGGTGCAGCTAAAGGGACACACACACACACACAAACACACACACACACACACACAGAGAGAGAGAGAGAGAGAGAGAGAGAGAGAGAGAGAGAGGGCTGATTTGTTTTTCCGACAGTTTCCAGGGAACACATGAACCTCTTTGTCCTGCCATTGAACTCTGCTCACCCCAGTCAATGCCACTGGCCTACATTCACACACACACACACACACACACACACACACACACATACACACACACAGTAACATAACACTCCTACAGGAAAGATCCTACAGTGCTTTGAATTTAGCATGGTATCTACACTTGGTTCTACCTCATTAGCTATGAATACTAGTACTGCAGCTAGTAATGGGCTGTGTGGTGCTGTGCTGGACTGTGTTGTACAGTGCAGTGTTGTACAGGCCTTTGAGATAGTGGGCTGTGTGGAACAGGGTTGTGTGGTACAGGGATGCGTTGTACAGGGCTGTGTGGTACAGTGCTGTGCGGTACTGGGCTGTGTTGTACAGTGCTGTGTGGTACTGGGCTGTGTTGTACAGGGTTGTGTGGTACAGGAGTGTGTTGTACAGGACTGTGTTGTACAGGACTGTATTGTACAGGGTTGTGTTGTACAGGGCTGTGTTGTACAGGACTGTGTGGTACAGGGCTGTGTGGTACAGTGCTGTGTTGTACAGGGCTGTGTTGTGCAGGGCTGTGTAGTACAGGGCTGTGTTGTACATGGCTATGTTGTACTGGGCTGTGTTGTACAGGGCTTTGAGATAGTGGGCTGTGTGATACAGGGCTGTGTGGTACAGGGCTGTGTTGTACAGGGCTGTGTGGTACAGGGATGTGTTGTACAGGGCTGTGTAACACTAAGCTGTGTTGTGCAGGGCTTTGAGATAGTGGGCTATGTGGTACAGGGCTGTGTGGTGCTGTGCTGTGTTGTACAGGGCTGTGTTGTACAGTGCTGTGTTGTACAGGCATGTGCTGTACGGGTCTGTGTTGTGCAGGGCTGTGTTGTACAGTGCTGTGTTGTATAGGGCTGTGTTGTACAGGACTGCGTTGTACTAGACTGTGAAGTAGTTTGATGTGTTGTACAGTGCTGTGTTGTGCTGTGCGGTACAGGGCTGTGTAAGTGGTGTATTTGTTGTTATTGTTAGTGAATTAGTGAGTTCAGGACCACGGACAGCACCACTCAATCTGCTCAGCCTGCAGTACCACCTTGCACTTGCCAGAGGGCGCTGCTGTACTTCAGATTTACTGTAGCTGTCTGTCTGTCTATCTATCTATCTATCTATCTATCTATCTATCTATCTATCTATCTATCTATCTACAGTGGCTTGCAAAAGTATTCATACCCCTTGAAATTTTTCACATTTTGTCACCTTACAACCACAAACTTAAAAGTATTTTATTGAGATTTTAAGTGATGAACCAACACAAAATAGCACACAATTGCGAAGTGAAATCAAAATGATATATTGTTAATTTTTTTTTAAATATTTTTATATCTCAGTGATGGTGAGTTAGGGGTGGGGGGTACGCTCATTATGCAAAAAAAGGATGTCAGGGTTCAATTATAAAGATTTAACTTTACGTAGAAATGTATTGAGTAAATTTACTGAGTAAATTCTATATGTTACTTTCTTAGAGTCAAATTTTGGTATTTATAATTGGGGAAAAATTGTGGTAGATTTGATGTTTTTTTTTCTGATCTCACATTAAAGCAGAAATTAAACATAATCGCCTGTTTTTTTTCCTCAAATGTTACTGTCATATATACAGGTTGCAGCTATTTTCATAGGGCATCCCATCATTAAAATGATATTTGCTGTATGATTTTACTGAAAAAAAATCCACTAATTCGTTACAATGTATAAAACATGTAAATAAAGGCAAAATCAAGCAGTTAAATAGAAAAAGCAGAATCAGCACAGTGGCTTTATTTTCATTGATAATCACTCCCACAAATCTTACACTGTAAACTCTCTCTGTCACAGCAGCAGCAGCATCAGCAGCATCAGCACACACACCTCCATTAATCTCAGTCTCAAAGCCTCGTTTCAGATTTCAGAACTAAACTGCATATTAATTCATTAGCATACTAATTCTACATGCGTCCGTAAATAAGACCTAGCGCTTAGAAGCTTGGGAAGAAAGTGATGAAACCCGCTCTAAATCATAAACGCATGGATAACCGGCTTCAGCTGCCCGGGAAATTGCTTCCTGCAACTCTGGAAAGTCCAGGATATGAAAACACACACAGTCTAACCTGGACTTACTGGTGTTTTCCCAGTAAATGTACAGGTGCATCTTTAAAAAATAGAAAATCATTAAAAAATTACTTTATTTCAGTAATAAAGCCCATATATTAAAGATGTATTACACACAGAGTGATCTATTTTAAGTGTTTTATTATTTTTATTGTTGATTATTATGGCTTACAGCCACTAAAAACCCAAAAATCAGTGTCTCAGAAAATTTGAATATTATATAAGACGAATTGGTTCCTTTGGCAGTTTGGGCAGTGTGCCAAGTCCTGCTGGAAAATGAAATCCACATCTTCATAAAAGTTATCACTGACCATCAGTAAATTTTCCAAATTTCATTTTAAAATTGAGGGAGCAGAGTCTGGAGGAAGAGTGGAGAGACACACAGTCCAAACTGCTTGAGGTCTAGTGTGAAGTTTCCACCAATCAGTGATGGTTTGGAGAGACATGTCATCTGCTGGTGTTGATCCACTGTGTTTTATTATCAGGTCTAAAGTCAGTGCAGTTTTGTTTTCCTGCAAAATCTTACAGCACTTCATGCTTCCCTCTGCTACTGACAACTTTTATGGAGATGATGGAGAATTTTAATTTTCCAGCAGGACTTGGCACACTGCCCACACTGCCAAGAGTACCAATTGGTCTTATATGACATTCTAATTTTCTGAGACACTGTTTTTTGGGTTTTCATTAGCTGAACGATATAATCATCAACAGTAAAGGAAATAAACGCTTAAAATAGACCACTCTGTGTGTAATACATCTATATAATGTATGAGTTTCACATTAACTGTGAATAAAGTAACTTTTCAATGATATTCCAATTTTTTTGAGATGCACTTGCACCATTTAGTACAGGATTAGGTTCAATCTGAGTCTGCACACTGGCCCCAAAGGTCTTGATTAAGTCCATTAAATCCATTTTGGGTCATTTTCATTTATGCTCAGTCCATTTTCAGTTAATCCATGAATTCCGAGTTAAAAATACACCAGCATAATATTTACATCATACAAATCTCCAGTCCAGAGAATCTACTTTGTGCTTGCTGTAGAAATAAAAGAACGTTGTTTCTAGTAAAGATTAACTTTAAATACTTCATTAATATTAACACTAATACTGATACACTGATTGAGAGAGTGATGGAAAAGAATACATTTCAGTTTCACCAGCAGAACTGAAGGCAACAATACAGTCTTTGTGCACTATGTGTGTGTGTGTGAGTATACATTAAATTGTGCTCCATAAGTACAGTCTTTTGCATTGTACATCACTTGTGCAATAAACCCTATACCACCCTGTAACACCCTACAGTGATACAGGTCACTCACTACTCGACTAACATTCAGATCTTAACAGTAAATCTCTCATTAATCACACACCTTCAACTTTCTCTGCTCTTTTTCAGGCTGTGTCCCAAACTGCCCACTTTACTATAAAGTGCACTAAACTGGCAGAGGAGAATTAGGTATGAATATAAACACTGATCTGATTCTCGTAATTTATTACCTAGCAGGAAGAGACTGCACATGTGTATTGATTGGTCTAGATCAGTGTGCCGTGAGATATTGTAAGGTGTGGCATGGAAAATTATGCAATTTCCTCACTTGATCATTACTTGGCACATTGCCAAGTGACAGTGTTTTAAAAGTAGTCTATTTTCTTCCGTTTTGGTTGGGGGTGTGCCGTTGGATTTTTACTGGTCTAGATGATTATGAAATATTGTATATTTGTTAAATATACAAATAAGATGTTTGATAGTCTTATCTTGATCCACAAATAGCAAAAACAGTGACACTTCAACTGAATAAATAAGTCTTTAATGAGTATGGGTATAGATGGTTTGGGTATGGATGATGGGTGTAGGTATAGATGTGTTTGGGTAGTGATTGGTGTAGGTGTAGATGATTTGGTTATGGATGATGGGTATAGGTGTAGATGGTTTGGGTATGGATGATGGGTGTAGGTATAGATGAGTTTGGGTAGTGATTGGTGTAGGTGTAGATGATTTGGTTATGGGAGATGGGTATAGGTGTAGAGTGTTTGAGTATAGATGGGTATAGGTATAGAGGGTTTGGGTATAGATGGGTATAGGTATAGAGGGTTTGGGTATGGATGATGGGTATAGGTATAGATGGTTTGGGTATGGATGATAGGTATAGAGGGTTTGGGTATAGATGGGTATAGGTATAGAGGGTTTGGGTATAGATGGGTATAGGTATAGAGGGTTTGAGTATAGATGGGTATAGGTATAGAGGGTTTGGGTATAGATGGGTATAGGTATAGAGGGTTTGGGTATGGATGATGGGTATAGGTATAGATGGTTTGGGTATAGATGGGTATAGGTATAGAGGGTTTGGGTATAGATGGGTATAGGTATAGAGGGTTTGGGTATAGATGGGTATAGGTATAGAGGGTTTGGGTATAGATGGGTATAGGTATAGAGGGTTTGGGTGTTTATAAAGCAAAAACATTGCACAAATGGTAATAGATACACATGGAGATTACTTTTTGTGGCACTTAAAAAGCAGAAAAATTGGATTTAAAGTTTCTGACCACAAAGACTGTGCAGCCCTTCCATTGACAGCAAGTAAAACTAACTTAACAAGGTCTGTTTAACTGTTGATGGTAAAAATAAATCATATTTTATAAGTTTATCAGAATTCTAAGCTACATATATGTGTGTATACACTGTTGTAATGTAGGGTATAGTGATGAAGGGGCAATTTGGAACACAGCCTTTACCCCTTTTTCCTAGCTGCAACTCACTTCACTGCCTCTGTCTAACACGGGGAGGCGCTCATGCGCATGTGCGTGTGGTAGTGTGGGGGTGGCACGGCAGGGGGTGGCATGGCCAGGCCCTGGGGGTCAGCGGGGTGCAGCGGGTGGTTGTGTGTAAAGGTTGCTGTGGCTCCAGGTGACTGCAGCTGGTACGCCGTGGCGGAAGCGGGGCTGGAGACGGCGGTCAGGCTGGCGGGTGGCGCCCCCTGCTGTACACCAGGTTTGGGTGGGGGCTGTGGCTTCTGTGCCAGCTGTATGGAGACGTCACTGGACAGCTCTGAGGCGCTGCGGGCGCGCTGGGGTGGGGGCCATGTGTCCGGGTGCAGAAACTGGCCACTGTAATCGCTGCTGTCAGACAGACGGGGGCGGTAGAGCGCAGGGTGAGGGCGGTACATCTCCTCCTCTGCATAGCGCTTCATAAAGAGATAAACAGACATCACACCTGCACCCTGAGAGAGAGAGAGAGAGAGAGAGAGAGAGAGAGAGAAATTAATGCGTATGAAATAACATGCGTAACATTAAAATCCAGCATGAACTTCTAATAACATCAATACCCAGAACTGAGTTTTTTTATATGCATACAAACATATCTTAGGGTAAATATATATTAGAGTAGCAATGGTAGGAGATTTACACAGTATAATAACCATAATATCACAGTATCACTGTATTTACAATTATCCTACAGCACTAAAAGAACAATGATGAGTATTAATAAAACAAACAAATTTTAATATGAAACAAAGATAACCTTTGTAAGTCTAAAAAACAGTTTTTAAATGATTATTTCAGTTTATTAAAGGAAAGCAAAGGAAAAAACAAAGTCATTGATCATATATCAGTCTGGAAAAGGTTATTAAGTCATTTCTAAAGCTTTGGGACTCCAGTGAACCACAATGAGAGCTATTATTCACTAATGGAGAAAACACAGAACACTGATTGAGCTTCCTAGGAGTGACTGACCGGCCAAAGGAAATTACTCCAAAAGGGCATGGACAACTCATCCAGGAAGTCATAAAAGACCCTAGAACCACATTTAAAGAACTGTAGTTCTCAGTTAAGGTCAATGATGTAACAATTAGAAAGGATGAAAATGGTATATATGGGAGAGTTCCAAGGTAAAAAAAAAACACAACTGATCAAAAAGAACACAAATCTCACACTTACCAACAAACATCTTGATGATACCCATTTGGCTTACATTTAACACAGGATTTTAAAAAAAGGACATCACACTGAAAGTCAATGGCTAAAAAAAATAAATTGAAGGTTTTGGAGTGGCTTAGTCAAAGTCTGATTGAGATGCTGTGGACGATCTTAAACAGGCAGTTCATGCTTGAAAACCCTCCAATGTGGCTGAATTAAAACAATTCTGTAAAAAAAGAGTAGAGCAAAATTCCTCCACAGAGATGTGAAGACTCACTGCAAATTATCAGTAAAGCTTAATTGCAGTTGTTGCCATCAAGGGTGACACAACCATATGTGGTTTTTCATATGTGGTACACCGCTGCAACCTAATTCTGCACCAGGAATGGTATAAAGTTATCCAAAAACAGTGTGTAAGACTGGTGGAGGAGAACATGCCAAGATGCATGAAAACTGTGATTAAAAAATAGGAATATTCGACCAAATATTGATTTCTGAACTGTTAAAACTGTATGAATATGAACTTGTTTTCTTTGCATTATTTGAGGTCTGAAAGCTCTGCATCTTTTTTGTTATTCAGCCATGACAGTATTTGTATTTGTTGTTCATAGTTTATAGAATAAAAAAAATGTTAATTTTACTCAAACATATACCTATAAAAAGCAAAATCAGAGAAATTGATTCAAAAACTGAAGTGGTCTCTTAATTTTTTCCAGAGCTGTATATTAATAACACTGTAAATGTAGGTATTGTGAGCTGCTATTAAAGAACATATGAGTAGGCAAAACCTGAAGACGTCCACTATATTAGTATATGAATTAATAGCTGAACGGTTGTATATAATGTAAAATAATATAAAAATGTGTGTAACTTCTGTATGTAGTGGAAGTGCAGTATGAAAAGAAGCCGAAGATTAGTGAACTGTTCTCACTGTTGGCTCAGTGCGACAGCGGTGCAGCTGAGATTAAGTGATTAAACCCTTTCACTGATTTAATGTTTTGAAAGGTTTCTCTAGAGCTTCTTTTGAAATGGCTATTTAAATCAGTTCTTTTTTCTCCTTCCTGCTCTTATGAGCACACTTTCTCTATCTCTCTGACTCACTCACTCTCTCTCTCACACACACACACGCACATACGCACATGCACACACACACAAATGGCTCCCTAAGCAACCATGAAACCTTGGAAGTAAAGAGACCCTGCTGAGTCAAGCAGAAAAAAAGAGTTTCAGTCAGAAACTCCAATTTTGCTAAATCCTCACTTTATCAGCACACACAGACACACACACACACACACACACACACAGAACTGCTGATTGACACACAGCTTCAGCCTCAGGATCAATCCTTTCTTCTTTTCTTTTCTTCTCTTCATTCCCTCCACTCTCCTCTCTTTCCTTTTCTCCTTTCATCTCCTGCCATCGCTAATCATACCTTCACAATCCTTCAGTGTTTCATACTAAACATAAAAAATACATTAAATTTCTTACTTTAACCCTTGTGTGGTGTTCGGGTCTGCGGGACCCGTTTTCATTTTTCATCAAATGATACTAAAAAAATATTTTTTCTAACTCAAACTCATTGGCATTGACTCATTTTTTGTGAGAAACATATATCAAAACACATTTTCGATAAACACACACTGTACACCCCCCCCCCCCCCCCCCCCCTACACATTTATATTACATACAGTATGTTTGGCCAAGGGTTAATAAACATTGCTTCATTTGTAAATTTGAAACTAAACAAATTTTCTACTCATATCTTGAGATTAATTCATTTTCTTTTACATTTTATTAAAACACTAATAAAAAAAGAGTAGCACTTTTTGAAAGAAATGTAACATAAGAAAGGTAAAGGGCAAATATTAACCATGTAAGCTGTTTATATTGCTTGCAATTTAGGTGAAGCAAGTATGTGTAAAATTTTAATGTAAAATTGCTTAATTTTGCTGAATTAAATACAAATAACAAAGTAAGCGAGTAACAAAAATATGAACACCACACAAGGGTTAATACCACATGCCATATACAACACACGGCGGTGCACTATACTATACACGCTGTGTGTGTACACACATGTGTACAATACTACTATCCTGAATGCTATAGTGTATTTCAATCAATATACAACAGTACAATCCTATAGTACATTATATTATAAATTAGATACCCTGTACACTATATACACTATATTATACACTACTATGTAGTTTGTGGTTCAATAGTACTATATAGTATACTATAGTAGACAACTAAACATACTAAAACATTCTACTGTACTGCTCTATACTATACATATTACACAAATAAACATTACAGTAGCACAAAAGACATATGATACCACACTGAAACATACCACACTGTACACACATACACAGCATCATGCATATTATCCTAAGATGGTATGCACTATACTATACTACACAGTCTACATAGTACACAGTATATCATACAACGATGTGCAGTATGCTACCATATTTTTTGCACTATATGGTGCACTTAAAATCCTTTAATTTTCCCCAAATTGTCAGTGTGCCTTATAATCCTTATAAGTACAGAGTTATACAGGAGTTTTACCTAGCTAATGTAGCCCTGACTTACAGGAACACTTAGGGTTCCTCAGTATAGCGCTGTCGGGCAGCATTAGCCGCTAACCGCGGCTATCAGTTAGCTGCTAATGCTGCTGCACCCAGCCTTAGTGGAAATCTGGAAATATAAGCTTACTGTACATAAATGGAAGAGCTTTACACAGCCAAATAAACTGTTTTCAGTAGAAGAATCTGAGTAGATTAACATCCAGCACTTGTTTGACTGGAATAACATGACTAAAAATTTTTTTTAAGAATTAGTTTTGTTTACTTAACTTAGTTTAGCTTTACATGTCTTGCCACCCAGCGGCAACACTTGTTAAACTAGAAGGGAAACATGGCATCACCCCTGTTCCCTACAAGTGTCACATAGTGTGCCTTATAATCCTTATGTATGAAAATAAACCAGAAAATGGCGATTGTTGATATTGTGTCTAATAATCCAGTGCACCCTATAGTGTGAAAAATACCATACTGCAGCATCAACAGTACATATTTCATTCAAACTGGTAAACAAGTGTGTTGGGAAATAAGTTATTTTGTGGCTTTCTGACCTCTTTGAGCAGGAAGGAGCTGGCGGCGAAGGCGAAGGACCAGCCGTAATGGTAGTTAAAGAACTGCTCCGGCTCCCTCGGCCTGTTCATCACCTCATCATTTATACTGGAGATATAGAGCACCAGGCCCACCACCAGACTCAGACCTGAGAGAATGAAAAATAATAAAAACATGAGACTGTAAGTAGGGATACTAAAAAATATTGCATCTAAAATGTATATATAAATGTAAATATAGTGTACTGAAATATATATATATACACAGCACTGCGGATCAGACTTTTATGCCTGATAACCCTGAGGACATCCACCCATCTTGAGCCATCACAACACACACACACACACACACCAATACACACTCCTCAGCCAGGCTACTGCTGAGGTGCCATCAACTCCATCCGAATACATCTCATCACATTGGTAGCCTAGTGCTACAGCCTGTGCCTGCTGTGATAACAGCACACACACATACACACACACACACATCTTGGCTGGATTTTCTCAGTCAGAATCACCTGGAATTCAGGCTTTCAGTTAACAGCTGTGCTGAACTTATTAAGAGTTAATTACTTGAATTTCTTGTCTCTTAATGTGTTTGAAAGCATCATTTGTAAAGTAGTAAAAAGGTAGAGTTGGTATAAAGTGAATAATAGCCCTATTTGAGTAATATTCTATTATATAAATTATAAACACAAATTTAAATGGGTTTTACTAAGATTTTATGTGAGAGACAAACATAAAGTAAAAAGTAGCTGTGAAGTGAAAAGAAAACGATAGATATTTTATAAAATCTTTATAAAATCTTAAAAATCTGAGAAGTGCGGTGTTCATTTATATTCTTTCCTCGTGCTCTGATACCCCTAAATAAAACCCAATGTGACCAACTGCCTTCAGAAGTCTCCTAATTGGTAAATATGGTGTGTAATTTATTCTCAGTATAACTGAGAGTATAACAGCTGTTCTGTGAAGCTGTTTTCCAAGGCGCTAAAAATGTTGATGTGTCCCAACATGTAGAGTAACCTCCAGCTCTTAATTTTGTACAAATAGAGATTTAAAAGCACAAACACATCATGGCTAATAAATGTGTCTTGTGCATAGGGCTGGATTTAAACTATTATCTCAATATTTTTAGCTAAATGGCAAAATATATACAATATATACCTTAATGTTTTTTCGTCCCATAAGGTAACAAAAACAAAAGACACTTCTGAGACAAAACAACATGTTCCAAATTTGATAAACATGAGATATATATAGAGATGAAACCATCAGTTGGCTATGCATCAGTATCCACAAAATTTGTAGAAGAAAACAAAAAAACTGTCTGAGCTAATTGGAACAAAATTTAGGGTTCTATCGTACGCCAGAGACTGATTTAAACCTTGACAACAGTCAACAGTCAGCTGCCCACACACATTACTAGAGCTGCAACTAATGACTATTTGAGTAGTCGACTAATCTGACAATATTTTTTTTATTAGTCGATTAGTTGCAATTTTTTTGTCATGCTTTTTGTTTGTACTTCCTACTGGAGAGGCTCCCAATCCAATGCATGTTTTACTGCACATTGATTGTTAAACGTTTTGAGTCCTACACCAATTGTGCAGTACACTTTGGTAGTTTGATGAGATTTCAGGAGATTATAGGATCTTTATGTCTTCGATTGAAGGGCGGTATAGTGGCGCAGTGGGTTCGATTCCCAGATTCGATTCCCTGTGTGGAGTTTGCACGTTCTCCCCGTGTCTGCATGGGTTTCACTGGGTGCTTTGGTTTCCTCCCACATTTCAAAGACGGCACCTTCAGGCTAAGTGAAACTTGGTTGAAATTGCCCCCTAGGTGTGATTGTGTGAGTGAATGTGTTTGAGTGTCTGTCTGTGTCTGTCTGCCCTACGATGGATTGGCGTGATTGGGTGTATCCTGCCTTCTGCCCAATGCCGGCTGGGATAGGCTCCAGCCACCCCCACGACCCCTAACAGATAAAGTGGTTGATGGTGGATGGAGGTATTCAAGTGAGCCAGAGCCTGATTTAAACCCTACATTTTTTTGTAAATAGATCTTTTTTTTTGTTGCTAAATCTAATCTGGCCTTTCTGTTAATGATATACACCCTGTGGTAAACCTTCTGTATTTGCTCTCATGAGGTCTTCTCTTTATGATAGACAGAGATACCGATACACCTACTTCCTGCAGAGTGTTCTTTACTTGGGTGGATGTTGATGTTGATGTTCTGTTTGGCTTCCAATAAAAAAGCTTTTGGGATAATTTGTCCAGTTACTTTTGAGCCCCTGAAATGAGGAGGCTTTGTAGAAAAATATCTGCTATTCCTAAATACTGTTTGCACTTTAATTGCATCCCAGTTGTTTCATTTTAAAACCACCAGTGCCCAAATGATGAAGATTGCATCACTGTACAAATATTTATGGGCCTAACTGTATACTGATAATCACAAATCTGTATACCTCAGTATATATATTGCCCAGCCCCCACTAGTGTGAGTATACTTTTTGGCTGAGCCTCACTTAATAGCCTTTGGGCCATCAGACCAAACCAGACAACTGCATTTCCCTCAACTCTCAAACAAACAAACAAACTGCCAGACAGCAAAACAGTGGCTGAACAGAACAGAACAGAAAAGTAAAAGTAAAGGTGTTTGTATTCCCAAGGACAGTGCTGGAGAGGGCCTGAGAGTGCTGGAGAGTGAGTTGTAGAGCAGAGGGAACAGATTGCAGACAGATTAAAGAAGACCCTTCCTGACCAGCTTCAAGGTTAAAGAAACAGAGAAGTAAACAACAGTGCCTTCTGCATACAAATAAGACTTACAGACACAGCAACTCTGCAGATACTGTATACGTTAATAATGTGAACACAGACAGTTATGTCTAATGATTCTGCAGTAACACTGTGAGTCTGTGTATGAACTGATTGTGTGATTGGAGTACTGTGTAGGAGGGGATTGTGTCAATCCAGTCTTTTACGGCACGGTTTCTCAACCAGTGGGCCTTGAAAAACCATCCACACACCATCCTTATTGGAAGGCAGTAGTCCACAGTAGACCTGTACTAGTAGTTACTTACAGGAGCTGGAGTAGTATTAGCATTAGCTGCTAATCGCTATTTCTTCCTTCAGAAAAGAGTATTATTGGCCTGTAGCCTGCTCCTAACCCCAGCTAGCACTGCTGGAGTACTAATAACGTTACCCGATAACCATGCTCACTATTTTCCTGGGGAGTATTATTGGCTTGTAGCTGCCAATTCTAATGCTTCAGCCTTAGTGCTGCAGAAATTCAGTAATCTAAGCTTCAATGAATAAATGGAAGCGTTTTACTCACCCAAATAAACAGTTTTAAGAAGAGAAATCTGTGTAGATTACCATCCAGCGCTTGTTTGACTTTTTTTTATTACAGTTTTGTTTACTTAGCTTAGCTTTTCTTAACTTAGTTAGCTACAAAACAACATGTTCTAAATTTGATAAACATTATATATATTTTAGAGATGGAACCATCAGTTGGCTATGCATCAGTATCCACAATATTTGGAGAAGAGAAAGCTTAGCTTTTCTTAACTTAGTTAGCTACCCTCCAGCACCACCTAGCAGCGAGACCTGCTGAATAAGAAGTTTCTTATAGTGTCTCTTAAAATTCGCATTATATTACGTTGCACCTTATAGTGCCAAAAATATGGTACATTTCTACGAAATCTGTGTTTACACTATAATTCAATAAATGATCTGTTTACGGCCTTCCCTGTTCGGATCTATGTTAGACTGGGGACTGGAGGAAAGGTTCAGGACGAGGCTTAAAATACACCTCATGCATTCTCCCATGGTCAGCTAAGCAGTCTGTAACAATAAAACCTCTATATTCTACACAGTAAAAGAATAATGGAGCTGCTGAGAATAGAGAAAGTCATTAGTGAGCTGGAGTCATTTCTATAGAGCCCAAAAGCAGCAGTGCCAGGCTGAAATAAACAGAAACAGATGGAGAATCTTTATTATGAGACAGAGACTTGAAACCGAAGAAGACAACGGTAATCTCACGCAGATGGTACGTCTGCACTCCGTTTAGTACTGAAAACATGGCATTATGCAGATTGTGTTCTTGTAAACAAGGCATCCTGAACACGTATCACGTACACTTATATGCCAAAGGCCATGGGACTGCAGCAGGAAAATTGATTGTGGAAGTGTTGCCTCAGAAAACGGCTTGGAAAAGACTGTATCTATATAAGTTGTAAGGTGTTATCTTGTGAATAAGGCTAAAAATAGGTAAAGATTGAAGTTGGACATTAAATATTCCTTGATCCACAGTGTTATGTGTGTACTGGGAATAAATCATAGAAGACTAATATTATCAACCACAGTGAACAGAATATAAAACATTTCTTTAGTGCGTTAGTCACTACACTGCAGGGTGAGACCAAAATTAACCAACTTAAATTTCAACAATCGACCAAAAACTGGTGCAGGTTTGGATTAGACACCCTCATAGCCCTAGCGTACACCCTGTGCAAGGTGTGTCACAATGCTCTATGCTATCTTACGCCCCGTGGTCATTTCTGGCATGTTTCTATTTTGGTGGGTATATAGGTGTGCCACTGACTTATTAAAACCCTGACAACATAAATGCGTATGTGTTGTGCGCACTCAGCGAGGGTACACCCCCGTTCGTTACACACACATACGCACACAAAAAAAAACACGCTGCAGCATGCAAATCCAGCTTTTACTTCAACAATAAACACAATACAGAATAAAATAACAGTGCTGTTCCCTTAAATGAGCTGCTGGTGTATCTTCACAGCATAAACGTGCAGGTCAGTATCCAGTCAGAGCTCACCCAGCTCTTAAATGGAATGACAGTTGGCACACTTATTGGTTTATTTCATGTTACGCCCAAAACACAACCATGATTAATTAAGAGAATTAGTACGTGTCTTGTGTGCTTTTTGAGCTGCCTAAAGGTGGCTGTGGCCAACTTCTGATAACCAAATCCATGGCATAATCCCCCCTGCACCAAACTTTTTGCGTCCGTACAATATCAAAGACACACCTACTTGCCCTAAATCCAGCTGTGTGATTTAAGATAGATAAGATAAGATAATCCTTTATTAATGCCACAATATGCAAATTTACAATGTTACAGCGGTACAGAGGAAAGGACAGAGAAACAGGTCAGGAAAAAATATAAACAAATAATAATAAACCTATATATACAAAAACAATTACAGGAAATATATAAAAATAATTAAAATATATATATATAGTAAAGGAAAAAATATATATACATCTAGTGCATAGAGATATGATTATGATAGGGTGTGCCCAGTATTATTGCACAAAGAGTAGCAGTGAATAAATATTAAATTAATAGTATATAAAAAGGTGAGAAAATATTGCACAATGAAAATATTGCACAAATGGTGATAAGGGGATCACAGTACATGTAGTGAGATATATATTGCACACAGTAAGCATTACAGCTATACTGAGTAGTATGTAAGTTTGTATGAAGTACTAGGATAGTAAACTAGTGTTTACTGAGAGTGTGGTGTGTTGTAAGGTCTGATGCCGATGACATGCAATTAACCTGTGCGCTATAGATTGCTAAAATAGGGCCCCTTATTGTTATATAACCCACCTAATCTGCTAATGAACTAAGTATTTCCTTCTGAGATGGAACCTGACTGTTAAAATATGTAGCATAGATTTTTTTACCTGAAAGGATGAAGAAGATTCCAGATACAAAGGCCAGGATGGTGCGCTGAGGGCGGATGTGGCCCACATTACTGATAATGAAAGCGGTGAAGACGAAGAGCAAAGACACCATGGGGAACGGTGTGGCTGTCCGCACCATTTCTGAGAAAAAAAAAACACACACCATACGGAGAGAAGTATTAGGTATTAGTATTAGGACATTCCAAGAATTTCCCCCCGGGGATCAATAAAGTATCTGTCTGTCTGTCTGTCTGTCTGTCTATCTGTCTATCTATCTATCTATCTATCTATCTATCTATCTATCTATCTATCTATCTATCTATCTATCTATAGCTTTCATCCTAAAGTGTTGGACAGGGTTAAGGTCAAGACTGGAATCTCAACTTGGAATCATACAGAATTTTCCTTCACTGGTAATATGGGGCTGAAGCCAACTCCTGATAACCAAACCCATGGCATAATCCCCCCTCCACCAAACTTTACAGTTGGCACAGTGCAGTCAGACAGGTACTTTTCCTGGCAACCGCCAAACCCAGATTCATCCATCAGATTACCAGAAAGAGAAGCGTGATTCATTTACAATGTAAGCTTGTTAAATTTACTTAAATAATTTGAACATAAAACTTTGTTATTGGAATGTTTTTCTCAAAGTCCTAACCTTAGAGCCATAAAACACTTTTGGGATGAATTAGGGCAGATCAGTCGAATTAGGGAAGAATGGTCCAAAATTCCTATAAACACACTCCTAAACCTTGTGGAAAGCCATTCCAGAAGAGCTAAAGTTGTTAAAAAGTTGCATAGTTTGGGCTAAATAAAATACAAATCAATTCATAAGCATGTGAAGGTAGACGAGTAAATATCTGTATCTGTATGATATAAGCACAAAAGTTCACAGTTTCAGCTGATATGACCTTAATCTCCAGCTGTTCACAGTAATTGTGCTCCTTTTAATACATAATAAATAATGCTAGTGAGTAAGATTTACTTACTGAGGATATTCGCAGTGTTCTCTGTTGTGATCTCTATCTCTGGCTCAGTGAAATACTCTGAGGCCACACATCTTCCTTTCTCCGAACCTTAAAGTGGGAAGGGGAGGAAAGGGGGAATAGGAATGAGAGAAAAAAAGAGGGTAAGAAACCTGTGAGGAAGGAATGTCCACACAGTAAACCAGCTATTAACACATCAGCTTTCAGTACATTAACTTTTATTACAGGTACATAAACTCTAATGCCAGAGGTTTAAATATGTGACACGAGTCCTCTCAACTGAATTGGATCCTACCAATATTTACACTGTATGTAGTCCAGACTTTAAGTCATTTTGTACTTTTAAAACTTAATCTCAAACTTAAATAACAGCAAGATAACTAATTGAACTTTATGATATTGAACTTTAACTCAAAATTAGATTCCTTGTGTTTTCTCTGCTACTTCAGAGTTATATATATATATATATATATATATATATATATATATATATATATATATGCTTGCAAAAGTCATTCATATCCCTTAAAACTATTTCATATTTTGTCACCATACAATCACAAACTTAAATGTATTTTATTGAGATTTTAAATGATAGACAACACAAAGTAGCACATAACTGTGAAGCGGAACGAAAATGCTACATGGTTTTCAAAATCTTAATCTTTAAAAGTTTGACATGCAAAAGTATTCCCCATTTACTCTGCCTTCAGAAATCACTTAATTAGTTAATACAGTCCAGCTGTGTGTGCGATTTAGTCTCAGTATAAATACACCTGTTCTGTGAAGGCCTAGTGAACAAACGGCATCAAGACCAAGACTCAAGAAGGATTCAAGGATTCAAGGAGATTTTATTGTCATTCGCATCACATGTGGTACATGAGGTGGAACGAAATTGTGATCTCACGATCCAGTTTTTCACCCAAAGAGCTGTTATTAATAGATATATAGATAAAAAAAGAATACAATAAAAGAAATAGAATATACAAAATAGATAGAAGAAGCACTGTTCAATATTCTAACTTTAAACCTACCAAGACATGCCCATCCACCCATACTGACAGATAGAGCAAGAAGAGCACAAAAGAAGCGGCCAAGAGGCCCATAGTCACTCTGGAGGAGCTGCAGAAATCCACAGTTCAGGTAGGAGAATCTGTCCACAGGACAACTATTAGTTGTGCATTCCACAAATCTGGCCTTTATAGAAGAATGGCCAGAGGAAATCCATTGTTGAAAAAAGACACAAGAAGCGCTGTTTGCAGTTTATCACAAGACAAGTAAGGGACACAACATGGTGCAGAAGGTGAGACCAAAGTGGCCTAAAGGCAAAAAAATGCCATGTGTGGTAGAAAAGTAGCACTGCTCATCATCATGAAGATGCCACCCCCAGTGTGAAACATGGTGGTGGTAGCATCATGCTGTGGGAATGCTTTTCTTCAGCAGGGACAGAGTTAGCAAGCTGGTCAGAGTTGATGGGAAGATGGATGGAGCCAAACACAGGACAATCCTGGAAGAAAATCAGTTGGAGGCTGCAAGAGACTGGGAAGGAGATTCACCTTCCAGCAAGACAATGACCCTAAACATACAGCAATACAGAGCTACACTGGAATGGTTTAGATTAAAGAATATTCATGTGTTAGAATGGCCCAGTCAAAGTCCTGACCTAAATCTCATTGAGCTTCTGTGGCGAGGCATAAAAAACGCTCTCCATGCAACCTGTCTGAGCTTGAGCTGTTTTATAGAAAAGAATAGGGCAAAAATCTCAATATATACATGAGTAAAGCTTGCAGATGTAATTGCAGTAAAAAGTTGCTTTACTAAGCAATAATATGAATACATTTGCATGTCTTACTTTTCAGATTTTTTTTATACAATTTTGAAAACCATGTATCATTTTCTTTCCACTTCACAAGCATGTGTTTTTTTTTTTATTGGTTTTTCACTTAAAATCTCAATAAAATATATTTTTTTTAGTTTGTGGTTGTAAGGTGACAAAAATGTGAAAGAGCTCATGGGGTATGATTACTTTTGCAAGTCACTGTAAGTATAAAAATGACAAAAAAAAAATACAAAATCAAAATAACTCTGTAAGGGAACAAATACTTTTTCACTGTATTGTATAATATTTAAATTAGTTAAAATGATATAAAATGATGCATAATCAAAGCAGCAGCAAATATTGACTGCAATATGTCAACTATATGTCACATTTGTGTGTGTGTGTGTGTGTGTGTGTGTGTGTGTTCATGCACCTGCTATGAAACACACTCTCCAAAGGCCGGAGTGCAGTGCCATCTTGACGTCGATGGTTTGGTTTTGCTGCAGTACGATGCCCTCCTCCATCAGCAGCCAGTAATCCGTTGCCACGGCAACCCCCACCAACAGCAACCCGCACGCGCCGAACACCGTGGAGAGGAGAGTGAGAGCCCTACTGCTGCATGAGCTCATCTGCATACACACACACACACACACACACACACAGAAACACATTAAGATATCCAAATGTTGGTAAACATCCCTTCTATTGAATGCATTTAGCTACTTTTTACCTATTTACCTACTGGTGACAATGATGTGCAAAAGCACACTTTCAGCTTGTCTAGTCCCTGTACAAAAGTACTGTCAATAGAATAGGACTTTCCTAAACAGATAAACATGAATCTAGGGCTGGTGCTTCCATTCCCCCTGCTTGCACGTGATAACTCAGGTTGGTGGGTGGTGGAGTGGGAGGATTACAGGTTTTTTGCATGCCTCGTGTCTATGTTACCTTCTGGCTCTGTTCTTTTATTCAGGCTGTTATGTTCAGAGTCAATTGCCACACTCTGATAATGTTATATATTCTCTTTTCTCAATAAATTCAAACTTTAAAAAGACTCTGAAAAGACTTGTTATGCTGTTCACACTACAGGACTGATTGTGCTCTAATTGTGAGTCTTTTAATTGATGAGACGTTCACACCACATGACTGATTGGAGATACGGTGTCACAAATTACACAATTTCTCGCTGTGGCAAATCACGACTCACCTGGCTGCTCTCCAGAAACACGTTTATTACAAGAACACACCAGAATTAAACACACCAGAACTAGCGATGCCATGTCAGATAATCTTTATAGAGGAAAATACGCAATGAACTGAAAGTAGGTCACTATTCATTTTAATTTAGGTTAGCTAAAAAGCTAAAACGTTTTTAGCTTTTAGCTCAATTCACCCCATTCATAAAGGACTTACTCGCTGACACCCTCTAGAGTTTAACAGTCATTTACTGATATAACCTGGGGGCAAAAAGACCTCAGACTCTTTTTAAATAGCTCTGGTGTGTTTTGGACCTGTGGTCCTCTCTTTCTGTGATCTCATTGGCTGTATGTAGCCATTGCTTCTGACTCCCAGTCGCCGACTGAGTCAGATCTTAAACATTTTTCAATTGCTGGGCGTCTGTGACTGTCTGCAAGCATCTTTTAGTAGTTCACACTACGCAACTGTGCGAACGCCAAGAGATCCCCGAATGCACTCCGAGCAGAGTTTTTGTCGGCAATCAACAGAAAGCTGTCGCTGACTGAAAAAACTGCGCTAAAATCATGTAGTGTGAACCTGGCATTAATCACAGACTAGTCCCAGGCTAAGATTTTGCAAAGACAGGGGATCTTGCAGGGTCACTATTTGCAAGACTGCAACTAGATTAAGTAAACACAAGGTAGCCGCATGGTCTCTATCCACATGACTGGGAACATGCTTGTAAACACACGTGCAAAAAGCTGGGCACCTCAGTCCAGCACAGCTTTGCGCAGATATTTCCATTTACATCCCAGAAAAACGCTGAGTGCAAGTGGGGGCGGGGTTTGTGATGTCATGGGCCCAGCATTGTTTAATATCGTGATATATATTGTCGAAAAAAACATTTGCACTGAATTTTTTTTCTAATCGTGCAGCCCTATATTGAATCAAAATCTCTGTATCGTGGTACATATTGTATCACAACACTAGCTTCTTTACTGTCTTAGTGAAAAGTTGTAGTGCACCGTTTTAATGGAAACTTGGCTTAAGCCAGCCAAACTTACACACACAAACATGCTTACACACACACACGCTTACACACACACACACACACACAGACACAGACACAGTCGGACATTACAGAGTAGAGTAAATTAAAGCAGGACAGCTCTGCCACCTCTCCTGAAGCCTGAAATCCACTCTGGCAAAATGTCAGCAAATAAATTAGAATCAGCCACTGGTGAATAAAACTAGCGAAAACAGACGCAGAAGTCCAACTTGCTGACCCCCCCCTCCCAACCTCACCCCACCAGTTTAACCAGCACAGCCTCAACACCAACTCAAAGTAACAGGTAATTGTAGAAAAGTAGAAAACAGAAAATGATAAATGATGGTTATAAAATCTTTGTGAAAACCCTTAATACAACTCTGAAACCCCTAAATAACCTCCAGTGTGACCAACTGCCTTTGGAAGTCTTCTAATTAGTAAATAGAGTTTACCTGTGTGTCATTTATTCTCAGTATAACTACAGCTGCATCATGAAAACTAAAAAACACCCCAAACAAACCCACCGCCCAGGCAGGGAGAGCACTAATTAGAGATGCAACCAAGAGGCCCATGGTAGCTCTGGGGGAGCTGCAGAGAACACAGCTAAGGTGGGAGAATATATCTGCTGCTACATGCTGTAGAAAGCTCTTAGAGACATAACCCAAAAGATTAGTAGCTAGTGAAAGGCGGTCCTACAAAGTACTATGTGAAAAGTATGTAGCATTTTCTTTTCACTATTTGCAACTTTCTATTGATCTATGACAAAAATTTTTTTGGGTGTAACGTAAAAAAAAATAAATAGGAAAGGTCAAAGGGTTTAAATACTTATGCTGCATTTACACAGTTCAGTCGCGCCAACAGACTCAAACGCATTGTCCTCCTCCAACTAGTGGCATGTGGAAGTTCCATTTGTTCAATTAAATTGTTTTAATAAATGGGAAATGGTTTTATACAAGCTTTATTTCCTATTAACCAATAAATATAAATGTATATTCATATATATATGAACCTTTGATTGTGTTTTACAACAATGTCTAGTAAGCAGTATATAGGCTAATAAAAGCAAACCTTTCCATTTAAAATATATATTAATATTAATATGTATGATCAGAGTCCCTGTAAATCAGCCATTCAAAGACAGGCAAGACTGAAACCACAATGATTAGCTTTTTCTCCAAGCTTCTCTGGAACGCTTGAAAGCGGAACTAAAATGTTTTCGTACACTGCGCTGCGGACACGTATCAGGCAAACACCTGATCTCTGATTGGATAGATGCTTTGCATTGGATTGATTAATTTGTATGAAGTTCACCTCGAAACATCTTTTTAATGCATGGCGTCCCCAGGACTCGATGCATTGGACCCATGATGCACTGCATGACACAAATCCCATTAAAAATGAATGGGATACATCGCTGTGTGCTGATGCTCAAGATCAGCTGTACACATGCATTTAGTGACAAGAATGTGGATTGAGGTACAGTAATATTGTGAGTTTTTACACCAATATAGCTCCACCAAAGTTACACAGTGCAGGTGCAGCATTATCTATTACAGTCAGTGAAGCATCAGCGTGACTCAAAAGTACTCAAAAGTAGTTTGTGAACCTCTAGGATTAGCAGTAAGTTTGAAGGTGAAATTAGAGTCAGTTATTTTTTAATCAATGGGATAACAATCAGGTGTGAGTGGGCGGAGCCTGTTTTATTTAAAGAAAAGTGATCTATCAAAGGTTGCTCTTCACAACACATGTTTGTGGAAGTGCATCTGGGCCAGGATGGCTTGCCTTTATTGATGGAACAATGAACTGTGAATTATATCATACAATTCTGGAAGGAAATTTTAGGATATCTGTATATAAACTGAATCTCAGGAGAAGGTGGGCCATGCAGCAAGACAATGACCCTAATAATACAAGTAATTCTTCAAAGAATGGTTCAAACAGAACAAATTTAATTTTTTGGAACAGGACCATATCAAAGTCCTGACCTTAATCCAAAGAAAATGTTGTGGAAAGACCTGAAGTGAGCAGTAAATGTGAGGAAACCCACCAATAGGGGTGTGCCATATCGTATCGTACAAGTTAATATCGCTAACATTTTGTAATATCGTGAACGATATTTTACCCTGAAATATCGTGCCATATCACTCACCCCTAATTAACACATTAGGGTACTACTTTTTTACTGTTTTTATCAAAAGAAAAATTCTGACTGTTCTCATTTATCATTATATATCTACTAGACACAGATTAGAGACATATATCAGTCTAGTATGATTTATTTTACTTTAATCCTGGACATGTGGAGATATTTGGAGTGCAAATCTGATACATTTTTTGTATTTTTTTTGTATTTCTCAGTTAGTGGTGTGCCATATCATATCATATCAAAATTTTCATTTTGTTCCAGTAGTGTATTCTTGAATTTTTTTTTGTAATTCAGTGTTTTGTTATATCGTCAAGAATATCGTTATCGCGAAAATACCATGAAATATCGTGATATTTTAGGGCCATATCGCCCACCCATACCCACCAACATCCCAGAGTTAAAGCTATTCAGTACGGAGGAATGGGCTAAAATTCCTCCTAGCCGATGTTTAGGACTGATCTACAGTTCCTGTAAATGATAATTGCAGTTATTGCTGCAAAAAAGGGAAATCACACCAGATACTGAAAGCAAAGTTGCACAATGTGATGTAATATTAAATCATAAACTGTTTAAAATGTTGTCTCATTTGTTTAACTGAATTCTCTGTATCTAGTTTAAAATCTGATGATATTGTAGATCATATTTATGCAGAAATATAGAAAAATCTAAAGGGTTCACAAACTTACGCAACACTGTATTACTACTACTAGACCAAAAGAGGAGTAAAAACAGTTCCATGCTGTCCTGTAACCAGCCAATCAGATAAAAGGTCAAAGTTCACCTGGCATGACGGGTGATGGTCAGTGAGGCAGAAAGTGAGATATTATTGGCAGTGAATCAGACACCACACAGGCACACAAACACCACACACACACACACACACACACACACAAACAGAGTGAGCTATGAGTCATAACTCACACAGAGAGATACAGACCTCCGCTTCACAAGGAAGATTCCATTCACTCACACACACACACACAGAGTAGCCTTAAGTGACCATTTAAGCAGTGCTACAGCACACTGCTCCTGCACAGTTGTGCACTACACTACACTACACATTTATCAGATAGTTTCACATTTAGATAATCAATCCGTTATTGTTCTAATTAATTAATTATTCGATCAACTGTGATTCCAAACAATCGATTAACATGTCCCTCATGATTCTGTTTAATCAATCAGTCCGTCCGTTATGATGCCAACTTATCAATTAGTCCTTTATGATGCTGAATTGGCACTTAATTAGTCCATTGTGATTCTGATTAAACAAAAAGGAAGCACTAAATTATAATTCTAAATAATTAATTAGCCTGTTTTATTATGATTCTGAATAATCAATTAATATGACTATTACTATACTTGATTAATCACTATCTGAATAATAAATGCATCAGTAGTATTTTGAATTTAATGCACAGCAATTCCCATGTGGTTTTGAAAGTGTTTCCTATATGGTTGCTATGGTATTCCAGGCAGGTGGTTGCTTTCTGGTTGCTAGGTGATTGCTATGCACTTGCTAAGCTGTTGGAAGCCTGGTATTGGATAAAAGATTGTTAGGCAGTTCCGGAGTGATGAAAGTAGTGGTTGCTGTGGTGTCGCTACTTGGTTGTTTCAGCTGGATGCTCTGTGATTGCTTGGAGGTCAGTATCATTTTGTGCACAATTACAATACGTGTCAAAAGTTACCTTAAATTCACCTTAAATTCAGTGTTTTTTATTGTAGACATTGTAGATTAATACTAAAGTCATCCAAACTATGATGAAAACAGTTCAGTTAACAGCTGTGTTGAACTTCTCAAGAGTTAATTACTGGAATTTCTTGTCTCTTAATGTGTTTGAGAGCATCAGTTGTAAAGTTGTGAAGAGGAAGAGTTGGTATACAGTATAGTTCTATTTAGTAATGTTTTATTTCCATATTATGGCAAGAACTGCTCAACTAAGTAAAGAAAAAAAGACATTTCTAGAACTTTAAAAGTATTTTCAAGTGCAATCGCAAAGACCATCAATAAAGTTAGGATGGAACTGGCACTCATCAGGACCACCTCAGAGTTAAAAGCCTCAGAAACAGCAAGTTAACAGCACCCCAGATAAGAGTCACCTAAATGTTTTTTGGATTGTTTAACACTTTTAAGTCACTACATAATTCCTTATGTGTTTCTTTATAGTATGGATGACTTCAGTATTCATTTACGATGTAGGAAAAAAATGTATGTATATATAAAAACACTGAATGAAAACGCATGTTCAAATTTTTGACTGGTACTGTACATCATTACGAAAAGTCAGTCATGACAGGGCTGAACACACACTGGCTGGAGAGCAAGAGCATAGAGGAAGAGAGAGAGCATAAAGTGAGAGAGAGAAATGTAATGATATGTGAGTGAGGGCCGATAGATATGCAGTTTGAGTGTCCACTCATATTTCTCTCAGTCTGTTTCTCTCTCTGACCCCGTGCTCTCTCTCTCTCTCTCTCTTTCTCTGAGTGAAGCAGCTGATCGATGTTTAATTAATGCAGCTGTGTCATTACTGCCTCTATCGCACACGACGGGCCGGACGTTCGCTTTAGTGCTGAGTTTAACTCACACAGATAAGGATATGAAGTCCTAATGCTAAACCAGTCAGTGTTATGTAAAAATAAATGTAAGATTACTGTCAGTTTGTGTCCCACTTTCTTTAAAAACTGTGTTCCACTGTATATTACTATTTGAAAGTAATGTAATTTTATTAAGTAATGTAAACTTTATAATAAGTGTCCCTAAGTACTATGTAGTTACACGGTAACAATCCACGTAACTACAGTGTAACTACTGATGAAGTACACATTGTTACAGATTAACTACAGAGGAACAGGTTATGTAATTACACATGTGTATTAAGGTTACTTTTGACTTGTGTAATTACACATGTGTACCAGGATGAGTGTACTACACATGTAATAGAGCAAGTGTACTTATACATGTGTAACAGTGTGTGTGATAATTTGAGTATAAACTTATCCAACAGCTATTGTCAAGTATGTAATTAGGGCTGATTGAGTACACACATGTTGTTACACATGTGTAATTACACTTGCTCTATTACATGTGTAAGTACACTCACCCTGGTACACATGTGTACTTACACAAGTCAAAATTAACCTTAATACACATGTGTAATTACATAACCTGTACCTCTGTAGTTATCCTGTAACAATGTGTACTTCATTAGTAGTTACACTGTAGTTACATGGATTGTTACCGTGTAACTACATAGTAATAAGGGACATTTATTATAAAGTGGGACCTGTAATCTAAACACTTTTCATTATATCTGAATTGAGTTTGAAACACATTATTTAATGTTTATAAGTTTTACCTACATTGTAAATAAATAGTGAAGTCCTCCCGACAATAAAGAAACACATAAGGAATTATGTAGTAACTTAAAAGTGTTAAACAAACCAAAAGTGTTAATGATTTTGGCTTACAGCTAATGAAAACCCAAAAGTCAGAATCTCGGAAAATGTAAATATTATATAAGACCAATTGGTTCTGCGGGCAGTATGCCAAGTCCTGCTGGAAAATGAATGAAATATTTGTTGTGCAGCTATTGTTCTTAAACAAACAAAAAAAAAAAATCACACTGCTTTTACTGCATACTGTATATTGTACTAGTTCAGAAGTATGGTAATGTACTGTAATGTTTTCATACCATAAATCTGGACACAGAATACATATAGCTTTAGTGCCTCTACTAGTGCTGTTCATGTTAAAATGTAAACAACTAATGTTTTTAAGCAAATTATTCATGTGACCAACTTTATAAAAACTGGGGACTTAGCAATGGATTATTTAGTGGTGTACACACAGCATCGCTTACTGTGGTAAGCTAGATTTATGCTGGAATAGGTACTATCTCTACCTCTTTATATTTTTCTCTCTCACACACACACACACACACACACACACACACAGCTGAGCTCTCTGATACACTGCTGAAGTAAAAAGGCTCTAGTCTCTTTTCACGCCTGTATCTGTCACGGAGTGACCCAGACAGGGTGACGAGGAAAGCGGACACAAGTGCAGGTAAGGGCGAAATAAATAAATAATTTATTAAATAAATAACAAAGAAACAAGGAAACGAGGAACAAGTAAACATGAAACAAAGAAACACAAATAACCAATAACAAACGAGCGATGATAATAATAAACAAACAGGGAATATATATATAAGGGAAATAAACTAGAAAATAAATAAGGAAATAAACTATAAACGTGAAAACAAGAAATAAACGAGAAACAAATGACTAAGGTTATATACAGGGAACATAGAGCTAAACAAGAAACTAAACTAGACAAGGAGAACTAAACTAAGCAGGGCAAAGGAGAAAACAATGGAAATAAACAGGAAACCAGAAATATACACGAGATAAACAGAGGTAAACACAGAGCAAGGACTTGGGCTATGAAACGCGGTGAAACAACAGAGAGACAAAACAACAGGGGAAGGTGCAAAGACCGACGGAGGACAAGGTGGCAGAGGAGGGCTATTTATAGTAACATAAAACACACTAGAATTGGAAACACCTGGGGAAGGGGCGGAGCTACAAATGAGAAACACATGGTGGAAATCTACTGACAGGAGACACAGAGAGGCACAGGTCACGTGGGGAAGACACACAGAGACATGAGACAGGGCTAAGATCAGACAGTATCACACTACACTACACACTTCACTATTAATTTTGCCCTTCCCAAAAAGACAGGGAAATACCAATATTTATATTTTAATCCTAATTTTAATCAGGAATAAGCACAGAATATTGTTGTAATTAATGCAATAACCTATTTAATGGTTTTACTGTTTTGTGTTATGTTAATTAGTGGGCGCAGTGTTTTGGGGTCTAATAAACACGTCCAATCCACACCACTCCATGAATGACATATTCACCATTCAACACTTTTACAGAAAGGTGACGACAACTGTGCAGGTGTAAATGTATCTTTGCGTGTGTGTGTGTGTGTGTTCACGCATGCATGCTGTTTTCAAACTGTCGCTTTCCTTTCTGTCTCCCAGAGCTGGTGACTCAGAGCACAGAGTAAGAGAGTGAGAGAGGGAAAAGCGAGAAATAGAGAGAGAGAGAGAGAGAGAGAGAGAGAGAGAAAAGCGAGGAAGCGAGAGAGAGAGAGAGAGAGAGAGAGAGAGAGAGAGAGAAAAGCGAGGAAGAGAGAGAGAGAGAGAGAGAGAAAAGCGAGGAAGAGAGAGAGAGTAAAAGAGAGAAAAGAGAGAGACAAGAGAGTGAGAGAGAGAGTTAGAGAGAGAGAGAGCGAGAGAGAGAGAAAAGAGGGAGAGAGAGAAACGAGAGAGAGAGAGAGACAGAGAGAAAAGGACGAGATGACGTAGGGACTTGGGTATAAAACGTATTAAAATGAGAATCCAGACAGAGAATGAGGATCCTACACTTTCTTTAGACTCAACCTCTGAATGGGTGGGTGGGGCTTAACTACTATAAATGGAATGGGTGGGGTTAAACTGCTGTAGGCTGAATGGGTGGGGTTAAACTGCTGTAGGCTGAATTGGTGGGGCTAAACTGCTGTAGACTGAATGGGTGGGGCTAAACTAAGGATGCATGGTAATGGCTCTGTCCCACCACACAAATCACTAATTTCTTAAATTACATAATATGGATGTATTTACCAAATGAATAGTTGAAAACAGTGGTAATGATAATTTGTTTCTGAGGGATCCCAAAACAGTTTTGAGGCAGCTTAATCTGAGCTCCTTTGTGACTGCATGAATATAAATGGCTTAACTCAAAAATGACAAATGTGATTTGTGTAAAAAAAAAAAAAAAAAAAAAAAAACTGACATGTTATTAAAAAGTTGTCGGATTAGAGAATAAAATAATGAGTAACACAAACAATATCCTCCTTTTTTAAATTTGAAGTTAAATTAGCTATGGGAATTAATGGGTTCACTTACCCTAGTGTTTGTACAGAATTTAAATTTTTTGGTCCACACTCTTTTAATTTTATACTGTTTATACATGTTTTATTAAATACCATGTTTTCAGTTCAGTGTGTTTTTAGTACAGTGTTTTATAAGGACACAATTCTGCTGATATCAATATACATATTTCTAAGCTACAGAGAGACTCCACATGCCGGAGTAAGTATAGAAACAATAGTAACATTTATTATCTTTATATTTTAGCTTTCAGCCAATTGTAAGCAAATAATATAATGAAAAACCTCTGTGAAATCTTTAACCCTTCTTTTTCAAATTAACAGGATAAATAAAACAATAGATCTATTGAAACTATTAAAATAAATATATTTTTAAGTATATATACAAATAGAGGAGCCAATGGCTGAATGATTAGCAGGCGCTTTAATGAGTGGCAGTTAGCAAAGCCCACAAAGCAGTGCCCCCTGCCACAGCACAGCGAATCCCCAGTGTTTTTATTACATATCTTAATTTTTATTCTGTACTGTGTTTTTAGTCTGCAGTGTTTCTACTAAAGAGAAGACAGTGATTCCCAACAGCAGGGATGAGCAGAATATATGCTCAGGCAGTCAGGGTAATTCTGGGGGTGTCCTCACACAGCAGGTTATCTCAGCATATGTGTGTAAGCGTGTGTGTGTGTGTGTGTGTGTGTGTGTGTGTGTGTGTGTGCACACATTTGCCCTGCAGATATGCCTTCGGTAGTAAGTGTGTGTGTGTGTGTGTGTGTGTGTGGACACTTACTCATGTGGAACTGAACGTCCAATTTTACTACTGCCTTTTTAGTACACTGTTTTTAATATGAACTATATTTTAGCTGCAAGCTAACATGCTAATATTACTGTGTCATTATTGTATTATTTCAAATGTCTGGCGATGTTTTGCTGTTCATAAACCTCTGGTTAAACCAACATCGGTAGAAATGTTGGAGAAATCTGTACATTATAGAGCCAAAACATTAAGATTTCTCCTAGATGAAGGTAATAGTGTTGATGTGTCATATAGAAATACTGCAACACAAGAAGATAAATGTTTAAACACATTTTTATATATTGATTTGTTTTGTATGGTTCTAAACGAGGGTGTTGTGTAAAATATTCAGCAAAGTTTAAGAAAAAAAAACAAAAAACAGAAATATGATAAAACATAATATACTAATAATGAGCGTGCCTAACAGACAGCTGTCTATCAATGCCAAACAAACATTTGTTTATATTACCATGGCAACGCAAAAGGAAACTGCACAAGTCTCTGGCTGCATTTTAGCTTTTTAAGTTTAGATGGTTGCTAAGCTACATCTCACCAACTGTTCCGGTTGCTCAGACTAGAAGAGAGGGCGGAGCTTTGTTAGCCTTGTGATTTCTTAGGGTCCTGCTAACGTCAACCTGACCCACTTTTAGTCCCGCCCATTCTACATCCGGAGAATAGGGATAGTGGTGAAATACAGCAGAGATTTATTTGACATTCAAATCATTAATCTCTCAAATATGGATGTATTTATCAAATTAATGGTTGAAAATAGTGAGCTCCCTCGTGACTGCATGAATATAAAAGGCTTAACTAAAAATGACAAATGTGTAGAAAAAAATCTGACGTTAGTAAGAAGTTGTCGGATGAGATAAAAAATGTTGAGTAACACAAACAAAACCCTCTTTTTTATATTTAAAGTTAAATTATCTAGTGGGCTTAATGGGTTCACTTACCCTAGTGTTTGTACTTTTTTTTTTCATTTTATACTGTTTATAAATCTTTTTTAATACATACCATGTTTTCAGTGCAGTGTGTTATCAGTTGTGTTTTAGTACAGTGTTTTATAAGTATGCAATTCTGCTGATAATAACAGTAATTATCTTTATATTTTAGCTTTCAACCAGTTGTAAGCAAAACAGTTTGGGAATTTGGGATAATTTATAATAATTTCTTTGTACTTTTACACAGGGGGACCAGCAGAGCCAAATCCACCCAATTAGAAAGAAAACCATAGGCAAGTGGCAAAGCACACAAAGCAGTGCCCCCCGCCACAGCTTACAGGATTTAAAGGACCTGCCAATACAGCTTGGAGACAGAAACACCAAAGATACCACCTACATAGCTCTGTAGAAGGAGCTTTTTAGTGGCACACAGACAAAGAACAGCATATTATAAAAGTGTTCATAATGTTTTGGCTCATCTGTGTATATGCCCACCCCTAGAAACCTACATAGAGAAGACATATCATGGTTGCTGTGGGTTTAAGCACCTGAAGGCATCCTCAGCAAAACAAGGACAGTGTGTGTGTGTGACCCAGGGATGAGGATAAGGTATGGAAAGTCCTTGGCCTAAAAACACAGCCACTTCTAGCACCCTCGAGCTAGTGACTGGTCTGTTAAAGGTTCATCATTCTACATTTTAGCTTATACATTAAAAATAATATATATATTAGGTAGTATAAACATATAATGTGAATATGTGGTCTAAAATATAACATTTTGTTTAAACAAACAAAACATTTTTAAATCATTATCATAAAATGACAGTTTCTTAACATTATTTGCAAATACAAAATATGTTAAAGTCTATAATATTAGTCATGTTCATTAGAATTTTTGTGATTGGCACATGTTTACAAGGACCCACCCCTCCCTTGTGCTGTCTACCAATTATCATAAGGAAAAGTCATGCTTCCTAGAATGCACTGTCCAATGAACACTGAATTTATTTTTTCTGTATAAAAAGCATGAATGGTCGTAGGGTAAGACTGCTCACCCAATTAAAGGTTAGAAACTATTTTCGGTGGCCAAAAAGTAATCCTTAACTTCTGATTGGGTAAGAAAGATGCAAGTTTAGGTGACCTGAGCCCATCCCTGCCCATAGCTACCACCAGCCTTGGGTAAATTTACCTTAGGCCCCGTCCACACGAATGCAAATATTTTTAATAACTGAGATTTTTGTCTCCATCTTGGTCTTCTGTCCACACAAAAACTGTGTTTTTTTTGGTCACTGAAATCTGAGCATGAAGAGGGACATTTTTGAAAATTCTGTTACCAGCGGAACCGTTTGAACGGGGAAAATTAAGCTTTCTAAAAACTCTGACATCACACAGCCAGTCTGCTTTTGCGCATGTCTGCTTTTGGTTTACATTAGCTTAGCCTGTTCAGAAAGAGCCTGAAACATGGATAGTGCCTGGGTTGGTTCTGTTCTCTCTGCAATTTGCAGATTAATAACATGTTTACAGCTTAATTTAATGTTTCTCTTACATTACCTAACACAGCGGAGGCACCAAAATGAGCTGCAAGCAGTTTTTTACGATCCTCCTGTCCGGAGGTACAAAGGAGATTCTGGACCAGGCCTGGACCAAAAAGCACCTGGTGGACAATACTTAAATTTAAGTGGCAGGAAAATTTCTGAATGTCTAGAGAATCCCTTGTGTCTTAAAAGCCCTATCTGGACAAGAATAGTTTCTCAGGGGGTCCTGGGTTAAATTTCTCTTTTATGGGGGGTCCTCTGTGATTTTATTCCTGTCCAGAATGACCATGTATGTGTTTATTTCAGACGTCCTCTGAGAAAATTACAGGCTGAATTACCTACTGTTTTTCGCTGAACTTCGTGGTGGTAAGATTGTTATGAGATTGCCTGTGGATGTTCATTTTAGCTTTAGCTTTTTATTTTAAATATCTAGATTCGTGTGGACAAGGCCTTTGTTTTTTGTGTCTTAACTATTTTGTAAACTATACGCAAACAAAATAAAAGCACACTCATGCTTCAAATGTATTGATTAGCTTGAATATGTTATTTTTTACAGTCTATTATTGTGTAAAATTTAGGAAGCTTCTGCATGTGGTAGATTTAAGTGTTTTTGTTTGGTGTTTAGTCTCAAAACAAAGCAGTATACATTCCTGGGAATAATCTTAAATATAACCACCAGTTTTTAGCTCTAATGTTACTGTTAAATATTCAGGTGACAGCTGTTTTCATAGGGCATCCCAAAATGCATTGCGTTCTACAGTTTTACAAGGAAACATCGTTAAACAGTTATTTGCCGTAAAAAATACAAAATTGACAACAGAGTAACTTACTGTAACTCCAGATTTTCTCACTCCACACATTTGCTGATAGCTAGCTAGTTAGCTAAAGTAGTAGCTACACTTGCTAGTTAGCTAACTAACGTTACATATCCTTAAACTCCTTCAGTTTTTTTAAAAAGCTGAAGTTAGCTTTTCCCAATTTCCAGTTCCACCTTAAATAGTGCAGCGGTTACAAGTACACACACAGCAGAACCGCTACACTGTTTAAGGTGGAACGGACCAGAATTAAACAATATACCGAACTTCAGCTTCACACGCCGAGTAAACCTAACCGTGTCCCGTGTGTACCAACACCAGAACCAGCACAGAACCGAACACAGCCCCGAACATACCGAATTAAAGCCCAGAGAGCCCGTCACTCACCCTTCCGGAGGAGCGGAGGAGCCGCGCGAGGTCCTCTCAGCAGAGCAGCTACTGACACCGCGCGCGCTCCAACACACGCGCTCCCGCCGCGCGCATCTCCCGCTCCTCTAACAGCACGCGCTCTCTATCTGACACCAGCAGCGCCCTGTAACACCAGCGCTCTCTCTCCAACAGCGAGCTTACACTCACTCACTCACAGAGAGAGAGAGAGAGAGAGAGAGAGAGAGAGAGAGAGAGAGAGAGAGAGAGATGGAAATGACAGAGGAAGGGAAAGAAAGATACAGAGAGAGAAAGCGAGAGAGACAGAGAAGAGAGAAAGAGAAAGAGAGAGAGGGTGGAGAGAGAGATGTGAATGAGAGAGAGAAGGAGAAAGAAATACAGAGAGAGAAAGAGAGAGAGAGAAGGAGGGATAAGAGAGAGATGACGGGAGAGAGCGGGGAATGAGAGAGAGCAGGGTAGGGAGAAAGAGAAAAAGAGCAGTGTGTGTTTGTGTTAGAGAGAGAGAGAGCAAGAGAGGGATAGCAGACAGAAAGACAGAGAAACAGGGAGGGAAAGAATGGTAATGTGTGTGTGTGTGTGAGAGAGAGAGAGAGAGAGAGAGAGAGAGAGAGAGCGAGAGAGTGAAAGAAAGAGGGATCGGAATAGGGAGATGCGAAGGAGAGAAGGAAGAGAGAGAGGAAAGGAGAGTGAAAGAAAGATGAAAAAGAGAGAAAGGGAAAGAAAGGGAGAGTGGTGGAGGGAGAAAGTTGGCAAAAAAGAGAGAAAAATATTTAAAAAATGGAAGATAAATGGTGGACAGGGAGGGTAAGAACAATGTATGTGTATATGAGAGAAATGGGTAAAGGAGAGAGAGAAAGAGAGACAGAGATGAAGGGAGGAAGCATGAGGAAAGGAGAAAAAGAAAGAGATGGGATAAAGATTTTTACATCCCTCTTTATTACATCATTCCTAGATAGGAAAGAGAGGGAGATAGGATTGAGAGAATGATAGAGAGACTGGAGATTGGAAAAAGAGAAAGGGAGAGAGAGTGACACATGGGGAAGACAAATGATGAAAGGGGATGAGAAGGGGGTTAATAAAACATATGGGAATAATACACACATTTCAATCAAATCAGTTCAGTGTATCATTGTGAATCATTTATTTCAGTAGAACGGGAACATGGCTTTCTGATTCACAGCTTTTTTTAGACTCTATATGTGTGTACGTATTACTCTTGTTCTCTATCCTTTCTCTTCTCTCGTGGTCCCCCAGTTCCTCGCCCTATCTTTAGATCTGTGATGAAAAAATGCTGTATTTTTAGAAGCTATATCAATAGCGTATAGCAGCACACTCTGACCTCGAGGAGAAATAGATCTTATAATATCATGTGACGCACTAAATGCCTCCTGAGGCGAGAAGAAATCAGTTGTCAAAAATTAGACAATCAGTCTGAACATTATAATCACCCTGAGCACATCCCCCCCTCCCCCCCATATACTGCTGAAACAACTATGACCTGAAAAGGCATGGACTTTACAGGACCTTTGAAGGTGTCCTGTGGTATCTGGTACCAAGAAATTAGCAGACATTAGCAGACGTTAACAGACGTTAACAGATTCTTTATGTTGTGAGGCGGGGCCTCCATGACCATCACAGAGACACATCACAGTGACAGGCGCTCATGAGCCTGTCACTAGTTCACTGGTTGTCCTTTTTTGGAGCAACTTTGGTAGATCACAAGTCAAAAGTCTTGACAGTTAAGTCCTGAGTCAAGTCTTAAGGCTCAACATCTTAAGGCTTAAGACTCAAGTCCAGAGTCAAATCCAATATTAAATCTTGACACTTAAGTCCTGAGTCAAGTGACAAGACTTGATGCTGAATTCAACTCCCTGGTCAATTGATGCTCAATTCCTGATTCCAAGTCCCAAGTCCTGAGGCTTAGGTCCCAAGTGAAATGCCTAGTCCTAACGCATAAGTCCAGAGTCAATTTCCAAGTCGGGACGCTCAAGTCCTGAGTCAATTCCCAAGTTTTGACACTCAAGTCCCAAGTCACTGTTCAAAGTCTTAATACACAAGCCTTCAGTAAAGTTCAAAGTCTTAATGCTCAAGTCCTGAGTCAAGTCCAATGTCTTGTTGCTCAATCCTGAGTTAAGTCCCAAATCTTAACGCTCAAGTCCAGAATCAATTCCTAAGTTATGACACTCAAGTCCTGAGTCAAGTCCAATGTCTTGTTGCTCAAGTCTTGAGTTAAGTCCAATGTCTTGTAGCTTAAGTTCCAAGTCAAGTCCCAAATCTTAACGCTCAAGTGCAGAGTCAAGTCCCAAGTTGTGACACTCAAGTCCTGAGTCAAGTCCAAAGTCTTAACACTCAAGTCCCAAGTCAATTCCAAAGTCGTGATGCTCAGTTCCTGACTCGAGTCCCAAGTCTTGACGCTCAAGTCCAGAGTCAAGCCCAATGTCTTGTTGCTCAATTCCTCATTCAAGTCCCAAGTCCCATTGCCAATTCTATTGGTTTGATGCTTGCCTACTTCTAAGAATTGTCTGTAAGCCAACACTGTTCACTGTACACATTGACATATCTCAAAGTTCCCTCATTGCATTGACAGTTGACAAATGATGCCATGAACCTGTAGGGAAGATGCATGGGTTAATATGGTGCTACATTATTTTAGTTATTAAGATACAGCTGATACTGAAATTTAAATAATTTAGTATACTACGGGAAACAATGGAAAAAGTAAAGTTCACTAATGTTATTTGAGAATGTGGTGACGTTACCTTTTACAGTGCAGTGGTGGGCCGATCTGTGTTCATCTAATTGTTGGTTGAAGTATCACTTTAACAGGAACAGAGAGTGAGGGAAAGAGCGAGAGCGTGAGCTGGGGGCAGGGACAGTTACAGTAAGGAGGTTAGGCTGGATTTTAATAGGCAGGGGATCTGAGGATGTCCTGTTATATCACTGTATTCCTCTGGGAGCCAGCTGGGATGAAGTGATGAGAGCAGGGATAGAGGTGAGATTGAGAAATGGCTGCTTTTAGCAGCAGATGATTGGAAGTCAGCTGCTTCCCATGGCAGTACAGTGAGGGAACGTTTTTATCACGTACTGTAGCTCTACCTGAGGGAAATCCTCTGGGCCTGCACAGCGGGACTAATAAGAACTAAAACAAATACAGGCCAATCATTTATTCGTTCATTTTTGTTTAATTGAATCATTTTGCCTGCTGTGTGGAAATATTCGGAAATGTTATTTAATCTGAGACCCGTGTCTATTACAAAGCCATCATCTATGCACTATGCAGCTTGATTGAGGGCATGTCAGTGTGTCTTTGCTATCATAACGACGGGAAAAGTATGCCTTGCCTGGCTCAAAAAACACAAAAGACATAACTACTAATGCTCTTAATCAATCATAGGTGTGTTTTTTTCGGGTGTTTTAGACAGGAGCATCACTTGCTGCACTTTCAACTCAAGGTAGTATTTACTCAGGTAATAAAAGACTCTACTGGTCTTGACGAGAACAAGACAAGAACAATTTCAGGAGAGGTTGAGACCATTTGATTACTACAACAATGCTGTAGCACCACATCTATCTATCTATGTAAAAAAAAACATAGATTTGAGGTAATTTGCACTCCCTTTATGTAACCCTCCTGTTATGTCTTAAAGTTTGAAGATCTAGGAAAATAGTTAAAAGTATTAATGAGTGTAATCAACATATATATTGGAGACTTTTGGTGACTGTGAGATGAACACACATGCTCTTCAGTTACTGCAGACCCACACCACTTCACAAACACACTGTAAATGAACTGCCCATGGCCAGAGCCGCCGCTGACTGACCCCGGCCCATATTTACAAAACGGGATGTAAATCAATTGAAATATAAATGCGTGTGACACAGAAAAAAAATCACTGTATTTAACACACAGTCTCAGTCAGTCACTCACCTCATTCACCACGTAGCCTGTCACCCAACCTCGACCACAGTGTCTGCCTCTTTGAGAAAAGCTAAACATCTAGCTAGCTAGCTCATCATTGGACAATTTGTCTATAATAGGTTTGAAACTAAAGAAAAAAAAAAAACGTAGAATAACTAACGGCTAACTGCTACTCTTATAATTACATCTAGCAACACGGCAAAAAACTGATTTATGTATTTATGTTTATTATGTAAAAATGAACTTATTTTGAGAAGTAACTGCCTATTTGTTCAGTTGTTAGAGTTCATTTGTAACATTTCTAACATATTTAGGGTGTTTTTTACTCACTTTTTTCTCTCTCACAACGTTACTCCTTTACAGCTGCAAAAACCTACATTATGCAAATTAGGCGGTGGCATCATTTAGGGACTTCTAGAGACTTTTAGGACAGCCAATAGCTACTTTCCTTACTGAGGAGTAGGCAACGACTACACAATGATGGCAGGTGAGAGTTGGGGAGATACACACTTCATGCAAATAAACAATGCTAGGAGCCAATAGGAATGATGTTGTAGGAGCCAAATGCATCCTAAATGGCTTTAGACATTTATATAGTTTATATATAGTATTTTATTTAAATGCTTTATATTTAAATGTGTGTTAATTTTATGTTCACAGCAATAGATTTATTTTAAGTACTTAGCCTTGAACTCTGGGTAAAGTCAGGTGATACAGCACGTCATAGGCCTGAATAGGGGTAGTTTTTTCGGTAACCCAGGGAGCCGCATGGTTTTCTGACCGTCAAGAGTTGAAACATGGATTCTTGTGGTTTCGTGTGAATTAGCTGAAAACACACATCAGTTACGCAGCTCTTTTTTTTTTTTTACTTTCGCTTTCAGAAACCCACTACAGATGTACTTTAGATAAACTTTGTCTTTACACTTCTTAGCATGAACTTTAGTTAGTGTATCACTTTTTGGAGAGGGTAATAATGGTTTTGAATATCCTCCTGGTTTAAGCCACTCAGCCCTTTTCCGTTTCTCAGCTTTACTCAGCTCTTCTCCTCTCCAGCAGAGGTTATCTGGGGTCATTATGTCTTTCTAGGCTCGCTGTTGCTGGGTGTGGGTGCAGGTTTGGGCTCTGGGGGGGGGTTGGAAAGTTCTGGCATGCTGTGCACACTCAGACTTTTCCAGGTCAGGTGTCCTGCCTTAAACCAGGCCAGGTCACACACTGAGCTCCTGCACGCTGACGACACTCCACACTGAGAGTGTAAAATCACATTGTTATGCTTCGATCCAAAGATGATGATTCCTTCTGAACTACTGATAATTTTCTAGATATTCCTTTATAAATCATTGGTTGTTCAGATCAGCAGTTTCAGTTAAATATATCGTATAGCAGGTGAACACAGTGATATTTGAGAAGTGAAATGAAGTTTATAGGATTTACAGAAAGTGTGCAGTAATTATTTAAACTAAATTAGGCAGCTGCATAAATTTGGGCACCTTATCTTTTTATTGACTTAAATACCTTTAGCTCTAATTATTGGAACACAAAATTTGTTTGGTAAGCACATTGACCTTTGAATTACATAGACAGGTGAATTCAGTTACGAGAAATGGTTAAAGTGGCCAATTGCAAGTTTTTCTACTCTTTGCATCTTCTCTGAAGAGCGACAACATGGGAGCCTTAAAACAAAACTCTCAAATGACCTGAAAACCAAGATTGTTTAACATCATGGTTTAAAGGAACCAAAGACCATAGGCAAAGTTCTAGTTAAGACCTGAAGTGGCAGAACAAGAAAACCCTCAGATAAGCAGAGAGAAAGGATAGTGAGAACAATCATACTCAACCCACAGACCTCCAGAGCTCCAAAGACCTACATCATCATCTTGCTGCAGATGGAGTCACTGTGCATCATTCAGCTATTCACTATTCAGCGCACTTTACACAAGGAGAGGCTGTATAAGAGAGTAATGCAGAAGAAGCCTTTTCTAAGCACACGCCACAAATAGAGTCGCTTGAGGTATGCTAAAGCTAAAGCACATTTAAACAAATCAGCTTCATTTTGGAATAAGGTTCTGTGGACTGATGCAACTAAAATGTAGTTATTTGAAGGGCGGTTGTTTATGCATGGTGAAAAAAAGAACACAGCATTCCAAGGCAAACACTTTAGTTCTCCCAACAGTAAAATTTGGTGGTGTTTCCATCATGCTGTGGGGCTGTGTGATCAGTGCAGGTACTGGGAATCTTGTTAAAATTAAGGGTCACATGGATTTCAGTCAATATCAGCAGATTCTTGAGAACAATGTTTAAGAATCAGTGAGGAAGTTGAAGTTGAAGTGTTGGGGCTGGATACTTTGACAAGACAACAACCCTAAACACCCTAAACTCTATAATTTAAAAATAAAATCTGTGGTGTGATTTAAAATGGGATCATGGGTTCATGCTCAGAAACCTGAAATCAAACCTGCCTGAACTGGAGATGATGTGTAAAGAAGAATGATCCAAAATACCTTCAACCAGACTCTAATTGGAAGCTATAGGAAGAGTTTAGAGGCTGTTATTTCTGCAAAAGGAGGATTTTTCTGTTTAAATTTAAAGAACTATTGCACACTTTCTGTAAACTTCATTATATTTAACAGAAATTGCTAAAGTAAAATCATGAAAATGATCAGGGGTGCCCTTGAATTCCTTTTATTTCTGCTGATAAATAAGGAAAAATCTACAGTTACAGTAGATACAGAATCACCAGAGTAATCTGTTGAACTCAAACTGATGCGTGATGTTCCTGCATGTGGAAGGGATTCGAATTTCAGCACAACAGCTCTTCTTTTTCTTCTTTTATTATTAAATGGGTAATAATTGCCTGCCTCAACTTCCTGTAATTGGTCCAAAAGTCCAAAGTGTCCAAAAACTGTCCAGTATATTTTTTACACTGCACTGTGCACTTTAGAAGATACTTTCAAATAACATCCAACAAAAGCAACATTTAAGCACATATTTGTGATTTTTAAGCATTTTATATTTTAATATGTCATGCAGTATCATATATATTTATATTTGTTAAGACGTATCAATTTACAACATAACAGCCATTCTTTTACAACTGTCATAATTTTGCACAAAGTCAGGCTAAATAAGTAAAAGAACAAACACTACCAGCTCTATGTAATATATGTGTGTATTACTGAAATCAATACAAACAAACAGAGAGTTTCAGTATAGAGAGAACAGAGAACCGATAAATTACAGGAAAAGATAAAGACCTCAGCTTTGGCACTCTATGGAAAACTGTAACAAACTATGAACATGAAAATACAGTACAGTGCCTTGCAAAAGTATTCAGACCACTTTAACTTTTTTTTTAACATTTTGTGCTATTACAACCACAAACATAAATGTATTTTATTTTATTGGGATTTTAAGTGACCAACACAAAGTAGCACATAATTATGAAGGGGAACAAAAATGATACACACTCTAAAAAACAGAGGTACAATATCAGTACTTTTTTGTACTCAAAGGTACACTCTTCATAATTGTACTCTCAAAAGTACAATATTGGTCTTTACAGGGTCAGATTTGTTCCCTCTGAAGTACAAAGTCTTTTCTAACAGCAATAAGTACAGATTTGTACCATTTAACCAGCCAAAAGGTACATTCCGTATACTGCATCACTGTACTAATAAAAAATATATATTTTAATTATACATTTTTTTATTTCAAAGCAAGACAATTTTGGATCATCAAGTTCCTGACACATATTCAGTTGATGATAATGTTTATAATCTTTATAATCTTTACTGGCATAAAAACCATGGGTACAAAAAAGGACTTCCACTGAAAGGTACTTTTTTGTACCTAAATATAAGGTACAGCCCCAGCGACAAGCTTTGTACTCTTTTAGGTACAAATCTGTACTTATTTTTCTTAGTTTTTAACATTGTGACAGTACAGAAATATTCAGCTCCCTTTACTCTGGTACCACTAAATAAAGGGGCACCTTTCTGCCATTCATCATGTTTGCAGTGCCCTCAACAAGGTCCTGTAAATGGAACTTCTTATGTCTTTCATATTTTACCACCTGAGCTGTTGATTTCTGCAGCTCCTCCAGAGTGACCATGAGCATCTTGGCTGCTTCTCTGAACAGTGCTCTTGGTCAATCTGAAAAATCTCCTTAAGTTACCCAAAGCTTTGGATATGTTTTATTACATAACCCTTCTTTAAACATATTGACTTAACACTTTATCTCTGACCTGTCTGGTGAGTTCTTTGGTCTTGGTCATGATGATGTTTGTTCACTAGTGTTCTTTAACAAACCACTAAGGCCTTCACAGAACAGCTGTTTATATTTATACTAAGACTTATTTACACACAGCTGGACTTTATGAACTAATTTAGTCACTTCTGACGGCAATCGATTGCACTGGATTTGCTTAGGGCTTTCAGAGTCACACTTTTCTGATTTGACTTACTTACTTAATATCGCAATAAACTACATTTAAGTTCGTGGCTGTAAGTTGACTTAATTCAAAGGGGGTATGAATACATTTGGAAGCCATTATATATGCATCTGAAATGGCTTCCTGACTATTGAGCACAAGAAAAGGCATTTCTACACATCATGCACTAAAGTAACATAACAAAAATTATTCTTACTATCCCATTAGAAAACTCTGCTTCAAAGGCTTTCAATAAAGCATGTACAGAATCAAGTGAAATATGCGTTTTCATGCAATTTCATACAGCAATATTCCAGAGGAATTTGAGGAGCAGGACAGACGATGCTGATACAAATCAGTTGTTTTCTTCAAGTCAGTCGAATGAGACTCACTCCACTTTAGTCCACAGAGAAAATAAAACTACAAAAAAAAAAAAAATCTAATACAAAGCTACAATCTGAGCTGACTATAAGTGACACCACCATCTGTACAACCTACACCTGTAGAAAATTAAAGTCAGGCCGAGCTAAACTGATGCAGTAACTGATTACACATTTTGAAAAATATTTTTTAAATTTAACTTTAAAGACATTAGTGAATTACACTTAGTCTGTGGGGGCTTTGTCTGCGCCCCCTCAGCTTGAGTTACTTGACAAATTTGAGTTGAGTCAAATTTTTGTAATGAAATACAGTTGATTTGTCAGATTTACTTATTGAGTGCATGTTAAGTCAACATAACCTAACTGCCTTTGTGAATTAAAGAGGTGCTTAAGCCCCTGATTTTTGCTGACTCCACCCTCAGCGCAAATTTGAAAAAGGCTAAAAAAATGGGAGTGCAGTGGTGTAGTTTGGGAGGGGATCTGGGTGATGTATGGGTTTAGAGGCAGGGCAGGAGAGAGAGAGCTGATTGGCTGAGCTGCAGCAACAGCAGTGTGCCTCTCTGATAGCGGTGAGACGCAGATGGTTGGACGTCAGTTGGGGTGGTCTTATTGATTGACTGATCTGCACTGCATGTGTCCACGCCTATAGCACACACACAACCTGAGAGGGCACTGCAGAGGTGGAAATTACCAGAATTCAAGCGTTTTTAAAGGTTAGGAAACTTGAGGGTTTTTTTTATTTTAAGCAGGACTTTCATTACTTCAAAGAAAAATACATTTCAGCTTATAATGAAAAATATATGGTTTAGGGTTTTAGTGGCTCTTTAAACTCACCTTATGAACAGACCTTACTTTGGCACTTAAAAGTGCTTTTGGGCAGTGCAACCCTAATAAAGAAAACATCACACTTTTCTTATTGGCTCCTGGCATCATCTGTTTGCATATTGGGCAAGTTGTCCCCTCGCTCAACATCAGTGTGTAGTTGTCAGCCCCAGTGTACTATCCCTGTGATGACATCACAGAGTTGGTGGATCCTTCACCTTCTGTTTGAGGATGCCCAACAGATGCTCAATTATGTTTAGGTCTGGAGGCATGCTCAAGTGTTATACAAACTGTTTATTGATTGCTTTAATTAAGTATAAATATTGGTTAAGATAAAGAAAAAACACTGAATGGGAAAGTGTGTCTTAACTTTTGAATGGTACTGTATATTATGATGTCAAGGGTTAGGGTATCTAAACCCCTGATTTTAGTTGACTCCACCCTCAGCTCAAATTTGAAAAAATGCTAAAAAATAGGAGGGGTACTGGGTGATGTATGGGTTTAGAGGCGGGGCAGGAGGGAGAGGGCTGAGCAGTGTGCCTCTGATAGCAGCGAGCCACAAATAGTTGGAGATCACCAGTTGGGCAGTAATGCCACAGTTGAACCTGAGAGGGCGCTGCAAAGGCAGAAATGACCTCAATAAAATTGTTTAAAAGGTTATGAAAGGTTTATGGTTATGGTTATTGTTTAGGGTTTAGTGCCTTTTTAATAATTTAATGTTTTAGAGGTGATCAGACTGAGATGCAGAATGACAGAAAATATAAGTAGTTAATCAGTAAACTGAAAAAACGTACAATTTTAACTCGCTCTGACTTAATTTTTTAAAGTGTGACATCCTGGATTTTAATGTTTTCTCATTAAGAGATATTCAAATATGCCTATATATGTATATAATATATAATAATGCCTGATAGTCTCTATAAGAATACTCTATATACTCTATATATATATAAGAAGTTTGTTGTTGATATTTATGGAACATATTGATTCTCTCGGACAATAGCAGTTTCACTTGCTGATCTCTATTATTTACTAAAGAACGATTCATAAAGGATTCACAATTCCAGTAATAACTCAGCACTGTTGTTTTCATTTCAGAGTCAGAGTCAGGACTGATGGGGTAAGTAGGGTTAGGGTTAAAGTGTAGGTAGTGTTAAGTTAAGTTGTCTCTGAGAGTTTGTGATCTCAAACAGCGGTGAGGGGGGCAGAAGGAAATTCCGGGTTTATGAAGGTGAAGTCCTGGAAATCTTCCTGATCGATGGCTGCTAGAACATCCGGGTCGGAGGGCGTGAGGGCGGAGGAGGCGGAGGTGAAGAACTTGTCAAAATTTTCTCCTTTCTTTCCTCCCTGCAAAAAAAAAAAAAAAAAAATCACAATCAGCTGACTTGAGTATTAAATATGTTCAAATTCATACCCCAAAAAACTACACAGCACAAACTGGAGAGTTAATATTTAAAGGAGATGTCAGAGGTGAAATTTAAAGGAGAGTTAAATGAGAAATCCAATATGAAATAGTATTGTGGTGTAGTGAAACAAAATTTTGTCAATTAGCCCACCTCCGTTCTCCCCTACCATTTCTCCCAACAGGTTCACAATAGTAGTGATATGGGCATAGCATCGCCCATGAAAAGAAATTACTATTTTTTAATTGTGTAGTTTACTAAATATAAATATAATTGAGAAGTTACTTTATTTCAGTAATTCAGTTTAACATGTGAAACTCATATATTATATAGATGTATTACACACAGAGTGATCTATTTTAAACCTTTAATTATTTTATTGTTGATGATTATGGCTTACAGCCAATGATAACCCAAAAATCAATGTCTCAGAAAATTAGAATACTATATAAGACCAATTGGTACATTTTATGGGCAGTGTGGGCAGTGTGCCAAGTCCTGCTGGAAAATGAAATCCGCATCTCCATAAAAGTTGTCAGTAGCAGAGGGAAGCATGAAGTGCTGTAAGATTCACTGACTTTAGACTTTAATACGATAATAAAACACAGTGGATCAACACCAGCAGATGACATGTTTTGTTAATCCAGTATGAATCTGCGGTGTGTGTAGTTTTAACAGTATTACAGTAACTGTAGTTAAGCATGGATTTCAGTATGAATCTGCAGGAATGTTTAGTACTGACCGCTCTGGGTTTGAAGGGGGGCTGGATCTCCAGTCTCTCCAGTCTGTCCCAGTCTATCCAGCGGAAAAACGGATGCTCCCGGATCTCTCTCTCTGCGTCCTCTCCTCCACCCAGACGCTTCCCTGGGTTCTTAGTCAAGAGCTGGAAACAGAGAGAGAGAGAGAGAGATAGTAGGGTCATGCTGGTCATACTGGAGCATCAGCGTGATTGGTTCTTCTGAAATCAAGAGTACTGAAAATAATTCACTGTTCTACTATTTAGGGAAGCCTTTCTTTTGCCAGATTCTGGAGCATTGCTATGAGGATTTAATTTCTATCCCAACTCATTCCCAACAGCCAAACTCCAAAATCCCAAAAGTATTGGATGGAGCTCCATCATTTCAGAGACCACAGTTAGTTCCACTGCTCCACACCTCAATACTGTACAGAAACTAGACTGAGGTAGCCTTAATTTAAAATACAGCTCTGGAAAAAAAACTGCATAAAAATGACGATTTTCTTTGATTTTACCAAATTACATTACATTACATTACATTACATTTGGCAGACGCTTTTGTCCAAAGCGACTTACAATTGAAATCCTCTGGAATATAATCAAGAGAAAGATGGATGATCACAAGCCATCAAACCAAACTGAACTGGCATAAAGTTACCCAAAAGCAGTGTGTAAGACTGGTGGAGGAGAACATGATGCCAAGATGCATGAAAACTGTGATTAAAAACCAGGGTTATTCCACTAAATATTGATTTCTGAACTCTAAACTTTATGAATATGAACTTGTTTTCTTTGCATTATTTGAGGTCTGAAAGCTCTGCATCTTTTTTTTTATTTCAGCCATTTCTCATTTTCTGCAACAAAAAAAAAATGCTCAAAATGACAATATTTTTATTTGGAATTTGAGAGAAATGTTGTCTGTAGTTTATAGAATAAAACAACAGTGTTCATTTTACTCAAACATAAACCTATAAATAACAAAATCTAAAAACTGAATCAGAAACTGAAGTGGTCTCTTATTTTTTTCCAGAGCTGTATATACTGATTCATTTGTAAAGTTGTTCTTCGTAGTACATTTCAGAATTTATTAGTTAATTAAGCAAAAAGTATTTATTTGCAACCCACACTATCAGTGTGTAGTCTTTCTCTCCAGGCCTACTGTCTCTTGGACATTCACTTATATTTTGTATAATGATTGGCTGATTAGCTGGTTGCAGTGTTGTAGGTCATAAGAGCAAGTTACCCTTTTCTGTAACACTAAGAACTGCAATACGGTAATTCTGTGCCTGAATAAACTGCCACACAATGGGATACTAGCCTGACAGAACAGAAGCACAGACAGTAAATGCTGCTGTCAGTTAATTTTTTTTTTTTACCCCCTTGCAAATGGCGACAGCCTCACGGGACAAGCTCTTGGGATAGGAGACACTCTGCTCCATGATGGACTGGAACAACTCCTCCTCATCCAGCCCATCAAACGGAGGCTAAGAGAGACAGAGAGAGAGAGACTGAATCACATTCTATCAAACATAAAACCCAGGTTACATTTACATTACCAGGCTGACATGACTTAAATCAGATTTTTTCATGGCTGTGTGAATGTGTCAAATCTGAGGAACGGTGTGTTTATTTATTTATTTTTTCTTTCTTCTTGAGCTTACCTGCTTTGAGATCAACTTTTCTGCAATTGGGTTCAACAACCCTCTGGGCTGGAGAGCTACTAGTCTGTAGCACTTCATTCTATTACACTTTATTTTCCAAAACAGATTTTTCTTTTTTTGTGGCCCACCACTTAATGGCTTGGAAAATATCTGGACACAGCCAAACTTAATTGCCGACCCCTGCCCTAATGATTAAGAATTGGTTAACACTCATTTATTTGTCTGCAAAGTTTTAATGCCATGACTAGGTGCTCCATTCCAGATGCTGTAATAGTCCAAAGTCACAATTTGTATTGTTCAAACCCAACAACTTACATTTCATAGCCTGCAGCCTGCAGAGTTAATCTGAATAAATTGTTAATAGTTGCAATAAAAGTCCAGCATCAAAACACTGCAGTGAATCCTGTGTATATTCCCACTGTTTACACTGAGATTGATTTTGGAGAATCCTATATGCTCACACATTGACACGCATTTGCCCGCCAGGATATAAAGATGTGGGTCAGAACTGACAGGGCTGTAACTGTAAATATCAGATTGTAAAACATTTCATTCATCAAGAAAGGTACCAGTCAATATTTGAAGACTATATTAAAGCTTTACAGATACACATGTGGAATTATTTTGTAGATAAAAAGTGTTAAACAAACCAGAATATGTACTATATCACATTTATATTTGAGGACAGATCTGCACACTCTTGGTGAGATTTTAATCTCAGTGTCTTCATGAGGGAAAGTCACCTGGAATAGTTTTCTCAGCGTCTTGAAGGAACAATATAGTTGCTGCTTTTCCTTCACACTGTGAAGCTCCAGCTGTGACAATTCACGTTACTATGAAGAACAGTACTTGTCTGACTACATTGTGCCAAGTGTGAAGTTTGGTGGAGGGGGGATAATAGTTTACTACGTTTGTCAGTCTAGTCACTGTCTGTCTGCCTGCCACAGTCTCTAATTCTCCAGAAACAAACTCCATTTCCCATAATACACCTGCACTCAACTCTCTGGACATGGTGGATCACATGACTCATCGGCGTTCCGATTCGCCATCCTACTGATTGCACACACCTGGGGCCTCATGTACTAAAGGTGCGTACGCACAAAAACATTGCGTACACCATATTTCACGCTCACGGTCAGATGTACTTAATGTGACTTGAATTTGAGTAAGTGCGATTCCCCACAGCACTTTTCAGCACTCATTTCAGGCGTACGTATGTTTTTTGTACGTATGTATTGTGTTTTTGTCATTTGGCGACACTTAGAGGCGCTGCATTGAAATTACAACTAATTTAAACCAACTTCTTTTGGTTCTGACCTATTTTTGTGTATTGACTATCCCTTTGCCTTGCCCTATTGCTCTGTTTTGGACCTCCTGTCTATGACCTTCTGCCTGTAACACTCTGGTATGTTGTTTTTTTATGCTGCCATTTTGCTTCTTGCTCTGGCAGCCCTTGACTACTCTAATCGTCCTCTCTAAAGTCCTAATAAATCTAATAAATTATTTTTTTTTATCCGCTTGTCTGTTCTGTGTTTGGCTCCTGTGACAATGTAATTCCATATGTATCCCTTGTATTTTTTTCATGTCTTTGATATTAATTTACAATGTAGAAAATAAATTAAATTAAAAAATAAAGACAAACAGAGAATGAGAAGTCCAAACTTCTGACTAGTACTGTATATTCTCAAGAAAAATGGACTGATACTTTATTCTAATCCCAAATAGGATCATCATACTCTGAAAAACTACACCATTACTCTACATTAACTTACCTGTCCAGCCAGCATCTCATAGAGCAGAACTCCATACGACCACCAGTCTACAGCCTTACCGTACGGCTGATACGCTACGATCTGACAAATGAAAACACAAACACATTTCTTTTAAAGCACAAACATATTAATAACTCTTGGGTATAATCTGGACAATGAGTTTTACCGAAGCCCAGCATTCATACGGCTACATAACACACATAAACCTAAATAAATACTTAGAAAAAGGTTTGTTAAATAAACATTCATGAATATCTACAGTATGTACGCTGATCAGCCATTACATTAAGCCAAAACCAACTGCCTAATATTGTGTAGGTCAGAATTTCAGTTCAGTGTTTCAACCCTGGCAGCAGATTTTGTATTTTTTTTGCAGATTTTTTGTGTTAGAAATGCTGATGACTGGGCTCATCCACTGTTACCAACACTGCTTTAGTAATGCCAGTGATTAGGCTTATCCAATGTCACTAAAGCCATGTTAGCAATGCTGCCAAAAGGACCCAGCCAATGATGGTAAAGCCATATTAGCAATGCTGGTTACCAGTAATGCTAATGTAGTTAGAGTTAGAAATGCTGACGACTGGGCTCATCCATTTTTGTTAATGCTGTTTTAGTAATACCAGCAATTAGGCTAATCTATCATTGCTAAAGCCGCATTAGCAATGCTGGCGACCAGGCTCGTCCAACAATGCTAAGGCCACATTAGCAATGGCGGCGACCAGGCTAATCCGATGTCATTAAATGTGGACTCATACAACATTGCTAATGCCCTGATAGCAATGCTGGCAACTGGGCTCATCCAACAATGCTAAAGCCACGTTAGCAATGCTGGCGACCAGTTTCCTCTAACATCGCAAACACCACATTAGCAATGTCAGCAGCTAGATTTACTCTAGGTTGCTAAGGCTATCTGAGCAATGTCGGCAACCAGGCTAATAAAAGTTAAAGTCATGTTGGTAATGCTGGTAAATGGACTTATACAACATTGCTAATGCCCTGTTAGCAATGTCAGCATCCAGGCTCGTCCAACATTGCTAATGCAGCATTAGCAATGTCGGCAGCCAGACTTACTCTAGGATGGTAAAGCTGAGGAATGACAGTGACCAAATGACCACTAATTTAATGTTGTTAATGTTGTGTTAGCAATGGTGGAGATTGGACTTATGCAATATTGCTAATGCCTTGTTAGCAATGCCAGCAATCAGGCTAATCCAATGTCATTAAAGCCATGTTAGCTCGTCAAATGATGCTAATACAGCGCTAGTAATGCTGGAAATTAGGCTCCGCTAACACCGCTTTAGCAATGTCAGCTAGGTTGCTAAAGTTACCTGAGGAATGCTGTCGACCAGGCTGAACCAATGTCGTTAAAGTTGTGTTAGCAATTCTGGTGACTAGACTTATACAACATTGCTAATTTCTTGTTAGCAATGCGGGCAACCATTACATGGACCTTCATTAGCATGATGAGGCCTTGACCATCCTTGCCCTTTCCTGGAGCCTGTTTGGTAGATACTAACCACTGCCTAATGGTAACGCTCCACTAGACATGCCTGATGTTCTGGAGATGTTATAACATTGTGTCATTATAAGTCATTATGATTAATGGAGAAGAAGTGTTTTCTAATTATTACACTGTTTTACATTGAGCACATACAGAGGTTGGACAATGAAACCACAATAATGTATTGTCCCGACGGACAGTTCTGGTGGAAACATTAGAGTTGAGGTGCACATTGAATTCTGCTGTGATTTGATCAGCCGTGGTTTTATGTTTTTTGGATACAATCCGGGTTAGCACCCGAACATCCCTTTCAGACAGCTTCCTCTTACAGCGTCCACAGTTAATCCTGTTGGATGTGGTTAGTCCTTCTTGGTGGTATGCTGACATTACCCTGGATACTGTGGCTCTTGATACTTGATCACAAAGACTTGCTGCCTTTGGTCACAGATGCTCCAGCAAGACGTGCACCAACAATTTGTCCTCTTTTGAACTCTGGTATGTCACCCATAATGTTATAGTGTGCATTGCAATAATTTTGAGTGAAACTGTCCTCTTACTCTGCTAATTGAACCTTCACACTCTTCATGCTCTTACTGGTGCAATAATGTGCAATTAATGATTAAAAACTGGCCACCAGGCTGCTCCAATTTAGCCATGACACCCCCCACACTAAAATGACAGGTGTTTCAGTTTCATTGTCCAACCCCTGTAAGTGTTTAAGTGGTTCTTATAAATGATTATGTTATGTTGTATGTCATGTTTTGTTATATTACATGATTTGAATGATGGTTTGTGTGTGTCATCTCAAAACTAAATATCCCAACAAATGTTTTTTGTGTTTTCTTTTTTGTTGATGTGTGTGTTTAGAGTTCTGAGAGTATGAGGCATGCTTTTAAAATATGTGTGGAAATAATTGAGAAAAACTCTAAACGATATGACAGAAAATCATGATTAATGGCCCAATTTAAAGGCACTAAAATCAGAGGGTTCATCCTTCTGCTGTAAAGCTGCTGTGTGGGAGATAAAGGCTGTTTCCTACAGCGACAATAGGCCCAGTGATGGAGTGTGATAATGCGGAGATAATGTAAATGTGTGTGTGTAGAGAAAGAGAGAAAGAGAGAGAGAGAGAGAGAGAGAGAGAAAGAGAGAGCAAGGGTAAGAGAGATTAATTTCCTGGCCTGCAGGGACACATATGGCGTCTGTGTAAAATGACAGGGACATGAGGATCAATTCTGTTTTTTTACATAATGAATCAATAGCAGTGGTTTTAAATACTGGTTTAATGATATCGTGCTGACGCATGCACACGTCCACACACACACACACACACACACATACACACACACGCGCGTGTGATTTTGCTGATTGACCACCAGTGATTTAACATAGACAGACTCTCTCTACCAGACAGACAGAGACAGACAGACAGCTGGGCACTTAGGGCTGCATGCTATGTACATCCACAACAGACAATTAACCAATCAGGAGCTGTTTCTCTGTGGTATCTAGGCAGACAACAGCTGTTGGACCCACTTTACCCTATGATGCGCAATGTATGCACACACCCCCCCCCCCCCCTCCAATATCCACAACACAGACGTATAAAAAACACATGCATTTTTTTCCAGATTATTTAATAATATCTGAGTTTTTCTTTGTTCTATCCAGTGACGTCTCTAATCTGACCATTTTTTCAGTAATACATTTCTAATATTTCCAATCCAGTAATCAGATTAAAATTACTTATCCAACTGCATTACTTTTTTGTTATTTTCCTTGTATGTATGTATGTATGTATTCTGGGAATTGTATTGTAGGTGTTTAGTCACCTAGGTGCTGCAGCACCACCTTAAATTCTCTCAAAATCTCTCAATTTTGTTGTTTTAGCACAGCCACTCGTTTTATTTTAGCCTACAATAAACTCCCAGTACTTCACTTTAATCCAGTTTCTGTTCATCTTTCCACTGGAAAAGAACCAAAGTTCAGGTATAACCCCAGAACGAGTGGAAGGAACATTTTAGCTCATTCTAGTCCACAAAGTAACGGTGGAAACTAGCTCCCCTGAGCATCGCGACCTCTGTCGAAAGCCAGTAATTAGGATAAAAGTAGTATTTTTTAAATAATTTATTTCGAATTATTCCCATTTTCTCGCCAATTTACACGGCCAATTACCCAACCCTCATATTAGGACTCCCTCTATCACTAGTAATGCCCCAACACACCAGGAAGGTTAAAGACTAACACATGCTTCCTCTGATACATGTGAAGCCAGCCACCGCTTCTTTTCGAGCTGCTGCTGATGCAGCATTGCCGAGTAACATCACAGCGCGCTTGGAGGAAAGCGCAGCGACTCGGTTCTGATACATCAGCTCACAGACGCCCAGTGCTGCAGACATGACCCTAGGAGTGATGTGGGGATACATGCTTCCCAAACGTACTGCGCATGCGCCGACCTACACAATTTAATTATTTCTCCTGTTTTATGTATAATTAATCTGGTTTAGGGGGGGTTTGTGTGCATTAAACAACCTGGACGCACTGTCATTGCACAAAAGTGTAAATGGAAACTAAAAATTACACTTATTATCATAAATAAAATACAAAAGCAGTTTGTAATGAGCTATATTTACTATAACTTTGCCATGGTACAATGAATTATGCAATCCAAATCTAATAACGTACATCTACTGCAATATCACTGGGTACATGCCCTAAAATAGTGCTTCTTTTGTATTTTTACAGTTAAATATACATTGGGGCAGCACGGTTCGACAAGGTAGGAGAATTCGACAGAACACCGGCACTCGGCGCCCGGGATAAAAGTAGTATTAACACAGTCATCACTTTATTGCTGGAACTGAAAGCTCCGCGTAGGTTCTAGCGGGAAACTCGAAATCACGCCACTTTTCTCAGCCAATCACCAACTCCCACCTGTCCTTAAAAGACCTCCCTCATACCTGTTCTCCCCTGCTTGCAGACGCTGACATACGTTTTCGGGCGCCGGTCGTTGCCGCGTGGCTTCATGGTGTTTCTGCCATTTGTCATTGCCTGCTCTCAGTTTGCCGTTTTCGCCCGTCTGCGTGGCTGCTCGTTCGTAGTTGGCTCGATTTCCTGCTCGTAGGATCCATGTTGGTTTGTATTGCTCTCTGTTCTATCGCTGGCGTTTTGGTTGGATCCTCGCTGTGTTTGCTGTTGGCGGTCTGGGTTCCTGTTTTGCTGGATCACGTGACCGTGTCGCGCTTGCCTTCGAGGCTTGCTGCTCCGATGCTTTGTCTCGGCTCGCAGCCGTGTGCTGAATCGTGCTGGTTGTTTCGGCTCAGTGTCGATTCTGTGGCGTTCTGGTCTAGTGCTGAGGCTTTTCTCGGCGGTGTTCGGATAGTTGCTTGGTGTTTCTGCGTTTTCCACGGCTCTGTCCGGTGCCTGTGGCTGAGTTTGTACGCTTCGCTCGAGAAGTCTGGGCTGGATGGCTGTTTTTAAACCCGCTCCTGCTGGCACCCGATAGTTTTAGCCCCGCGCCCGCCCTCCGTTTTTTACGTTTCTGCCGCTCCGCACGCCTGCTTGTGTTGCTTACGTTAGTGCTCGAAATTAACTTGGGTTTTTTTGTTGAACCAGCAATGTGGCGCTGATAGCCTGCTCCCTTCCTACTGTCCACACACACACGCCCACGCCTCAGTGGAGCTGACCCTTCAGGCACTGCTTGCAAAGTGTTTCGTTCATGCAGCACCAAAACCTAATTTGTTCGATGATAAATAAACTTAGTGTACTTGGTTAATCCTCGTTTGTTGTGATCTCATTCTCGCGACGCTCCTATGGTTCGTTTATCGGTCTTGGGCTTTACTGTTGCCGAATGTTATTGATGTGTCGTTCGCGATCGATCCGGCTCAGGAGCCGACTCTTCGAAGTCACCTATTGGAACCGGCTCTATTATGGGTGCCGTTTTCTCCATTTTATATACCTTCGTATTTTACACATTAATTTAGAAGCACTGTATTTGATATTTGTATTGTGGCACTTTTTTGTTATGGAGCTGCTTTAATAATTTTTCGTATTGGGTGATTTGTATTGACTGTTTCATTTGTTTTAAGTTATTTTGTCGAAGTGGCGCAATTTGTAAATTTCATAATTGGTTGTAATACGTTTTTTGTTATAAAGCTTTGTTATGCAGCTGTTTTGCTCGTCGCAAGTGCCTATTGCGCTGCTTCTTATCTCGGACCGTACCCGTTCAATTGCTTTTCTGTACTCGCTTCCGTGCTGCTTATTGTCTCGCACCGTGCCTGCTCTACTTACTGCTTTAATGTCTCGCTTTCTGCGCTGCCTATTATCTCGGGCCGTGCCCGCTCTAATGCTTTAATGACTCGCTGTCCGCGTTGTTTACCTCGGGCCGTGCCCGCTCTAATGCTTTAATGACTCGCTGTCCGCGTTGTTTACCTCGGGCCGTGCCCGCTCTAATGCTTTGCTGTACTCGCAGCCCGCGTTGTTTCTTATCTCGGGCCGTGCCCGCTCTCATGGTTTACTGTACTCGCAGTCCGCGTTGTTTATTATCTCGGGCCGTGCCCGCTCTAATGGTTTACTGTACTCGCAGTCCGCGTTGTTTATTATCTCGGGCCGTGCCCGCTCTGCTGGTTACTGTACGTGCAGTCCGCATCGTTTATTATCTCGGGATGTGCCCGCTCTAATGCTTTACTGTACTCTCAGTTCGCGTTGTTCATAATCTCGGGCCGTGCCCGCTCTGTAATGCTTTAATGGCTCGCAGTCTGCGCGGTTTCTTATCTCGGGCCGTGCCCGCTTTAATGGTTGCTATACTCGCAGTCCGCATCGTTTATAATCTCGGGCCGTGCCCGCTCTAATGCTTTACCGTACTCTCAGTCCGCGTTGTTTATCTCGGGCCGTGCCCGCTCTAATGCTTTACTGGCTCGCAGTCCGCGTGGTTTATTATCTCGGGCCGTGCCAGCTCTAATGCTTTACCGTACTCGCAGTCCGCGTTGTTTGTTATCTCGGGCCGTGCCCGCTCTAATGCTTTACTGGCTCGCAGTCCGCGTGGTTTATTATCTCGGGCCGTGCCAGCTCTAATGCTTTACCGTACTCGCAGTTCGCGTTGTTTATTGTCTCGGGCCGTGCCCGCTCTAATGCTTTACTGTACTCGCTGTCCGCGTTGTTGTCTCAGGCCGTGCCCGCTCCGCTGCTTGATTGGACTCGTGTCCGATGCTGCTTGTATGTACAGTACTGCACAGGTTCTCGATTACGTGATTCGTGGACTGCACTGACTCCGTACCTGGTCTGATTCTGGTGATTTGCTGCCTTTTATTGGGTTAATTTTGTGTTGCCTGTGCTATGTTTTGTTTCATGATTGGCATGTACCTTTCTTGCAGAAATTCTACTTTTACGATTCCGTGTTTTAACATATTCATCAACGCCGTGGGCAGCGGTTGCTATTGCCTTAGAACTTTTTTAGTGGCCGAAGTTTTGCGCATTTACCGATCACGGGTTGCTTTGACGTACTGCTGTGCAAATTCCGTGCTTCAATGTTAAGTATCCGATCCGGTTTGTCGTTGCTTTATGTCTTATGGTTTGTGCTGATGTTAATTTCCCTGGTCCTTTGGTTTTGGGGGTGTTCTCCAAGGACAGTCTGTCCTTGGTTCTGCATTTGGTGCTTCCTGACATTTGTTTTGACATTAATTTCGCTTCCCCTGTTATATTTGCTTTGTTCGCATCATGACTTACAAGGTGTCTAATAACAATCATCAGTAAAATGTTATAGCAGTCAATGATAATGGAAAGTTTAATTCTCGGGCCGTAATTCTCGTAATAACCCCTGGACTCGTAGTCCGCGCTGCTGCGATCGCGGGCCGTGCCCGCTCTAATAACCACTGGACTCGTAGTCCGCGCTGCTGCGATCGCGGGCCGTGCCCGCTCTAATAACTACTGGACTCGTAGTCCGCGCTGCAGCGATCGCGGGCCGTGCCCGCTCTAATAACCACTGGACTCGTAGTCCGCGCTGCTGTGATCGCGGGCCGTGCCCGCTTTAATAACCACTGGACTCGTAGTCCGCGCTGCTGCAGTCGCGAGCCGTGCTCGCTCTTATACCCTCACCCATCTTGTTCGGGATACCTGATGTTTGAGTAAGTAATTTATGTACATATATATCTATTTATTTATATATCTATTTAATATATCTATTTAATTGCAAACAACTGGAGGCGGTTGTAAGATTTTTATACAGACGTCAAATGAATATACTGTTATAACGTACTGCCACGACAGCTCGCGCTCGCTCAAATATCCTACTCCTTATGCTCCTAGATATCAACACGGGCCGTGCCCGTTCCTATGCTCATAGACTCATAGTCTGAGTTTTTTCTGCACAGCGGGCCGTGCCCGCTCTTATTCCCTTTGGACTCGTAGTCCGCGTTTTGCTGCACAGCGGGCCGTGCCCGCTCTTATTCCCTTTGGACTCGTAGTCCGCGTTTTGCTACGACGGCGTCCAAAAGTTGTGCCCCTCAAAGGCTTAATGTATTGTTAGTCCGCAGTGTTTTCTCATGCTGATCACGTCAACGTTACGCTTATCATACGCTTCTAAAATAGCCTCAAGCAGTGTATACAAGTACTTTGTATACAACGAACCTAATAAATGTATGCTATCAAAACATGAGCGCAACTACTGTAATACACACGTACTCAGCAAATAACACTTTAATCTTGAACGCCTTATTCAAGCTTGTTTATAACTGTTTTCCTTCCAGAATACGTGAACCAGGTAAAGGATCCTCCTGTGGGTAATTATATCTTTTTATATTTTTGGGGATAGGCTCCGCCCCCGCCGTACAAGTACGGCAGGATCTGCGAGGTTCCAGACGCTGCGGACCTGGGCTTCGACGGGGCTTTCGCCAAAGACTCTATATACACTATATTCACTATTACTAATCGTCATACGTGTTTATTGGGATTAAATCTTTCTTGCTGCACTTTGTTTCTAGAGTTTTCCTGCTAGAACTTACAATGGCTGCTGTCGGCCGCATTACAACCATCAAATTTGACGAAATGTTTGTTCTTGCAGCGGCACACTTACAGTCCCAAAGTCCCAAAGGTGGAGCGAAGCTTCCAATAAAGTGAGTTTTGGCAAAAACTGTTATGTTAAGGCCGTAGCAGTGTGTGAGTGGGTGGGGGTGGAGGTGTGGGCGGGGGTGTTATTGGCAGCTCCTGAAAGTAACCAATAAAGTAACTTGAAAGTAACTTACTTAATAATCGAATAATCCATAAATGAACTTACTTTAAAGTAAGTTACGTTTCAATGGAGTAACTTTTTAAAGTAACCATGACATTACTGACTGTATCCTTTGGAATCAATTGACTTGATTGAATATTACAAGTACTCTTAAAATATTTTATTTTTTATTATCACTGATCATTATTTAATTTTTTTATTTTTAACTTTACGAATAAAAATTGATTTTATATTACTACACAAAAATAACATAGATTAACCACATTCATTCAAGTGTTTTGCTATTTTCTGTGAAGCTTTAAGGGTCTTTTTTTTATAACTATTTGCATTTTGTGTTCTATTATTATTATTATTATTATTATTATTATTGTTATTAGTAGTAATAGTAGTATTATGTTGTATACTGGGGGGTTCTTTTTTAACTGTGTGAATGAGACAGTTTGAATCAGTGAATAGAAAACCTTATAAAAAAGCCACTTATTGATTCATGCAGTACCCTGAATCAAGACTAAGAATGAGCTGGTTTGATTCAGTAAAGAAAACTAATTTTGATGCCCAAATCTGATTTGTCGCACATTTAGTTTTAACATTTAGGTTTACATTTTTTTTTTTGCTTTAACTAGCTGTTACACTATATAAAACTGTAGTAATCAGTAATTGATGTAGTTGTAGAGTTGAGTGTGGTTTGTGTTGATCCTGTACTGATGTTGGTGATGTGCTGTGCTGTGTGTGAGCTTGTTTAAAGATGAATTTACCTCAGGAGCGATGTAGTCTGGAGTTCCGCAGAACGTCCGGGTGGTGTCTCCTTCCAACATGCCTTCTCTACACATCCCAAAATCAGCGATCTTTATGTGGCCCTCACTGTCTAACAGCACGTTATCCAGCTTCAGATCTCTGACAGAGAGGCAAAGAGAAAGAGAGAGAGAAAGAAAGAGAGTAAAAAAAGAGAGGGTAAGCTCATAGACTGCACTCTGCATGAAAAACATCTGAAAAATGTCTGAAAAAAAAAAAAAAACGGCTGAAAAGGTCCTCAAATTGAATGGTATGGTTGGAAATGATTCTAAAGGCCCAATCCCATTTCACCCCTTGGCCCTAACACTTCTTTTCAAGTGTAACCCTTCCCCTTGGAACAGAGTTACAAGGGTAAGGGGTGAAATCATTCGCCTAAGAATTGGGACAACACTTCAAGCACCTGATACATCATCAAAATGACTTCAATTATTCTGGGAAAAAAAAAAAACTAATTTCTTACTGTTATTAGTGTGACAAACTGAATAACACATAACAAGTATGCTTAATTTGTTGGGCAAAACTGAAAAGATGAATCTTATTAAAAATAGCATCCATAATAAACCAAAAATTGTATATTACTCTGGTTCCCAACACTGGTCCTATGGCAAGATAATGTGTTACAAGAAACAAAATGTTGCTACCATTTAAGGTGGAACAGGAAAGTTGGCTAGAACTACTAGCAATCTTTTTTATGCTTGTTTTGAAGAATTTGAACATGAAACATTAAAACTGCACATTAAACTTTGGTAATATATTGCTAATGAGTGCTAATTGACTGTTGTCCTGGTTTTAATCAGTCAGTGGAGCTCACCACAAAAATAGCAATGTGCCAGAAATTAAACTAAACTTCTCACTAAACACCTCACTTCCAGACCACCACACCCATCATTGTGTTTAGATTTATTACAAAACTCTGACGCTATTTTAACAGCGAGAGCACAAAGGCATGAAAATAGATTGATGAGGGGGTGTAAGACAGCACATGTACATGCCGGGTAAATAATTAAACTAGGACCTGGCGTCCACATATGTGGACATCACATTTTGAGTTGTCTAGACCACAACATTAATTTTGCTCTACAAGGGCCTGGTGTCCTCTTATGAGGCCATTATACTGTCACCTAGTGGTGGCAGAAGAGTTTAACATGTTAGAGTTTCAATTTTGTTCAGAAATTTAAATGAACAGTAAATGTAAAAGTTAATGTTTATGTTTTTTACTTTGTAATGTCTTTGTGTTGAAGCAGCACTTTAAATGACACAAAATCAAATTTTTTAAAATCAAATTTGTATTATTTAATGTACTTACATTTTTTAATAAAGCTCCTAAATATTACTATACAATATGTACCCTCAGTTCTAAAAATGTACTTTGTTTGAGTTTACACTATAGTAAGCAGCTGAATCACACACAAAAATATGTTCCATTGGCATTATGATTAATTTAATACTAATACGTTTAATTTAACTTTAATTAATTCAATTTTCACCTTATTTTAAGCAATGTGAACTCAAAATAGGCACTAAAAGTCAAGTTATTTAGATATTTTTTCCAAATTAAAGACAAATAATCAGTGATCTTTGCTGATTTTGCTGATATACATCACAATTTGCATGTATTCTGTCTAGTTTTTGCCAATGTTTTTTTTTAATGTACAAATTAAGTATCTACTATTATTTATTTAGTCATTATAAATTATCTTTGTATTGAAGAAGCACGTCAAATGAGCCATATTGCTCAAAGGGGCACAACTGTTGTTTCTACTTTTGTTTTGCACTTATTGTTCAGGCATAAAATAAATGTTTTGCAAATCAATACTAATTGTGACTTCATTGTGTTCTACTGAAATGGACATCATTTTTCTCAGAAACTATATAATGTAAAAAGATTATTCTTTGTTTTTATGCTAATCAGGTGCCAATTAGCCTGAATAGCAAAAAATAAAAATAATAAAAAATGCATGCCATGCAAGAGTTCGGGTCTTAAGAGGTTACTGCTGTAAAAACTCTGATTATACAGAAATTGACTGATACTATCAGAAATGAGGATTTTTATCTTTATGTTAAATCATCACTGTTGTTGAATGTTAAAGGTGTTAAAGGTACTCTGGGTGTGTGGCCGTGATTCTGGCAGTACCTGTAGATGATGCCTTTGCTGTGCAGGAAGAAGAGACCCACAGCTATCTCTGAAGCGTAGAACCTGCAGGAGGAAGAGTATGCTATAAGATAAGTCTATAATAAATCCAGGAGAGACACCCGAGAGACGTGATAAAGAGAAGATAAAGCACTGTGGCTGTACTCACGCTGCGTGCGGCTCTTTAAACTTCCCAACAATCTGAATATGAAACATCAGATCCCCACCGTTCACATACTCCATTACATAGTACAGCCGGTCCTGCAGCAGGAGATACAACCAATCTACAGTCACTTATTCAACCAATCAGACACAATATCTTCATTTACCTGCAGACATCATCAGTAATACTCCTCTACATCCTGTTATTAAAGTTAGATTTTTTATTTTCTTTTTTATACAGACAGAAAACCAAGTAACAAAGCAACCTAACAGACATTAACATGTACCAGAACCAACCAGGGACACTGAACCAAAGGGGCTATAAATACACGCGGGAAACAAAAACTGGAAATAGGAAACACCTGGGGATAGGTAACGAGGGGGCAGAGTTACAAAATGAACACAGGAGAAAACACTAAAGACTGAGGCGGAGACACTGGAGGAACATACAGGGCCACGTGTTGAGGAGCATGCAGGGAAAGAACACACAGGAGACCCAGAAAAACACCGCAACAGACAGGAGAGAACCAGAACAGGACGAGAAAGTGACACCAATAGTTGTTCAGTATCCGCTACGAATTATTTGGTATCTACTATTAGTTATTCATATTCCACTACGCTGCAAAACAAAATAAATAAATGAATATTAGCGAGTGAAATTATCTAATTTCAAGGCAAAAAATGATTGCTTAATTACTTAAGGCACAAAAATAATACTTATTTTTTCCCTAATAAAAAGTTTTGTCTTACGAAGCATGTGTAAGATTATTTTGCTTTTTAGGAATAAAGATCATTATGATCTTAATCAGTTTTAGAGTTTTCACTATATATTAACCCTTGTGTGGTGTTCATATTTTTGTTACTCGTTTACTTTGTTATTTGTATTTAATTCAGCAAAATTAAGCAATTTTACATTAAAATGCTTTACACACGCTTGCTTCACCTAAATTGCAAGCAATATAAACAGCTTACATGGTTAATTCAAAGTGCTTACAATCGCCTACAAAGTGATGACAGTACAGGCTCCTTCCTACCTGCACTCGCTCCTGAAGGCTTACGCTACCTCCCGGCCGCTGCGCTCCTCCAATGAACGTCGCCTCGCTTTGCCAAACAAACATTCACACAAAGCAATCCAGACTGTTCTCATACAGAGTTCCCCAATGGTGGAACAAACTACCTTCCACTACCAGATCAGGAGAATCTCTCGCTATCTTTAATAAACTTCTGAAGACAGAGCTCTTCAAAGAGCACTTACTCTCCTAACACCTCTAACAAACTAACTAATTCTAACCTCATCTCCTTCTTCCTCTTCTCTACTCCTCTATCCCATTATTTCCCTCTGACCTCCTTTAAGCCCTATCTATAGATGCTTTATTTTTAACTTCTATTATTTTTGTACTTAACCTCTTCTATTATTTGCACTTCAATATTGTAAGTCGCTTTGGACAAAAGCGTCTGCCAAATGTAATGTAATGTAATGTAATGTAATGTAATGTTAATATTTGCCCTTTACCTTTCTTATGTTACATTTCTTTCAAAAAGTGCTACACTTTTTTTTATTAGTTTTTTAATAAAATGTAAAAGAAAATGAATTAAACTCAAGATATGAGTAGAACATTAGTTTAGTTTCAAATTTACAAATGAAGCAATGTTTATTAGCCCTTGGCCAAACATACTGTATGTAATATAAATGTGTGTGTGTTTTGATATATGTTTTTCACAAAAAATGAGCCAATGCCAATGAGTTTGAGTTAGAAAAAATATTTTTTTAGTATCATCTGATGAAAAATGAAAACGGGTCCCACAGACTCGAACACCACACAAGGGTTAAGCAATTTGAACACAAAATAAACATCACTATAAAACGTCACTAGTCAATTTATTAAGATTTCTTGTGTTCGAATTTAAGCCAAATAATAAGTGATTTGCACTGATTTAGGTCTTACTACACTCATTTTGAGAATGTGCAATCGCTTATTTTTAAGGGTAACTAAACCACATGATTGTTGCTGACTCCACCCCTTAGCTCAAATTTGAAAAATTTAAAAACATTGGGAGGAATAGTTTGTGAGGGGCATTGGGTGATGTATGGGTTTAGAGGCAGGGCAGGAGGGAGAGCTGATTGGCTGAGCAGTGTGCCTCTGATAGCAGTGAGACACAGATGGTTGTAGGTCGGCAGGGGGGCGGTATTATTGATGAACTGATCTGCATATTGTAATGTCCAGTTGAACCTGCAGAGGTGGAAATCACCACAGTAAAAGCATTTTTATTTAAACGCTAGGAAATGTTTATAATTTTTTTTAAGCAGGATTGAAATTGTATTACTTCAAAGGAACACTTCAGCTATTAATAAATAAAAACGGTTTAGGGTTTAGTGGCTCTTTAATAAATCTTGCTAATAGAAATTAGCTTATTATAAGTATATACACTACAATTGACCATTAACGATTTTTTCAATATACAAATTTTTATACTTCTATTATTTATTTAATCATTATAAATGATTCAGTATCTACAGTATCTATTTTCTCAGTTGTTGTAACAGAAAATGTGTTTTTTTTTTCAGTTATTAGAGAAGAGAAAAATGGACACCCTAGCACTGCTCTGTCTTTTTCAGAACACCTTGAAGGTCCTGAAGATGGTGATGATTAAAGCAGTGTACTGCAGTGGATTATATAAAGACTTCCTGTCAATCAGCACTTCTTTAGATAGGCACACGCAGCAGGCACATTACATAATCCCCCCCAGTCAAATTTTTAAAAAGCAATCTGTTCTCATTAAGTAACTCCTCCCCTCAGGACGAGTAATGTCCTTGGTGAGAGCAGCAGCAGCAGCTCAGTTCAGTAATATAATAACTGCAGCTCATATCCAGGCCAGCACACACCTCCACCTAACTGACAGATAATTAATTATATAAACTTTCACTTTTATTAGAACAATTCAACACCACTAAACCCCACAGTATCCTCCAACCCACACACACAGTATCATTTTTACCTCACTACTGTACTTAAGTACTAAAATACTGTATCTGTATCTACTGGAGTATTATTTTTATCTCACTACTGTACTTAAGTACTAAAATACTGTATTTGTATCTACTGGAGTATTATTTTTACTACATTACTGTACTTAAACACTAAAATACTGTATCTGTATCTAATGGAGTATTGTTTTTACTTCACTATATGTTTGAGTAAAAAGAAAATAGCTGTTTTGTTCTAGAAACTACTAATAAAAAAATGGCCAGAATAATGAAAAAAGATGTAGCAACATTACTAATGTTTTAGACTTCAGAAATCAATGTTTGATGGAATAAATACCCTGGATATTTGATCACAGCTTTTATGTGTCTTGGCATGTTCTCCTCCACCAGTCTTACACACTGCTTTTGGATACATTTATTAAAAATTCACGCAGTTCAGCTTGGTTTGATGTGATCACCCATCTTCCTCTTGATTACATTGCAGATGTTTTCAGTGGGGTTGAAATGTTGTCAGAAGTTTATAGAATAAAACAACAATGTTAATGTTATTCAAACATATACCTATCATTTTGATCATTTTGAAGAGGTCTTACATTTTTTACAGACCAGATAGAACAAGATATTATGGATTGAAAGTTTCTAAAAATTACTCTGAATACTAAGTTAATGATGATGTTATTTTAGACACTTATTTTAGGCTGGATGATAATGTTATAGGCTGTGAGTTATAAGTACCTCAGTCTGGAAGGCACAGTAGAGGGAAGTGAGGAAGTGGGGACGGCCGGCTAACCCCAGCACCCTTCGCTCCACCATGGCGCTCTCCGTGTCCTCATCCTGAAACAGGACATCCTTCTTCAGGACCTTCACCGCAAACAGCCGCTCGCTTCCTCTCTCTTCCGCCAGCATCACCTAACACACACAGATACAGAGGATACACACATACACACACACACACACACAAAAAAAACCCACTTTAGTGTATTGTGCTACTGTTCACCTCAGTAAATTTTCAAATCCAGCATAGAATAAAATCAGAAAATCAACAAATAAATAAAACAACATCAGGATAAACTGGAACAAACAGGATTTTAATTTGAGCAGGAATTAAAATCCATTAACTATACACATTTAGATGACATGTGATTTTAGCATTTACATGTACTTTTAGATATTACTTTTAGGATATATATACATATTAGGGCTGTTAACGTTAAGCGTTAACGGACACGATTCATTTGAAATCACCAACTTTGACCCCATATTCTGCTGTAACCTGCCCTGCCCCCACCCAACGAGCGGATTTATTTTCTAAAACGATACGCTTGTGGTGAGAACATGATCTGGTCTCTATCTGACCAGATATCAAATATACTTTTTATTAATTAAGCTAAACTGCAGATACTTCTACAGCACAAATCACAGTAACTATACTTTAAATATGGCACTTGCTGTGCATCGCAGATGTAGTAAACGGAGTGCCGCAGCTGTGAGCAGTGAATGCAGCACAGACCATGCGTGTAAACAGCATGGAGCAGCAGAGACAGTGTTTGTTAATATATATATATATATATATATATATATATATATATATATATATGTATATAGCTGTGCTGCATTTACTGCGATACTGCGAGTACTGCGATACTCCATTTACTACATCTGCGATGCACAGCAAGTGCCATATTTAAAGTATAGTTACTGTGATTTATGCTGTAGAAGTATTAGAAACAGGCTTAAAGCAATAAAACTGGAAAAACAGAGGTAAAATGAGGAATAGGTTCCTCCAGGTGAGCTAACCATGGATTGCAGAGACTCTACTTTAGATTATTTATCACGTGTTTACAACAGTGATAAATAAGACCTGATACAACTAGCTTAAATGCTACATCTGGTGTTATAAGAGCTTCATTTTGGATATTAATGTTATTAGAGATTCATTCTGAATATTAATATTATTAGAGATTCATTCTGGATATTAATGTAATTATTAGAGCTTCATTCTGTTTATTAAATATAGAGATTCATTCTGGATATTAATGTTATTATTAGAACTTCATTCTGGATATTAATGTTATTAGAGCTTCATACTGGATATTAATGTTATTAGAGCTCCATTCTGGATGTTAATGTTATTATTAGAACTTCATTCTGGATATTATTGTTATTAGAACTTCATTCTGGATATTAATGTTATTAGAGCTTCATTCTGGATATTAATGTTATTAGAGCTTCATTCTGGATATTAATGTTATTAGAGCTTCATTCTGGATATTAATGTTATTAGAGCTTCATACTGGATATTAATGTTATTAGAGCTTCATTATGGATATGAATGCTATTAGAGCTTCATACTGGTTATTAATGTTATTGTAATATGATGTCAGTAGAGGTGTTGGAGGTGTGAATCAGGAGCTGGTAGATGATCAGTATTCTCTGTAGAGTAAATGCGGTGTTTGGTTTCTGATGCTCACTTGCCCTCCCCATTTGCTCTTTTCCTCCTTGTCTGTCATCCCCTGTTCTTATCTTTGTGTCATATTCCTCTCTTACTCCTTCTCTCTCTCTCTCTCTCTTTCTCTCTCTCTCTCCCTCTCTATCTCTCCTGCTGTGTGTCAGATTTCTCACTGTCTCCAGGTCCTGTAACCCCCCTCCTCCTTTCTTTAGCATGCCGCTGTGCCCTGGAGGGGGCACTGTCTACTGAGTGTAACCCTGCACTCTTATATAAGCAGTGTACACACACACACACAAACACACACATGCACACACACAGAATTGTGTGCTCACATGCACAAATCCAAGTGAATCTTTGGTCATTAAAGGGATAGTTCAGGAATAAAATGGACCAATACAAAAGCATCCAGTATGAATCTGCAGTGTGTGTAGTTTTACAGTGTGAAAGTAATAACTGTGGAGTGATGTTTTGTTAATCCAGTTTGAATCTGCAGTGTGTGTAGTTTTAAAGTTGGAGTGATGATTTGTTAATCCAGTATGAATCTGCAATGTGTATAGTTTTAACAGTATGACAGTAATAACTGTGGAGTGATGTTTTATTAATCCAGTATGAATCTGCAGTGTGTGTAGATTTACAGTCTGACAGTAATAACTGTGGATTTATCTTTTGTTAATCCAGTATGAATCTGCAGTGTGTGTAGTTTTAACAGTCTGACAGTAATAACTGTGGAGTGATGTTTTTTTAATCCAGTATGAATCTGCAGTGTGTGTAGATTTACAGTCTGACAGTGGTGATTGTGGAATGATGTTTTTTTTAATCCAGTATGAATCTGCAGTGTGTGTAGTTTTGATCTGTGGAGTGATGATTTGTTAATCCAGGATGAATCTGCAGTGTGTGTACTTTTAACTGTGGAGGGATGTTTTTAATTCAGTATGAATCTGCAGTGTGTGTGGTTTTAACTGTGGAGTGATGTTTTGTTAATCCAGTATAAATCTGTAGTGTGTGTAGTTTCACATTCTGACAGTAATATTTGTGGAGTGATGATTTGTTAATCCAGTATGAATCTGCAGTGTGTGTATTTTTACAGTCTGACAGTAATAACTATGGAGTGATGATTTTAATCCAGTATGAATTTGCAGTATGTGTAGTTTTAACTGTGGAGTGATGTATTCTTAATCCAGTATGAATCTGCAGTTTGTGTAGATTTAACTGTGGAGTGATGTATTCTTAATCCAGTATGAATTTGCAGTATGTGTAGTTTTAACTGTGGAGTGATGTATTCTTAATCCAGTATGAATTTGCAGTGTGTGTAGTTTTACAGTCTGACCGTAATAACTATGGAGCCATGGTTTTACTTTAGTACGAATCTGCAGTGTTTGTAGTTTTACAGTGTGACAGTAATAACTGTGGAGTGATGTTTTGTTAATCCAGTATGAATCTGCAGTGTGTAATTTTAACTGTAGAGTGTTGTTTTGTTAATCCAGTATGAATCTGCATTGTGTGTAGTTTTGCAGTCTGACAGTGGTGATTGTGGAGTGATGTTTTGTTAATCCAGTATGAATCTGCAGTGTGTGTAGTTTTACAGTCTGACAGTAATAACTGTGGAGTGATGATTTTAATCCAGTATGAATTTGCAGTATGTGTAGTTTTAACTGTGGAGTGATGTATTCTTAATCCAGTATGAATCTGCAGTGTGTAGTTTTAAATGGTCATGAATTATTGTCACTGCAACGTGTGCATGAACAATAATCCCATAGTAGTGCATGCAATTGTCTTGTAAAGCAAATTAAATCTGATCCAGTATTAATCTGCAGAGCACATTTCCTGTGGTAGGAACTGGCTCCTGCATGTCAGTTGGACGTTGGCGTCTGCGTCACCTTGCCAAAGCTGCCCTTTCCCAGCACCATCAGGAAGTTGAAGTCATGCAGGCCGACTCGGCCCTTCCCTGCTGGTATGCTGGTGGGTGCAGGGCTCAGCACGGGTGGGCTCACGGCGGGCGCAGGTGTTGCCACGGCAGCAGGAGCGGGAGGAAGAGCCGGAGAGACATCAGAGTCTGGCTCCTGGAGAGAGAGAGAGAGAGAGAGAGAGAGAGAGAGAGAAAGAGATGAGGGGAGGGGAGAGAAGGGCATGGAGAGAGAGGGGAAAATAGAAGACTTACAAATGAGACTCTACCGCCACCATGTGGATAGAATTCATAACGTCACTAAAGGCTCTATGGTTATTAAGAGGGTCTTGACACATTTTTTATTTGGCCTTCAGACTTCAGTACAGTACAGTGGTGTGGTGTTTTCACACTGATATTTTTCAGATTATCAAAAAAAAAAGTAAAAACTAGACAAACATTACCTGAAGTTAGGCCTGTCACGATAACAACATTTTCAGGATGATTTATCGCCCCAGAAATTATTGTGATAAACGATAATTTTGTCATTTTAAAGCGCCACTATAGAAAATGTTTTTTGCCTTTGGGCTCCCAAAGGAGCTTTAAGACAATGTGCCACAGTAATAAAATACCAGCATAATAATACAATGAAATTAACCTACTTATTATTAAGAACAGACATTGGGCTTATATAAAAATATAAAAATATTTTAATATCCTATATAAATAAAATAAATTACAAGGTAGCCCTTGTAGGCAAGATGATGATGGTGAGTTAGGGATGGGGGGCATGCCTATAATGTGAATAAAGGATGTCAGAGGCCAATAAGAAAGATGCCAAGCAGTGATGGTATAGTTACTTTGAAAAAGTAATCTGATTACTGATTACTGATTACTCCTTTAAAAAGTAACTTAGTTACTTTAGGGATTACTTGATTTTAAAAGTAACTAAGTTACTTTACAAGTTACTTTATTAGTTACTTTCAGCAGCTGCAGACACCACCTCCCGCCGCCGTAACATAAAAATTATAACCAGTTCTGCCAATACTTGGAAAATGCATTTTTAACAGCAACAATGTATCTCTTGACATTTAAAGTTGAAATATTTCCTGAAAAAAAATCTCTTGAATTAACTTAACATAAATAATTGTTTTTATAAAAAATAAAATATGGTCTTTCTTGATTTCACTTCACAAAAATACTTGTTTTTATAAAAAAAATATAAAATAAAGAAAGTCTTTCTTGACCTGATATATTTAAACACTTTAAATCTTAATATTGAAGCTGTTGTTCTCAGCAGGGCAGCAAGGAGTTGTTTTACAAAACAAAACCGTGTATATGGTCTAGGCTGACATCATGTGTACTTTTGTTACTTGTTTTATTTTATAATCACATGTTAAGAGTGAAACAGTGGAGTGGGGTGAGTAAACCAATGGTTGTACCTCATTAACAGAAGCTTCTCAATCCTCTTGTCAGAAAGTCTATTTCTTCTAGGCACTTTGTTGTACAGCGAACCCTGATATTGGAATCTTTAGCTGATACTAACTCAAAATAGTGGCTGTATTACTTGTTACAGAGTAAGTACTAAGTAACACGTTACTGACATCAATGTAGCAGGTCTTAGCTGTTATATTTTCAGTGCAAACTCTATTTATTGACACTGTATTGATTCCATAGATATAGACACCCCAGAAATACACTGTGAAGCACTGGAACACTGACGCACTGTGTTCTCTGGAGCTAATGAGCTCCTTTTGAATCAAACCTTTAACTGAACAGTGTGATGAAGCAGTGCAGTGTGAGGAGACATGGTGACGTGTGGATGGGTTACCTGAAGGTCAGGGTCCGGTACAGGTATGTTGTAGTACTCTCCCTCGTCCTGGTTGAGCAGTTTAAACCAGCCGCTGACAGGCCGACGGAAGATCTCGCTCACCCCGAACGACAGAGCACCCATGAAGTCATTCCGAGAGGTTCGGTCCCAGTCCCACACTTCTATAGACAGGCGTCTGTCCCACTGCCTGCCCCGGACTGAACTACGGACCAGGAGATCCATATTTCACTCAAATGGTCAGAATTAGAGGCAACAAATTCAGGGTTAGCCCTGGATTGTGTTCTAACTTTCTTTCTCACCAAGGTTCCCTATCCTTGGGTACTCAGTTAACTTTTACAAAAGTGAATAAAACAATTAGTACTAGTACTAGTAATTCATTAGTCACTCAATATGAGTATTATTAGTCGTTAGAATATTAATCATTGCTGTTTCCACTTTACAGCAGAGAACATGGTGACTTGCTCTTATGACCTACAACACCAAAAAAACAAACACTGTATAAAATATAACGGACTACCCAATGGACAGTTTCCAGGAGCCAATAGGAAAATGGATTTTTGGCATAATGTACAAATAAACGGTAAACTTATTTAGTGTGTCCCAGCTGTTCAGTTTATGTCATATTTACTGAAAATACGAGGTAAAGTTAAAACAACAGCTGGAGAGATGAATCATGCATCTCAACATGTTGCAAAATGTAAGTTGTCTTAATTAGAGAACATTTTGTAAAATATTGTAAACAATAAGTTGTCTAACTTAGAGAATAAAAATTTTTTTTTTTTTTCATTCATATAACTATAATTCATTTGTGACGGAAGCCTTTGTCAAATTTAAAGCATATTCTGTATGAAATCTAGAGCTTCTATGATTTATCTTCTTTATTTATTTGGTAAAAAAAAGCTTATTTTATCACAAATAACATCACAGCTGTAATGATCTATGACAGTGGTCTTCAGCTTATGGTACTTGATCACAGTCGCAATGTTACCAGTGATAACACACTCGCTCTTGCTTTATATATTTTTTTCTTTTTCCATTGTGCAAATACACGATGTCAAGAGCCAATAGGAAAGATGTACACACCTTAAGCTCAGTTTTTTTTTTATAATTTTACATTTTCTGCATTGTAGATTAATACTAAAGTCATCCAAAGCAGAATATGTTTTAGATTTTTTTTTTAGATTCTTCAAAGTAGCATGTCTTGCTTACATGACAGCTTTCCAGCGTAGTACATCTTGGCTGGATTTTCTCAGTCACCTTTATGAGGTAGAGTCACCTGGAATTTCAGGCTTTCAGTTAACAGCTGTGCTGAACTCATCAAGAGTTAATTACTTGAATGTATTGCCTCTTAATGTGTTTGAGAGCATCAATTGTAAGGTTGTGAAGAGGTAGAGTTACAGGTATGCAGTGAATAGCTCTATTTGAGTAATGTTCTAATCCATAATATGAGAAGCAAGAACTACACAACTAAGTAAAGAAAAAAATATATACTTTAAGAAATAAAGGTCAGTCAATCTGAAACATTTTAAGAACTTTGAAAGTATCCTCAAGTGCAGTTGCAAAGACCATCAAAAACATTATGATGAAACCGGCTCTCATCAGGAACGGCCCAGCAAAGGAAGAGCAAGAGTTACCTCGTTTACACAGGATAAGCTTATCAAAGTTACCAGCCTCAGAAACTGCAAGTTAACAGCTCCTCAGATAAGAGCACCTAAAGTATTTTAGTTTGTTTAACACTTTTAAGTTACTACATGATTCGTTATGTGTTCATTTAAAGTCTAGATGACTTTACTATTCATTTACTATGTGGGAAAAAAAATTAGGCTGGTAGTGTAAACTCAAAATCAGTTAACTATACTCACAAGGAATTTATTCCAAAACACAAAATGTGCTGTGTAGGAAAATATTTCAATGCTTTAAACATCACACACACACACACACACACACACACACACACACACTTACAAAGTGAAGCTCTCGTTCCAGACGGGGTTCAGAGTGGAGCGAATGGTTTTGGTTTTCTGTTTGCTGTGGCTCTTGGGGTCCGGGATGAGCTTGAGCTTTACATAGGGGTCCGACAGGCCGTTAGGATCCATTGGGATCAGGTTTCGCGCCTCACGCACTGCAAACACACACATGTACACACAGAAGACATGCAACAGTTATAATATTGAACACTAATTATGAAATTCATTAACATTAATATTATGAATGAAGTTATATTACCAGCATTCTACATCCCCAAGCAAAGGCGGAGACTGTATGAAAAATGTGAATAAAAAAGGACAGACAGTATGACAGCGGTGTCAAGTACATTGTGTTACTTAAGTAAAAATGTTGGTTATCTATACTTTACTGGAGTAATTATATTTCAGATGAATTTTTACATATGCTTCTTCCATTTTTACACAAATATCCTTAATTTCAGCTTTTTTTCATTCCGGCTTCTCATCCTTCAAAAAAAAAAACCCATCCAGAAAAATCTCTCCATCCAAATAGAGTGAATCTGATTGTGGTTGGATGAAAAGTATAAACATATACCATTCCGACACCCAATTCATACACAGATGTTATACACAATTCATCACACAGCCAAATTAAATCCAAGTTAGGTGAACAAAACTGTAAATATATATATATATATATATATATATATATATAAATCAATTTTCTTTTAAAGTTAAACAATTTTAATGTTAATTAACAAATGTTAATCTATACACATTTTAGTTTATTAGGGTGAGTAAAGCACTTCTGTTTATTTAAAGTAAACTTAAATTTCCAGATTCTCACTGGGTGCAGCAGCATTAGCTTTAGCAACTAACCCCTAGCACTAGCCGCAGTTAGCAGCTAATGACGCCCGACAGCGCTACATGAGAAACCCTGAGTGTTCTGGTAGGCCAGGGTGATATTAGCTAGCTTGTTTTAAAATGGTAAATGTGCAGGTTACAGTCCAATATCCAATATAAAAAATTAAAGCTAGTTACTAGCGTGGTTAGTGGCTAATGCTAATAATGCACCAGAAGTGCTAGCTGAAGTTAGCAGCAGGCAAATAAATACTCGCCTCTTAACAGCATAAGAGCTAGCACTTCAAACTTCATTGAAACTCCTGTATAACTCTGTACTTCAGCAGAGTGGCTCTACTGCTCCTTACAGCCTGACTGGTAAAATTCATATATAAGGAGCACTTTATTATAATGCACACTGACGATTTTTGGAAAAAACTAAAGGTTTTAAATGCCCTGTTCAGAGGCGAGTATATCAGACTATAGCCTGCATGTTTACCAAGATAAAACAAGATACATCAGACAAACCGCTAGCTAATATCACCCTCGCTTACCAGAACACTCAGGGTTCCTCACAGTAGCTCTGTCGGGCAGCATTAGCCACTAACCGTTAGCGCTAGCGGTTAGCTGCTAATGCTAATGCTGCCGCACCCAGCCTTAGTGGAAATCTGGAAATCTAAGCTTTCTGTAAATAAACATAAGTGTTTTACTCACCCAAATAAATCGTTTTCAGGAGAGAAATCTGTGTAGATTAAAATCCATCACTCGTTTAAATAGAATTTTTTTTTTTTTTTAAGAATTACAGTTTACTTAACTTAGCTTTAGCTAACTTAATTAACCCTTGTGTGGTGTTTATATTTTTGTTACTCGTTTACTTTGTTACTTGTATTTAATTCAGCACAATTAAGCAATTTTACATTAAAATGCGTTACACATGCTTGCTTCACCTAAATTGCAAGCAATATAAACAGCTTACATGGTTAATATTTGCCCTTTACCTTTCTTATGTTACATTTCTTTCAAAAAGTGCTACTCTTTTTTTTTATTAGTTTTTTTTAATAAAATGTAAAAGAAAATGAATTAAACTCAAGATATGAGTAGAACATTTGTTTAGTTTCAAATTTACAAATGAAGCAATGTTTATTAGCCCTTGGCCAAACATACTGTATGTAATATAAATGTGTGTGTGTTTATTGAAAATGTGTTTTGATATATGTGTTTCACAAAAAATGAGCCAATGCCAATGAGTTTGAGTTAGAAAAAATATTTTTTTAGTATCATTTGATGAAAAATGAAAACGGGCCCCACAGACCCGAACACCACACAAGGGTTAAACTCACACAGACACCCCACACTTACTAGTGTCACATGATGCGCCTTATAATCCACTGTGCCTTATTTATGAAAATAGACCAGAGAACAGACATTTATTGACAGTGCACTTTATAATCCAGTGTGCCTAATAGTGCGAAAAATCCGTTTTGTTTTACACAACACAAAATTTCATTGGAATTATGATTGTATGTTTGTCCAACCAGCAGCTGTTGAAGAACACATTTGTGGGCAGAACCCATTTAAAAATTATTTTCAGGAGCAGTCTTGCGTCCAGCTGTGTGGCTTCCTCTGTCTGGAGCCCTGGCGGACAGATCCTATCCCAGCTATCCTCTCTCTCGCTCATTACCACGGGAGCCCAAATTGCAAAACTTTTTTCTGACCTGAAGCCACGGGTGGGTGGGTGGGTGATGATGACTAGCTGCTGTTTTTAGGAGAGAACAAACATCGCCCCGGTCCGCTGCACCCGCCGAACAACACACTCCCTTCCTGGCGTGGGAGAGCATTTATTTCAATTCAATTAGCCCACCACAGGCTAACGATGTGCCCAGAAATAATAATCAGCCCTGTGTAACTCTGCCAGCGCTGCCACAATGAGGAACCCAAAGCTGCGGCTCGGGAAGAACACGGGTGGAATGTGTGGAACTGATGGAATTTGGGATTTTAATGCTTTCAGTCGCCTCAGGATGGTGGTGTTGCTGAGGGTGCCCAGATGGAAAAAACTAAAATTATTTTAATTGTAATAAATGTGTTTAACAGACAGAGAAAATTCAATTCAATTCAATTTATACTTATCAATTATATTACCCCATATTTTACACCTGATCTGAGTGTTTCTGAATGCCAACACTGCTCTCTGCTGGAGAACAGCTGAACTGTGGCTGCTGAACACTAAAAACTCCATATTTATTATTTAAATATTTTTGAAAGGTAACTTTATTTCAGTAATTCAGTTCAAAATATGAAACTCATATATTATATAGATGTACTACACAGATGATTTTGGCATACAGACAATAAAAAACCCAAAAATAAGTGTCTCAGAAAATCTGAATATTATATCAGACCAATTGGCACTTTTTGTAACATGGGCAGTGTGCCAAGTCCTGCTGGAAAATGAAACCTGCATCTCTATAAAAGTTGTCAGCAGGTTTTCCGGAACTTGATATAACACAGTGGACCAACACCAGCAGATGATTTTGCATTTCATGTGTAAATCAAGGGATCAGAGTCTGGAGGAAGAGTGAAGAGACACACAGTCCAAACTGCTTGAGGTCTGGTGTGAAGTTTCCACCAATCAGTGATGGTTTGGAGAGACATGTCATCTGCTGGTGTTGATCCACTGTGTTTTATTATCAAGTCTAAAGTCAGTGAAGTTTTGTTTTCCCACAAAATCTTACAGCATTTCATGCTTCCCTCTGCTAACTGCATCTCCTTTATGGAGACGAGGATTTCATTTTCCAGCAGGACTTGGCACACTTCCCACACTGCTAAAAGTACTAATTAGTTTGATATAATATTCTAATTTCTTGAGACACTGGTTTTTGGGGTTTTATTGGATGTAAGCCATATTCATAATCAACTATAAAAGAAATAAATGCTTAAAATAAATAATTCTGTGTTTAATACATAAACTTAATAAACTTAATTAATCTATATAATATATGAGTTTCACATTTTGAACTGTATTACTGAAATAAAGTAACTTTTCAATGTTTTTCTCATTTTTTGAAAAGCACCTGTATATACCTGTAAAAACAACTCATAAAATCAACCTTAAAAAGTGATTGAATAGAGTTTACTCCGTATTGTGAGTAAATATTACCTAAATTAAATAGCCAAGACTCGCCAGAAAATAAGGAAAAAGTTATTTAACACTTCTAAGTACATCACACATATACTACAGCTTCCCTATTGGTTCCTGGCATCGTTTATTTGCATAATGGGCATGTCTCCAACCCATAACTCCTTGTCAGCGTCAACTTAAATAATTCAATGTGTAAAATCTTCTTGATTTTGACGATTTAAGAGCTGACTAGCTGAGTGGGACATCGTTACGAGGTGGATTATGGGAAGTGTAGTTTTGTAGGTTGTTTGATCTCACCTGTGACGTATATATCTTCCTTCTCTCCACGGACAGTCAGGTGGATTCTCCCTCGTTTCTCCGTGTGGTCGTGTCCGCACAGGCTGGGTACGCTGGACTCACACCGCTTGTGGACGTTCATGTCGCAACCTCACACAGACACACACAGACACACACACACACACACACACATGCAGAAAAAATAGCATTTTAGTTTTCCAAAGAGTTAGTTTGAGGTGTTTATTTATGTGCATCATCTTTATGTTTCTGCCCTCAGGAACGGAGTCGCGGAGATGCGACTCGCAGCACCTGTGCACTTTTTTATGCAGTGCTTTTATTCGATGTGGCAGTAAAGCGCAGGCTATCTGCGAGGCTGCCTAAACTCACAGCATCATCAAGTCACTTCCTCCAGCCACACTCCTTAAAAAGGCCCATCATTAAAATTGTGCTCCAGAATGGAGCGCTGGACATTAAGGCCTCGCGCCGTCATTCACATATCTTCCTGCCGGGCGTTCGTCCCAGAACTAATCAGAAGCTACTTCATTCCACGTCTGTTTGATATTTTCTAGCTTCCAGATGTCTTAGTGAAATTGCGTCTGGAACGGGCTGAGCCAGCGTGTATTACCGGGTCATCGCTCTGACTGTGAGACTGCCAGGCATACGTGTCAGCAATCCAAAGAAACGCAACCAATGAAATGTGAGGCTGACACTTTCTGGAGAACATTCAGCCAGTGCCGGAACACGCAACAGTAGGGCACCACACTGGGGTTAGGGCAGATATTGAGCCTTCTCTTCTTGTGCAAAGACTGGAAATAGAAAATAAACTACGGCTTAGTTTTACAGCTCAGTAAACATTATTTGCTGAGCTCTAATCAACAAATATACAGTGGCATTAAAAAGTATTTCCGCTTACATAATTATTTTCTTCATATGTACAGTTTTCAGATTATTAAACAAACTTTAATATCAGACAAATATAGCTTGAGTAAATGTAAAAGTCACTTTTTTTAAATTATGATTTTATTTATTTAAAAAATAAAACTATCCATCTGATTACTACCAGATGTAACGCGGGACCAGACGGGAGGCGGACGTAAAAGCGGGTAAGACAGACTTTAATGAATAATAAGTAAACAAACAAACAAACAGGGGAATAACGAATAAATATATATACATAAACAAACAGGGAAAACAAACAAAGAGCTAAACTAAACAGATAAGTACAAAACAGGGCTAGGGATATATATACAAAGGATAAATACGTAAATATGTACAAAACAAGGAATATAAACAAACAAGAGATATAAACAAATAATACAAACTAAACAAAGAACTAGAAACGTGGAGAAGAGCAAATAGGATACGTGGCAAAACTCAGCTAAGACGTGACGAGACAGACAACGTAGGAAGGTGCAAAGACCGACCGCAAACGTAGACTAACAGGTACTATTTATACTAAACATGAAACAATCAACACCTGGGGAGACAGGTAACGAGGGGCGGAGCTACAAATTAGACACACATGACGGAAAATTACAGGAGAAACACAGGGGAACAGAGCGAGACCGTGACACCAGACCTGTAGAATCAAGAAATCACTTAAATACAAAACAGATGTTCAAAAATAGATGAGAAAACAAAGTCATTGATCATCTATCAGTACGAAAAAAGCGGACCATACTAAGAGCTATTCACAAATCCAAAAAACATGGAGCACTGGTGAACCTTCCCAAGAGTGGCTGTCCAACCAAAAATATTCCAAAAGGGCATGAACATCTCATCCAGGAGGTCAAAAAAGAACCCAGAACACCATCTAAAGAACTGCAGGTCTCAGTTAAGGCCTCAGTGTTAATAATAAGAAAGAGACTGGGTGAAAAAGGTATTCATGGGAGAGTTCCAAGATAATAAAAACACTGCTGACAAAAAAAGAACACAAATGCCAGTCTTATATTTACCAACAAACATCTTCATAATCTCCAGAACCTTGGGTAAATATTCTTTGGACTGACGTGAAAAAATGTAACTTTTTTGGAAGCTGTCTGTCCTGTTACATTGTAGAAAAAGAATATCATACAGAATGTAAAACATGGTGGTGGTAGCGTGATGGTCAAGGCCTGCTTTGCCTTTCTGTAATACAGGAATTCTGCTATTTACCGGACAATCACATAAGACCACTGATGTCTTAAAAAAAAATCCATAGTATTAATTACTTTTCATTTCAAATTATATTACTGTAGGAAATCAGAGTAATGGAAGGGACATTTAAAAAAAAATCAAAAATTTTAATTGTGAATTTTCTATCCAGAATTAAAAACCCCAAACACCTTCCATGAATAAGCAGGTAAAAGAGTTAAAAACTCAGGCATGTTGTTAAATGTTGAACATAAAAGATGTTGAAATAATCTCTGTTGAATTTTATATAGCATGTCTGTATTTGAGTAAACAGCATGTTACTTATTTAAATGGTGTTTTGGCTAATCATCGCAGGCCTGGTCCACGGAGAACCTCGTCACAGGCTGAGGAGGTTTGGACAGTTGGAAGGCTTAAGATGATAAAGTCCTGGTTAGTCTCCTCAGCTGTGGTTCCTCCTCATTTCTTCACTGTGTTCTAAACACTGAGACCTAAAGGAAACTCAATCCAGACATCAGTGTGCCCTAAGCAAACAGCAGAGAATGCTTTGTGGTGCCCTGGACATTTACAATGATTAACAATAATTTAATATGACACATTCTGGTTTCTCTTAAAAGTATGGAAAGGGTTCTTTTTAGGATTAAATTGTGTCAACTGATAGCCGTTTGATTTTCTGGTTTTATGGAACTACAAATTCTGGTTTATGCAAAACTGAATGGGCACTTTTTAGAAAGTTTGACTTTCTATTACAGTGAAAGAAATAGTGATTTGATCCCTTGCTAATTGACAAAGACACACACAGTCTATCATTTTAAGGGCAGGTTAATTTAAACAGTGAGAGATTGAACATCAAAACAAATTAAAATCCAAAAAATCACATTGTATAAATTATATGCATTTATTTGCATTTTGCAGAGAGAATTAAGAATTTGATCCCTTTGACTTAAGACATTTTTTTGTAGTTGATGATGAGGTTTGCGCACATATCCTCTTTGCAGATCATCGCTAAATCATTAAGATGTTGAGGCTGTCACTTGGCAACTCGGAGCTTCAGCTCCCTCCATGAGTTTTCAATGTGGTTAAGGTCTGCAGACTCTATGAACTTAAGGTGCTTCTTTTTAATCCACTCCTTCGTTGCCCTGGCTGTATGTTTTGGGTCATTGCCGTGCTGGAAGGCCCACCCACGACCCATTTTTAATCTTTTAATCCATTTCGACATTTTAATCCATTATGACGTAATGTGCTATCAACCGTTTTCTTGGTGACTGAGGTCCCAGCTGCCTTGAGATCATTAATGCGTTCCCGCCCTGTGTAGTTTAAAGCTGAGCTCTCACCTTCCACATGGTCTATGATCTTGTTCCTGACATCCTTAGAAAGCTTTTTGGTTTTGCCCATGTTGTAGAGATTAGAGTCTGATTGATTAATTGAATCTGTGGACAGGAGTCTTTTATACAGTTGATAATTCAAGATATCTGTCTCTAAATACAGGCAACAAGTTGATTAGGAGTGTCTAACTGGTCTGTAGGAGCCAGAACTCTTAATGGTTGGTAGGGGATCAAATACTTATTTCTCTCTGCAAAATGCAAATAAATGTATATCATTTATACAATAGGATTTTCTGCATTTTTTTTTTATATTCTATCACTGGTAAAATGAACCTACCCTTAAAATTATAGACTGTTCATGACTTCATGTCAGTTGTCAACTTACATAATCAGCAAGGGATCAAAACATTGTTTCCTTCACTGTATTTAATTTAATAAATTAAATTTTATCTCATACTTTTTGGTGTTAGCGATTTAAATTTCCCATCTTGCCCTAGAGTAAACATCTCTACTTTTTCCATTCAGGTTTTTATGCTCAACCTTAAAATAAACAAAAAATAGTGACAAAGCCATCTGTAAAACCGGACATGATTTGCCTGATGCTCACAGACACTACAGTCCCTCAGCCCACAACCAATCCAGTCCATTCCAGTCCCTAGCCACCACCTCTGCCATCTCCCTGACTGCTGCCTTCAACGTGATCTTGCTGTTTGCTGCCTCCCACGTGATCTCCTGTCAGCTTCATCCTTGAATGATGTTTCCACAGTGAGTTGCCTGCGGAAGACGTCTACTGTGTCCATGGCTGAAGCCTTTCCTGTAGAAAACCCAGGTCTGGTGCTGGAGGGCTACTGTATCTTCCAAGACATCTCACTCAAATATTCAGATGCTCCCGAAGGCTAAAGATAATTAACAGAAAAACTGTACTGTATAATAAAAATATAAAATTCTAAAATTCATTTTACCAAAATGTGCCTTATTTTATGGTGCACTTTATGTATGAATTTTACCAGTCAGGATGAAAGGAGCAGTAAATCCACAAAGAAATTACAGCGAAGTTTCTCCAGCACCAAGACTGGAGCTGTATTAGCATTAGCTGCTAAGCCACATTCAGAGGTGAGTATTATCAGCCTGTAGCCTGCTGGTAACCCCAGCTTGCACTGCTTGAGCAGTATTAGCATTAGCTGCTAACTGCACTAAGTGTGAGCTCTTTTGCCATTCAGAGGTGAGTATTATCAGCCTGTAGCCTACTGCTAACCCTGGCTAGCCCTGCTGGAGCAGCATTAGCATTATCCACTAACCGCACTAAGCCCTATTTCTTTCTTCATTCAGAAGTGAGTATTATCGGCCTGTAGACTGCTGCTAGAGCAACATTAGCATTAGCTGCTAAATGCGCTAAACACTAGCTCTTTTGCAATTCAGAGGTGAGTATATCAGACTGTAGCCTGCACATTTACCACCTTAAACCAAGCTACGTGGGACGAACTGCTAGCTAATATCGCCCTGGCTTCCTCAGAGTATCGCTATCAGGCAAAATTAGTGGAAATCTGGAAATCTAAGCTTACTGTAAATAATACTAATGCTTTGCTCACCCAAATAAACAGTTTTCAGGAGAGAAATCTGTGTAGATTACCATCCAGAGCTTGTTTGGCTTTGTATAAGAATTACAATTTTGACATGAAAACATGGCAACACCCCTGTTCTTTACTAGTGTCACATAATGCGTCTTATAATCCAGTGCACTTTAAAGTGTGAAAATACGGTACAACGCTGTTATTTCACTTTTAGAGCTGTAGGATCACTAGAAACTCTAAAGTTTGACACCCCAGCTTTAAAATATTCCCAGCTGAAGTCTCTCCTCCCCTTGGCTGTCCGTCTAGCTCCTCTGTGCTCTGGGTTCTCTAGCTGTGGATTCCCATTACTGCTCAGCCCTAATTCCAGTTCTAGTGAAATCACCCCATGGGACAGAGGATTTGGCATGTCACAGTGTCTCTCAGCTTTACTTTTTCTGTCTGTACTTCATGAGCTAACATATTTCCTGCCTTTGCACATGCGGTCTCAGTGGACTCTGCTCGTTTGTCGCTGCAGCTCCAGCTTCTGGAGTTCTCACAGTGCTGAATCTGCAGTGATGCTGAACCTACTGAGAATTCTACTGGAGAAAAGTACTTTGTTTGTCAGATTGTTACTTTATCATATGTGAGTTTTCCTTCTTTACGCAAACATGGTGCCTCCAGGCTGACCCAGGGTGCAATTAAAGGAGAACTCCAGTGTAAAATGGACTTTAGTTGTAGTAAAACATGATAAAACGTACTTTAATAAATCGCGATCCAGAAATTTTAACACTTTTTCCAAACATCCTTCAGACTGGGTGACAAGGGGCATAGTTTGCCGCAATAAATATCCCAGATTATCCCAGAATATTCCTCCAGATTATCCTAGAACATGCTTCTTGAGTATCCAAGAGTGTGCCTCCAGATTATCCCAGAATATTCCTCCAGATTATCCTAGAACATGCCTCTTGAGTATCCAAGAGTGTGCCTCCAGATTATCCCAGAATATGCCTCCAGATTATCCTAGAACATGCCTCTTGAGTATCCAAGAGTGTGCCTCCAGATTATCCCAGGGTGTACTTCTAGATTATCCTAGAGCGTGCCTCCAGATTATCCCAAATATGGCTGCAGATTATCCCAGGGCATTCCTTTAGATTATCCCAGAACATACTTCCTGATTATCCCAGGGTGAGCCTCAAACTTATCCCAGAATATGCCTCCAGATTATCCCACTGCACCTCCAAATTATGACTTTAGATATGACTTTTTAGAATATGCCTTTAGATTATCCTAGAGCATACAACCAGATTCTGCAAAACATTCTGGTCCAGTCTTTGAAGTAAACAACAAAGCACTGTTGTAAGTCGCTCTGAAAAGGGCGTCTGCTAAATACCTTAAATGTAAATGTAAATAAATGTAAAGTAAATGTCTAGAACCTCCCAACCCTACCTTACCACATCATTTTCTATGTATATCTTTCCCCAGGGTTTATCCTACATTTTCTTATTTCCTTTAACTTCTTAGGTTCTGTTCAGTTGAGCTCCATCCTACTCTGGATGCTTTCGGTGATTTCTGGAAATGTCCAAAAAGCTGAAGTTGAGTTAAACTCTATCAGACTCTTGTGCTGAACATAATCTCTATAATTGCATCCCTAATGATGACTCGCTACGCAGGTTATCCTGCCACCGTTGCTGATTGGACATGTTTATCAAGGTCTAAATTGATTTCATGCTTATTAACATGTCATGTTATTTAACATAATTAAATTACTTTCCGGCACTGTGCATTTCTGCTGCATCACTGGCAACTCCGTGTTGATCTGTCCTTATCTGTTCGTGAAACTCACAGTCAACAACGCAACTGTAGTGCAGTGGGTAAAGATCATGTTTAGATACTCAACAACGTATACGCTTACTTTCACACTGTAACATTCACTCACATATAAGGCCCTTTCACACATTTTATACAGGCATTTACTAATACATATGCAGTATGTGTTCAAATGTCAAAAGGACAATTTACCTGTAAGAGATCTAGACAACTCTAAGGACAGTGCTGAGAGAGAACCTTATCCCATCTGTGAAACATGGTGGTGGTATTATCATGATTCAGGGCTGTTTTGCTGCATCTGGGTCAGGACGGCTTGCTATCATTAGTAAAACAATGAATTTTGAATAATTTCAGAGGATTCTAAAGAAAGCTATTGTTCTGAAATGAACTGAAAAATGGGCTTCAGTCGCTCACTCACTCGCTTACTTTGCTCACTCTCTCATTTACTTTTGTTCACTCACTTACTCACTCACTCACTCATTCAATTATTCATTTACTCGTTTACTCATTTACTTTGCTCACTCGCTCATTCACTTAATCGCTTACTCACTCACTCATTCACTCATTTACTTGCTCACTCACTCATTCAATTATTTATTTACTCATTCACTCATTCAATTTGCTCATTCTCTCATTTACTCATTTATTTTTTTTTCACTCACTCACTCATTCAATTATTCATTGACTCATTTACTTGCTCACTCACTCATACATTTATTAATTCACTTGTTTACTCATTTACTTTGCTCACTCACTCATTCACTTAATCGCTTACTCATTCACTCATTTAATTTGCTCACTCTATCATTTACTCATTTACTTTGCTCACTCACTCACTCACTTAATCGCTTACTCACTCACTCATTCAATCATTTACTTGCTTATTCTCTCGTTAAATTATTCATTTACTCGTTCACTCATTTACTATGCTCACTCACTCATTCACTCATTTACATGCTCAATCACTCACTCGCTCACTCACTCATTTACTTGCTCATTCTATTATTCATTTACTCATTTACTTTGCTCACTCACTCATTCACTTAATCGCTTACTCACTCATTTACTTATTTACTCACTCACTCACTCACTCACTCATTTACTCACTCGCTCATTCACTCATTTACTTGCTCACTCGCTCGTTCAATTATTCATTTACTCGTTTACTCATTTACTTTGCTCACTCACTCATTCACTCAATTACTCATTCACGCACTGGTTTACTTATGTATTTTGCTCAGTCATTCTTTCTTAGTTACTTTGCTCACTTACTCAGTTACTTTGCTCACTCACTCATTCACTCACTAACTCAATAACTTATTCACTCACTGGTTTACTTATTTATTTTGCTCACTCACTCATTCACTCAATAACTCATTCACGCACTGGTTTACTTATTTATTTTGCTCACTCACTCATTCTCATGTACTTTGCTCACTCACTCATTTACTTTGCTCACTCACTCATTCACTCACTCACTCAATAACTTATTCACTCACTGGTTTACTTATTTATTTTGCTCACTCACTCATTCTCATGTACTTTGCTCACTCACTCGTTCACTCACTCACTCACTCACTCGTTCACTCACTCACTCACTCACTCACTCACTCACTCACTCACTCGTTCGCTCACTCACTGGCACATTTCATGCCCTGGTGAATGAGGCCGTAGAGCAGAGAACCACAGTGGTCGCAGAAGGTCGGGCTGGAGTAGGTGTGTATCTTAAACTTGTGTTTACTCTTCAGGTCCTACAGAGAGAGAGAGAGAGAGAGAGAGAGAGAGAGAGAGAGAGAGAGATAGAGAGAGAGACAGGGAAAGAGAAAGATAGAGAGAGAAGGGGAAATTGAGAGAAAAAAGAGAAACAGGCAGAGAGAGCGAGTGAGAGAGAGAGCAAGAGAGTTGGAGAAAAAAAGAGAGAGAGAGAGAGAGAGGGGGGGAGAGAGTGGGAGAAAAAAAGAGAGAGATGTTTAAATTAGGAGTCTGATGAGAATCCCACTGATACTGCCCTTTTCTCTAAAAATAGACGAGCTCTGATGAATCCGTCTCTCTGCACAGACACCTGTAAACACACACACACACACACACACACACACACACACCCATAGGAAGGGCTCCATTTTGAAGTGACTGTGAGCCAATTAGCTCAGGCTATTTTGAGGAGGCTGAATGGTGGATGAATAAATGAGTTCAGCTCAGCTGTGGAAACTGAATCCTCCTAAATGCTTCTCTCTCTCTCTCTCTCTCTCTCTCTCTCTCTCTCTCTCTCTCTCTCTCTGTGCTAATCTCTCACTCTTTAGTTAGCTATCTCTCTTTATCTTTCTCTGGCTTTCTCTCTCTCTCTGTGTGTTAATCTCTCTCTCACTCTCTGATGTTTGCTCATCTCTCTCTCTCTCTCTCTCTACTCTCTACTCTCTCTTATCCTCAGCTCCTGTCATCTGTCTTTTCCTCTTCTCTCCATCTCTCTCTGCATAGCCCCCGCCCCTTTTCTTCATCCTCTGCCAGCCTTCATCCTTCCCCTCCTCTCCCTCTGTGTGTCACCCTCCATAAACCTTGCACACTCTCCTGCACACACTTGCACATCCTGCTCTCTGTCATGCCTGTACACACACACAGACACACACACACACACACACACACACACACACACACACACACACACACACACACACACTCTCTCACACTTAAAGAAACTTTGGTAGGTAATGCAAAGTATAGTTGCAGATAGTTGCAATAATACATCAGGCTTGTTAGGTGGTTGCTGTGGTGTTCCAAGTGTGTGTACCATTTTACCAGTTTATCACCATTAATACAAGAACATTACCACATGTTTCTTTTTGAGATATCATAGCAACCACCTAGCATCACCCTAATAGCCACTTGAGCATTGCAATCGCATACCAATCATGAAGCCAAACTCTAGGAACTCCTATGCATCCATCTGGAACAGCTATAAACCCCAGCTTATATGCTACATACCAATGAGCAAGTGAACCAACCACCTCAAATACCACATGAACCACACATCAACACTTTTGCAACCACCTGGAACACCACTGCAATCAACAAGCATCTCCTATTATTATGTTGATCATTTGGGAAAATGGCCAAGAAACCATCTAGAAATACCTAGCAACATGCACACTGAAGCAACCACATGGAACGCTACTGCAGCCACCTACAACCCCTCAGCAACATTCTATTAACCATAGCTACCACTCCAAGTCACTGTCAGCTACAAGTCCAAGTATATTCAGTTGTAACTGAGGTGGTTGTTTGGGTAAATGTGAACCAGGTGGTTGCATAGGGGTTGCTAGATTTCTAAGGAGTTGGTAGGTGGATGAGGTGTGGTGGATTGATAGGGTGTTGTTGTTTTTTTTGGTGTTTAAGTTGCTTGCTTGGGGTGTTTGTTTCATTCACATTTTTATCGTAACTATACTTAACCTGTGAGAGACAGAATCGATAAAAAAAGAAAAAGTTTCAGCTCCTTACAAAGATTTTTATTGGGTTTGTTCTGGGGACTTGCTAGGCAACTCCAGTACCTTGAAATGCTTCTTACAGAGCCACTACTTAGTTTTTCAGGCTGTATGTTTTGGGTCATTGTCATGCTGGAAGGCCCAGCCATGACCCATCTTCAATGCTCTTGTTCCACAGGGGTTGCTGAGTTGTTGCTGTGGTTTTTAGCTTGTTGCAAGGGTGTCGTTAGGTGGTTTTTATATTTTTGCAATCCCATATGGTTGCAGTGATAAACCAGGTGGCTAAAATTGGTCGGTGTTCCAAAGTATTTTTGGTTTAGGCTTTAGGCTGTTGTTATCACATTGCAATCACATAGCAATCATGAAGCCAATGGGGGGTGCTAGGGGGATGCAGTGGTTTGACGTGATTGCTAGGGTGTTGGTAGCTACTGTTTAAGTAGATTTAGTTTACTATTATCCAAGATGCTCATGTTGGCCTTGCTAGGTGGTTGATGTGGTGTTTCAGGAGCTTTTTGGAGTGTGGTCAGATTTCTTGAATTTGGTATTTGAGGTATTAAATTAGGTGTAGCTATATGTTTTCTAGATGGTTTCTAGGCAGTGGAATTCCTAGATGGTTGCGATGGTAAACCATGTGGGTGCACAGAGTTTGTAAGTGGTTGAAGTGGTGTTCCAGGTCATTGCAGTTGTATTACTAAGAATATTCAGTGGTAATTGATGGATTCAGTGGTAATTGAGGTGATGGTTTGGGTATTTGTTAAATGGCTTCTACACTGTATTTTTTCCTTTTGGCTGCAATGGTGAACCAGATGGTTGCATGGGGAGAGGCTATTATCCAAGATGCTCATGTTGGTCTTGCTAGGTGGTTGCTGTGGTCTTTCAGGAGGTTTTTGGGGTGTGATATAATAATATTCTTGTATTTGGTATGTTTGCTTGATAGTTTCTAGGCATTGTTACTTTAGATGGTAGCAATAGTTAACCAGGTGGTTGTACAGAGTTTGATAAGTGGTTGCAGTGGTGTTCCAAGTCATTGCAAGGGTGTTTCTAGGTTCTGACGGTAAACCAGATGGTTGCATAGGGGTTGCTAGGTGGATGCAGTGGTTTACGGTGATTTCTAGGGTGTTGATGGTCATGCTGGGCTTGCGAGGTGGTTGCTGTGGTGTTTTAGTGGTGTTGTGTGAGTGTTATCAAGTCTATTGTATTTAAGGTAGTAAATTGAGTGTAGCTACTGTATGTTTGCTAGACAGTTTCTAGGCAGTAGTACCTTAGGTGGTTGCAAAGAGGGTTGCTAGGCTGTTGCTATGTGTTCCATGCAAGTGGGTTGCTAGGTGGGTTCTATGGTGTTAAACCATATAGAGCTTGTTAAAGAAAAGAAGCAAAGGGAAGAAAAGCAATTTGGTCGCCCGCCATCGTACATCTTTCTCCTCCACTTTTACTGTCGCTGTCACTCCCTCTGCTATCGCCTTCAACACTAATACACCACCACCACATCACCCCTGCACACTGCTATTCTCAATGGGAAGAGGGTGTGTGTGTGTGTGTGTGTGTATATGTAGGAAGGGGATTATTTCACTTGTGCTTTTCTGACATTCTCATAAACTCTGCTTGGACATCCTCAGCTCTGATACCAGCAGGAAGAGATGAAGAAGATGATGAAGAGGGGGAAGAAGCAAGGGCTGAGGATGAAAGGAATGTCATGGAGGGTCTGGAGGGGTGGAGGGGGGGGGTCAGAGCCGGGAAACTGACGAAAGAAGATGAAGTGACAGAGAGGGAAAGAAGGAGAGAGAGAGAAAGAACGAGGGAGGTGTAATCAATAGCATTGCATCACATACCTCTGCTTTAGGTCCAGTGATGGCTCCAGGACATGTAAACGTGACAAACTCGTGACAGCGTTTGTGCACCACGAAGCTGCATACTGGAAAAGATAATAGCAGATAAGATTATACTCCTCATAGAAGAGACTGAAGCAAATAAATTATTTATAGTTATTTGTAGTTACAGTTATTCCACTGAGAATTATTCCCTTTAACTGAAACTTCTTTAGGATGAGTTAAAGAAATAATGCATCAGTGAACATCTTTGGAATAATTGGGAATCCTTGAGTTCCACTGTATCTCTTTGGGATGAGTTGGAAAGATGAAGCATCAATAAGCACATTTAGGATGTGTTTGAAATGAGTTGCATTAAGACCATCAAACAAATTTGGGATGAGTTGAGCAGATAAGCTGGAATTATGGGGTTTCCTTGAATCTTTTTTAGATACGTTGGAGTGATGAAGCATCACTAAACACCTTTGGAATGAACTGGTGGTGAGATGCAGTAGGAACATCAAACACATTTAGGATGAGTTGGAGTGATTAAGCATCACTGAACACCTTTGGGATGAGTTGGAATTGGTTGCAGTAGGATCATATATATATATATATATATATATATTTCTTGTAAAGACAAAAAAAGTTCCGGTGCTTTAAATGAACACTGTCAAAATTAAATCCTTTTCAGTAGTTTATCGGTTTGGGTCCACATTGGACAACGTCTGGGTCCGGACCCGGACTGCAGTCCGCATATATGTGTGGCCTAGACCATATACACGGTTTTGTTTTATAAAAAAAGTAATCATGAAAGTAACTAATGATATAGTAACTTGTAAAGTAACTTAGTTACTTTTAAAATCAAGTAATCCATAAAGTAACTAAGTAACTTTTTAAAGGAGTAATCAGTAATCGGATTACTTTTTCAAAGTAACAATACCATCACTGATGGAGTATCAGTGAACATCTTTGGGATGAGTTGGAATGGGTTGCAGTAGAATCATCAGACACCTTTGGGATGAGTTGGATTGAGAAAGCAAAAGTAAACATTGTTGGGATAAACTACTGGTGAGTTTCAGTTAGGAAAGACCATCAAACACCGTTGGGGGAGTCAGAGTAGTGAAAGCATACTCTCATAAAGCATCATTGAACACTTTGAGGATAAGCTGGCATTATGAAGCTTCAGTAAACACCTTAGGGATAAGTTTGGGGATGAGTTGGGTTGAGTTATTGCAAATAGCAATAGATGCTGGAAGATCAGATACCCAGTGAAGGACACTGGTAAAGAGCTGTAAGGTCTTACTTTTGAAAAAAGTCAAACATCTTTCCTATTGGATCCTGGCATCATTTATTTGCATACTGACATGTGTCCCCAACATTTTTTTTTTTTAGAATGATTGGCTGCCTGCCCATAGTGTTGTAGGCCAAAAGAGCAAGTTACCATTTGAAGCATTTAATAGAGTCAAGTATTCTTAATTTATTCTTAGTTTTTACTTTTTTAAGGATTCACTGAACACCCGAGTGTAGCACTGGTCTGCAAGACTACATGCTGATATTGAGTTAGGTGGGTGTAGGAAAAGTAAAATGCTGATTTTTTTTTTTTTTTAAATAATGTACAATTAAATACTATGAAAATGAATTACAATAGATGCACAGTAAAATAACAGTTAATTACTTTGATTTCACAGTACAATTGTTGGATACTTTTGGACTTCTGTTACATCAGCCATATCTTAGCCTTGCTTTCAGAGCGTGAGTGTATCACACTGCAGGAGGTGGGCTTACCTTGGCACTGGAAGCCCTGCTTTCCGATCCCCCTGTAAAGAGTAAACACACAGACCCTGGGTCAGTTCCCTCTGTCTGCTCTGCTGAAGTTATTACTCTCACAGCAAACCGAGTCCTGTCTGTTATACTGACCACCAGGGGGAGATATAGAGGGCTATAACTGCTTTATCATTTCATTATGAACTCGAGGGGTGGTTTCAGTCATCTGCCGTCTGCAACAACCTACTATACACATCTATACACATCCCCACACCTCGTTTACTAAACGGTTCTTTTATAGGAGTTAAAGCTCCTCGGTGAAGATCCTTTTTTGAAGTGCTGATGATCTGATGACCTGTATCTGTGAACACACACACCTTACAAAACATGTGTAAAGTACTAAAGACACAGACCTGAGTAAAAAGTACAAGTGCTCTATCAAAATTACTTGAGTAGAAGTAAAAGTGTTCTTTAAGCTCCACACTCAAGCAGAAGTACTCAAGTATTTTATGGTAGTTGCAAGTAGTTTATTATAAAATGTACTACTCAAGTAGGACATTGAAAGGAAGAGAGATATTGGAAGTTAAAGAGATATAGAGCGAGAGAGATACTGAAAGGTATTAGAGAGAGAATGAGAGAGATATTAAAAGTAAGAGATAAAATCAGAGACAGAATGATTGAGATATTAAAAGGTAGAGAGATAGAATGAGAGATAGAATGAGAGATATTTAAAGGTATGAGAGAGATATTGAAAGGTAGAGAGGTAGAGCGAGAGAGATATTAAAAGTTAGAGGAATAGAACAAGAGATTAAAAGAAGAAGAGAGTTTGAACGAGAGATATTGAAAGGTGGAGAGATAATGAAAGAGATATTAAAAGGTAGAGAGATAGAATGAGAGATATACTGAAAGGTAGAGGGATAGAATAAGAGATATTAAAATGTAAAGAGATAGAATGAAAGAGATATTGAAGGGTAGAGAGATAGAACGAGAGAGATTAACAATTAACAATTCGAATTAACAATTCAGTTTGACTCATCATTGAATTAAAATAAATGCCTTAGTTAAGTTCCCTCTGTGCGTTACACTCAAAACACACCCATGATTATTTAAGAGTATTATTAAGCCATATCCGGGTGGGATTAGTTTCTCTGTGAAAAATATTTCACACTTCTACTAATAAAACTCTTGCATCCGGACTCCAATTGAAAAAACAGGAGGACCAGTGAGTTTTTAGGCTTTCTCCGTCACGTGACATCATGTTCAGTAGCTCCTCCATTTCCACTCGCTGTTGTGTTTACGTGGATCCCTGTGAAAACGTGCGCTCGAAGTGTAATTACGGTGCGTGGCAGTGGACAAATAGCAAATTTATTAAACGCAAGGCGATGAAACTCAGAGATGTGGATCCGGACAGGACCTAAAACACTGGAGGAACGAGGAGTTCAGCCAAAAACAGTAGGTACGTCTGCTTGTTATTTTTTCTGGTGTACTTTTCCTGTCGTCACGATAGCGAAGACACACTGACACACCCTAAAAGAAGCTGTGTAGTGCAGGGTTGATGGCTCACCTATAGATCACTGAAATATGCCCCAGAGAGAAAAAGAGAGAAACAGAGAAACACATAAAAAGAAAGATGAAAAGAGAGAAAGCTAGACTTTGAAAGAGAGACAGAGATAGGGATTAAATGAATAAATGAAGATAAGAAAGAGGGATATAGGAAGGTGGAAAAAATGGAGATGGAGGGAAAGAGAGAGAAAGAGAGAGAGAGAGAGAGTGGAGCAGGCTGGTCAGTGGGGGTAAATAGGTGGACTGATTTTGGGGCCATATGGCCGCCTGCAGCTCTGCGCCGGCCGGGCTGCTCTGTGCATGTGCTTCAGCGTGAGCTCAAACAGAGCGGCCTGCATAATTTAAGCCGTCCCCCCGGGGCCCGCGCTCCCACTCTCGAGCTTCAGCAGGCGTGGAGCAGGGAGTGCAGAAGAGCGTGCCGTGGGGGAGACTGCAGATCTCTTACTTCTTCACCACCTTCAGCAGACTCTGATACCTTATCTTACACCGCCTGCGCTCCACCCACGGCCACTTACAGCACACGCACCAGCTCAGACCGCAGTCCCCAGGGACAACTTCAGACCGTGTGTGGAAGCTTTGGAAGCTACAGTTGTCTGTCTGCTTCCCATGACCAATATCCTCCCATTCAGTAACTCCAATATACAGAACAACACTGTAAAGCAAACAGACAGAGCTAAATAGTTACATAATTTCACTAAAAGTAATGGAGTTAAAATGCTGCACAGTAAATGGGTGAACCTGCACCTAAGCTAAAGCTAAATAGGTGTGTCTTAATTGCTGTAAAATGAATGGATGAAGTTTAACTGCTGTAGGCTGAATAGGTGGAGCTAAACTGTAGTAGGCTAAATGGGTGGGGCTAAATAGCTATATAATAAATTGGAAGGCTGAATGGGTGTGGCTAAACTGCTAAAAACTGCTGTATCTTGAATGGGTGGAGCTAAACTGCTGTAGGCTGAATGAGTGTGGCTAAACTTCAAAAACTGCTTTATTATGATTGGGTGAAGCTAAACTGCTGTAGTCTGGATGGATGGACCTAAACTGCTGTAGGCTGAATGGGCAGAGCTAAACTGCTGTAGGTTTGGATGGATGGAGCTAAACTGCTGTAGGCTGAATGGGTGAAGTTAAACTGCTGTAGGCTGAATGGGTGAAGTTAAACTGCTGTAGGCTGAATGGGTGGAGCTAAACTGCTGTAGGCTGAATGGGTGGGGCTAAGCTGCTGTAGACTGACGGGGTGGACATTGACCTCTGTGGATTAAATGGGTGGAGCTAGACTACTAAACCTGTTGTAGGCTGGATGGATAGAGCTAAACTGCAGTTGGCTGAACGGGTGGAGCTAAATGGCTGTAGGCTGAATGGGTGGGGCTAGACTGCTGTAGGCCAAATGGGTGGGGCTAGACTGCTGTAGGCTAAATGGGTGGGGCTAAATACCTATACAGTGAATGGGAAATGTTAAACGTCTGTAGGCAAAATTTGGCAAAGCTAAACTGCTGTAGGCTGAATGGGTGGGACTAGACTACGGTAGGATGAATGGGTGGAGCTAGGCCACAGTAGAATAAATGGGTGGACCTAGACCACCGTAGGATGAATGGGTGAAGCTAAACCACTGTAGGCTGAATGGGTGAAGCTAAACCACTGTAGGCTGAATGAGTAAACTAAACCGCTCTAGTCTGAATTTGTGGAGCTAAACTGTTACTGCATATGTGTGAAATTGTGAAAAATTGGGAGGGTTTCCTTTAAGGACATGCTTTGGACAGCGCACCATGGAACAGAAGTCAATGTTTTATTCTTTTAGCTACAACTTTTAGCCATGAAAGGTTTAGCATATTATATACTCACTCACAGAGTATTAGATTTGTTTCCGTCTATCTATACACACTGATGGGAATAACGGCGTTACTTTTTCAGTATTGAGTAATTAAACTAATTACTCTGACAGTCACTATAACGCTGATAACCGCCTAAGCAATGATTGTTGTCTTTGCTGTCGTGCACTCTATACATCTGGCTTATGAAACACGCTCTGAGAAGGTGGGGGCCGGGGAGGGGTGGGGGTTACGGGGGCGAGTAACACAAAAGTAACACAATAGTTAATTTTACTTGTAACTAGTTGCTTTTATAGTGGAGTAAGTCAGTTAGTAACTCAGTTACTTTTTTGGACAAGTAACTAGTAACTATAACTATTTACTTTTTTAAAGTAACGTGCCCAACACTGTCTATACAAAGCTTTTACTTTATCCGTGTTGTTTTATTATTGTTTATTCTTGACTATGTACCCTTCTGTAATGTTCTGCTATGTTTTTGACCTAGACTGCCTCACTATTCTTGGTATGCTCTCTGCCTTCTCTGTGTTTGTTTTCTGGTTTTGACTATTTTGATGATTTTGTATTATCCTTGTTTAATAGAGCCCTTTTATTGTATCTACACTTGACTCATCCCCTGCTTGGGTCTTAGACCTACCCTAAAATTCATTGATTTAAGCTGTAAAAGCTTTTTATGTATTTTTAACAGTTTTAATACATCTATTGTTTCATATAACCTGTCAATTAAAAAAAAGATGGTTTAAAGCTATGACCAGTCTATGTAAGAATAAAACATTTCATACAGTTGGTTGAAAGCTAAAATGTAAGGTCTATAAATTTGATTCTACATTTGATTCTATAGTTTTACCGGGTAGTCTAGTTTCTCAGTAAGTTGTAAATGTGTCATCAGCATACACATACATGTGTAATATGAGATATTGGCATCTGCCCATAATTCCAACATCGTTGCCTCCCTAAATTTTAAGATGAGGCTTAAAATATGTTGGCACTTGCTCTCCACTGCACTGATAAACAAACGGCCGTGGCCTACTTCCAAGTTGGCAGGCATGGAGAGTAGACAAGGTGAAAGCCATGGCTAATCCAGCGCTAAATCCCCAACCTGAGTTAGCCAGTCGGCACACGCTCACGCCGCTGATCTGTTCAAAACGATGCAGTCAGAACCGCTTCTAAAGGAGAAAGAGTCTCAAACACGATTTTAAAGTCTGGGTCACTTCTAGAGCAAAATCATACTATAGGTGATAATAGATGCTAACGCTAGCTCTGAACCGCTACGCTAAACAACTCTAAAGTGCCTTCAGAGCGGTACAAACCAGATCAACAGCAGACCATGTTTTATGATGATGCAGGCTCAGAGCTTCACCGATGGGGATCGTATTCACTTTGCCATGTAAAATATGCATGCGGACATGTTTAGCATGAATTATTTTCTAGGAGAAATGTCTTAGATCTCCCTCAGCTGTGTGTTGTTTCCGTCAGGGGAGTCGGCGGGCTTTCAAAACACAGACTAACCCGTCCACAGTCTACACACAGCTTGTGTTCGGGTGTGTGTTGACGGTTTATTGCTAACAGGAAGCATATGAGGCATAACAATAACATAAAAAGGCTAAATAATCTATTGCAAGTTTTTGAAGTCTTTGCTGGTTAAGGTTGGAGAAAAGCTGGTCATCCTGGAGAAAACATACCCTATACTGGTCCACAATCTGGCTATCCAAGATCAATAAGGTGATTGACCAGTGTGGCGATGCTGGTCATGCCTCTTGACCAGCTTGGCCATGGTTGAAAAACACCAAAAAAAAAAAACAGCTTCTTGTAGTGTATTACAGTCTGTCAGAACAATAGTGTGGATCATATGAACATTATAGCCCATTATTGAACGTATTTGAGTCTGTCAGAATGAAAATGTAACTTTACACTCTGTCAGAATGAGAGTGTATGAATCAAATGAACATTATAGAGCATTCTAGAGCACCCCCTATGCTTCATTTAGTGTATAACAGTTTGTCAGAATGAGAGTGTGAATCATAAGAACATTATAGGACATTATAGGGCATTATAGAGCACCCCTTATGCTTCCTGTAGTGTATTACAGTCTGTCAGAATGAGGTTGTGACTCACATGAACATTATAGGGCATTATAGAGCATTCTTTATGCTTCCTGTGGTGTATTACAGTCTGTCAGAATGAGAGTGTGAATCCTATAAACATTGATAAGCGTTACAGAGCACCCCCTATGCTTCATGTAGAGTATTACAGTCTATCAGAATGAGAGTGTATGAATTAAATGAACATTCTAGAGCATTATAGAGCACTCCCTATGCGTCATTTAGTGTAAAACAGTCTGTCAGAATGAGAGTGTGAATCATATGAACATTATAGGACATTATAGGGCATTATATAGCACCCCCTATGCTTCCTGTAGAGTATTACAGTTTGTCAGAATGATAGTTTGATTTGTATGAACAGTGTGGAGCATTAAAGAGTGCCTCCTTGCTGTAGTGTATTACAGTCTGTCAGAATCAGTGTGTGAATATGAACATTATAAAGCGTTATAGAGCAATGTAGAGTGCCCCGAATGCTTCTTGTAGTGTAATACAGTCTGTCAAAATAAGTGTATAGATCAGATGAACCATATACTGCATTATCGAGCACCTATGCATCCTGTAGTGTATTACAGTCTGTCAGAATATGACTGTGGATCATATGAACATTATAAAGCATTATAGAGCATTTTAGAGTGTCCCCTATCCTTCTTGTAGAGTATTACAGTCTGTCAAAATGAGAGTGTGAATCATCTGAACATTATAGGGCATTATAGAGCACCTCCTATGCTTCCTGTAGAGTATTACAGTCTGTCAGAATGAGTGTATGAATTAAAGGAACATTATATAGCACCCCCTATGCTTCCTGTAGTGTATTACAGTCTGTCAAAATGAGAGTGTGAATCATATGAACATTATAGGGCATTATAGAGCACATCCTATGCTTCCTGTAGAGTATTACAGTTTGTCAGAATGATAGTGTAATTCAAATGAACAGTATATAGCATTATAGTGTGCCCCCTATTCTTGCTGTAGTGTATTACAGCTTGTCAGAATTATAGTGTGATTTATATTAACATTATAAAGCATTATAGAATGCCCCCCCATGCTTACTGTAGTGTATTACAGTCTGTCAGAATGAATCGTCTGAATCACATTATGAATGACATTACAAAGCATTATAGAGCATTATAGAGTGCCCCCTATCCTTGCTGTAGAGTATTACAGCTTGCAGATGGATCATAGGAACATTATAAAGCATTATAAAGTGAAATAAAGTACCAGATGAAGTCGGTGCAGTGGCTGCAGAAGGTGGGCTGCTTGAAGAACCGCGCTGTGAACTGGTGGTCCTTCACCTCCACAATCCTCTTGTGTTTGAGAGCTCCTTTCCTCTGGAAGACTGGCAGCCTGGGAGGAGGGGAGAGGGGCGAGGGAAGAGGAGAAGATGAGGGGGACGGGGAGGACAGGGCCAGAGGAGAGAGGGAGGGAGATGGAGAGACCGGGGTGGACATGCTGTGAAGGGAGGGAAGGCAGGGTTGGAGGAAAGAGAGTAAAGGAGAGACCTGAAGTGTCTGGTGGGTGAGGGTGGTTGCCGTGGTATATATGTGTCCGAGTTTACAGGATAGGGATTTGGAGAAAGGGAGGAGAGGAGGATGGAGGAAGAACAAGAACAACAAAGGATAGAAAAAAGAGAGGAAAAGAGAGGAGAACAAAGATCGAGGGAACAAGTAGGGGGTTGATAAGGTATTGTTTGTGTGAGATGTTGTTGGGGAGTGAAGGGAAGGAATAAACAGGGGATAAAAAGAGAGAAAGAAAGATTAATATTAATAAACAGTTAATAACAAATAAATAGAAAGAACAACAGTAACAATTACTTTTACATATTTAATAAAATAATATAGAAAGTCAATTTAGTCATTAAAAATGTTAGTATAGTTAAATGAACAAAGTTATTAACAGAACTGTCGTAATAATGCTGACTGATAGAAAATACAAAGTAAAATAAGTAGCAGAGAGATAAATAATGAGAGAAGGAGATAAAATGAGAGAGTGAGATAAAGAATAAAAGAGAGGGATAGAAAATGAGAGAGATAGAGAGAGAGAGGGAGATAAAGAATGAGAGAGAGGGAGACAAAGAATAAGAGAGGGGGATAAAGAATAAAAGAGAGGGATAAAGAATAAAAGAGAGGTATATAAAGAATAAAAGAGAGGGATAGAGAATGAGAGAGAGAGAGAGAGATAGAGAGAGGGAGATAAAGAATGAGAGAGAGGGATAAAGAATGAGAGAGAGAGATAAAGAAAAAAAGAGAGGGATGGAGAATGAGAGAGAGAGAGAGAGAGAGAGAGAGAGAGAGAGGGAGACAAAGAATAAAAGAGAGGGATAAAGAATAAAAGAGAGAGATAAAGAATAAAAGAGAGAGATAAAGAATAAAAGAGAGGGATAAAGAATAAAAGAGAGAGATAAAGAATAAAAGAGAGGGATAAAGAATAAAAGAGAGGGATAGAGAATGAGAGAGAGAGATAAAGAATAAAAGAGAGAGATAAAGAATAAAAGAGAGGGATAGAGAATGAGAGAGAGAGAGAGACAGATAAAGAATAAACGAGCGAGATAAAGAATAAAAGAGATGGATAGAGAATGAGAGAGAGAGAGATAAAGAATAAAAGAGAGGGATAGAGAATGAGAGAGAGAGAGACAGATAAAGAATAAAAGAGCGAGATAAAGAATAAAAGAGATGGATAGAGAATGAGAGAGAGAGAGATAAAGAATAAAAGAGAGGGATAGAGAATGAGAGAGAGAGAGACAGATAAAGAATAAAAGAGCGAGATAAAGAATAAAAGAGATGGATAGAGAATGAGAGAGAGAGAGAGAGACAGATAAAGAATAAAAGAGATGGATAGAGAATGAGAGAGAGAGAGATAAAGAATAAAAGAGAGAGAAAAGCAAGAAAAGCATTTTTTACTATTAAAAGATCCCTAAACAAATGTAATCTTCCAATACAAATCTGGCTAAAAATATTTAATTCTATTATTAAACCCATACTTTTATATGGCAGTGAAGTTTGGGGACCTAAAATTTATCAAGGACACACACCATGGGACACGAATCCAATAGAAAAATTTCACCTGGAATTCTGCAAAGAAATTTTAAAAGTCCATCGCAGCACGGTGAACCTGGCGTGTTTCCTCTCTCCCTATCCATCATAACCAGAGCTTTAAAATTCCACTCTCACCTGTCCCAATCCCACCACACAGCATACCTCAATACCTGCACACACCCAGAAACAGACCCTCTCACACACATTAAACACCACCATCACCTTCACACTAACACCTACTACACTCTCACACACACACACACCTCCAAACCATCCACAAAACACAGCAATCAGACTATATTAATCACTGGCTTCATGAAATTTCCTCCATTAATAAATTAGAATGTTACAGATCATTAAATAGAGAATACACCCTCGCAGATTACCTGACTAAAATTAAAAACCCCAGAGAAAGACACACGCTGACGATGTACAGCCTGGCGATAGAGAGCGGGAGACAGAGGAAACACTGGAGACCCAGAGCCGAGCGAGTGTGTGATCACTGCAGCTCCGGGCAGGTAGAAACCGAGCAGCACTTCCTCTCCTCCTGCTCTAAATACACCCAGCTCAGACTCCAGTTCCTACAGAACATCACATCCACCATCCCATCACTCACACAGAGATTAATAACAGAGGAAGATCTGATCAGACTGTATTTAGGAGAGATTCCAGAATGTGCTGGATTATCTGCTAAATATGTAAACAAATGCCACACCCTGAGAAACCAGAGCCCCACCCTACACTAAACCACCCTGCTTATATAATTATATATATATATTATTACATAAACTATATGTACATTAATTTATTACTCTTTTTCACATATTGTAATTTATTTATTATCCTTCATTTTTGTCATAATTTGATTATTATTTTTGTATTAGTTGAATTGTTTGCTTTGGCAACAATTGTTACTTGCAATTCATGCCAATAAAGCCATTTGAATTTGAATTTGAATTTAAAGAATAAAAGAGAGGGATAGAGAATGAGAGAGAGAGAGATAAAGAATAAAAGAGAGGGATAGAGAGAGAAGGTTTGTGAGTGAACAGAGTGACGGGGTGGTTAATACACTCACAAACACATCCAGACTTCCAGAGGGACTTCTGCAGCACACAGCGATTAGTGCGCCTGCTGCCCTACTTCACACACACACACACACACACACACACACACACACACACACACACACACACACACACACACACCACATCACCATCTCAACACACAACCCCCTCACACCACCTGCTACTGCCCTCCGTCTCTCATTCCCTCTGTCCTTTTCCCCTCCTCAGCCCCTGAACTGTAGATTAATACTAAACTCATCCAAACCTCCAAACTATAAAGAAAACACATTAAACGTTTCAGTAAACAAAAAGTAGCACCTCTTGCTTTGATGACAGTTTTACACATCTTGGCTGGATTTTCTCAGTCAGATTTATGAGGTAGAGTCACCTGGAATTCAGGCTTTCAGTTAACAGCTGTGCTGAACTCATCAAGAGTTAATTACTTGAATTTCTTGTCTCTTAATAAAGTGTTTGAGAGCATCAGTTGTAAAGTTGTGAAGAGGTAGAGTTACAGGTATACAGTGAATAGTGAATATTTGAGTAATGCTCTAATCCATATTATGGCAAGAAATACACAACTAAGTTAAGAAAAAAAATACTTTAAGAAATGAAGGTCAGTTAATCCGAAACGTTATGATGAAACTGGCACTCATCAGAACTGCCCCAGGAAAGAAAGTGCTAGATTTACCTCTGTTACACAGGATAAAAGTATTTTGTAGTAGTATTTTGTGTGTCTAAACTTCTGACTGATTCTGGTCCTGTACATAATGTACATGACTTTTTTTTGGCATTTTAGTGTATACAAAGCTGTGCTACCACACCTTTAAAGCATATTCAAATTATCTATTTTATGATTGGCTGCAATACCTTGTGTGGTCTTTAGAAAGTCTGTGTAAATGAGAGCACATGTACAGTCACCTCATGTGGAATTAAAAAATAAAGTATTCCTCCAGGAAAGTTATTGCAATTGCACATGGTTTGTTATGCCTGTTTATCTCCTTTTTGTGTATTAAAAACGAAACAAAAACAAAACAAAACAAAAAACAAAAAAAAAAAACAGAGGACAAATAATAATAGAATTTTGCGCAAATCTCCAAAAATATCCCAAAATAATTGGCACCTCTTCAAATTGTTTTGTTTAAACCTAAAACCAGAGAAAAAGGAAAGAAACTGACTCAATCCTTTGCTTTGTGTGTTTTGGAAAATCTCAACAATTTCAAGGTTACAAGTCCATCTCCAGAGATCTTGATGTCTCTTTGCCCATGGTGCACAAAATACCCAAGAATGTACAACCCATGGCAGTGTAGCTAACCTCCCTGGCTCCCTCTCTGAAAGCTAGCAACCCAAAGAAATTAAATGCTATAGCAGAAGACCCAGAAGGACCCCAGCAAGACTGCATTTAGCCAAATCTAAATCCAGTTCAACCTGTGGAGAGATCTCCAAGAGATCAAAACTTTAGGCCATGAATATGTGGGTGTCTAGATATAGACTGGACCCCCCTGGTGCTCACTGCAGTCTTTCAGGTGGGAGGTTGTTTCTGGTTGAGAGTACGCTGTGCTTGATTGGCTGCCGCTTCTCGCAGTTATGTGTGGATGTGGATAAGTGCTGAGGGTCAAGGACTGTGTAAAGTGTTGATAGTGTTGTAGAGCGTCATCAGGTATTAGAAGTGTGCTATGAAAATTTTACTTTCATTCATTTATTTATGTATTCATCCTTTCCTGGCCTGGTCCAAATGAGTGCCAGTTTCATCATTATGTTTTTGATGGTCTCGTATACTTTGAGGATAAGTTCTTGAAATGTTTCGGATTGACTGACCTTCATTTCTTAGTATATAAGTATTTTCTTCTTTACTTAGTTGAGTAATTCTTGCAAAACATTGCAATAACATTACTCAAATAGGGCTATTCACTGTATACCTGTAACTCTACCTCTTCACAACCTTACAACTGATGCTCTCAAACACATTCAGAGACAAGAAATTCAAGTAATTAACTCTTCAGCACAGCTGTTAACTGAAAGCTGTAATTCCAGGTGACTCTACCTCATAAAGGTGACTGAAAAAATCCAGCCAAGATGTGCAAAACTGTCATCTAAGCTTGTAATGTAACAGAAATTATATTCCAGCAACATTCTGAAAACGTGTAAAATAAGCTGACATAAGACGAATACTAACATTACGGAAACTTTACCAATGTTACCAGGACATTACCAAAATTGATCAATAAAAAGAACATCCAAAACACTTCTCAGATTGAACTCTCTAAGGACGTTAACTGTAACCTTCAGAAAACGTTCTACTAACCAAAAATTTATAGCTGGGCAACTGGCTACCAATGTCTGCACTGAAGCTAAAGCTAATCGGTAGCTATTTGCTTTCATTCACTGTTAGCAACATTAGCCTGTAATAGGTTAAATGATAAGTTCAATAAATCTTATTAGCTGGTTTAAGGGAATGAATGGGATTCATTTAGCTTAGATTTGTTTACAGAGCAAGCAAAGCAAGTGGTCAAACTGAGCAACAGTAAAAAGAGAGATGGAGAAAGAGAGAGAGAGAGAGGTTGATAGAAGAGAAGACACCTGGATCAGACCCAAACAATCAAAAAGAACAGTGGAGAACATTAAAGAAGGAAATCAGATACCAGAGAGAGAAAAAGAAGGAAAATGAAAGAGAGAGAGAAAGAGAGAGATAGAGAGAGTACCTGTATCTATGGCTGGACTTGTTGACACACTTTGCTCAGGTCTTTTTTCGCTTTCTTATCCTCTTCCTCTCGTCGTTTCCTCACCGCTGACCCTCGCTCATTCACAAAAAACTGGACGTGAGAAAAGCCAGACGAAAGAAAAAAGCAAAAGTGTAACCCCCTCAAAAACTCTCAACAGTCCCCAAAGAAAAAGAAAAAAAAAGAGAGAAGAAGGAGGAGAAAAAGAAAGCGAAGGATGAGAGCAGAGCTTTCCAGGAACGGTGGAGGAGTGTAGGAGGAGGAACGGTGGGTTCGGAATGGCGTATCCAATAGAAAGGGGCCGAGACAACGAGGCGATTTTCACTTTCCAAGATTTGATTCTGTTTTTACCAACAGGGCGAGAGAGATAGAGTTTTGGGGAGAGAGCGAAATAGAGAGAGAGAGAGAGGGCAGGAAGGAGGGAGCGTGGATGGAGAGAAATAGGCAAGCACTTCATTTTTGAAATCTGGGTTAGCTCTCTCTGGAGGGTGAACGAGAGACAGAAAGAGGGGAGGGACAGAAAAAGGACAGAGAGGGGGACATGGTGGCCACCAACTTGCCTCGTCCGTCTGTCCTTGGTTGCCACCAGTACGGACGGATAGCATGTTGTTTTGTTAGAAAAACAGAAAGGACAAAAAAGGGAAAAAATAAAACTCTTTAATGAATTCTCTTTATAGAAGCTCGTCAGTTGGGTGGGCCATGTGGGCCAGAAAGGGGGTTTCACCAAGCTGAGGACCAAGCACCAGCATGATGATGGAAAAGTAGGGGCTTCCAGACTTTCTTCCAGACCTCATCTTATCACCAGAGTTAGCATATATACAGAGTGAATATATACAGTTAAGATGTGTGTTCTACGCCTCACTCACACAGGTGGCTAACTGTGTCGGCCTTGTCTGCAGCTGCATTCAGGTCAGTGTGGGAGGACGTAGCGAAGGTGGGGTGGGATAAGCAGGACAGCAGGGGCCTGAGAGACGTTTGGGATAATGAGCTGAGGTGGAAAACAATAAGCTGCTGCCCACTTTACTCTAGATCAGTCAATTCCAGCTTCAAGTCTATTTTAACCCTTTCAGGTATTCTAATATTAATTTTTTTTCCCTCCATTTCCACGGCCAATTACCCAAACCACTTATTAGGACTCCCCCTATTACTGATAATGCCCCAACACCAAGAGGGTGAAGACTACTAGCACATGCCTCCTCCGATACATGTGAGGTCAGACTACGTCTCTTTTTGAACTGCTGCTGATGCAGCATTGCCGAGTAGCATCACAGCGCACTCGGAGGAAAGCGCAGCGACTCGGTTACAATACATCATCTCACAGACGCAGCCTTGTGCTGATCAACATCACCCTTTGGAGTGATGAAGGGGAAAGAGCGCCATCTACCCACCCAGAGAGAGCAAGGCCAATTGTGCTCCCTGAGGGCTCCAGCAGCTACAGTTCAGGCCAAAAAAGTTTGGACACACCTTCTCTTTTTTCAATGCGTTTATTTTCATGACTATTTACATTGTAGATTCTCCCTGAAGGCATCAAAACTATGAATGAACGCATTTATTTACCTTAGCACTCCTAATTTTTCAGACCACCACGCTTATCGGCACAGACCATTGCTATATAAAAAAAACGCAAGCAGAGGACAAATAGTGACTGTTGGCGGGGTGACAGAATTAGACTGTTGCACACTGATGCAGACCGAAACAACCACACCAAGACCCTTGACAGTTTAATCTAATTAAATTAGCCGAACAGTGTTAATTACCACAGCCAATAACAAACGCTTCATTCTCTGCTTCATCCTGTTTACACACGTGGTCTGTGCAGCATTCACTGCTCGCAGCCAGCCGCACATCCCATTGAAAGCACTGTGTTCGAAAGCACAGTAGCAAATTTTCATTGTTCTGTGTTAAAGCAGCTTCACACTGCACAGATATACACGCTGGAACACAGAATCTTCTCATTATATTTACTTTCTTGCTCTCGCACCAGACAGCTCTGACCAATCAGAGGAGTCAATGTGCTTGTGTGGTTTATTGGTGCGCATTTTGGTGCGTTTAGGTTTATGCCTGTGTGAAAACAAACCAAACAGAGGGAGAAACGCTCCAAATAAATGAACATATCAACTGATCCGAACCAAAGAATCCAACTACAGGTGTGAAAACGTCCTGAGACACACACAATGTCTTTCTTTGTGAATGTTGTTGAACCAATAAGCTTGAACCATGCAGTGCTATGTCACTGATATTGCACAGCATAATGCAACAAATACCATTTCAGATTTATGAAGAAGTAATTCAGCACACGCAGTTGTCCAGAATCAGTAGATCATGCTAAAATATATGTATATCTTGCAACCTAAAAATAAAGATGCTAATTTGAATCAACTCAAGGTAAAACTTTTAGTAAGTATTGGCCTGTAAATGTACCCACCAAGTTTCATTCCTGTAAAGCAACCTTTTAAAATTGGTTGTAACTGACTTGTGGCTGAAATATTAATATATAAACCAAAGTTTGCACAATAAGCATCATTCTGCCACTGAGTCGGGATGTGAAAACACACACCTGCGTCAGGTGGTAACATGGTGTGTGTTTCTGTGTATGTGAGATAAAGAGATAAAGAGAGAGAGAGAGAGAGAGAGAGAGAGAGAGAGAGAGAGAGAGTGCAGGGAGAGAGGGAGAGGTAAGATGAGTGTAAGATGGAGGGAGAGATAAAGGGAGTGAAAGGTTGAAGGTCTAATTATGTAAAATGTAGGTTATTAGTCTCCTGATGAGGACGCCATGAGAAAATTAATTAACAATTATAATTAGCAAGATTGTTAGAGAGCAAAACGGTGCCGTCCGCCAGCCGTGTGTATTGAGGGGCAGGTGTGTGTGTGTGTTTGAGTCACTGTCATTGGGAGTGTGTGTGTGTGTGTGTGTGCATGCGCCCGTGTGGAGGTCAGTGTGTTTTATAACTTAATTCCCAGCATTCCTCTCTCGGTCTTCCGCGTTAAATCAGGAGCGGCCTGCTGGTGGGCTCTGAGATACTGATAAGTGGGCGCTCTGGAGAAAATACAAAGATTAACCATATATAGTATTGGAACAGTGAGGCCAATCAATCAAAAATCAATATAAGACAAAAGGTCAACATCATTTCAGCTTTTATTTCCAGGTTTTTACATCTGGATCTGATACATAGTTCAGAAGATTCAGCATCTTTTTTCTGCTTTTTTGTTTTGGGGGGTTACTCCCTTCAGTCTCCTCTTCAGCAGGTAAAATGCATGATCTATATCAGGGGTCGGCAATAGGAGGGTTACGGGTTAGATGTGGCCCTCAAGCATAAAAAAATATCTGGCCAGTGAGGTTGTTTAAACTATAATGAACGATAATGAAAAAAAAATCAAAAATAAAATGCTTCTCTGGTGAGCTTTTGTTTATATTCCTCCCCTGACTTTAGTTTTGACCCGCTTTTGTTTTTTCGCCCGTTCTTGGGATCCCTATCTCCATATAAAGGTGTTTTTTCCTGGCTGTGTCCCAATTCACTAGCCTGGGCAGCGGTAGTGTATTGGACCGCGACCCTGACGACACGGGTTCAATCCCGCGTGAGGAGCGGTGTGTTTATGTATTTATTTTTTCCTTTTTTCTTGGGTTTTCCTGCTTGAGATCAACTGTACTGCAATTGGGTTCAACAACCCTCTGGCCTGGAGAACTTCTAGTCTGTAGCACTTCAACCCATTACACTTAATTTTCCAAAACAGGCTTGGAAAATATCTGGCTCACGGCCAAACTTAATTGTTGACCCCTGATCTATGGGGAGTATATAAGGTCTATAAAACTGGAGATTGACTAGGCCAGTCTAAAACTTTCCACTTCTCACCTCTGATGAACTCCTTTGTAGTTTTGGCAGTGTGTTTTGGTTAATTATTTAGCTGTCGTTTGATTGCATCTTTCTACTATTATGACTCCTGAAGCAAATGTGATTAAATATTTAAATATTTAATATTGAAAAATATACATGTATATTAAAAAAGAAATTACTTAAAAACTTAAAAAAAATACTTAAAAAAGTTTTTGGATAAAGTCTTTGATGTAGGTCCTCTCATCAGCCCAAGCCTTGATACGTCTGGACTTGATACTGCAGATCTTGTCATACATGGAAGACAGGGTGGAGCCATCCCCCTGGGCATCCAAATGGGACCAACCCGGAGGTGGTGGGGAAGGAGGTGGGCCGCCAGAACCTAAAAGGCAGCAAAGGTACTGAATGAGTGTTTGAGATATTTATGCCAGAAGGGAGCAGCTGATTGGATAGGTAATTAGGTGACGTAGCATTGGAGTCTATAGCAGAACTTGGGTACCACTTTAAAATAAGGCTCCTTTATAAAGGTATTATAAATAGTTTATAAAGGAGTTTATTAATAGTTATAAATGGTTGTTACTACTATTACTAAAAACATTAATAAGCATATACAACACATTATGACAATGACTTTTTAACATATCTAACGAAATAAAATAGAAAGTCAGTTTAGTTATTTAATATTCTATAGTTAAATGAATACAGTTATTAACAGAAATGTTGATGCTGACTGATGAAAAAGACAAAGTAAGTTCTTGTAAGTAAAACAAATGTGGAATCACTATTTGATACAAGACATGCCACTGTTGCCCTTCCTATTTATGTGTTGTAACTGCTTATTAATGGTTTATAACCTAATTATAACCCATTAATAAACTTTTTTATAAACTAATTCTCCTTATAAAGGAGCCTCATTTTAAAAGTGCTACCGAAAAATGTTTCTTTGGACTTTTGAGTTCATTGTACATGAAAGAAGATTTATGAGCCTGTCTCAGAAAAAGCAATGCAAGCTTGAGTCATGAGACTACCTCCACTGTGTTTCACAGATAAGCTTGTATGTTTGAGATGATTAGCAGATTTCCCCCCAACTTTGGCCTTTTCATCATGTTAATAAAGGTTAATCTTTGTTTTATTGATCCATAATCAGTCCACAGGCTTGTCTCAGTACTTCTTGGAAAACTTCCAGTACTTCCAGTCTGGCCTTCCTATTTCTCTTGCTAATAGTGTTTTTCATTTTCTGGTGAAGACTTTGTATTTTTATGTTCATGAAGTCTTCTGTGAAGAGTAGATTGTGATACCTTCACTCTTGCCTTCAATAAGTTGTGGTTAATATCCTTGGCGGTTGTTTTAGGGTCTTTATTTACAGCACTCTCAATGTTCCTGTCATCAACTGTTGTTGACTTTCTTTGTTCTGCCTGTTTGATATCTGTTTACTTAGTACACCAGTGACGACTTTCTTCTTCAGAACATTTAAAACATTTGTTCTGGCTATGAACAATATTTCTGAAATGGCTCTAATTGATTTTCCATCTTCTTTTAGCTTCACAGTTGCATGCTTTTTACTCATAGACATCTCTCTAGTTTTTAGGTTGGTTACTCCTCTAACTATAAATGCACAGTCTGCACCAAAGACTGTAAAAAAGATGGACGCCGTGTCGCCGTTCCCATTCATTCAATGAAAATGAAGCCAAAATCTTCCACCATGTTGCGTATCCTGAAACCCGTGTCTACATGGTAGAGACCAGAGGAGGGAGAAAAACTGTGGAGAGACAGCCTAGGTCACAGGCTGCAGAGTGGAGTGGAGCGGAGCTGATGGTCTGTTATTGGTCCCGCCCATAACCAGCCCTTTTACAATAACCACACCTTTTTAAATAGAGCTGAATAACATTTTAAAAAATGAATTCTGTGGGGATATAAAAATTTAACAATATAATCAGAGGTTACACTAGCTGCTGCATTTAAATAATGGAGGTAGAATTACAGTATATTGTAAAAAAAAAAACGTGATTTGAAAGTTGTCTGTTTTGCCATTGAAACCTATGGGGATGGGTGGGGTTACACAGCTTTCTGCAACCGAACAGCAGGGGGCGCCCGACCTGTGGTGGCTTCACTTTTGAGAGATGATGCTCTGTCCAGCTATACACAGTCTATGGTCTGCATAGATAAAACCCAAATCTAAAACTGAATGTAGACATTCAGTGCTGTTCAGTCAGCAATTTAGATCACTGTGAGCTTTGGACCGAAAACAAAAAGGACCATCTAGACTGTTATCAGCAACAAGATTTAAAGTTGACCAGACCAAACATGAAATTTGTTAATGTCACTTAGCATTGAGGCCAAATATCGTGGTTTTATTAGCAGTTTGGATTTTAGCATTAATGTTCCTCTGTGGCTGTGTAGTATTTGTGCAGTGCATGCTGGGTATTTTGATGAGAGGACTGTGAATACTCATGTTTTTGGAAATGTAACAGAACCAATAAGGTCGAGTGATGTATTTCTATGATACAGGATTTTGATTCTATCCAACTGTATGGACAAAAATATAGGGAAGCCTGCTCATTTACTGTTTTCTCTGTAATTAAAAACATATTTTTAAAAAACTTTAAAAGAGGTCAAGTAGCTTAATGCACTTCTAAGAAGACGTGTCTACAAATATTTGGATATACAGTGTAAATATAAGACAGAGAACACCATTAAATTAAAGAATTAAAGTTCTGGTCATCAAATTAATGATTAGCATCGCTTCCACAAAAGCAAGTGTCCCACGCTAGGCAGAAGCAGAGGATGATGAAGGAGTCGAGAGCCGAAAGTGAGCAGAAATAATTTCCCCGACCCCGTCGACAAGTTCCCGAGGCTGAGCCATCGCTGCGCGCTGTAAAGAGCAGAATCCCAGAGCATACAAACATCACACACCCATTAAATCACACACATACATTACACTTAGAGATTCTGACAACTGTCAGCTTTTGGAGAGGGAGCTATTTGTAATAGGCCAACCATAACAACATGCATAATTAAGCAATAGAACACAACATTACAGCAGTACATCATAACCCTGATGCTGTTCACACTCAGGAACTCGCCGGGCCTGCTGGGCCTATAGAGAAGATACAGTATCTTACTCAGCTAGGATGTGATGTTCTTCAGAGGTGTGATATTACATACACTATATCGCCAATAGTATTCAGTCACCCATCCAAACCAGTGTTCAGGTGTTTTAATAAATTCCATGTCCACAAGAGTAATTCAGAGTTCAATTCAGGTTTGAATTTGGTATGGCTTGGATTGGAATGGCTAATGTTGGGTTTGGTTTAAATTTTTTTTTTGGTTTGAATTGAGTTGTGCTGGGTTTGGCTCTAATTTAGGTTAGAGATGGATTTTGGGTTTAGTTTGGTTGGGCTTTGGGTTTGGTTTGGGTTTTGCATTTGGTATGGATTGGAATGGGTAATGTTGTGTTGGTGTTATGTTAGATTTGGGGTTTGGTTTGATTTGGTTTTTGGGTTGGGTTGAGTTTTGTTGGGTTTGGTTTTGGCTCTGGTTTAGGTTTGGGATGGGTTTTGGGTTTAGTTTGGTTTGAGTTTGGTATTTGGTATGGCTTGTATTAGAATGGATAATGTTGGGTATGGGGTTTGGTTTGATTTGGTTTTTGGGTTGGGTTTGGTTTGTATTTTAGGTTGGCTTTTGTTTGGTGTTTGGTTTGGGTTGGTTTGGTTTGTATTTTAGGTTGGGTCTGGTTTTGATTGGGTTAGAATTGGTTTAGGTTCAGAATTGGCTTTGGGTTTAGTTTGATTGGGCTTCGGGTTAGGATTGCGTTTTGGGTTTGGTATGGCTTTGATTTGAATAGGTACTGTTGTATTGGGTTATGTTGAGATGGATTTAGTTGGGGTTAGACTGGTTTAGTTTTTGGGTTGGGTTGGGTTAGGTTTGTATTTAAAGTTGAGTTTGGATTTAAATTTGGTTTAGGTTAAGATTTTGGTTTTCGGGTTTACTTTGTGTGGGCTTTGGTTTGGGTTTTAGCTTAGTATAGCTTGGCTTGAAATGGGTAAGGCTGGGCATGAGTTATTTTGGGTTTGATTTGGTTTTTGGGTTGGGATAAGTTTGGTTTGTATTTTAGGTTGGTTTGGTTTTGTATTTTGTTTAGGTTTGGGATGGGTTTTGGGTTTACTTTGGTTCGGTTTTGGGATTGGTTTTTTTTTTTTTGTTGGTTGGATTGAGTTTGACTTTGGTTTGGGGTGTTTTTTTGGCTCTCAGGTTTGGTTTGTTTGAGTTAGTTTGGGGTTGGATCCAAAGTCTGCGAGTCCAGTTCTAAAGTAACAGGTTTTTGGAGAACAATGCCCCTACAAATCAAGATCTACATTCGCTTGTGTGTTTCACAGTGTGTAAGCAGCCCAGCAGAATGAAAATGATGTCTGAATGGCTGGTGACAGATCATAACGACGTTCTGACGCAAAATGAAGAGGACAATCATTTCCTCGAAAGAATCTCACAGCCTGAACAGCGAATATGTGTGTATTAAAAAATACGGTCTGGCTTTTTGGCGTTTGTCATTTTTGTGGGCTGGGCTCGTACGGCGCAGGCCTTGGTCATGTGGAGAATGCGGGATGGAATGGTTTATGGATGGATCTTTGCCTGGTCTACACCGCACTACTTCAGCTCGTAAACATGAGCTACGGCAGCTCTCAAATACATTACAGCCATAAAGCTCCGGGCCACCCCGCCAGCGTCCCGCGAGCACACACACTCAGTGCTTTTTACAAGCGTGTGAGTCTGTATTTCTGTCTTTGTTTCTATGGATTTGAGAGACTTCCTGCAGTCTGGTGCTTTTTAGCAGTTACCAAGTCCAAGAACAGCGTCTACTTTGACACAACAAGACCATTTAACTGACCAATCACAGCACACTCATTTGTAAGTGACATGTAAAGAGGATTTGAAGGTGAAAAATCTTACAAATTGCGTATGAATCTATTTTGTTTTAGTCCATTTTAGTTGAGTTTTGGCCCAGAGAAGACAGTGCTGTTTCTGGATGGCGTTGGCATATGGTTCACAGACAGAAATGATTTCCATAACAGAATGAGTACAGCCTGGCCGGTAAAAGATTCCGGAGCATCCGAGCCTCCACTACCAGACTCTGCAACAGCTTCATCCACCAGGCAGTCAAACTTCTCAACTCACGGAGCCTCCACTACCAGACTCTACAACAGCTTCATCCACCAGGTAGTCAGACTCCTCAACACACAGAGCCTCTACTACCAGACTCTGCAATAGCTTCATCCACCAGGCAGTCAAATTTCTCATATCAGAGAGCCTCCACTACCAGACTCTACAACAGCTTCGTCCACCAGGCGGTCAGACTTCTAAAACACACAGAGCCTTGACTACCAGACTCTGCAACAGCTTCATTCAACAGGCAGTCAGACTCCTCAACACACAGCGCCTCCACTACCAAACTCTGCAACAGCTTCTTCCACCAGACAGTCAGACTCCTTAACACACAGAGCCTCAAATACCAGACTCTGCAACAGCTTCGTCCATCAGGCAGTCAGACTTCTAAAACACACAGAGCCTCGACTACCAGACTCTGCAACAGCTTCATTCACCAGGCAGTCAGACACCTCAACACACAGCGTCTCCACTACCAGACTCTGCAACAGCTTCTTCCACCAGGCAGTCAAACTTCTCATATCAGAGAGCCTCCATTACCAGACTCTACAACAGCTTTGTGCACCAGGCGGTCAGACTTCTAAAACAAACAGAGCCTCGTCTACCAGACTCTGCAACAGCTTCTTCCACCAGGCAATCAGACTCCTCAACACACAGACCCTCCACTACCAGACTCTGCAACAGCTTCCTTCACCAGGCAGTCAGACTCCTTAACACACAGAGCCTCTACTACCAGACTCTACAACAGCTTCATCCAACAGGCAGTCAGACTCCTCAACACACAGAGCCTCAACCACCAGACTCTACAACAGCTTCATCTTCCAGGCAATCAGACTCCTCAACACACAGAGCCTCCACTACCAGACTCTGCAACAGCTTCATCCACCAGGCAGTCAGACTCCTCAACACACAGCGCCTCCACTACCAGACTCTGCAACAGCTTCTTCCACCAGGCAGTCAAACTTCTCAACTTACAGAGCCTCAACTACCAGACTCTGGAACAGCTTCATCCACCAGGCAGTCAGACTCCTCATCTCACAGAGCCTCCACTACCAGACTCTACAACAGCTTCATCCATCAGGCAATCAGACTCCTCAACAAACAGAGCCTCCACTACCAGACTCTGCAACAGCTTCATCCACCAGGCAGTCAGACTTCTCAACTCACGGAGCCTCTACTACCAGACTCTACAACAGCTTCATCCACCAGGTAGTCAGACTCCTCAACACACAGAGCCTCTACTACCAGACTCTGCAATAGCTTCATCCACCAGGCAGTCAAACTTCTCATATCAGAGAGCCTCCACTACCAGACTCTACAACAGCTTCGTCCACCAGGCGGTCAGACTTCTAAAACACACAGAGCCTCGACTACCAGACTCTGCAACAGCTTCATCCACCAGGCAGTCAGACACCTCAACACACAGAGCCTACACTACCAGGCTCTACACAGCTTCATCCACCAGGCAGTCATTATTATACCATATTGGTACTGCATTGTCCTGTCTGTTAAACTGTCTCTTGTCTGTTGTATTTGTTGTATTTATTGTATAGTTCGTCGTATAGTTTGTCTATTGTTTGTTGTACCATGTTTCACCATTGTCCCGGTGGAAGGTAATTTTAATACAGTGTGTACCTCAGATGTAATGACAGTAAAAGCCTCTTAACTTGACTTACGTCATTTTGTGTGTTTTTTTTTTTATTAAAGTAAATGCATGATTAGAATCGCACTGCTGAATTAAATTTCATGGAAAACAATGTGTTTTGTTGGTATCTCTACTGGGATATTAAACACTGTTTTATGATATTTTTAATATGCTGTTTAAAAGCAAGGCAAAAATATATCAAGGCTACTTAATTAAATGTTCACAATGTGTAATTATATTCAGTTTCAGCCAAAATTAAACAACACCAAAATCCTCCTTTTAGTCCTGCATGAGAACACGTTCTCCAGTGAACGAGTTCTGAGTTCTGAACTGGTTTCCACAGTCAGATCTGTGGTGTTTTTTTGTTTCATTACAGCCTGTGAGCTGGAAACACACACACACACACACACACACACACACACACAGATACCCCATCAGCACTCATTTCCTGCTAATTTCACAGTAATGCTGCATGATGTGTAATTAAACTGTAGAAAGGGAGGAAAATGGCCCTGAGTGAGCTTTCTGTTTGAACACTGATAAACTCCGCTGTGCAGATTAAACCAGTGTGTGTTTGGACTGGAAAAGCACTGATGTGGATTTCAGGAATGCTCTGTTCTAATGTTATCATGTGGTCAGTGCTACTGTTTCCTTTAAGAGCCGGGTGAGCTTTGACTTTGGCAGATTGGTATTTTAATGGCGCAGTGCTTCTGCGCTTCTTAGCAGAGGAAACTGAGCTGCAAGTTCATTTACAGCAACTGAAATGTTATTTTATTGTGTAATCTGTTTATTGTTGATGTAAAAGCCTTTGTGTATGTGTGTGTGTGTGTGTGTTTAATGAGCCAGGGATGTGGGTGCATTTTCTTTTAAGTTAAACAAGTGCTGGATGTTAATCTAGTTTGGGTGAGAAAAGCGCTTTCGTTTATTTACAGTAAGCTTTGAGTTCCAGATTTCCACTAAGGCTTGGTGCAGCAGCATTAGCATGGTAAACGTGCAGGCTACAGTCTGATATACCTGACTCTGAATGGCGAAAGAGTTAGCACTTAACGTGGTTAACAGCTAATGCTTATTCTGTTCAAGCAAAATAAGCCAGGGTTAGCAGCAGGCTACAGGCCAATAATACTCACTTCTAAACGGCAAAAGCGCTAGCATTTAGCGCGGTTAGCTGCTGGTGAACTAAACTGAAACTCATGTATAACACTGTACTTCAGTAGAGCTTTACTGGCTTTACTGCTCCTTATGATTTTTGTGAAAATTAAAGGATTTTAAGTGTGCCTTACAGTGTGAAAAATATAATTTGTGAAAGTATGTATGTGTTTGTACCTTTATGCCCTTATTACGTCCATTTCCGTTTAAGAGTATGATGTATGTGATTGGCTGCCCGTTCTCTCCTGTATGTGTGTGTGTGTGCTTGAGTGTGGAGTGTAAAGGAACATGTATATTGTATTTTCAGTTTCATGAAGTTGTAACTATTGTTTATTAATTGTTAACTGAGCATCACTTATTTATTATTTTATATTTTAGGGTGTGGGCCAATGCAAATAACAGCACTTTCACCGCACTTTAAATGAGTTACTTTACACCAGTAGAGGCCAGTCTATGAGGCAATGTTTTTATAGTATTTTAGCTCTTTTTAACTATATTGAACCCTATCAGACAGTCTTTATCTATCTTACAGTTTTACAAATGGTTCTTGGCTTGGGTGTGCAGTTCTGGGGAAAGGCTTTAATGAGTATAAAACCCTGAGGTCATTTTAAAGATAGTATAGCAACCTCAGCATAAGGTGAAGGTTCTGCCATTAAATATATCTCCTGATCTCTGTACGTAATTAACAAGAACAGTTTTGGAAACTGTTAGTTTGGAGGTTGAGATGTTAGGGTTGGGTTCAATGAGGATACATTGTCTTAAATAAATAAAAAAAACAACAATAAATAAGAAAATAAATAAAAATAGATAGATAGATAGATCTTACGCCCTGTGCAAGACATGTCCTGATGCTCATTGCTACCTTACACCCCACCAATAGCCTATTTTTATGCCTTCCACCTGCATCATTCAAATAGCAACAATGCTTGTAAATATATCTACACTGATGGGAGTGGTCTGGAATTAAGGTGTTTTTAGGCCAATTTCTGGTGCATTGCTATCTTGGCAAGGGAAAACACAGGTGCCCACACTGACTGAAAAAAAAAACACAGTTTCCAGCCACACAAGGCATACTTTTTCCGTCATTACAATAGCAAAGACACACTCACCTATAGATTGCTAAAATAGGGCCCCATATATGAAATGTCTGTGGAAACCCCTTCTAATGAATGCATCCATTGATAACACACGTGTGCAAATGCACACACACACAGCTTGCCTAACCTTTGTAGAGATGTTTTGCCAAAAGAATAGGACCCTTTGGGGCTGACGAACAAAAATGAACCTGTAAGCACCGAACCTAATGACAGGTGTGGGCTAGAGGGGTATAAAGCCCCCAGTACTGAGCATGTGCAGCAGGGGAACTGTGTTCTCTGGAATGATGCTGGTGCTCCATTCAGTAATCTTGGATGAGATGAGTTACCAAGAAGAGAACTAAGGTTAGTGGTGAGCTAGCTAACATATTAATATCAACAGCGAGCCAGCTAACATAATAACTTTAGCAGCTAGTTAGCTACGTTACTGGGGAGAGAACTAAGGTTAGCAGAGAGCTAGCTAACATACTATCATTAGCAGCTAGTCAGCTATGTTACTGGGGAGAAAATTAAGGTTAGCAGGGAGCTAGCAAACATACTGACATTAGCTGTGAGCTAGCTAACATGCTAACATAATAACTTTAGCAACAAGTTAGCTATGTTACCGGGAAGAGAACTATGGTAAGAGGAGAGCTAGCTAACATTAGCAGCAAGCTAGCTACATTACTGGGGAGAGAACTAAGTAAGTGCCATAACAAATGAGATTTGCTAAGTTTTGATTTCCAATAAAATAAATTATTTTCTACAAAAGAGATTATAACGACATGTTTGAGTCTTATATTTTATTTATTAAGGTCTTGAAAAGGTTTCAAAAAGCACTAAATTTCACTTTTAAAATGGTGCAAGAACCCTGTATCACTGAATGAAATCAAATCCTTGTTGGAAACTTGTTATTTCTATAAGAGCATATCCTTTTTTCTATATTCTTGATTTCAGAAGAAACAATAAATGAGCAGGTGTCCCAATACTTTTGTCCTTATATAGTATTTGCACACACACGCACACACACACACACACACACACACACACACACACAGCCGAGCGTGTCATGTCATTTCCAGCTGGTTGGTCTCTGCTGCTGGCTAGCTTGGTAAGCAGCTCTCACTCAGGAGCTGATGATGAAATTCTGCCGCCCCAGCTGAGTCCACTGTCTGGCTAACTAATCACGCTAATTAGGGAAATTAGCCAATTATCCACTCAGGTGAAATGAGTTCCAGCACACACCGCCTCTCAAGGAATGCAGAGAAACACAGTTTAGAAAGAGGGAGGCTGAGGAGCCTGAGGAGATTATTGAAAACGCATAGCGGATGAAATTCGCACAGGGTAAAACGTTACATTAATGGTTATGGATGAGTAATACACTCTTAAATACAAAGGTACGTCAAATCAGGGATGTCATGAGAACAGATACTTCGGTACCAAGTCGATACTGAAATTTTAAAAACGTGACTTTACCTGTTTTACCCTGACTGTGGGAGAAAAATCACACATACACAGAGAGAGAGCAAAAAAATCCACATTGGATATGTTTACATGCAAAGCTTTCCTTCAATCCGAATTAATTCATTCCAGTTCTAGAATCTGACTGAGGTGTTTATATGTACACTTTCCTCTATAGTCTGAGTAGGAGCCAGCGTGAAAGGAGCAACAGCAACTGGACAACTACAGGGTTTGGACAATGGAACTGAAACACCTGTCATTTTAGTGTGGGAGGTTTTATGCCTAAATTGGAGCAACCTGGTGGCCAATCTTCATTAATTGCACATTATTGCACCAGTAAGAGCAGAGTGTGAAGGTTGGTTCAATTAGCAGGGTAAGAGCACAGTTCTGCTCTAAATATTGTAATGCACACAACATTATAGGTGACACACCAGAGTTCAAAAGAGGACAAATTGTTTGTGCACGTCTTGCTGGCGCATCTGTGACCAAGACAGCAAGTCTTTGTGATGTATCAAGAGCCACGGTATCCAGGGTAATGTCAGCATACCACCAAGAAGGACCAACCACATCCAACAGGATTAACTGTGGACGCTGTAAAAGGAAGCTGTCTGAAAGGGATGTTCGGGTGCTAACCTGGATTGTATCCAAAAAACATAAAACCACGACTGATCAAATCACGGCAGAATTCAATGTGCACCTCAACTGTCTTGTTTCCACCAGAACTGTCCGTCATGATAACTAAATTCACATTTTCTTGTTTGTTGTAGTAAAACATGATAAAAAGCATTTACCTTTAATGAATATCACACTTCCATTCTCGCACAGCGTTCTGAGATCCAGAAATTTTAACAGTTTGTCCAAACACTCTTCAGACTGAGTGACACGGGGCATAATCTGCTGATAAAGACAGACATATATAGATATATAAATATATACATATATTCCACATAGCCTGCCTCCTGGATTCAATGCAGAAGACCCCGCCTACATAATTCCTATTTCCTGACTTCTGGTATATCTGTGTATATTATTTCTATTCGACTGGTCTGTTTTTTGCAATACACGAAACAGAGGCAGGAGACAAAAATCTAAAGAAATGCTGAATTTAAACGTACATAAAAGGCAACAGTATAAATAGAATCTCAGCACAAAGCGAACTGTTCTCCAGAGACTGTTCGGCTCTTCCAACGTCAGGATGTTAACAGCCTCTTAATTCTCTGCAGTAAAAACTGAAATCTTTACTCAGCAAAAGTGAGTATAAAAGCAGCTCAGTGCAGAATGAAGAGTGAGGGCAGGATTTATCACTCCATCGAGAGAGAGAGAGAGAGAGAGAGAAAGAGAGAAAGAGAGGGGAGAGAGAAACAGATATATACAGAGGGAGAGAGTGAGAGTGTAATAAAGAGAGATAGAGAGAGAGAGAGAGAGAGAGAGAGAGAGAGAGAGAGAAAGATTTATAAAGAGAGAGAGTGAGAGTGTAATAAAGAGAGTGAGATAGATAGAGAGAGAAACAGATATATACAGAGAGAGAGAGAAAGAGAGAAAGATATATACAGAGTGAGAGTGTAATTAAGAGAGTGAGAAGAGTAAGTGTATGAGAGGGTGGGAGAAAGATAGAAAGTAAAAGAGAGAGAGAACGAGAAAGAGAGAAATATGTGTAATGAAAGAAAGAAGAAGAGACAGTGAGAGGGAGAGAGCGAGAAATAGAGAGTGCGAGAGAGAGAGAGAGTACAAATTTAGAGTATATTTTATATATATATATATTTTATATATATATATATCATATATATTATATATGAGAGTATATTTTGCACTGTACAAAATATAACCTTATTAGAAATAATTTCACCCAAAAACTTAGAAATACCCACCCAAACCTAAAAACCCTGAGCGAATGTGAATTGGCAAAAATATTTCTTGGTGAAGGAAAAACAGCACCTAACAGCGGCTAAATATGTGGCAACTTGTCACCGCCTGAAGGACAGTGAGTAACTCCCCTAATAAACAACTGTTAATATTATTATACTTGATCATTATAATCACTATAATTTTTATTATTATTACTATTGTTATTATTATTGTTGTTTTTACTATTATCATCATTGTTGTTATTATTATTATTATTATTATTGTAATTTATTATTATTATTATTATTATTATTATTATTATTATTATTATTATTTCTTTAATTAATTGATGTTTATGTTTCATCGTTGTTTCACTATAGGTTCGGTTTTGATATTTGTGTGCTTTGGCAACATTGTTTTTTTTTAAACAGTCATGCTAATAAAGCCAATTTGAATTGAATTGAATTGAGAGAGTGAGAGAGAGAAAAAGTGAGAGAGGGAAAGTGAGAGAGAGAGAGAGAGAGAGAAAGAGAGAGAGTAAAAGAGAGAGAGAGAGAGAGAGAGATGTAAAGCTCACACTATTAAACTGTGCTGAACAGTAGGAAGGGAAGTTCAGTGTCAGCAGTGATTTGTGAGGATATTGTTCCGGAGCTTCAGCAGGGGGAGCAGCAGAGTTTAGAACCACACTGAGGAGCATATTCCTCCTTAAACACCTCAGCTTCTTCTTCACGAGACAGATCAGTTCATCTCTGTGCAGTGAGCAGAAACTGTACATATACATACATTTTTTTCTCCTGAAAGGCGGGACTTTCTCCTTGAACTGGCACAATGATTGGCGTTAAGAGATATAATAACCTCTCATTAATTATTATTATTTTTTTAAATATATAATACGGGAAATTTACGGGAAAATACTACTACGGGAGGACGGCGGGAGAGAGGGGTAAAATACGGTAGTTTCCCGGCCAAAACGGGAGACTTGACAGGTATGAACAACCATGTATGTGTTTTTCTCAGACGTCCTTTGAAGCTGATTATCTTACAGCTTTTCGCTGAACAGTATTTTAAGTCCCATCCAGATCCCACATCTCTTAGTTTTGTCACCTTTTAATAGAATAGCTATTTTTCAACTGCTATGCACCATAATTACACTTTGGGTTTGCAGTTCCATGGAGATCCATGTTAAATACACAACAGTGAGTGGAAATGGAGGAGCTACTGAACTCGATGTCATGTGACCGAGAAATCCTAAAAACTCTCTGGTCCTCCTGTTTTTTATTTTCAATTACAGTCCGGATGCAGGAGTTTTATTACTGAGTAGAAGTGTGAAATATTTTTCACAGACGTCCCCCTGAGAAACGAATCCCGTCCGCCCTTTCTCTCTTCTTCTTTCTCTCAACGTCTTTATCACTCTTTCTCATTGTTTCTCATGAACTGTTTGTCTCTCTCTCTCTCTCACTTTCAGGTGTCAGTCTTATTCCATGCAGCAGAAATGTGCAGTGCAGAACACACACACACACACACACACCTCTAATAATCGGTTTGCTGTTTGTTCCCCTCCTCTTATGTGTTCTTGTGAGGCTCCTGTGAGAGAAAGCAGAATCCTGTGAAAGAGAGAGAGAGAGAAACAGGAAGAGAGGGGGATATAAATGCTAATGTCAATAACAGCGAGCGCGACAGGCGGCGCAGTGCCGTGTGAACGGGGGGGCGTCCCGGTGGGCTCAGAGTAATTTGTCACTGGGCCCCCCTGTGCTGTAATGGGTTCTAGAAACGAGTGGGAACAGAAGGAGCGATGGAGAATCTGCAGAGAGGATAAAAAGATGAAACAGCAGTGAGGTACTCTCTCTTTCTCTCTCTCTCTCTCTCTCTTACCGTCTCTCACTCACTCTCTTAGAGCACTCACTCTCTCTCTCTCTCTTTTGAATTCACTTGAATTCAAATTTCAAAGATGAGAGTAAATTATTCATTGTATATGTAAATGTGAATCACAGGGAAGTGTGGTGAATCAAAGTATAGTTTCCAGAAGAATCGAGTTATTGATTCGAATCAGATTTAACCCCCCTCTCTCTCTCTCTCTCTCTCTCTCTCTCTTTCTTTCTCTGTTTTCACTGAGAGATCAGGTCGGTGCTCTGCTGGAGCCAGCGGCACTCTGAGCCCATGATGAAAGACACAGCAGTGCAGCTTTTATCATGTGTGTGTGTTTTAGTGTGTGTGTGTGAGAGAAAATGTGTGTGTGTGTGTGAGGGAGAAAAAATGTGTGTGTGTGTGAGAGAGAGAAAACCTGATTCTTCTGCAAACGATTCTGTGGATCCCCAGATACACAATTTTTAATTCATTAAAAGGGTCTGAACCTTCAAGCTTTGTCCATTTGAATGAGGTTCAACTTATATAGCGCCTTTCTAGAAACCCAAGGACGCTTTACAATTAATACGTTTTTACACACAACCCTTCACACACTCAGCACTCATCCACACTTCAGTGAGAAGCGGCAGCCAATAGCGCACAGCATACTCTCAACCGGAAACCACTGTCCACCTGGAGGACTGCATCAGGCACTACAGCATTTTACCCATGGACAGAGTGCCAATTAATACCTGGGCACACAGTCAGACACACATGTACACACACACAAACAAACTTACATACATACCACACACTTAACACATACACACCAGATCAATTTAGAGTATACTGTCAGGGTTGGAGCAGGGAGGACGCGGAGGCGGACGCAAATGCCGACAAAAATTAATTTTAATAACGAAAACAAACACAAAATAAACTTAACAAAGAAACAAGAACTGAGCATAAACAGGAAAAACACAAGGACCACCAACAGACGTAAAAACGTACAAGGATCGACACACGAGGAAGGAAACACGGACTATAAATAGTGGTGGACAAAAACGGGAAACAGGAAACACCTGGGACTAAGGGGCGGAGTTACAAATGAACAGGTAAGTGGAAAATTACAGGGGAACAACATAGAGGAGCACGGTTCACGTAGGGATCACACACAGAGACATGAGAACAGACAGGAAACAGGGCAAAGATGTGACATATACATTTTTTGGGGCAATTTAGAATATCCAATTTACCAGATCTCCATGTTTTTAGACTGTGGGAGGAAACCGGAGTCCCCGGAAGAAACCCACGCAGACACGGGGAGAACATGGAAACTTCACCCAGATAGGGACTTGAACCCAAGACCCCAGTGCTGGGAGGCGAACGTGCTAATCACTAAGCCACAAGACGTATTTTGTATGATCAAGAAGAAGAACCCATTTCCGCCAAAAAAAGTTTTACTAGTGCATCTCAAAATATTTAAATATCATTAAAAAATGTATTTTATTTCAGTGATTCAGTTCTAAATGTGAAACTCATAAATAATATATATGTATTACACACAGCGTGATCTATTTTAAGTGTTCATTTCTTTAACTGTTGATGGTTATGACTTACAGCCAATAAAAAACACAAAAGCCAGTGGCTCAGAAAATTAGAATATTATATAAGACCAATTGGTACTTTTGATGGGCAGTGTGGGCAGTGTGCCAAGTCCTGCTGGAAAATAAAATTGAAATGAGATCCACATCTCCAAAAAAGTTGTCAATAGCAGAGGGAAGCATGAAGTGCTGTAAGATTTTGTTGGAAAACAAAACTGCACTAATTTTAGACTAATAAAACACAGTGGATCAACACCAGCAGATGACAGACATGTCTCTCCAAACTATCACTGATTGGTGGAAACTTCACACTAGACCTGTGTGTCTCTCCACTCTTCCTCCAGACTCTGCTCCCTTGATTTACAAATGAGATGTAAGATTTACTGATGGTCAGTGATGGTTTGAAGAGTATTTTGGTTTGTTTGACACTTTTAAGTTACTGCATGATTCATTATGAGTTCCTTCATAGTCTGGATAAGTATTCATTGACAATGTAGGAACATATGGCAGAACAGTTTCCTGTGTTGCGCCATTAAAATTGCAATTCGCCAAAGTCAGAGCAGACCTGACTCTTAAAGGGAATGGCAGGTGACACACTGACTGGTTTATTACCTTTAATTAATTGAGAGAATTGGTATGTGCCTTTTGCACATTTCAAGCAGTGCAAGGCATACTTTTCCCGTCGTTACGATAGCAAAGACACACTGACAGAAGCTAAATCAAGCTGCAGAGTGCTTTCTATCTCACTCTTAAACACACACTGATACAGTGCTAATCTAAGCGTTGAAGCTACAGTGAGAGGATAAGTAGGGGCTCAGTCTCTGATGGGCCGTTCTAAACTCTCTCTCTCTCTCTCTTCCTCTCTTTCTCTCTCTCTCTCAGTCCCACACAGAGGTGGTGTAACCCTGCGGCTCAGCGGCGATCAATAAACAGAATCTCCACATACAGATAAACCACAGCAGTGGCTAACACTCCCCTGATGAGGCCTAAACACTCTCCACCAGGCTGCTAACAACACACACTCACACACACGCTCAACACACACACCATGGCCCACCACAGCGACAATAATCTGGAATTAATCTCCAACGTGTGTTCATATCTGCACTGTCACTGCGGCATTAAAACATCATAACTCCTGTATTTTAATATCATTTTTATAACTCCAGCTGCGGGACACACGCTGTGAATCTTTAATAACCACTGGACCAATAGAAACACACCCCAATAAAATCTCTGTTACACGTCCTATAAATCTTTCATATTCATAATGTATTATACATGCATCCATAATGTATTACATGACATACATAATGCATAATGTCTGGCGCAAGCCTGCAGAACGGTGTTGGGCACGGTGACCTTAGTCTCATTTACTGTCAACCAATCAGGACGACAGCGTCAGCAGCCTTTAAACGACATCAGCGAGAACAACTTCACCAACTACAGCTCCCACAAAGGAGCATTATTTTATTCTTAAACCCTACGCAAGGTGCGTCGAGAAGCTCATTGCTATCTTGCACCCAGCCACCTGCACCTTTTCACCTGCATCGTTAAAAAAGCAAAAGTGCCTATGAATATATCTACTCTGATGCATGTGGTGGTCTGGAAATTAGGTTTGTTCAGGTAACTTTTAACCTATCTCAGGCAAATTGCTATCTTGGCAACAGAAAACACGTGTGCACCACTGACTGAAATGAACCTAGACAACAATTTGGCACAGACAGCCTTGTTTGTTACACACACAGCAGCAGACAAACCCAGCTTTTACATCAGCAATAAATAGAATATGAAATAAAATAACATTAACAGTGCAGAACAGATTCCTCTGCTGAGAATCTCAGAAGCGCTGCGCCATTAAAATTGCAATCCATCAAAATCAGAGCACATATTACTCTTAAAGGGAATGGCAGGTGAATGATTAATTAGGATAATTAGTTCATGCCTGTTTCACGCTTCGAGCTGCACAAGGCATACTCTTCCCATTGTTACGATAGTAAAGACATGCAGATAGTAAAGAATGAACTCTAAGTAAAATAATTCTCTTCCTGAATTTGACATTTTAACTCTTTTCAGGAGTGAAGGTAAACTTTACCTAATATCACACTAAAAGTACAACTTGCCTACTGGCATCATTTATTTGCATAATGAGCATGTTCCCCCCACTCCTATTTCACCATCAGTGTGTAGTCTTGCCCTAGTCTTTCATTTTTTCTGCGATGTTTTGGGTCATTATCTTGCTGCATGATGAAGCATTTCCCAACCAGTTTGGTTTCAGCTGTCATTAAAATTATAGATAAAATGTTTTTGTAGACGTCAGAGTTCATTAAACATCACTGAAGATGAATGAACGCATCCCAGAATAAGATATGCAAGCCAAAGCCATGACACTACCTCCACTGTGTTTCACAGATGAGCTGGTATGTTTGGAATCATTAGCAGATCCTTTCTTTCTCCAAACTTTAGTCTTTCCTTCACCTTGGTAAATGTTAATATTTGTCTCCATAATCAGTCCACAGGCTTTTCTCTGTACTTCTTGTTTAATTCCAGCCTGGTTTTCCTCTTCTCCTCATTAATAGTGATTTTTATCTTGTTGAAGCTTCTGTACTTTTGCCCATGAAGTCTTCTGTGAACGTTAGATTGTGATGTGCTACTGTGTTTTTCCTTGGTCTACCTGTTCATCACCTGTAATTTAGTACACCAGTGACGACTTTCTTCTTCAGGACATTACAAACTGTTGTTCTTGCTATGGAGAATATTTGTGTTCTATGGCTAATGGATGGGTTCATACGTTCAAACTGTGTATCAGATCCAGATGTAAATACTTGGAAATAAAAGCTATGTTCTAAATATTAAACTTTTGTCTCAAATTCATCTTTTATTGTATTTTAATTCATGTTTTCAGTCTTCAGCAGACATAAAGGGATTAATCTCACTGTTCCAATATTTTTGGAGGGCACTGTATATTTCTGCATTTTACTATATGTTGTATTGCAGTATACACTTACCTATTCTATATAGTATTATTGTGTTATGTACTACATTATAGCATGCTATTAGCTATATTTACACAAGGAATGTGCGGAAAGGTAAAATACAGCTAATATGGAATTCTATATGAAGAAATGACATGATGCAGATTAGTAACAGGGTTATAGACTTAGTGACGGGGTGTATTGGGCCTGGTCTGCTCTCCCGCTGTGTGGAGATGTACTGGGATGTGTGGGTCTGCTGTAGCTTCACTGCAGAACCAGTGTTGGGCACGTTACTTTGAAAAAGTAATTAGTTATAGTTACTCGTTACTTCTCCAAAAAAGTAACTGAGTTACTAACGGAGTTACTCCACTATAAAAGTAATTAGTTACCAGTAAAAGTAACTATCGCGTTACTTTTTATTATTCGCCCGTCAAAAAAAGGAAATCAATTATGCATTTACTATTATTATTAGAAAAATAACAAAAAATAACAAACGAAAATAAACCCAAAATGTTGACAAAAATATAATCTAACGAATTTCAAAAAAATAAAACGAAATTCTCCACACAACCAAAGAAAATTACTAAAACTTGTAATACTGAAAAAAGCGGAAAAACGCGTCTGGGGATGAAATTTAACAAACCAAGCCACACTCAAAAGAAATATGTATATATAAAACAAAAAACAAAAAAAATAATGGACAAAAACAACAATTTAATGCCCGTTAAAATGGTATTAATATAACAGCTTCACCAAAAGAGAATAGAGCTTAGATCATGCCCAAAAAATCCGACCCAGCCGGAGCCCGTGCACATTCTGCCCAAGCCCGAACCATAAACTGTCATTATGAGCCTGACCCGATCCGCCCCATAAACTGTCTGTTTTCGGGCTGATTGAATGAGCGAAATATAATCAGAATTATGTTAATTAACACTGTAACATAAAAGCATAGAACTATTATTTAATTTAAATGATTTTTAAGAACAGCACACAATGCTGCAAGTCAAACGCGGAGGCGTTCACGTGCGCCCAGAGCTACGTGATTACAGTTTTCATTTTTATTATAGTTTAATTTTATTTTGTTTTTATTTTTTCTGTTCATTTTAGGGTGGGCTTGCTAGCGCGAGCGCTTTACACAAGAACTAACGGACCACGAGTGCCGCGCGCTCGGCACAACAACTCCCGCTGTACAACTCCGCTGTACAACAGCGCTTATAAATAAATTAAACACAAAAATGAGGGTATTCTATCAGTAATTTCAGTTCGTTTTAGTTAGTTTTATAAACACAAAATACAGTTCGAGATAGTTATGTTTTTCCTTTTAATTACCGTTTTTATTAGATTCAGTTAACACAAATGGTTTTCACTTTCAATTTTCGCTATTCCGTTCGCTTTAGTGAACAATAATAATTGGTTACTTAGCAACATTGTGATTATCACACCAGAGCTTTATATAAAATAAAAATAGGAGCCTGATTTCGGGTCGGTCCTCAGGTCAGGTGGGATTTGGGCAGAGAATCTAAGCTCTAAAATAGAAAGCAGCAGCACCACAAAAACCGGAGCAGCTAAAAAGAGCTTAACGTCCTTAAATCGGAACTTGGGTTGTCCACGGCAATCACTGAATTGATTAGAGCACGCAAATCGTCACAATTGTGCCTCACTTCACCACGCCAAACCACAGGCACAGCGGCCAGAAGCTCAAGTTCACCGGACAGAGGAGGGGTTAACCAGGGCAAAGCGAAATAAAAAAAAAAGTTCATAGAGCTGCTAAAGTAACGTGCAGTAACGGGGTGTCGGAAATGGTAACGGAGTTATAGTTACAGTCATAGTAATTAGTTAGATTACTCGTTACTGAAAAAAAGTAACGGCGTTAGTAACGCCGTTAGTTTTAACGCCGTTACTCCCAACACTGTGCAGAACTGAGCACAGTAAATCTCATTGGATACATTAAGCATGAACATGAGGCTTGAGTGACAGTAATACAGCGCTCTCCGTCGCGCTTGTCTGGTTCTGTGAAGAAAACGACGGACTGATACTGGAAACACAGCCCACCTGCTCCCAGACCCGCGAGACGGCCCAGTTTCAGTCCAGCAGTTCCAGTCATCCTGATGGGAGTTTCACTGAAAGCGTGAGACTGGGTCAGACCCATCTGCCCTCGCCATTAAATTAACTCCCTTTAATCCTATTTGTGGCCTCAGCCAATTATGCTAATGCTAAATAATAAGCATTAAAGAGACAATATCACAGAGAACCAAGAACTTACATTGATGATGGAGGACTTCTAAAATGCACAGACTTTTAAAAAGCATGGATTTTTAATATACATGAACTTTTAAAGCCAAACATGGACTTTTAACCACAAATACACGCACACATACACACAACATTTTTATTATTTTTATCACTGAGTTTTATATTACAAAGTGGTTGTAAAGAAAAACTTGTGGACGGGTTGGTTTTAAGAAAAAAAGATTATTATTGTTTAAAGTTTAAAGAAATGTTTTTTTTATGTGTGCTGATTTTAAAGGGGAAAAAGATGACTTTTTTTAAGTGTTATGTATGTAAATGAAATTAAATTCTGTTAAACTTTTTCTCAAAAGTAAAAATAAATACATTTATTACAGTAAATACAGTTTTTCTCAATTGCTAAGACACATTTCTTGAAATTGTCCCTCCATGTCGCTAAACTGTAAATTCAAAACTCAATTTTCAAACTACATTCACAAAACATCTGACTCTTCCTGCAAAACCAAACTATCACCTCAAAACAGTTCAAACAGCGCTCAAAAGCAAACAATGCTGTCAGATCAGACCCCGAGTCAATCAAAATGAAAACACTACTGAGCAGTCATTACACACAACATAGAAAAAAGGAAAACAAAACGATCAGATCATTAAGTGTTTAGAAATAACCTTTATTGTTCACAAAAATGCATTTTCAAAACAAAATTCTTGTTTAGCCTGTGTAGTCCTAAAATAATATATACTTTTGTTGTAAAGTTTATATATATATATATATAAACTTTACAACAAAAGTGCATACAATATCTACTCTATAACATCATGTCGATGTGCTGGGTCAGGCCACAGGACTTCATCTACATCACAGGCCACATTCTCCCTTGACAGGCAGCGTGGGTAATAACTTCTAGTGTGCCGGATCCACGCTTGGCATGCATCCACACCTATATCATTACAGGCCAGTTCCATGGCCTGCAAGAGATTTTCCCTGGTGTAGGGTTGTCAGTCATAAACCTTCCAGCGCCATGCAGAGAAGAACTCCTCTGTTGGATTGAGGAAAGGGGAGTATGGTGGTAGGAAAACATTCAGGAATTCTTGGTTTCTAGTGAACCACTCTCTGACCTGCACGGCATGGTGAAAACTCACATTATCCCACACAATGACATAGACAGGATGCTCTGTCTGTTCATGATCCTGCTGCTGAAACCCTAACACAATATCCCGAAGATCACTTAAAAATGTCAAGAGGTGTTGAGTGTTGTATGGCCCCAATGTGGCATGATGGTGGAGAACACCATGATTGCTGATTGCAGCACATAAAGTGACATTGCCACCACGCTGGCCAGGAACTGTAACAATGGCTCGTTGGCCAATCACATTCCGGCCTCTCCTCCTCCTTTTGGTCAGATTGAACCCAGCTTCATCCATATAAATATATTCATGTGGTTGTTCTGAGGAATCCAGTTGAAACACTCTCTATGGGAAAATACATATAGCTTTGTAAGCTGTACAGCATAAGACAACCTTATGCTGTAGAGTAGACAGCAGTATTGAACACCTACCTGTACATAGTGGAATCTTTGCTCCTTGACCCTTTCTGAGTTGCGCTCAAAGGGTACTCTGTACAGTTGCTTCATCCGCATCCTGTTGCGTTTTAGGACACGATCAATGGTGGAAATGCTGATACTGGTGATGCCTTCAAAATCAACATGGTCGTCAATGATCTTCTGCTGTATTTCACAGAGTTTGACTGAATTGTTCTGACGGACCATGTCAACAATGAGGGTCTCTTGGCGTGGGGACAACATAGATGGCCTCCCTCCCTGATGTGGCAATCTGGTAATTCTACAAAAAGAACACAAAAAGTGACACCATCTGCAGCAAGATGATGCTGCAGCTCTTTGGAGGTGGTCTGTGGATTGTCCTTGACTGTTCACACCATTCTTCTTCTCTGCCTTTCTGATATCTTTCTTGGCCTGCCACTTCTGGGCTTAACAAGAACTGTCCCTGTGGTCTTCCATTTCCTTACTATGTTCCTCACAGTGGAAACTGACAGGTTAAATCTCTGAGACAACTTTTTGTATCCTTCCCCTGAACAACTATGTTGAACAATCTTTGTTTTTAGATCATTTGAGAGTTGTTTTGATGAGCCCATGATGCCACTCTTCAGAGGAGATTCAAATAGGAGAACAACTTGCAATTGGCCACCTTAAATACCTTTTCTCATGATTGGATACACCTGGCTATGAAGTTTTTTTTGTGCTTCAGTAAATCAGTAAAAAGTAGTTAGGAGTATTCAAATCAATAAAATGATAAGGGTGCCCATACTTTTGCACCGGTCAAATTTTGGTTTAATGCATATTGCACATTTTCTGTTAGTACAATAAACCTCATTTCATTCCTGAAATATTACTGTGTCCATCATTTATTAGATATATCAAACTGAAATGGCTGTTGCAAACACCCAAATATTTAGAACTAAAATGATTAAGATTAATAGGCAGACATCCCAAGTTGCAAAAAAAAAAAAAAAAATCAAGCAACTCACCAAATGATAACGAAACTTTAATTTTATATTAATTAATTTTACGTTTTTTTTTTTTAATAAAATTTAGAGTATTCAGAGTTGAAATAAAATGAGTTTTATCTTTTTGGATGGCCCTGCCTCTGCATTCCTGCCTATGCTTTTTTTTTATTTGACAAAAATTGACAGTTACAATATCACAAAAATTGCACAACATCAAAAACATTTCATATCATATTACAATAATTATTAATATTGCCTCCGCCATGATCTGCTTTCTCTCACTCACTGAACAAATCCCGTCCGGGAGGGGGGAAAAACACTGCCCGCCCACACTAAAAACTGTCTCGCAGACTCTTTGCAGGGAACAGGCCAATCAGAACCCTCTCTGTTTTCTCTCTCTCCTTCCCACACGCGATTAGAGAAAAAAGGTCTGTGGCCTGTGTGCGCGTTTGGGGCACTCGTTCTGAATTCCGGGAGATTATATGTGACTCGCGGGCATCAGGGAGCCACTACCCAAATGCGGGAGACTCCCGTAGCTTCAGGGAGACTTGGTTTGTCTGAATAGGGGTGCCCAAACTTTTTCATATGACTGTATAAAGGAACACATGCAGAATTATTTTGTAAAAAAAAAAAAAGTTATACAAACCAGAATATGGTTTATACTTTAGATTCTTCTAAGTATCACATTTATGTTTGAGGACAGATCTGCACACTCTTGGCATTTTAATCTCAGTGTCTTTATGAGGGAGAGTCACCTTAAACAGTTTTCCCAGCATCTTGAAGGAGTTTCTGGAGGTGCTGAACAATAGCTGCTGCTTTTCCTTCACGCTGTGAAGCTCCAGCTCATCCCAATTAAATCACCTCAAATCACCATCTCAGTTCATCAGGTTTAGATCAGGGAATTAATGTGGAGGACTAACACTTTTTTTTACTGTTTACTGCATAATCTGATACGTGTCCATTAATAGTTTTCAAGTCTTTAATATTAATCTACAATATATAAAATACATGAAAAAACAAAGAGACAAAGAAAAACATTGAATGAGAAGGTGTGTCCAAACTTTTGACTGTGTGTTCTGTATACACACACACACACACACACACACACACACACACACACGCACAGAGCGCAGTGTGCATTTGTGTGCTAATTGAATGGGCTGTATAGAAGAGTCTCTGTCTGAGGAGCTGCCAGCAGGAAACACACACCTTTAATCAGGAGGCTGAAAGTCTGAGTCAGTAACTCAGTAATTAAATGATAAATTAAGGAAATTAATAAAGAAGGAGGCGTCTCACTCTTACTCTCTCAATCACTCAACTCTTACTCAACTTTCCATTCTTTTAATTGTATCTAATTTGATCTCTCATTTCTCTGCAACGCTGAACACCCTTCTGAATACAGCAGCACTCCTCCACTCTCTCTGTAATTCACTGTAGAGATCCTTATCCACTAAACCCTAAAACATATTTTTTACATAAATAGTTGAAATGTGTTCCTCTGAAGCAAAGAAACAAACCAGTCCTGCTTAACCCTTGTGTGGTGTTCGGGTCTGTGGGACCCGTTTTCATTTTTCATCAAATGAAACTAAAAAAACATTTTTTTTCTAACTCAAACTCATTGGCATTGGCTCATTTTTTGTGAAAAACATATATCAAAACACATTTTTGATAAACACACACTGTACACCCCCCCCCCCCCACACACACATTTATATTACATACAGTATGTTTGGCCAAGGGCTAATAAACATTGCTTCATTTGTAAATTTGAAACTAAACAAATTTTCTACTCATATCTTGAGTTTAATTCATTTTCTATTACATTTTATTACAAAACTAATAAAAAAAAAAGAGTAGCACTTTTTGAAAGAAATGTAACATAAGAAAGGTAAAGGGCAAATATTAACCATGTAAGCTGTTTATATTGCTTGCAATTTAGGTGAAGCAAGCATGTGTAAAGCATTTTAATGTAAAATTGCTTAATTTTGCTGAATTAAATACAAATAACAAAGTAAACGAGTAACAAAAATATGAACACCACACAAGGGTTAAATTCTTTATACCCCAGCTAACCTTTAAAAAACGCTCTTATTGTGGTCATTTCCACCTTTGCAACGCCCTAACATGTTCAGCTCTCTCTCCTTCCCCGCCCCTAAACCCATACATCACCCAGTGCCCCTCTCAAACTACTTCTCCCATTTTTCAACATTTTTCAGATTTCAGCTGAAGGTAACCCGCACCAGCCTTAAGAATTTAGTTTATGGAATCATGATACTAATCAATGATCATCAATGCAATGACTGTATAAAAGCGTTGACAGCACAATATCTCTCAAAAGTGAAGCCACCACAGGTCTAGTGGTATGATGGTTGCGCTGGTTGCGGTATGATGTGTTTCTATGACAAAACAGGCCCGCCCATTTTTACCATTTTCATTCACATTTTTCTTCTTTAAACTGTCTTTCCATCATGAAATAGATGTTTTTTTAGATTTTTTTTTCCTTCAATAAATAAAATTATCATTTAAAAAAGTGCTTTTTATATTTACTCAGGTTATTTTTGTCTGATATGAAAGTTTGTTTGATAATTTAATAAATATCAGTATTACAAAAAAGCAAACACAAAATAAGTTTGTAGCCATTGTACATTCAATCAGAGATCTTTGAAATTAATCAACATATAATAACTAAGATTAGTCTGTTGCCATTGTTTTTTTTGGTGCAGTCAGTATGCATACTGGGTGTGTCTCCCAGGTTCTCCTAACCGTCAGTGTGTAGTAATTTCCCCCAGGCTAACCTAAAGTCATCTCAAAGCTCATACAGTTTATTTTGATCAACTATCTTGTTCATACATTTGTAGGCTGTGAAAACAAACTGCTTTTCTGAGCTGGTAAGTATGTGGTATGTTGTTGTGTACTACAGTTGCAGGAAAAAGTATGAGAACTCTTTGGGATTACTTGTATTTCTTCATAAATTGGTTATTAAATGTGTTCATAGTCACAACAATAGACAAACACAGTCGGCTTAATCTATCTTAATCTTACGCCATTCGGTTGTTGATTTACTTCTATGATTTGGGTCGTTGTCCTGTTGCATCATCCATTCTCTGTTGAGCTTCAGTTGGTGGGCAGATGGTCTTAAGTTTTCCTGCAAAATGTCTTGGTAAACTTGGGAATTAATTTTTCTGTTGATGACGGCGATCTGTCCAGGCCCTGAGGCAGCAAAGCAAGGCAGCCCCAAACCATTATGCTCCCTCCACCATGTTTCACAGTTGGGATGAGGTTTTGATGATGGTGTGCTGTGCTTTTTTTCTCTCCACATATAGCGTTATGTGTCCCTTCCAAACAACTAAATTTTGGTTTCATCTGTTCACAGTATGTTTAGCCTGTAGTGCTGTGGAACATCCAGGTGCTCTTTTGCAAACTTCATACGTGCAGCAATGTTTTTTTTTGGAAGTCCATATGGTGGAAAACCATGAACTACATTTTTGTTTTAATGTTTTTGTGTGTGTGTGTTTAATGTGTACTGTGAATGGTAACATGGTGTGTTTAATTAAACCATGCAAACATATATCATATATATTAAACATATAACATATATGTTTTGTGTGGTATTAGTTTAAGCAGACTGTGTTTGTCTATTTTTGTGACTTAGACGAAGATTAGAACACATTTGATGACCAACTGAGGCAGAAATCCAAGTAATCCCAAAGGGTTCACATCCTTTTGTTCTGAAACTGTAAAGTGTTTTCTTTATCTGTTTAAATATCTACTAGTTTTTTTTGTTTGTTTTTTTATGAAATCAAACAGAAAACTAAATACTAATATGTTTTATTTACTTGACCATAAAATTCAAAGTGGAATGTCTGTGTAAAGCAACTGATATGAAAAAAAAATGTATATCAGTAATAGAAAATCAAACTTATAATTTAAGGATAATAACTAAAAACATTAACTCAACTCAATCATCTCAAGTTTTTGTTTTTGTAAATGATGCAACAAATAAATTTAAAGTAAATTTAACTTGTCCAGGCTTACAGTGCAGTGACTGTGTTATTTACTGAGAGCTACAGACAGGTCCAGGTCAACTATACTGACCCACATCATTACAGACCGTATATCCCAGAGCTGCTTGGGTCAGGGAGGCTGGTGGGGTCACAGCCCGATGACAATGAGGTCATCAATTTATTTCCTTCGAAGCATTTTTTTTTCTTTTACCGGTCAAACTGAGGATGTCTAACCATCTGGGTCTAACCGCTATCAGAGGCACACTGCTACTGCTGCATCTCAGCCAATCAGCTCTCCCTCCTGCCCTGCCTCTAAACCCATACATCATCCAGTGCCACTCCCCAACTATTCCTTACATTTTTTTAAGACTTTTTTCAAATTTAAGGGTGGAGTCAGCAAAAATAATTGAGTTTAGTGTCCCTTTATATAATATAGCACTTTATTAACCCACGCATCTATTCTATTGGTTCCTGGCATCATTCACCTGCATAATGGGCGTGTCTCCTACCACTAATTCACCATCAGTGTGCAATTACATTAAAAAATAGCTTGTTTACTGTATATTTCTACTTATTATTATTCAAAAATAAACCCTATCCAGATAAATCTCTCCATCCAGACAGAGTGAATATGATTGTAGTTGGATGTAGAGAAGTATAAACATATAAACATATACCATTCCGACTCCCTATTGGTGAACTTGAGTTCTTTACATGTCCAAACTAAACTTTAATTTTAAATCATTTACATTGTACTAAAATACATTCATTTTCAATGTGTATATATGCAGCTGAAACACTAGAGAGCCTAAATCATCCCAAATTTATCAACATTAACATTTTAATAATATGACATTATAGTGATTATAGCTTTTAGAAAACTGTGTTTTGGGTACTATAGGACTATAAGCTTTTGTTCACCTTTGGCATTTTTTCCCCTTTTATTCTTTAAGTAGTTTTGAAAGCATTTTTGTTACACTTGTACTTAAAGAGTAAAAAGCTTGAGTTGATACTTCAACTTCTACAGAAGTATTTGAAACTCTAATATCTATACTATGTATTCTACCTGAGAAATGAATGTCAATACTTTTCACACATTTGATGGATTGAAACCACTAAAAAAAAAAACTCTGAGATCCACAGCATGACAGATTTCACTTCCCAGGAACGACTGAGAACAGCATGGCGAATGAATGAACGAGCATACGCCACATAATCAAGGGAAAATCCACTGAAACGGCGTGTAATCAACACAAGAACCTACTGAAGCAGCGTGAGGCCTCGTACAGCGGCGCTCGAAGACAGACGCTGCGCTCTGGAAGCGTCCTCCCAACGCATCTAAAACACTCATCTGATTATTATCTCATTATCATCCCTGAGACGACGGATCCTCTGAAGCGAGCGCGTGCGAGCGAGTCAGGTGATCATTCATTCGCTTCAGGCCGAGCTGCGAAGGCCTCGGTGTTGATTTATTGGGACGTCAATAAATTAATTTGAACGTGTGTATGACTGATGATATCTCACACAACAAATGTGTTTTCAGAAGGCAGAAATGCAACGTTATTTACAGCAGCATTATGGGAAAATTGCTGTTTCTTGGTAGCACATGTAACTGCAGGCCGGAGAACCAATGGGCGTGGTGAATAGGCGGGGATACTGTCAATCAGTCTGTTCATTAACGAATTGTAGAAGAGAGATCCACTGTCAATCATTTGTTGCATTGGCCAATCAAAAGTGCTAAGTACCTGTCTATCATTTTGTGCATTAACCAATGGTTTAAAAGCCTCTGTTTTACATTGCAACTGCAAAATAATATATAGATCTAATATATATATATATATATATATATATATATATATATATATGAGATAAAGCACTTCCGGGTACCTGAGAAACACCTTTTCCCCAAACTCCTTACAGATACTTCACACCTTTGATTGGCCAATGTAAGAAATGATTGAGATTAGTTGATCTCTGTTGTACGATTGGCTGATACACAAAATTATTTACAGTATCCCCCTAAAAAATCTGCTGTAAAATTTACAAGAAACTTTTTACAGTGTGCTACTGTCCCATTACTTTTGCAATATCAGTGTACACATGCAGTTCTGGACAAGCTGAGAAATACAGATTCATCACTGGAAGTGAGAGAAGCATGTGGACTGAGGCGGTAGAGTAATATTACAGGGTTTTACACAACTATGATGCAAAAATTCAAACGTTCTTACAGTTCTCACTATTACAATCAGTAAAACTGGATCTATACATTGTGGACCACTTTCAAAATATGTTTCTTAATGTAAAATTGCTTTGGACTTTGGATATCCCACCATGCACAAGAGATAAAACCGATGGTCAGTACTGAATGCTGGTGATCTTCGGGCCCTCAGGTGGCACTACAGTTCTGAATAGGACCTACCTACCTAAAAAGAATAGAATTGTTTTGAATTAATAGTGTATATGGATTTATTAGACTTTATTAGACTCTCGTTCAGTGCCCCCCAGACAGTTAACAGGTACAGTTAACTCCGCCTCTATGAGGAAAGTTTAAAAGTTTTCCCAATTGCATAGTTGCATATTCAGTAGAAACAAAAAGCGTTAGGTTGTTCTGGCTCTCTTTACTGATGTTACCCGTCATCATCTGACATCACACCCCCCCCAACACCTCCAGCCCAGCCAGCTCCACTTTCTTCTTATCTGAGGAGCACAGGGACAATACAGCGGTGAGAGAGAGAGAGAGAGAGAGAGAGAGAGAGAGAGAGGTGCAGGACGAGCGAGGCTAAGTAAAGCTTTGCTACAGGAGCTGACCTGCTTTACTACAGACCGACAGCCTTCAGATCAGCTCACAGCCCAGGGAGAAGAGCAGACGCCTGGATCTCACAGAACCCGTCCTTCAACCAACAGCCAGAGAGAGACAGAGAGAGAATATCTAGAAAACCTTTGGGATTAGTGGAAGTCAAGCACCCAATACAGACATACGATGCAATATGATTGAAACGATACAATTTATTGTTATATCAATATATTTTCCCACCTTTAGGCCCCCTATTTACTGATCTATAGGCATAACACCAACCGTGCAGCTTGATTTAGGGCGTGTCGTAACAACAGGAAAAGTATGCATTTCGCGTCTCAAAACAAGCAAAAGGCATGTACTAATTCTCTTAATTAATCATGGGTATATTTTGGGTATAACGTGCAATAAACCAATAAGCATGTCACTTGCCATTCCTTTTAAGAGTCATATGAGCTCTGACATTGGCGGATTGCTATTTTAATGGTGCAGCTACCTGGAAGTGTCTAATGACCTACTCATTTATGCTGTGGAACTGTTTGGTAGGTTCTAACACATAATTTCACATATTAAAAAGTCAAACACAGCGGTGCAATTGTGATGGCCTAGTGAAACTTTATTAAAATGCTGTGGCATGATCTTAAACAGGTGGTTCATGCTAAAAACTCTCCACTGTGGCTGAAAACAATTACTATAAAACAATTCTGCAAAGAAGAGTGGGCCAAAAATTCTCCACAGAGATGTTGAAAGCTATTCGGCAGTTACAGTGGTATTAAATATGTTTTGGCACCAACAATAATTTAATGATTTTCCTTTATAAATTATTGGTTGTTTGGATCAACAATTCCAATTAAATATATCATATAGCAGATAAACACAGTAATATTTGAAAAGTGGAATGAAGTTTATAAGATTTACAGAAAGCGTGCAATATTAATTTAAACTAAATTAGGCAGGTGCAGAAATTTGGGCACCCAAACTTCCAATGAGAGTCTGGCTTCTGGTTGAAGGTATTTTGGACCATTCTTCTTTACAAATCATCTCCAGTTCAGTCAGGTTTAAATCACACCACAGATTTTCAATAATATTCTGGTCTGGGAACAACATTGCTGAGTAGCATCACATTGCTGAGATACATCAGCTCACAGATGCCTTGTGCTGATCGATCCTCATCACCCTAGGAGTGGTGAGGAGAAAGAGCGGCATCTACCCATCCACCCAAGTCAGAGCAAGGCTAATTGTGCTCTCTCAGGACTCTGGCAGCTGATGGCAAGCTGCATGATTAGGATTCGAACCAACAGTTACGATGCTTTCACCTGCCAAGATATTGTTTTTTTACAGTAAGGAAGACAGAGAAATAGAAAATGTGTGTGCGGGTTTGTGTGTGTGTGTGCGGGTGAAGGGGGGTGTGGGCTAGAGATTCAGAGAGCAACATTCCCCCAGCAACAGGCATACAGGCACTGCCACAGGCATACAGACACACTCATGAAAATTCATGCACACACACACACACACACACACACACACTCAAAATCTTCCAAAGTGCATGCAAATCTCCAAATGTAGTGAAGTAAGGTCGGAGATGGAAATCAGGGAACGACTGCAGAAGTGAAGGATTGCTGACCGCTGCAGACCACCGGACTCTGCAGCCCACCCTGCATCTACCGCAGCCCAGAGCCAGTGATCCACACACACACAAACACACACACTCTCATACAGCATGTGTGTGCATCCCACAAGCTGAAGCCCAAATAATATATCAGTGTTTCCTGGATGCGACTGTGTACACACTCTCTCTCTCTCTCTCTCTTTCTCTCTCTCTCACACACACACACACACACACACACACACACACTTGCATGCAGCATGTGTGTGTGTGTATCCCCACAAGCTGAAGCCCAAATAATATATCAGTGTTTCCTGGATGCGACTGTGTACACACACTCTCTCTCTCTCTCTCTCTCTCTCTCTCTTTCTCTCACACACACACACACACACACACACACACACACACACACACACACACACACACACACACACACACACACACACACACACACACACAGAGTGCATGACATTACATAATGGATGGTTTAACTTTTCCAGGCAAATATTGACCAGTGCTGACATTTCTGCATGAAGCCCTCAAACCACCCCACTCTCTACACACACAGCATGACAATGCACCCAACACACACACTCAACACACACTCACACACAAAACACACCACACGCATCATATCACACAACCTGGCCTGGGTGGGAGGGGTGGCTGTTTAGAGGACAGATCTAAACGATTCTGAGTGCTGGTGAAGCTCTGAAAGCTCCTCACAAAAATGTGTTAAACCTACTGGTTATAATAAGGTATACAGTGTCTTGCAAAAGTATTCATACCCCTTGAATTTGTCCACATTGTGTCACCATACAACCACAAACTTAAATGTAATTTATTGAGATTTTAGGTGATAGACAAACACAAAGTATTGCATAAGTGTGAAGTGGGAAAAAATACAAGATTTTCAAAATTGTGGATTTTTGCAGCTTCTCTGGCCAGTGCTCCCCTTGCTTGATCTGTCAGTTTGGTTGAATGGCCCTGATTTGGTGGGTTTGCAGGTGTAGAATACTTTTTCTATTTTTGAATAATGGATTGTACAGTGCTTCTTGGGATGCTCAAAGCTTGGGATATGTTTTTATAACCTAACACATCTCCACAACTTTATCTCTGACCTGTCTGGTGAGTATTGTTCCCTAACAAACCACTGAGGCCTTCACAGAACAGCTGTATTTATACTGAGACTAAATTACACACAGCTGGACTCTAACTTTAGCTAATTAACCAATTAAGTGACTTTTATTTAGGGGTTTTAGAGTAAATACATCTAAGTATGCTGAATACTTTTGCACATCACATATTTCAGATTTTAAATGTTGTAACTACTTTTAAGCTCAGAGGGTAGAATACTTTTTATTTATGTTAAAATGTGGATTAAAGTATATAACTAACCCTTATTACTCCTCCTCGTCCTCCTCTCTCTCTTTCTCATACACACCACACACAAAATTGCTTCTCCTGTGAAGCACAAGTTTGCTGTGTTTTGTCTTCAAACTATTTAATTCCCTATTTATATGAAAAAGACAAGTTTATCAGTAAAAGGGGTTCATTTCTTCTATTAAAGCTTCTATCAGTAAAACAAACTGGTCTGTGTCAGTAATTGGCTGAAAAGGATGAGTAAGTTAAATCCACTACTAAATTACTACAGGCAGAATAGCATCTGAACCTTAAGGAAAAACTTTCCTTCTTTCTTTTTTATACTTTCACAAGCACATTTCACGAAAGACATCCTGTGCAAGGCGTGTTGCAACACTCATTGCTGTCTTACACCCCACCAACAATTTTTTATGCCTTATGCCTGCACTGTTTGAATAGCAATGGTGCTTGTGAACTTATACACGCTACTGTGTGTGGTGGTCTGGAAATAAATTGTGTTGAGGTAAATTTCTGGTGTATTGCTATCTTGGCAGTGGAAAACACAGGTGCACCACTGACTAAAAAAAGCCTAGACAGGTGTCAACAGCTAGACATTTATTGGTATCTTGGCAGTGAAATTGTCAAAGCAGGTGCATCCCCAACCTGCTCTACTATAAACTACAAACTACAACACGCCTTCTGCTGAAAGTGCTCCTATCTCTCCCACACTCAGCTCTTTCTGTGATTTGCACACTCAAAAGACTACATTGCCCAGAATGCACCACACCCTGACACAGTATTACACCCAATCCTGATCACATGACACAACACATGACAATTCCAGGAAGCAGATCACCTGAGTACTAACCACATGGTTTTAGCCATATAAAAGGGGATTGTTTGCTCACAGTATTGTCAGTTCTATCCTTGTACAATGCATTATTCTATTGACTGTGTTTATCTCTCGTTTTGATCTTGTTTTGTTAATGGACCTCAATTTTTACCTGCCCTTTGATATTTTCTTGCTGTTTATTGACCTCTGGACTGTTTATTTACCCTGGTATGATATCTATTTGTTTCTGCTCTGTGCCATTGTTGATCCTTTTATGTTTGACCATCCCTTTGCCGCCTGTTACTTTATTTAATAAAGTACATTTTTGACACCCACTCTTAATGACTGCTCAATGGCTTCATTTAAAAAAATCTGAATTATATAGAAATTTAAAAAAAGTTAAAGTTCACGAGCAACCTATACATCTCTGAGAACAGAAAAGCACTTACCACTTTCAGTACTTACCTGTGTCTAAAAGAGGAAGCCAGCTGACACTGGAGTTGAGTGCAATTTTTTACAACTTATGCCACAGACAGTTGGAGCTGTAACAGTCACCAAAAATGTTGGATAATAAATAAAAAATAAAATATCCATATCCAAACAAATGAGATCTGTAAACAAACACTGGCAAATATCAGCACAGTAAAAGTTCAATTGATTTTATTAATATGACATTTTTATTGCATTTTCTTTATTAAACTGTTTATAAAGAAAAAAAAAAACGTCTATAAAATGTGCTGTCATGAATGCAGGTGGAAATCTTTCTCATTCTTGACTTATTTATATTATTTTAATATGAAGGAACAACCCATAGTTTACTTTAACCTAGTTCTGAAAGTGTATAAAACTACATCCACCATATTCTGTGATAGCATACAGTCCAGACTCCAGAAAAAGTTGCAACAGAGTTGAAATTGCAAAAAGAAAAAGAAATTACATTTACTTTTTGTTCTTTTTATTTGATTGCAGACAGTATGAATCCAATTTATTTCATGTTTTATCTGCTAAACTTTATTTTTCTTAATTTCTTAATTTTATTAATTAAATATTCATTCCTGTATTTCAGGCCTGCTACACATTCCAAAAAGGAGGGATAGAGGCAATTTAGTAATGAGGTAAAAAAAATAAAAAATAAAACATTAATAAAACAAGAAAGAATTTGTGGAGAATTTTAATATGAAAACTATGTTCACAGTGGCCCTGAACTGTTTCACACCTTGAGTCCTATTTTAACGATCTACAGGCGATCCATCAAGCATCCTCCATGCAGCTTGATTTATAGTGTGTCCGTGTATTTTTGCTATCGTAACGACGTGAAAAGTATCCCTTGCTCGGCTCCAAACGTGTAAAAGTAATGTACTAATTTTTTTAATTAAACATTTGGTGTGTTTTGAGTGTAATGTAAAATAACAAACTTGCCATTCCCTTTAAGACTTTGGCAGATTGGTATTTTAACGGTGCAGCACTTCTGCGCTTCTCAGCAGAGGAAACTGATCTGCACGTGCCTGTGTTGCCAAGATAGCAATTAGCGTCTGATGGTTGACTGTTTCAGGATTCAAATCACATAGTGGTGCATCTGTGTTTTCTATTGATAAGATAGCAATACACCAGAAATGTTTATGAACACACCTAATGTTCATCAATTGCAGACAACCATGTCCATTAGCGTATTCACAAGCACTGTTGCTATTTAAATGAAGCAGATTTGAAGGTGTGGAAATAGACTGTTCACAGGGTGTAAGATAGCAATGAGCATCGCGGTGCACCTTGCTCAGGGTGTATGATAGGGCCCCTTAAGTTAAGTCAAGAAAAGTCAAGTATTAAGTTTGCAGGAAGAATGTGAAAAGGAAGGAATAGCAACATTACAAAGTGGTTGAATGCTTTACTATCCCAACTTTTTTTGGAATGTGTTGAGCAGACAATACATGAAATATATTGGGTTAATATTGTGCACCATGAAATAAAAGTCAAAGCAAATTTAATAAGCACTTCTTTTTTATTTGCATTTTCTAAATTGTTCCATTTTTTCCTACATTTTCCTACATTTCCTATATTGCTAGGAGTATTTGCTCACCCCTAAAAATCATTGAACTCAGGTTTTAATCACTTTCATGGTCACAGAGGTATAAAACCAAGCATTTAGACTTGCTGACTGCATCTACAAACACTAGTGAAGAATGGATCTCTCTCAGGAGTTCAGTAAACTTCAGTTGTGAAATTTCCTCACAACTAAATATTCCACAGCCAACTGTCAGTGATATGAAGTGGTAGACCCCAGAGCGAGGTCAAAGGATGCTGAGGAACACAGTGTGCAGAGTTCGCCAACTTTCTACAGAGTCAAAGTCAATCACTACAGACCCCCACTGTGACCTTCATGTGGTCTTCACATTAGCTTTAGAACAGAAGAGCATAGAGAGCTTCATTTAATGGAACGCAGTGCAGGTGAGCAGATACTTTTGGCAATAGTGTAAGTTGGGCATGTGCGCCTCTTCCTTTTCTCAGTCACACTAATAATATTAAATGTAAATGTAAAAGTAAAAGTTGTAGCAGTGTGAGAAACTACCTCCACCATGTTTGAAGTATATCACTAAACTTTTATTTTAAGCCTTTATTCAATTTAAAACTGTGAAGGAACCAGTCAAAATGCTTTAGGAAAACATAATACACTGTGAAACTACCTTCACCATGTTTCTTAGTATAATAGTATCCAGACTCTACAGTGTCATGTCATGAGCTATAGTGTGTACCTTTGCTCATTCACAATAATACAGTATATTAATTGTAAGTGTATATATAAAATACACTGCCACTATATTTTACTTTAGGAATCTTAGTTATAGCAGTGTAAATACTACCACCACCATGTTTAAAGGTACAGTAGTTTTGAGACACCCTTGCACTACTTTTTCAGTCACAGTAAAGTAGAATGTATTTTAAATTAAGTGCATATAGGGGTAAGTTAGCTTTAACAGTGAGTGAAACTACCTCCACCATGTTTGTCGGTATCGTACAGTAAGGACTCCTTTGCTACAGTGTCATGTTCATCATGCACACCTCTCTCAGTCACACTAATGCATTAAATTTTGATTAGAATCAAATTGATCATCATCTTTAATAATCAATCAACAGGAGCAAGAACACAGTAGCTACTGGTCTCTGTTTTTTTGCTAAGTGAGAGAACTGACAGAGGGATAAAGCAGTGCATTAAAACCACGAATATCAGAACAGAAAACAAGGTAACAACAAATAAAAACAGATAGAAGTATTTAGTCAGTTTGGATCGGCAGGTAAAACGAAAAGAAAGGATTCATGATCATCCAAATGATTTAATAACAGAGGCATCGTAGAAAATGAACCCCCAAAAATTGCATGGATAATAAGACTTGAGAAAAAATGAGTCGTTTAGGTAGTATCAGAGTCGCGGAACAGTTTCGGAGTCAGGAAAGCAACAAAAAGGCTTACCAATACCCACAGGTGGATGAATGGACACACAGATGAGTGCACGGATGGAGGGATGGGTGGATGGATGGACACATGGAGAAGTGGACAAGTGAGCTGAAAAATAAAAGAAGAACAGACCGAGACCTTTAGGCAGTATTACAGAAGCGTATATTAAAGCAGTATTAAAGTCTGTGAAAAACCCGCTTGCAAATACCAAAGAATCAGTGAAAAAGAAAAGAAATCAAAAGAAAACAAAGAAATGGACGGATGGATGGATGGATGGATGGACGTTGAGACGGACATACGTATAATTTATGGATGAGGACATCGGACTTGATTCTTGTCTTGTCTTTTTTTGTCGTTTGTTTTTCTTCACAGGCACTAATGTTTTCACAGTCATATAGGAGGAATCAAAAATTCAAAAATGTCTCCAGTATCTAGAACCGCTACAAAGCTAAAACATTTAAAACTAGTTCTCTAACACTTCCTCCAAGTATACCAAACTTAACTCATTTCATATATATATATACCTGTCTGTGTATATATATGTATATATTTATTTGTACATATATATATATATATATAAATTTATGTATGTATATTTTTGTATAGATAAATGATAGAATTTGAGTGGAAACTTAAATACAATGCTTAATCAAATAGCTAAAAGTTAATTCACAGCATAACATGATACATTCTCCAAAAACAGTATATATAGAGATATATTCCTTTTTTTCTCAGCAAAATGAAGCTTCATGGAAAGAAAAACAAAAAACAAAACAAAAAAAGAAACAGAAATCTGTTCTGTACATGCAGTCACAGAGTACCGTGTTAGCGCCTTTTAACTTAGCGAGGGTCAGTGACAGATCCAGTGAACACACGCCACACCAGATCTGTTTAGTCGCTCCCCCCACCCCCGCCCACCCCCTCCCGCCCTTACTGCATTCTGACGAGGGCCGCCTACTGTACCAGGACTGGCCTGTAGTTCGTACCTGAAATCCATGTACCTGTGATCAAGACTACAGAATGCAGGGTAATGTTTGAACAAGGGTTCCTCATGGCAATGGCTTACATTTCTAACAGGCAGAGTTAAGGCAGGTTTTGCAGTGGATAGTATCTAGCAAAAGTGCTCCAAGGGTGGACAACCGACGGAAAGAACTGCGGAAAGAATCATGTAGAGACTTCATAGGCTCATGGCAGGTGGGTAGGTCAGTTAAGTGAGGAGGTAGGTAAGTGTATGGATGGGTACACTAGTAGGTAACCTAGGAAACCTTCCTACCTTTGTACATACTAGCCTACACACTTACTGTATCTATCTACCTACCTACCTACCTAATTAATCTTCTTCTCACTTCTGAGTGAGGTTGGTTAGGTAAGGAGGTATGCAGGAAGGAAAATGTGTGGGTCAGTAAGAAGGTAGGAAAGAGGTAGGTAGGTAAGTGTTTGGGTTAATAAAAAGGTATGAAAATGGGTAGGCTAGTAGGTACACGGGTAGGGAGGTAGGTAAATAGTTGGGTATGTCATTTCGGTAAGTGGGTGGGGTCAGTAAGAAGGTAGGCAGATAGGCAGGTAAGTGGGTAGATTAGTATGTACATGGGTAGATAAGAAGATAAGTATGTAAATAGATAGGTAGGTTAGTCAGGAAAGGATGTAGGGTCAATAAGTAGGTGGGTAGGAAGGTAAGTGGGTAGGTTAGTATGTACATGGGTATATAGGGAAGTAAGTATATAAGTAGTTGGGTAGGTAGGTTAGGTAAAGAGGAAGAGTTGGTAAGTAGGTGAGTCAGTAAGATGGTAGGAAGGTGGGCTGGTCAGTTGGGCAAGAAGGTAGGCTAGTATGTACATAGACAGGTAAATAGTTGGGTAGGTCATTTAGATAAGTAGGTGGGTCGGTCAGAAGGTGGGTATGGCTGCTTAGGTAGGTAGGTAAGTAGATAGGCTAGTGTGACAGGTAGACAGGTAGGTAGGAAACGGGTAGGTGAATGTTTGGGTCAGTAGGAAGGTGGGTATGGTTGATTAGAGAGGTAGGTAGGTAAGTGGGTAGGTTAGTATGTACATGGGTAGGTAAGAAGATAAGTATGTAAGTAGTTCAGTTGGTCAGTTAGGTAAGGAGGGAGGGATAGTAAGTAGTTGAGTCAATAAGAAGGTTAGTAGGAAGATAAGTGGGTAGGTTAGTATGTGCATGGGTACATAGGGAAGTAAGCATGTGAGTAGTTGGGTAGGTAGGTTATGTAAAGAGGTAAGGGTTGCTAAGTATGCGAGTCAATAAGAAGGTGGAAAGGTAAATGGGTAGGCTCGAATGTACATAAATAGGTAAATAGTTGGGTAGGTCATTTAGGTAAGTGGGAGGGTCAGTAAGAAGGTGGGTATGTTGGATTAGATAGGTATGTAAGTGAGTAGGTTAGTATATCAGTATATAATTATGTAGGGTCGGTGAGTAGGTAGATATCCAAAAGAAGGTAAGTTAGTAAAACAGTAGTAAGTAGTAAAAAACAGGTGGGTAGGTAGGTACATGGGTGGGTCAGTTAGGTAAGTGCATATCAAATGTGTTGCACAAAACTTATGCTGCACACAACATTGATTCAATGTTATAGTGTCCTTCATAGTGAAGAAAAGCCTTTGTACAGGGTGGCAAGGGTAAGCCTCGGGCAGTGCGTGTGTTGCACAACTCTAGGGACACTGTCTGTGTGGAGTTTGGTGTGTTCTATCCGTGTCTGTACAGGTTTCCTCAGCAAAATCACAAACAATCTACAATCCCCCTAAAATACACATGCTAAGTGTTTTGGGCATGCTAAATTGCCCCCTAGTTCTGAGTGAATGGTTGTGTGTGTGGTACCCTGCAATGAACTGGTACCCTGTCCAGGGGTGCTTTGCACCCAAAAGATTTTAGGTAGCCTTCGAACTCACCATGACCATGATGAGGAAGAAGCATTTTTACATATGTACACGCATATAAAAATATCACAAGTACATGGAATACTTTATGAACTACAAGCCACTTTGAGTTCAGGAGGCAGGCTTATCAGAATACAGATAAAAAAAAGAAAAGAAACAACAGCATGTCAGAGCACAGAGCACAAGGGACTGAGCGGCTGTGCTCGCGACTCAATTGCACGCACCGCACTTCAATACCTGAGCATGTTCGTTTATCCCCAACTTTAATGTGATTATGTAGAGCTACCCTTGCCAGACCAAGGGGCAAAGTAATCCAACCCTCTGCAAACGATAGCACACTTGTTTCCAAACAACAACGGAAAGAGCCCTCATTAATAAAGCAGTTATTTGTAAAGAAGAGACAGACATCACAGATCCTCTTAAAGAAAAGGGTAAAGGGTGATCTAATCTCTTTTGTCTGTGACAACATGTGTCGGCCCGCTTGCGTCAGCGACCTGCAGGTGTGGTCATGATGTCCGGTGATGTGAGCTTCCAAGAATGCTACAAAGTCTAAAAGTGTCTCTACATTTTGCTACATCATGTCAAAGCTACATTCAACTACGACGAGGGCAAATGAGCTGTGCCTGACGTCAAATAAGCCTCAGCAACACCTTTTTCACAGAGTCAGCTATCTAGAGGAATTGAAGGCCCGATGTGTGCTCAGTGTTCACATGTTGACTCCTGGTAGGATCCTCGCTGCTTTGGATCAAGATGGATTTATTGTTTGCCCTTAATGTATTAAATGGTGATGCTGATGCCTTTTCTGGCACGAGCCAGAGCTTTTGTGCTTTCTAAAATGCATCTCCTTCGCAGTGGAAAATTGCAGTGCCTGCCAATGTAACACGTGGTGGTCGGACACCCCAAGGTAAGATGTGCCAATCATTTATATCTGCAAAATTATTTCACTATTAAAGAAAAAATAGAATTATAATAATGTCTAAAAGACAAGGCCCAGCAGCAAGGGTTATTACCTAATTTTAATATTATGTAGCCATCTAGTGCCAATTATAGATATTGCAACCCATCCTCATTTTGGTTAAGACAGTTATGTATTGCTTTTGTGATATATACTGCAAGCCAACAAGAGAGATCGAATGGCATGGGTCCACCCTAATGACCTGTATGCTCTGTTATTTGGCATCCAGAACTAGCCTAATATTTAACTTCAGACACAGCTAGCTTACTCTACTTTAAAATACTAACACGGTGAGAGCAATAAATAGATTAAAAAAGGAGTTGGGAATCCTGGAGTACCAAAACAAATCTTACAGAAAAAGACTGCTACATGAACTTTGTTGTTGTCCCATGTTGTTCTTTCTGTTGAAGCAAGTCTCCTTCGACCCTAGGAACATCCCTGATGGACAAAACATGGACACTACAGCATCAATCAGAGTTCTGTTAGGACAAGAAAAGGTCTGGTGGGATGGGTGGCCCTCCCCGGATGGGATCTGACGGGCTGAATCGCCTTTGCATTAAAAATATAAGCAAATGTACATAGTAGAGATATTTGACGAGGTTTGTATATCTTGTGGCCATGAGGGTCAGACACAAAAAGGAGGGATGTCTCTGCAGGCTGCAGATCACAGGAATTGCTTGCTCACTGCCAGTGAACCGTTAACAAAGTGAAAAGGCGGCCTCAGCCTTAGCAGTCTCCATATTCCCTGGCCTCCCATCAAAGGTGGACGACCAAAATCAAACAAGCCGAAAAAAGTATTTTCCTTAAATGACTGTTTGTGTGTGTAAACATGACATCATTACTCACAGATTCCAGAAAAAAGCACTATCCAGCATTCTCATTGGAGGACAGGACTACAGATGACATCGTAATGCTCAGTTCAGACCGGAGGTGGAGCACGGCTGGGGTTTCCGTGGTGACAGAGACAGCCTTCGCTGACCCGTCCCCTGTATTGACATCACTGCCGCCATCCCGGCTGCTGCCGGCGTCTCCGCCGTGGCGGTTGTGTTCGCTGTCCTGGTCCCGGTGTGGCACGTCTATGTGCGTCACACTCCAGCTGCGTCTCACTGTAGAGCTCACACACACGCGCAGCAGCGAAGCCCCGTGTCATACTTCACTCTCCAGGCTGGAGAAATGAGCGGAGCCACGACGGGAACACAGGCTCTTGGCTTTGAGGGGCAGGTGGGGGGAGTAAAAGCGACGCGGCTGGGGCACGGAGCGCAGTCTCTGGTACTGGAGCTTGGCACTGGCTGTCACCGACTGGGAGGCACCTGTGGCCGGTCCAGGGGACAGCACTGGTGGGGGGGACACTGAGGCGGAGGATGGGGGTGGAGGGATGGGCATGGGGAGGGAGGAGGGTGCTGAGGGTGAGGGCAGTAAAGGTTGGGGAGGGGAAGGTGATGGCTCTGAATGCTGTGCCTGTTGGGTGTTGAGGTTGGACTGGCTCCCAGATTTGGCGGTGTCGGGTTTAGGGGGCAATTTGGGGCGTGAACCCCCACTGAAGCTATGGCAGTGGGGAAGCAACTCCTCCTGGCTGCGAGAGGTGACACTTCCCCGCTTGGAGTGGCCATGAGGTCTGCTGTGGCTAAACTGTGCATATGAACATGCATCTTGCTCCCTGTCCCTAGCCCTGTTACCTTTACCTTTAGCCCCGCTGCGACTGCGTTTTTCACCTTTCATGGGCAACTTATCTACGGACCAATAGCGTCGAGGGGGTGGAAGAGAAGTGGGAAAAGGTGGGCACTGTGGGCCAAGCCCTCCACTGCCTCCCCCAGAGCCCCAGCCTATTCCTGCCCCTGAACCCCAAAAATCTCCCCCTACCCACGCCTCAGATCTTCCCAGGATAGAATCATCTCTGCTGTTGATGCTTCCCCCTTTCTCTCGGGCAGGGTAGGTTCCGAAAAACCAGCCTCCACCTCCTATTCCACTAGCTCCTCCCCCACCATTGCCCTCCCAGTACCTTTCAAAGCGACCAAACTCCCCAGAGGATCCGTCATCTGAGTAACTCTCCTCTGCCTGGACTCGATCTCTCTCAGACTCTGACACTGCCCCTCTACCTCCTGCCCTTCTCATTCTTTCCTCCACCCTCTCCCTTTCTCGCTCCCTCTCTCTCTCCTCCTCTTCTTCCTCATCCTCATCTTCATCCTCTGAGTCCCACTCATGGAATGACAAGCCCTCTCGCGTGTGTGCCCTTCCCCTTTCGTAATGCAGAAGCAGTGGCCGTCGCTCTCCTCCCCTTCCTCCCATATCTCTTTCTGCCCCACTACTCCTCCTCCGCTTAGCTGATGGGAGTAGAGTGTGTAGGGAAGAAGGAGGAGAGATTCCAGATGTTGCTTCCGTACCCCCTCCGCTAACCCAGAACTTGACTGAGGCAGGTAACTTGTTGAGGTTGGGGTATCGCTTGCTGGAAGGCCTGTGACGTGTATGGCTACCTTTTGGCCTTCTTTGTCTATTTCGCCCCCCTCCACTCTCCTCATCACGTTCATCCCCAACCTCCTCCCCTCCATCTCTCCTGCCTCTTTCCCTCTCTCCTTCCCAAGCAGAAAGGTTACCCTTATCTCCAAACATGCTGCGGTATTGGGTGGAAAAAGACGAGAACTCTCCCTCTCTCTCTGCATCCCCATCTCCCTCTCTTTCTGCTTCCACATCACCCTCCTCGGGCTCTGAGTGTTTGCCAGCAGAAACCTTCTTTTTCTTTTTTGTCTTTGTTGCCTTCTTTTTCTTCTTTTTCACCTTCCGACGCTTGCGCTCTCTTTCCCTCTCACGCTCCTCTCTTTTTTTTCGTTTCTTGTTCTTCTTCTTCTTTTTCTTCTTGTCCTTTTCCCTCTCTTTTCGCCGCTTCTTCTCTCTCTTGCGCTCGGTGTCGCCAGACCCCCCACCGCTCCTATCTCTTTCTCTTTCCCCCCAACCCGCCCACCATTCCTGGAGTTGGGCTAACTGGCTGCCACCCCGCTCTCTTTCTCTTCCACCTTCTCTCTCTCCATGTGATCCACGAGGCTTGCGTGGGGGAATGGGTGGTGGTGGAGGACCATGTGTGAGCGATCTAGGAGACAGAATGGAGCGTTCTCTGTCTCGACTGTGTCCCTGCAGAAGGCTGGACTCTTCAGTTAGCTCGTCCAGGTCCTCTTCATCCTCCTCCTCTGCTTCTCTATCCCTCGTGCTGCGTGAGGAGGTACTGGAGGTGGATGAGGGTGATGTAGACCGAGAGGAAGAGGCAGATGAAGTAGTCGATGAGCTAGTGCTGGAGGAGGAGGATGAAGTGGAGGTGTAAGGAAGTGAAGCAGATGGGGATGGAGGAGTGAATGATGGGGAAAGGGGTACAGGCACAGGGATGGGAAGTGGGGGAGATGGTCTGGGTCTGCGACCCGCATCCCTGCCACCACCTCTCCGGCCCAAGGGCAAAATGTTCTCGTATAGGGGACCACCAGGCTCTTTTGGCTTTTTGGGACGCCGCTTTCTCCAGAGGGATGAGGGGAGAGGGGGAGAGGGGTGCTGCAGTGGGGGGTTAGGAGGCAGTGGGGCTGGAGTCTGGCTTTTTGGGGGCAGCCGAGGTGTCCCCAAAGACTTCACCCCCTTCCCCTGACCCCCTCCACCAGTACCCACCCCCACCTTCTTCCCCAACCCATGGTCCATGCCCTTCTCCTGATAGAAAACCATAGTAGCTGGAGGGGGTGGCTGGTGACTCCTAGGGGCAGTTTTGGGAGTTTGAGAACCTGCCTGCTGGTCAACACATGGTCCCAGACCCTCAGGATCAATAGGGCCATAGTAGCGCTTGTATCCATCCATGCTGCTGCCAGCAGCTCCACTGCCTGCCCATGTAGGGGCTCCCTTTTGTGGGAAGGGCCCTATGTCTGATAAGCCTCCCCTGACTCCTATGGTTGCACTGGTGGATTTGGGAAGCCTCCAACGGTCCACCACAGCCAGTCTGCGGTCCGGGCGGGGTAAGAAAGTAGAGCACGGAAGAGGAGCACCCATAAGAGGTGTGGTGGAAGGCCCCATCGCTGCTGCAGAGTGAACCACAGCAGGAGGGGACCCGGGTAGTGGGGTTTTGTAGGATTGCGGCTGAGGTTGCTGTTGCTGCTGCTGTTGCTGCTGTTGTGGAACCATGGCAATGGCTGCGTTGGCGACGGATGCTGTGACAACATGGGATGAGGGAGGGGCTGATACCACAGAGGGGTGATGATGGGTGGAAACAGTGACTTTGACTCCACCTTGTGCAGTTTCGTCCTCAAAACTGCAGCAGCTATACATTCCCTGGGAGAGAGAGAGAGAGAGAGAGAAAGAGAGAGAGAGATAAAAAGCTTATTGGCAACAGAGGTGTTTGTCAGACGAGTATTTGTCCCAGAAATAAGATTGCAGTATTCTGATATGATTTTCCAGCAGGCTCAGCTATTCTGAGCGTATACGGGGATTTGATTTGGGGAACAATCTAAGCCTGGAGGTAAAGCATTACCAAGGCGCCTTATAGGTTAGAGCATCTCTACCACTCCTCTGCACAATATCTCATGTGCACACACACAACTCTCCCGACCCCAGTGCTTTACCATCACCCAAACTACTTCATCTTTCCCCCCTTTTCACCCCTTTAATCTGTTTCATCCAGCATTATCTGCGCACTTGTACCCCTCTCTCACCCTGCTGAAGGCCAAAAGAAAGTCCAGTTTGCCGGTCTGGCCCATTCTGCTCATACAGTGACGAAGCCTCCAGTAAACGAGGTGCTCCCAGGCAAAGACCAGCAGGCTCAGGCCCATGGCCACCAGCAGCATGTAGAAGACTCCGGCCATATTGTCGATGTCCAGTTTGGAGCTCATCACCTCGATCTTATCATTGTGACAGATCCCCGAGAGCCAGAGACGCTCCAGCATTTCGATCTCATCTGAAGGGGAGGGGGATAAGAGGAGAGAAGAGGAGAGACAAGTATGCAATTTGTTTACAGTGTAACGATATACAGGAGACATGAAAAATTCAAAAGACCTGTTTCAATCAATAAAACATGAATGAGATTCAGCTGCTCTCCTGCCTCAATCACACACTAGAGCTGGAGATTACACTCGTAAGTCAGCTATTTATGTCCCACTGCAGTATCTCGGGCACTGCAGGCCAGAGGCCAAGAAGGTCGACAAGACCATGCAGTGATCCGTGCGTGACCTTGAAAGTGAGGTGACTTGTTTAAGGTAATCACGGTGAAGAGGTCGGGTGTTACTGCGGAAAAAAGAGGGAGTCAAACAAAGCGAGGTAAAGGGAAAGAGATATGAGTAAAGGGAATGTAAAGGAGGAGAAGAAAGTGTGATGGGAGGGGAGCCTTGTTTGTCTCGGATGCCGCATTGTGTCAGAGAAAATGGGCGGACGATGGGGTGGAACAAAGGATGAGGTGGAGAAAGAGCGAGAGAGAGAAAGAGAAATAGATAGGACTGTGTCATAATGACAAACAGCAGGAGCGCCTTTTCAATTCAGAGAGGACTGCATTAAAGTAAAAAAAGAGCAACAAGGGAAGCATGAGCACCAAAGGGAGAGAAAGGAAAAGAGAGAGAAGAGAAAGGTATGCAGTGATGTTCGTTTGACACTGGAAAAGAATGGAAAAACTAGCAGAGCGAAATGAGTTGCTGGGAAAGATAGTGGGAAAAATAGGGAAAGAAGAGGGGTTGAAAGGTGAGATCATAATCATTTAATTGTGGTGGAAGGTGGTCAGCGTGGTTAAAGGACGTGGGGGGCTGTAAATTCAGAGAATTACCAGAAGAATGTTCCATCAGCATAAAGACAAGCTGGGCCACCACTTCACTGGAACCATTTATTTCGTGTCTCACACTTCTAAAACGATACAGGAGGCCATTCTAATCGAATAAACATGGTCGTGTGACTCTTGACATTTTTATACTGCTGTGTTGAATAAAACCAGACTACATTACCATAACTACAACACAAACATAGACATTTTATGTACTCTATGAATCGATATCTATTAACCCTGCTTTTTCGCTGGCAGGCAACAGAGCGTGAACAGTGATTTCCTGTGGGACGATGTGATCTGTAGTCGTGATTTGACGACAAATGGCAAGCAACCCGATGACAGAATTATATCGACAAATCGACGTGGTGAAGTGATATTCTTAGCCGTTTGGAGGAACAAATTCTTATAACAGACATGGAGATCTAAAGTCCCCACCTTCCTCTCTGTGATTATTTGATTCCTACCGAACTTCGTTCAACCAAGCAGTATAAGTTCTGATCACGACAGAGATGCTTAAATCCACTTGTTCTTCTTCTTGTGTGTTTTATGATGCATCTTTGCACAAATAAAGAGACTAATGGAGAAAAATGAAGTGTGAAAGAAATTAATGGATGGCTCAATAGGTAGCTTGCTAGACTAATATCCACCTTGCTAACCAGCCAAGTGACAGCATAAGCATAAGCTTGTTGCCTGCCAGTGTGAACACAAAGTAAACGGGACACAGTGCTGACCATGGTTCCACAGTGTGATTAAGAAAGTTGTCAAACGTTTTCACAATTAATACTCTGTAGGCAGAAGTATAGATACTAGGGTTTAAAAACTTAATATAAGGGGGAAAATGCCATTAGGGACCAAAGCTTAGACCACACCACAGGGTCCTATAGTGCACTATTTGTTCTCCTTATATTAAAAATAATAATAAAGATTATAAAAGTATTGTAGTTTAATCACTATGACAGACTCGAAGGTTATGCTTTTGGCATCGGTGCAGCTTGGAACGGAACTAAAAATGATTACCCTGTACAAAAACTGCTCTATTTAAGGAAAAGCAAGGACTGTTCAGAACACTGAGCTTTGCATCCTTAAACATATTGTCATACGAAATGGATAAAAAACAGGAAGTACACAATTCTTGCACTTAAAAGCCTGTTTTTATTGACTATTGTGGTGCATCACACAAAGAGCATCCCCTATTCAGCCTCTCTATTCCCGGCCAACAGCCATGGCAAACAGCTCTTCGGCCAAAGCCAAGCCCGGCAGGTGTGTAAGACTAAACACACACACCTCTCGGCCTGCCTTGGCATGACTCAGTTTGTTTGGCAGCGTGGGTGCCGGTTGGCACGGGGAGGCAGGCACGGTTAAGTGGGCACATTTTAGTGAGCGAGCTTCAGCGGGGCCCTTAACCTGGGCCCGAGGCCAGACATGGCACCATCTGTGTGACCTACAGAGCTGAACCCTCAGCCCCCCCCCTTAAAAATCCCCGATTTTGACCTCAACCCCATCCGCCTAAAAGATGCTCACGGACGTCATGGGGGTGAGGCCTGAAGGTCAGCTCACCAAGACTCTCGCAGCCAATTATCAAGCAGTTTTAAGCTTCGGAGAGGAAAAGAAAAGCACTTCACTACAGTGGTGTGAAAAATTGAGGACACCCCATGAATATCAGGTGTTGGAACTCAAATAAATTATGTCTAAATTGGATTTTTTCAAACATTACTCAACTATTTTGAGTTGTATTATATTGACACTGACAGCTTCTTTTCTATTGGCTTCTGGTACAATTTATTTGCATACTGGGTGTCCCCCCCAGTTTCTGACACTCACATCAGTGTGTAGATGCCCTAGGCTACCCTGAGGGAAACTTGTAGATCATGTATTATGATTGGGACCTGGCCTTGATGTAGTTGAGTGTAAAATTAAGCTGTCTGCTATAAATTTTCTGATTTTATCTAATTTTCTGTAAGTGTTTAAATCTATTTTTTTATGTTAATTAAATAAAAAGCAGGCTACATACAACTATTTTATTCATGTTTAGACCACATAGAGTCTAAAATGTCACAAAGCAACTAATAAAACAGAAGAACATAAATTGAATAAACTTACAAATTAGGTACAATGATTAAGTTTCAAATCTAATTAACTCAGTGGGCCCTGTCTTACACATTGTGATGCTCATTTTGCTATCTTACAACCTGCTGACAATCTATTTTCACAGCTTCCGCCAACGTTGTTTATATACAGGCACATCTCAAGAAATATAAGACCAATATATAAGACCAACTGTTACTTTTGGCACTGGGCAGTGTGACAAGTCCTGCTAGAAAATGAAATCTGCATCTCCATAAAGTGCTGAAGTGCTGTAAGATTTTGTGGGAAAACAAAACTGCACTGACTTTAGACTTGATAATAAAACACAGTGGATCAACACCAGCAGATGACATGTCTCTCCAAACCATCACTGATCATCAGTAAATTTTACATTTCATTTGTAAATCAAGGGAACAGAGTCTGGAGGAAGAGTGGAGAGACACACAGTCCAAACTGCTCGAGGTCTAGTGTGAAGTTTTCACCAATCAGTGATGGTTTGGAGAGACATGTCATCTGCTGGTGTTGATCCACTGTGTTATTATCAAGTCTAAAGTCAGTGCAGTTTTGTTTTCCCACAAAATCTTACAGCATTTCATGCTTCCCTCTGCTACTGACAACTTTTGTGGAGATGTGGATTTCGTTTTTCAGCAGGACTTGGCACACTGCCCACACTGCCAAACAGTGCCAAAAGTACCAATTGGTCTTATAATATAATATTCAAATTTTCTGAGATACTGACTTTTGGGTTTTATTGGCTGTAAAACAAATAAATAAACACTTACAATAGATTACAGTGTGTGTTATACATCTATATAATATATGAGTTTCACATTTTGAACTGAATTATTAAAATAAAGTAACTTTTCATTTATATTCTTATTTTTTGAGATGCTAGAATACTACCTAAATACTACTGAACATTAACAGACATTAACTGCTATCTTGGCAAAGACTAAACATGCATGCACTTGTGAAAAATCGTATACTGTTGGAAAGCCAGTTAATTTCCCTTTTACATGGAGCCCCATTTGTAAGGAACATGCATTTTGAGGATGTGGGTTGCAACCATGAAAAATTTGCCAAATGCCAAACAGCTGATTCTGCCATTGATTCATTTGGTGTTTGACAATCTTCTTTGCTGCCTGTCTCTGACATCAACCATTATATGGAATTTACTTATACTGATACTAGGGCTCCATAGCCACTGTAGCAGAATAAACTGTTTAGCACTGGCAGAGAAGATTTGGCAAATTTTTCAGAGGTGCAACCCATAAACTCAGCCTTGTTGTTCATCCCACAAATGCATGTTCCTTACAAATGTGACTCGATTTAAAAGTGAAATTAACAGGCTTTCCAACCGTATAAGATTTAATGCCACAAAGAAATAATCTACCAAACACAAATGTTTTATTTAACTGCCATGCCTGGGGCTAAAAGCGCTCCTGTCTCTCCTTGGCTCACACTCAGCTCTGACTGAGATCTCCAGTCTCCGGGCTATGATACCCAGGATGCACCACACGCTGACACTCACGATCACATTACACTGAGACCTTCAGGAAGTAAATCACCAGAATTATAAACACCTGTGTTCGGCCCTATTTGTATCTTCGTACAATGCGTTTCTTCCTGCTTGTGTTTTCTCTTTCGTTGCCAACCCTGTTTTTGTATTTACCGAACGCTCTCTGATATTGCACTGGCTGTGTATGACCCCTTGGACTGTTAAACGTGTATGGTATGTTTTCTCTCTCTTGCTGCTGTTTACTGGTTTTGAGCCTCATTGTTCTGACTATCCGTTGTACTGCCCCTTGTGTCAATAAACCTGTTTTATTGTATCTATGTGTGTCTGAGTTCTCCCTTGTTAAAAAGTTGTGTATTTAAATATAATAATGTAGTAGTAGTGTACTTGAACTATATGTGCCAAGTATACTTTTTCTACTTATACTTACATTTTTACTTACTTAATCTGTATTTCAGTCTACTTTGAAAAAGTACACTTTACGTGGCTGTGCTGATTTTATACTGGTGATGTACTGAGTAAAAATATATGCTTAGTATTATTTTATGAAACTGCTTTTTTATGATAAATCTATACTTTTACTAAATGAGTCTAAAGGAGTCAATATTTCTGCAATAAAATTCTATTTCAGTCAAATTTGCTACAAAACATAACTTGTGTCGACAAATTAAAACTGTGATAATTAACTTTTATGTGTTAAATTAATACCTAAAAAGTTTACTTTAGTTACTTTAGTGTCGGTAAAAGAACTTAAAAAAAAATGGGACCAATGAGATATATTGCTTTTGTTTTCCCCAGTTTTTATACACTCCTCAAAATTAATGTGATGTTAAATCTATATTTTAATATTGAATGATTTTTTTTTTTTTTAATGTTCAGTCGGACAGCTCACACAAATATACTTCAATTATATTAAATAGTGGGGAAAACTTATATCATTTTATTTACAAATAAGTAGTAATTAAGTACAAATTATTGGTTCCAAAATAACATAACTTAAGTAGAGACCTATTTCAGCATGATTAAAGTATACTTCTTTTTTGAAGTACTGAGTTGAGTGTAATCGTCAATTCTGAGATGAGCTGGGAATTGTGGGGTGAGTTTGGGTGGTGATCATCCTACATTTGGATCTCACTAATGCTTTTGTAGCAGAATGCAATCAAATTCTTACAGCAATGCTTCAAAATTACAGAAAAGTCGGGAGTACTAGGAGTTTCCAATGCTTTTGTCCATAAGATAATGCATCTGTTGACAGGCCGCATCAGAGTCAGTTATGACCAGGACCAGGAGGGATCAAACATGGGTTCCATAGAGCCTAAGTTGGACTCTGTGATAATGGGACCCATTTGGGAAGCCAACTTGGTCCCAAAAATAGCACAATAGGAGACACTCAGAGCTTAAGCATACCTGGAACAAACCTAACTCCCGTTCCATCCATTGGCCCCCACACAACCATTTTGGCCGGGTAGGAGGTGTGACACAAAATATATAATCTTTCTAACCCATGTACCCCATCTAAAAGGACCATCGGCTAAAACTGACCACCCAGACTGTCCAATATTACTTGTATCGACTCGAATTAATAAAACATATTACACCATTATGAAAATCTCTCAGTCTCAGAAAGTCAAATTTGCTGGTTTATTAACTCCGCAGATCCGTTATTGCCTAAATCCACAATGAATGAGGACGTGCTGCACGGACGCTTCTGGAGGCGCAGCATCAGTTAGTGCAAAATGCCCATTAGAGCGAGCTGAGCAGAGGATTAGCGAGGGACCCTTTGCCCCTTCATTACTCTCCTGCTCTACAGGAAGTACTCCCGATACCGCTGAGGCAAAGTGGTGGTGTGAAAATCTGAATATGTTTTCATATCTTTCTATATTTAGTGACAATATAGAGTGACATAAATATCTTTACCCTGGATTTATACAGTACCAGTCAAAGTTTTGAACACAGATTTTCTAGTTTCAATGTGTTTTTTTTGTTTCTATGATTTGTTTTACATTGTCAATGTCATTTTCCACACATTATTCTAATTATTAAAATAATTCCAATTTCACTATTCCAACAATAATTGCACAGAATTATTAAGTAAACCAAAAGTTTAAACAAATTGGAATATGTTTTATATTTTAGCACATTTATCTTTGAGGACAGATCTGCTCACTCTTGGTATTTTAATCTCAGTGTTTTCATGAGGGAGAGTCACCTGGATTTATCCGGGTTAGCACCCGAACATCCCTTTCAAACAGCTTCCTCTTACAGCGTCCACAGTTAATCCTGTTGGATGTCGTTGATCGTTCTTGGTGGTATCTCGCTGACATTACCCTGGATATCGTGGCTCTTGATACATCACAAAGACTTGCTGCCTTGGTCAGAGATGCTCCAGCAAGACGTGCACCAACAATTTGTCTTCTTTTTCTTGTGCAATTAGTGAAGATTGAACACCAGGCTGCTCCAATTTAGCTACGAAACCTCACACACTAAAATGACAGGTGTTTCAGTTTCATTGTACAACCCCTGTAAATGGATCTGCCTAACTGTTACATAACTTATAGAGGGCACTGTGTGTTAGCAACTTTAAAGCATTTGCTTATTGTTTGCACATAAAAAAATGGCGCAGCTGATCGATTACACTTGGGATACGGGGAAATCTGCGCACCTATGATTTTCCACAAATCCTATCCTTTAATCCAGGAGGTGCTGGGGAGGGTATTCCTCTCGCTTCAAATCAGGGCTGGCTGAAGCTCTTTAAAAGCTGGAGAGGAGCGAGGGATTACTCTCACAATGGTGGAGAGGAGGACGGGAGGGATTACAGCGGTACAGGTGAAATAGAGAGGGAGCAGTCGCACTGAGAAGCACCACCTGTAACCTGCTATTAAATAAATAAACAAATAAACAAATAAACAACACGTAATCCCCGAACCTGCGCACAGCAGATCATTAGCGTCAAACCTATTGTGCTTTCTAACGATTTACCGGCGGCGCGAGGGCAGATTTAGCGAAATAACAGCACTCACAAAGCCCCGAAAGCACACACACTCGCGGAAACCGCGAGAAGAACTACAAATGTCACTATTCATTTCACATGTAAAGCCGTCATGCCAGGTTTAGCTGTTTAACCGTGGTGTTAGCTAATGGGACCTGGCACCAGTGAGATGCTTTCACAGTAGGGACCTGGTAAACACACACACACAAGCACACACACACCCCACACACACTTCCTCATTCTCACACTCCTTACTTTGGCTTTGTTCTACATACACTGAAAACCAAAGAGGATTAAACAGGGCAATCAAACTAAAGCAACCAGCGTAAAAAACTACACCGCTCACGCATGTGTGGCCCTGCCGGTGCGCACGCACACACGCACACGTGCAGAGAGCTGCAGAAACGCCAATTAAAGTATTAGTAGTCGGACAACTGTGACGCAATCTAATCCTGTAGAGTGTGCTGGAGTGGACCATGGCTTATCACACGCGCTGACATAATAGAGTCATAGACCCACCTCAATTAGGATGTATTAAATCAGTACAGAGCTCTGCTGGGTCGTCTGGGTCTAAAGGGAACGCACAAGCGCTCGCTCCGTTAAATTGAGGTTGGATTCAGGTATGAAAGGCCGTAAGGTCACGGAAAGAGACTCATGTTTATTCAAACAGCAGCCGAGGATTACTAATGGATTCAGGAGGAAAGAAAGGTCCTGAGTGGGACGAGTACATTACTCAACACAGCAACGCTAAAACAGATTCTTTTATATTATATATTACCATAAAACACACTGCTCCATATTACCATATTACCATAAAACACACTGCTCCATATTACCATATTACCATAAAACACACTGCCACATATTACCATAAAACACACTGCTCCATATTACCATATTACCATAAAACACACTGCCCCATATAACCATAAAACACACTGCTCCATATTACCATAAAACACACTGCTCCATATTACCATATTACCATAAAACACACTGCTCCATATTACCATATTACCATAAAACACACTGCCCCATATTACCATATTACCATAAAACACACTGCTCCATATTACCATATTACCATAAAACACACTGCCACATATTACCATATTACCATAAAACACACTGCCCCATATTACCATATTACTATAAAACACACTGCTCCATATTACCATATTACCATAAAACACACTGCTCCATATTACAATATTACCATAAAACACACTGCCCCATATTACCATATTACCATAAAACACACTGCTCCATATTACCATAAAACACACTGCCCCATATTACCATAAAACACACTGCTCCATATTACCATATTACCAAAAAACACACTGCTCCATATTACCATATTACCATAAAACACACTGCTCCATATTACCATATTACCATAAAACACACTGCCCCATATTACCATATTACCATAAAACACACTGCTCCATATTACCATAAAACACACTGCTCCATATTACCATATTACCAAAAAACACACTGCTCCATATTACCATATTACCATAAAACACACTGCTCCATATTACCATAAAACACACTGTTCCATATTACCATAAAACACTCTGCTCCATATTACCATAAAACACTCTGCTCCATATTACCATAAAACACACTGTTCCATATTACCATAAAACACACTGCTCCATATTACCATAAAACACACTGCTCCATATTACCATAAAACACACTGCTCCATATTACCATAAAACACACTGCTCCATATTACCATAAAACACACTGCCCCATATAACCATATTACCATAAACCATACTGCTCCATATTACCATAAAACATACTGCTCCATATTACCATATTACCATAAAACATACTGCTCCATATTACCATAAAACACACTGCCCCATATAACCATATTAGCATAAAACACACTGCTCCATATTACCATATTACCATAAAACACACTGCTCCATATTACCATAAAACACACTGCTCCATATTACCATAAAACACACTGTTCCATATTACCATATTACCATAAAACACACTGTTCCATATTACCATATTACCATAAAACACACTGCTCCATATTACCATATTACCATAAAACACACTGCTCCATATTACCATATTACCATAAAACACACTGCTCCATATTACCATAGTAGCATAAAACACACTGCTCCATATTACCATATTACCATAAAACACACTGCTCCATATTACCATATTACCATAAAACACACTGCTCCATATTACCATATTACCATAAAACACACTGCTCCATATTACCATATTACCATAAAACACACTGCTCCATATTACAATATTACCATAAAACACACTGCCCCATATTACCATATTACCATAAAACACACTGCTCCATATTACCATAAAACACACTGCCCCATATTACCATAAAACACACTGCTCCATATTACCATATTACCAAAAAACACTCTGCTCCATATTACCATAAAACACACTGTTCCATATTACCATAAAACACACTGCTCCATATTACCATAAAACACACTGCTCCATATTACCATAAAACACACTGCTCCATATTACCATAAAACACACTGCTCCATATTACCATAAAACACACTGCCCCATATAACCATATTACCATAAAACACACTGCTCCATATTACCATATTACCATAAAACACACTGCTCCATATTACCATAAAACACACTGTTCCATATTACCATATTACCATAAAACATACTGCTCCATATTACCATATTACCATAAAACATACTGCTCCATATTACCATAAAACACACTGCCCCATATAACCATATTAGCATAAAACACACTGCTCCATATTACCATATTACCATAAAACACACTGCTCCATATTACCATAAAACACACTGCTCCATATTACCATAAAACACACTGTTCCATATTACCATATTACCATAAAACACACTGTTCCATATTACCATATTACCATAAAACACACTGCTCCATATTACCATATTACCATAAAACACACTGCTCCATATTACCATATTACCATAAAACACACTGCTCCATATTACCATAGTAGCATAAAACACACTGCTCCATATTACCATATTACCATAAAACACACTGCTCCATATTACCATATTACCATAAAACACACTGCTCCATATTACCATATTACCATAAAACACACTGCTCCATATTACCATATTACCATAAAACACACTGCTCCATATTACAATATTACCATAAAACACACTGCCCCATATTACCATATTACCATAAAACACACTGCTCCATATTACCATAAAACACACTGCCCCATATTACCATAAAACACACTGCTCCATATTACCATATTACCAAAAAACACACTGCTCCATATTACCATATTACCATAAAACACACTGCTCCATATTACCATATTACCATAAAACACACTGCCCCATATTACCATATTACCATAAAACACACTGCTCCATATTACCATAAAACACACTGCTCCATATTACCATATTACCAAAAAACACACTGCTCCATATTACCATATTACCATAAAACACACTGCTCCATATTACCATAAAACACACTGTTCCATATTACCATAAAACACTCTGCTCCATATTACCATAAAACACTCTGCTCCATATTACCATAAAACACACTGTTCCATATTACCATAAAACACACTGCTCCATATTACCATAAAACACACTGCTCCATATTACCATAAAACACACTGCTCCATATTACCATAAAACACACTGCTCCATATTACCATAAAACACACTGCCCCATATAACCATATTACCATAAAACACACTGCTCCATATTACCATATTACCATAAAACACACTGCTCCATATTACCATAAAACACACTGTTCCATATTACCATATTACCATAAAACATACTGCTCCATATTACCATATTACCATAAAACATACTGCTCCATATTACCATAAAACACACTGCCCCATATAACCATATTAGCATAAAACACACTGCTCCATATTACCATATTACCATAAAACACACTGCTCCATATTACCATAAAACACACTGCTCCATATTACCATAAAACACACTGTTCCATATTACCATATTACCATAAAACACACTGTTCCATATTACCATATTACCATAAAACACACTGCTCCATATTACCATATTACCATAAAACACACTGCTCCATATTACCATATTACCATAAAACACACTGCCCCATATTACCATATTACCATAAAACACACTGCTCCATATTACCATAAAACACACTGTTCCATATTACCATATTACCATAAAACACACTGTTCCATATTACCATATTACCATAAAACACACTGCTCCATATTACCATATTACCATAAAACACACTGCTCCATATTACCATATTACCATAAAACACACTGCCCCATATTACCATATTACCATAAAACACACTGCTCCATATTACCATATTACCATAAAAGACACTGCTCCATATTACCATATTACCATAAAACACACTGCTCCATATTACCATATTACCATAAAACACACTGCCCCATATTACCATAAAACACACTGCTCCATATTACCATATTACCATAAAACACACTGCTCCATATTACCATATTACCATAAAACACACTGCTCCATATTACCATATTACCATAAAACACACTGCCCCATATTACCATATTACCATAAAACACACTGCTCCATATTACCATATTACCATAAAAGACACTGCTCCATATTACCATATTACCATAAAACACACTGCTCCATATTACCATAAAACACACTGCTCCATATTACCATATTACCATAAAACACACTGCTCCATATTACCATATTACCATAAAACACACTGCTCCATATTACCATATTACCATAAAAGACACTGCTCCATATTACCATATTACCATAAAACACACTGTTCCATATTACCATAAAACACACTGCTCCATATTACCATATTACCATAAAACACACTGCTCCATATTACCATATTACCATAAAACACACTGCTCCATATTACCATATTACCATAAAAGACACTGCTCCATATTACCATATTACCATAAAACACACTGCTCCATATTACCATATTACCATAAAACACACTGCCCCATATTACCATAAAACACACTGCTCCATATTACCATATTACCATAAAACACACTGCTCCATATTACCATATTACCATAAAACACACTGCTCCATATTACCATATTACCATAAAACACACTGCCCCATATTACCATATTACCATAAAACACACTGCTCCATATTACCATATTACCATAAAAGACACTGCTCCATATTACCATAAAACACACTGTTCCATATTACCATAAAACACACTGTTCCATATTACCATATTACCATAAAACACACTGCTCCATATTACCATATTTCCATAAAACACACTGCCCCATATTACCATATTACCATAAAACACACTGCTCCATATTACCATAAAACACACTGTTCCATATTACCATATTACCATAAAACACACTGCTCCATATTACCATAAAACACTCTGACCCAAATTACTGTATTACCATAAAACACACTGAACCATATTACCATATTACCATAAAACACACTGCTCCATATTACCATATTACCATAAAACACACTGCTCCATATTACCTTATTAACATAAAACACACTGCTCCATATTACCATATTACCATAAAACACACTGCTCCATATTACCATATTACCACATTACCATAAAACACACTGCTCCATATTACCATAAAACACACTGCTCCATATTACCACATTACCATAAAACACACTGCTCCATATTACCATATTACCACAAAACACACTGCTCCATATTACCATAAAACACACTGCTCCATATTACCATAAAACACACTGGTCCATATTACCATATTACCATAAAACACACTGCTCCATATTACCATATAACACACTGAACAATATTACCATATTACCATATGATTCACTGCCTTGTATTACAGTAATATCAAACAACTCACTGCCTCACCATATTTTATTACCATATAAGACACTGTTATCTGCTTCTATTCACCACCACTGTGAAGCATTCTCATTTGGTACTCTAAATGACGTTGGTAATTTATCATCAGCTCATTACTCTTCGACCTTTTGAAAAATGGGTGGAGTTTTTGTTTAAGAACTCCAGCAGCCCCGCCCATCTGACAGCATTCAGGTCTTTGGTTGTTTGGATTAGTTTTAGGGTCTTGTGGGAAAACTTGACTTGCTTAAACCACTTTTGACCACCAGCCAACACAGGGGTGAAGCTGCGGGTCACCTGCTTACCGTCGCCCACCAGCTGCAGCAGGGCCAGGTCCAGCGGCCGCTTCCAGCGGGAGTTCTTGATGAGGGCGATGCCGTAGCCCGTGGTGGCGAAGACCTTGCCCGAGCCTATCGTCATCACTTTACAGCCTTCATCCTTACGAGCCATGTAGTTCAGCACTGCGGCATCGTAGATGAACGCATCCAGCTTACTGCAGGTGGGAAAGATGGAGGGAGGGAGGGAGGAAGGAGGGAAGAAGAGTGAGGCGGCAGGGAAGAAACATCTGCTTTTCAGGCATATTAGTCATTGAGAATGCAAAAAAAAAAAAAAATATTAGGGGGGGGGGGGGGGGGGGTGGGAGCAAATGACAGTCTTAGGGAAAGCGCACTGCGTGGATTAGCGACTCACGATGTGAAGACGGAGAGCGGAAATGTGCGTGTGTGTGTGAGCGAGATAGATTACTGCTAAAGGGAAAAAGAGAGAGAGAGAAAAAGAAAGAGAAAGAGAGAAGAAAAAAAGAGCATGTGCCAAAAGAGGAAATCTGCAAACACATCAAAAAACAGAATGTACGGAAAACATTCCAGGTGGAGAGGTGAGGCGGACTGGGATGGTTGAGGGGGAAGGATCTGAAGAAAAAGAAAAAAAAACTAAAAAAACAAAGCGAGGGATGAGATTAAAGGAGAGATGGAGAGGGGGAGGAGGAAGCGGTGGAGAGAAGGAGAAATGCAGCACCCACCCAGTCTTCAGGTTGGTGATGGCCTCCTCCACTCCCTTCTGGTTGTATTTGATCATGTAGTGGTGCATGTCGGGGTAATTACTGCGGATGTTCTTCTCCGTGCTGCCGTTGGGAACCGTCCCGAACTTCAGCGGAGGGTACTGCTCCGTCGGGTGCTGGAACTGAGGAAGAGAGAGAGATGGATAGAAAGAGAGATAAGGTTTAAGATCTAAGCAAAGTCATGCAGACTGGTTTGGTGCTCTGGAGATACCCAGCCAGAACTGTTCACCGTGGAGGAGAATGAAACTTGTAAAAGCTCCTTATCCAGCTCCAGGTGGACCAGAGGACTAGCCTGTCACCTCTTTGTGAAAGGCTAAACATCTAGCTAGCTCTCTCATCATTGGACAATTTGTTTATAATAGGTTTAAAACTAAAGAAAATTTAAGAAAACTTTAAAAAAATAAAATAAAAAAACATTAAAAAAAACATAAAAAAAACTCTTTTAAGGTCACTTTGTCAGTCCCAAGCCCAGATAAAGGAGGAGGGTACGTTAAACGTAGAATACCAGTTCCTGCTAACTGCTACTCTTATGCTAACATTTAACAACACAGCAAAAAACGTATGTTTTATGTAATTTACGTAAAAAAAAATGATTCATACAAAGCATTAAAGTCATAAAGTTATTTTGAGATATTTAGGGTGTTTTTTTACTCACTTTTTTCTCTCCCACAACGTTAAAAACATGTATTAAGCAAATTAGGCAATGGCGTCATTTAGTGACTTCTAGTGACTTTTAGGACAGCCAATAGCTACTTTCCTTACTGAGGAGTTGGGAACACTATCTGTTAGCTGATGTATTAGAGCTGGGGCTGGGAATCGTTTTAAAATGTTCAATAGCAATATCGATACCGATACTATACTTTTTACATTACATTACATTACATTACATTTGGAAGACGCTTTTGTCCAAAGCGACTTACAATAGTCAAGTTCAATGTAAAATAAGTTTAAAGGTAAAACATCTTTGGATAGGGATAAAAGGAGGTCAAAGGGGAATAATAGGATAGAGGAGTGAAGGAGGGGAAGAAGGAAATGAGGTTAGAAGTAGTTAGTGTGTTAGAGGTGTTAAGAGAGTAAGTGCTCTTTGAAGAGCTCTGTCTTCAGGAGTTTCTTAAAGATAGCGAGAGATTCTCCTGATCTGGTAGTGGAAGGTAGTTTGTTCCACCATTGGGGAACTCTATGAGAACAGTCTGGATTGCTTTGTGTGAATGTTTGGCAAAGCGAGGCGACGTTCATTGGAGGAGCGCAGCGGCCGGGAGGTAGCGTAAGCCTTCAGGAACCAGTGCAGGTAGGAAGGAGCCTGTTCTGTCATCACCTTGTAGGCGATTGTAAGAGCTTTGAATTTGATGCGAGCATCAACTGGTAGCCAATGGAGCTCAATGAGCAGCGGGGTGACATGTGCCCGTTTTGGCTGGTTGAAGACCAGACGTGCTGCTGCGTTCTGGATCATCTAGAGTGGTTTTACTACACAGGCCGGGAGGCCAGTTAGCAGGGCATTGCAGTAGTCGAGGCGTGAGATGACGACCGCTTGCACCAGGAGTTGGGTGGACTGTTGCGTCAAGAACGGTCTAATTTTTCGGATGTTATAGAGCGCAAAGCGGCAGGACCGAGCAACTGAGGCCACATGGTGCGTGAAGGAGAGTTGGTCATCAACCAGAACACCCAGGTTCCTAGCAACCTTTGTCGGTGAGAGAGAGAGAGAGTCGATACTTATAGAGAAGTTGTGTTGAAAAGATGGTTTTGCTGGTATAACCAGAAGTTCAGTCTTTGAGAGATTTAATTGAAGGTGATGCTCCTTCATCCATGAGGATATGTCAGAGAGACACTGCGATATCCGTGCAGAGATTGAGTGATCTTCAGGTGAGAACGAAAGGTATAGCTGGGTGTCATCAGCAAAGCAATGGTAGGAAAATCCGTGTGAGCGGACAACCTGACCAAGAGAGGTGGTGTATATGGAGAAGAGAAGGGGTCCCAGTACCGAACCTTGGGGAACCCCAGTGGATAAGGAGCGGGCTGAGGACAGCTGTCCTTGCCACGACACCTTGAACGAGCGCCCAGTGAGGTAAGATCTGAACCATGACAGCACATTGTCTGCGATCCCCATGTTTGAGAGTATAGTTAGGAGGAAGTCATGGTTGACTGTGTCAAATGCGGCCGAGGGGTCCAGCAGAATGAGCACTGAGGACTGACCTGCAGCTCTGGCGTTTTCAACGCTTCAGTCACAGACAACAGAGCCGTCTTGGTAGAGTGTCCTTTTTTGAACCCAGATTGGTTCTGGTCCAGAAGGTCATTCTGGGAGAGGAAGCCAGAGACCTGATTTAGAAGTGCTCTTTCTAGTGTTTTAGAGAGAAAGGGTAGCAGTGAGACCGGTCTGTAGTTGTCAACCTGGGCGGGGTTGAGAGAAGGCTTTTTAAGCAGTGGTGTCACATGTGCTTGTTTGAAAGCAGTCGGGAATACACCAGAAGTTAAAGAGGCATTGATCGTGTGAGTGATAGCCGGAATGATTGCAGGTGCAATAGTTTGCAGTAGGTTTGAAGGAATTGGGTCAAGCGGACACGTAGTAGGATGGCTACGTGTTAGGAGAGCCAGTGTCTCGTTCTCAGTGAGAGGAGTGAACGAGGAGAAAGCAACGCCTTCGGTGGAGGGACACCAGGCAGTAGAGGATGTAGTAGGACTGCTACATTGTGCATCAGTAAACTGGTTGCTGATGGCCGCCACTTTGCCAGTAAAGAATGAGGCAAGTGTTTCAGCCGTAAGGCATGTAGCCGGAGGAGGAGGCGGAGGGTTGAGTAGTGATTTAAATGTAGCAAATAGTTTCCGGGAGTCTGTGAGAGAGCAGAATTTATTGTGATAAAATTCTGCTTTAGCAGTAGTGAGGTTGGCTGAAAAAGAAGCCAGGAGCAGTTGGTAATTTTTTTTAGGTCTGCTTGTTTTTTGTTTTTTTGCCATTTTCTTTCGGCAGCTCGGAGTTTGGAGCGTAGTTCCCTGAGTGTGTCATTTTTAAGCCATGGCTGCGGTTTGTTTGAGCTAATGGCTCGAGATGTAAGAGGACAGAGGTTGTCCAAACAGGAGCTTAGTGTGGAGCAGAGAGTGTCAGTGGCATCATTTACATTGAGTGATAAAAATGAGCCTGGTGGAGGCATATTGTCAGTCACCAGCGAGGAGTACTGGTCTGCTGAGAGATCTCAAAGATTTCGGCGGAACGAGACCATAGTAGGAGTAGCTGTGGGTTTATTTGAAATATGAACATTGAGTTTCATAAAGTAGTGATCTGAGACGTGCAAAGGAGTGACAGTTAGAGAGTCGGTGTCACAGTTACGAGTGAAGATCAGGTCTAGATGTTTGCCAGCTTTATGTGTTGGAGGGCTGGGGACCTGCTCCAGTTCAAAAGACTGCATGAGGGATAGGAAGTCAGTGAAGCTGGTACTGTCATGGTGGATGTTCATATCCCCTAGAATGAGCATGGGACAATCTTGCTCAGGGATAGAAGACAGTAGCATGTCAAGTTCATGTGTGAATTCGCCCATTTGTCCAGGAGGACGGTAGAGAACAATAATGGCAAGTTTTGCTGGAGTATTAACCAGTGTGGCATGATACTCAAATGTATTGAATGTGTTTGCCGGTAATAGTGGAGTATGTTTTAAGCCATTAGCGATTAATAGGCCCGTTCCACCTCCTCGTCCAGAGAGACGAGAAGTGTGGGAGAAGGAATAATAATTGGAAAGAGCCGCCGGAGTAGCAGTATTTTCAGGTTTGATCCAAGTTTCAGTCAGTGCCAGCAGTTGTAATGACTGATGATTCGCATAAGAGGCGATAAAGTCTGCTTTGTTAACAGCCGACTGGCAGTTCCATAGCCCAACAGAGAATGAGGTAGTAGTGGGCGTGGTTTGTTTTAGTGGACGCAGGTTAGTATGATCCTGGCGCCTGTGTGTGTTTTTTCACCTTCTGTGAGTACCGGAGATAACAGGAATGTGATGGGAGCACATTTTAGAAAGCAGTGGGACGGGCTGCCTTGTCAGTGTCCTTGCTCGGTGGACTCGCGCAGGTAGACTCACAGGTCTTTACCCGCGTTGGTCTTCACACGAGAGGGTCTTCACACAACAGCTGACGCCTTCGGCTGACGCCTCGGCGAGTGTGAGTGACGAAATAGGATTCTAGATTGCGCACAGCTGCGGGCGATATAGGACATCCGCGGCACCAGACTGTCTTTTAAAGCCGCGAGTAACGCCCCCGAGGTCCGCAAACAGAGAAAGTTTGAAAGAGGGGGTTTGCCACGCCCCGCTCAAGTGAGAATCGCCCAACCTTGTCCGAAAAAGCGCGCTGAAAAGCGCGTTTGCTGTTGCTGCTACAGCGCATCTGAAGTGAAAGTAAAGTAGAAAAAGTAAAAGAGCAGTCTGGTGTAGCTTGAAGTTCCTGCTAGCCCTGCTAGCTTTGAATTCAATATCGATACCCAAACCAAACAATACTTTTTAAATACATTTTTCTATATTGTAAACAAAATATACAAAAAAAGCAATAATTATTCTCACACAATATATTTACTTAACAGCCTGTAGGAGTAATCTCATTCTCACACTGTTACCAAGAGAAACTCCATCTTTCCTGATCTTCTTTGAATAAAAACAATGAGCATGTGTGTTTTTTCACGGCCGTGTCCCAATTCAACTGCCAGAGCAGCGGCAACACGGGTTCGATCCCGCGTGAGGAGCGGTGTGTTTATTTATTTATTTTTTCCTTACCGCGTCTGCACAGATCTGATTGACTGAAGAGAGCGTTTGGTGATCTTACCCCACACGTAATTTGGTCTATGATTTACTGCGCCGCAAAACGTGTATACAACTAAATCCTTCTCAGTAGGTTTGGGTCCGCATTGAGTCTGCGGTCCGCCCATTAGTGACCTCTGTTCTATGCAAATACCCGAATTTTCCTCTTCTGCTGAGAGCTGCTCTCTGCTCAGCGACCACACTCGCTGTATAGCTACTGTGTTGCCAGATCCTTCTTTAAAAGTCCACACTAAACTGTTTTTCTTCCTGCGAGACAGGTTTAAGCATCACGTTTTAATCTTGCGAGATCTCGTGCCACGAGATCTCATCACACCCCTACTAAATATTGATCATTTTTCTGTTTGGGTGCCCAAATTTATGCATCTGCCTAAGTTTGTTAAACTAGTTATTGCACACTTTCTGTAAATCCTATAAAAAACTTTCACTTTCAATTTCACTTCCTAACTATCACTGTGTTCGTCTGCTATATGATATATTGAAATTATATGAAATTGCTGATCCGAACAACCAATGATTTATAAAGAAAAATCATGAAAATGATCAGAGGTGCCCAAACGTTTTTTATACCACTTTAGACAGATAGATCTTTACGATCTTTACAATCCTTACCCAGACTAATATCCCAACTTCGGGGGTCCTGCAACCCACAGCCCCCCACTGCAATCACACCTCGTTGAAAGCGAATCCCTCGGCTTCGGCACAATTTGTGGAATTGACAGCAGCGAGCGGCGTCTATAAAGAGCGCTTTAATAGCTTTATCCTCAACAATATTTTGCTTCACGGGAGAACAGACGTGTCCTTTCCGTCAGCTCTCTGATTGGCTGTTTGATCCGCGCGGTCCCCTCAGTGTTATCAATCTTGTGCGCTGGATGAGTGCACTCTGCCTCCCTGCTTAAGTCTCTGTAGGCATGAGCCAAATCGATTCTACACTCCACATCCACGCAGCGCCCTGAATAATGAAAACCGCACCAGCTCAAGCATGCACACACACACACACACACACACGTACACACACACACACACACGTACACACACGTACACTTACTTTCTTGCTTGCCTTAGAACTCTTTTTCCTATACACACACACACACACTGGGGTCCGTAGGCGCCTGGACAGTTGAGCGAGTGGAGCACGTGTGCCCATAGTGTGAGGAAGCCTGTCAGCACCAGTTTAATAAAACGATAATTTTCACATCATTTTCTCATCCTCTCCTCTTTTCTCTATGTGTCAAAATGATTTTTATGATTTTTAAACATTTCCACTTGCTTATTTTATTAAAACATAGAATTTTACTTGAAATAACTACTTTACTTTCAAAAAAATTGATTTGTTTAGTTGCAATTTGTACATTTCTACTTACTTTGTCAAAATATCAGAGTATCTGCAGGTATGAGGAAATTAAAATTTAAAAACTAATATTGCAGGTTGAACCAATATTAGAAGACTATCTAAAAACTCTACAATACCCCACTTATTTGTTACCGGTTCTTTAACTTAATAACTCAAGGATGCCTCAACAACACATCAGCATGAACCATATATATGTCTAGAAAGGGCTAAAAAAGAAATCCGAGCATTTGTAAAAACTGCAGCTTCATCGCTCACTTGTGAAGATCCATGATTATTAATCCATTGTGAAAACCTCTCCTTCAAAATCTCTGTCACTTGTTTGCTGCTTTATTTCTCAGTTTTTCAGCACGAAAACACGCATTCTAAAGTCTAATATAATCCAGTGTTTTTATTTAAGTGTCTCCGTAGCTGTTTGTACACAAACCCAGAGCCTGATATTAACACCAGGGCTTATAAACAATGTTTTGAATCATTGATTCAAATATGAACTCAATTTGTGACCCGGTTCACTCATGGAGTTGACTCTACACTGCAAAGATCACATGATATTTAACAAAATATCAGCATGGTATCATTTCAGTATCGGTATTGAGATTTTTTTAGTCATATTATAAGTCATAATTTTGAATAAAAAACTTTGAATTAAGACCACTTTCATAATAACCGAATGGCAAAAGCACACAACCAATATTACCATAATATAATACCATGCCAGTGATGGAGGGAGAAAAAGGGATCAAATGAGAGAAAATAAATTGTTAAACTTAACTTCTATGTACTGTCAAAATAATGACAACTGTCTCAAAAGATATTTGCTGAAATACACTATAAACTATATTTTGCTGAAATATGGTATGAAACGATATAAAGATCTTAAATGATCTACCCACAGTGTATATATACACGCTTTAAATGAATAAGAAACGATTTTTTAACATGGTCTCAGTGTTTGGGACGTACCTTCCTGTCGCTGAGGCCGGAAACGGTGTCGATGTACTCCTCCTGGATCATGAAGGCGGCCAGGTTGGCAGTGTAACTGGCCAGGAAGATTACAGCAAAGAAAGCCCACACCAGAACCATGATCTTACTGGTGGTGCCTTTGGGGTTCTCCACGGGAACTGAGTTGTTGAAGACCAGCGCCCACAGCAGCCAGATGGACTTCCCGATGGTGAACTTAGACCCTCCGGCTTCTAGGAGTGTGAAAGAGAAAGAGAGAGTGAGAGAGAGAGAGAGAGAGAGAGAGAGAGAGAGAGAGTGAGAGAGAGAGAGAGAGAGAGAGAGAGAGTCAGAAAGCCTTGGGCAAGAAAAATACACTCGGGTCCTGTACAGTCCTGGATCAGGATCCTCACAAGCCCTTGGGTAGCAGTTTCTTTAAAGCTTCACTGAGCTCCAACAGAATCCTCATCTGATTACTTTCACTTACTTTAGGGTGCTATGTCTATATATATATATATATATAATCAGGTGCACCGGATTCTATGGCCCATTATGTGACAGAGGGGTGTCACCATGTTTTTTCTAAATAGCGAAAGAGCTAGCCCTTAGCATGGTTAGCGGCAAAAGATAATGCAGCTCCAGCAGTGCAAGCCAGGGTTGGCAGCAGGCTACAGGCCGATATCACTCTCCTCTGAACGGTAAAAGAGCCCCAGTGCCCTAGTGCCTGTAAATTTAATGGTCCAATGAAGGTCATTTAAAAACCAAGACATTTCCTCAATTTTGGAAAAAAACCCAGGAAATACGGACGTTTGGTCACCCTAAGTTAGCGGCTAATGCTAACACTGCTCTAGCTTCAGTGCTGGAGAAACTTTACTTAAACTCCTGTATAACTCTGTACTTCAGCGAAGTGGCTTTACTGCTCCTTACAACCTGACTTGTAAAATTAAAAAGTAAGTAAAAAAGTAAGGCGCACTCGATTATATCATTTATTATTTATTTGTTATAAAACATTCTGCTGGTCTAGTTTGTTGTTATTTTAGATGGGCAGAGTACATAACTGTAAAAGGATGTTAAAATATATTAATTCCTACCACATTTTAAGAACATTCAGCAGTGTCCAGTATCAATGAAAGGCTGAATCAGATGGATAGAGTTCAGTTTGTAATAAATGCGAGAGACAATTAATAAAATCTCTAAAAATAATGTTTCTCAAAGCTGGACTGGAAGGTATACCCATATTTCTCCCGCTACAGCCCATAATATCATTAAACCATTCAATGATTCGAGAGCAATTTCAGTGTGTAAAGGGCAAGTGCAGAGTGAGATCTTGAGAAAAGTCACAGGAGCATGCTGCCTTTAAGACTATGGGCTCTATCTTACACACTGTGCAAGGTGAAACACCAGACAGATAGGGGTGACGCTTGCCGAATAAAAGGTAAAGACTGGTTTATTTACAGAGCCGTAAACAGGATAACACAACCAGATAACAGATTGAACAGAACTCACAGTATAAACAGAAGACGTAGTACAGGAAACAGTCCAAGAATCGAAGCCAGAGAGACAGTCCGATAATACAACAAATCCGATAAGGGCAAAGACAAAAGGCAAAATCCGTAATACAGGAAAAAGGGTCATAACAAAAGGGCAGTCAGAAAAGGGTTTGGAAAAACGCTCAGTACGCAACATGAGTCGGCAATACCTCGCAAGGAACCTATGCTAACAGAACCCTATATATACAAAACATAGAATTACTATGAACGGAACAACTTAGAACACAGGTGAGTCTGAACGAGGGAGCGTGACGCGATTGGGTGAAGGTGAGCGGCTGACAGTGACGTCATCACCAGTGGGTTCATGGGAAATGGAGTTCGGGAGTGTGAAAGGAGAGACTGGAGACGTAACACAAGGCGCATAGCATGGCTCATTGCTATATGCTATTTCCATGCCTTCCAACTGCAATATCTTGGCAATGGAAAACACAGGTGCACCACTGACCGAATACAACCTAGACAGACGTCAATCATCAGACTTCAAGAGTATGTTGCTATCTTGGCAGCAAAAGATACAATACAGACAGACAGACAGGCAGCCAGATAGATAGATAGATAGATAGATAGATAGATAGATAGATAGATAGATAGATAGATAGATAGAAACAGTGAGACAGACAGAAAGATGGAATGTCAATTAAACAGACAGACAGACAAACAGATAGATAGATAGATAGATAGATAGATAGATAGATAGATAGATAGATAGATAGAATGTCATTTAGACAGACAGACAGACAGACATACAGATAGACAGACAGACAGACAGACAGACAGACAGATAGATAGATAGATAGATAGATAGATAGATAGATAGATAGATAGATAGATAGATAGATAGATAGATAGATAGAAACAGTGAGACAGACAGAATGATGGAACGTTAATTATACAGACAGACAGATAGATAGATATACAGATAGATAGATAGATAGATAGATAGATAGATAGATAGATAGATAGATAGATAGATAGATAGAAAGAATGTCATTTAGACAGACAGAAAGACAGACAGATAGAAACAGTGAGACAAAGATGGACCATCCATCCATTGTCGCTAACATTGAACCCCTTAGGGTTATTCTAACAGTATTCCATAGTATATAAAAATGTTTATACTGTGATTTTAACACTGTGTATAAATAAAAAATCAATTCATCAATTCAATTCATTCATTTTTTCAGTGCTTAAGATGTCTTTTTATAAAAAATGTGGAGGCAAAACTTCTGCTGGCCTTGAGCTGAACACTAGCACAGAAAAGAGAAAGAGCAAGAGAAGTTCCTGCACTCCTCTATTATACATGAGGACTGTGGGAAAAGTGTAAAAGTCAGCATCGGCTGCTGCAGAGCAATCAAACACTGATCCACAGAGATGGGAGTGGAGGTGAAGTGTACTTATTAGCCTTTCTGCGTAATTCCTCGGACACTCAGAAACATGTCTTCATTCGTCCTGTTAGGTCTACAAGTTGGGACAGAGGTCTGCTGAAACACGGTTAATTATTAAAGCGATGTGTAGGGCGTTAGTCTGGGCACATAATGATAATGTGACGACTCACACACAGAGCCAAATAGCTCTCTGCAACAGTACAGAGCTTTTCATACATGCTCTATAATGTCCTATAACATAAATATAATTTATACGCTCATTCTGACAGACTGTAAAAACTAAAAATAGTGTAGGAGACACCTATAATAATTTATAAACTCATATGATCCACATTCTCATTCTATCAGATGGTAATACACTACAGTAAGCATATGGAGCACTCTATAATGCTCTATAGTGATTATATGATCCATACCCACATTCTTACAAACTGTAATACACTACAGGAAAAGTAGGGGCACTCTATAATGCTTTATAATGTTTATATGATACACATACTTATTCTAATAGACTGTAATACACAACAGTAAGCACAGGGAGCGCTCTATAATGCTCTATAGTGATTATATGATCCACATACTCATTCTACCAAAATTGTAATACACTACAGGAAGAGAAGGGGGTGCTCTATAATGCTCTATAACAGTGGTTCCCAACCTATGGGTCGCGACCCAACCTATGGGTCGCCAAAGATCCACGATGGGTCGCGAAGCCCTCTTGATTTTAAGGGGTTTAATTTTAATACTATATATAGTCTAGGGTAAGCAAAATTCGCCGCGCTGCGCTGCGCTCTCTCTGTCTCTCTCTCTCTCTCTGGCGCGCGCGCGGGCGCTCTCTCCGGCAGCGCGGAGCTGAATTCAGCGCGAGGCTGAATATAATAATACAATAATATAAGAATATAAAACTCAGTTTAGTTAAATAAATGAAAATGAGTGAGGGCCTGTAAAGTTAATCAAATATTGTCCAATATTTGGACAGGTTGAGGTTTTGGTGAGCTGTTTTACTGATTTGAAACTGAAACTGAAACTGATATTATTCTTTTTTTTTTATTTTTTTTTATATAAATTATTTTTTATTAATTTTAAATAGTTGTATTATTTTATTGATCTAATTATTTTTTTCTTCATAAGATAAAAATTCCTTGTATTTTATGTATCAATTTTTCATTTTTTACGTGTTTATTTTATTCATCTATAGTGAATGTCAGTATTTATTTGTCATTTCTAACCAACCCCAAACCCAATTATACACTTACATCTTTTACATTGGGGGGGGGGGGGTGGGGGGGGGGGGGGGTTATGTTGGGTCACCAAAGCTTACAATGGTAAAAATATGGGTCCCTGAAGAAAAAGGTTGGGAACCACTGCTCTATAATGTAAATATGATCCACATAGTCATTTTGATAGACTGTTATACACAACAAACTGTGTAGGACCCTCTATAATGCTCTATAATGTTAATATGATCCACACAGTCATTTTGATAGACTGTTATACGCAACAGACTGTGTCGGACCCTCTATAATGCTCTATAATGATTATATGATACACATACTCATTCTGACAGACTGTAATCACTACAGAAAATATAGGGGGCACTATATAATGCTCTATAATGTTTATATGATACACATGCTCATTCTATTAGACTGTAATACACTACAGAAAGCATAGGGAGCACTCTATAATGCTCTATAGTGATTATATGATTCACATATTCATTCTACCAAAATTGTAATACACTACAGGAAGAGTAGGGGGCAAGCTATAATGTTTTTTAATGTTAATATGACCCACACAGTCATTTTGACAGACTTTAATACACTACAGTAATAGTAGGGGCGCTCCATTGTGCTCTATAATGTTTATATGATACACACACTCATTTTGACAGACTGTAACACACTACAGGAAAAGTAGGGGGCACAATATAATGCTCAATAATGATTATATGATCAACATATTCATTCTACCAAAACTGTAATACACTACAGGAAGAGAAAGGAGGGGCTCTATAATGCTCTATAATGTTCACATGATCTACACTCTCATTCTGAGAGACTGTAATACACTACAGTACACATAGGGGGTGCTCTATAATGTACATACGATTCTCACACTCAATCTGACCGACTGTTATACAGTAAACGAAGAGTAGGGGTGCTCACACACTTATTCTATCAGACTATGATACACTACAGTAAGCATAGGGGGCACTATATAATGCTCTATAATAAAAATAATATGATACATATACTTAATCAAACAGACTGTAATACACTACAGGTTGTGTAGGGGCACTATATAATAATTTGTCCTATTTATATAATCCACACACTTATTCTGACAGACTGTAATACACTACAAACTGTATAGGTGCACTCTATAATGCTCTATAATGATTATATGATCCACACAGTCATTCTGACAGACTGTAATACACTACAAACTGTGTAGGGGCGCTCTATAATGCTCTATACTGTTCATATTACACACAAACTTATTCTCACAGACTGTAGGGGCATGCTATAATGCTCTATAATGTTCATATGATCCACACCCTCAATCTCTCAGGCTGTAATGCACTATAGGAATTGTAGGAGGCACTCTATATGAACAGAAATACATAACAGGAATAACAGGAAGTGTATGGGTTAATATGGGGGCCAAATAAGTGAACAGCTCCATTAAATAAAAATGATATCTTTTCGTTTCCCTCTAGTATTGTGTGGAGTATTATGACACTAAACTTAGTATCAAAATGAAAACTGTGTAACCGTGATGATCCCACATCTACAGAGGAATTAATTATAGAGATACTCGTTAGCCAGGTCACTGAAGCGCGCTGTTGACTCACTCTTGCCGTTCTGCAGGCTGCGGTTGTATCCCACCGGACTGAAGAACTCAAAGATGAAGACGGTCACAGCTACCACGGTCAGGCACATAACGAACATCATCACCCAGACAGCAGGACTGTATGGCTCTGAGAGAGAGAGAGAGAGAGAGAGAGAGAGAGAGAGAGAGAGAGAGAGAGAGAGAGAGAGAGAGAGAGAGAGAGGAAACGCAAGTCAGGCAGAATCAAAAGTTAGTGACAGAGAAAGACACACAGATAAATCTTAAACAAGACAGACATACAGACAGATGGTCAGACAGGTAGAAACAGAGACTGTAAAAAAAGATGGACGCCGTGTCACCGTTCCCATTCATTCAATAAAAATGAAGCCAAAATCTTCCTCCATGTTGGCGATCCTGAAACCCGATTCTGCGCAGTAGAGACCAGAGGAGGGAGAAAGACTGTGGAGAGCAGCCTACTCATTTGAATAACCCTTAATAGATGGAGCTGACGGTCTGTTATTGGTCCCGCCCATAAGCAGCCCTTTTACAATAACCACACCTTTTTTGAACAGAGCTGAATAACATTTTAAAAAATGAATTCTGTGGGGATATAAAAATTGGACAATATAATCAGAGGTTACACTAGCTGCTGCATTTAAATAAAGGAGGTAGAATAACAGTATATTAGAAAAAACGTGATTAAAAGTTGTCTGTTTTGCCATTGAAACCTATGGGGATGGGTGGAGTTACACAGCTTTCTGCAACCGAACAGCAGGGGGCGCCCGACCTGTGGTGGCTTCACTTTTGAGAGACGATGCTCTGTCCAGCTATACACAGTCTATGGGTAGAAATAAAGGGTCAGACAGGTACGCAGACAGACAGACAGACAGACAGACAGACAGACAGACAGACAGACAGACAGATAGATGGAATGTCAATGAGACAGGCACACGGACATTAGATAGATAGATAGATAGATAGATAGATAGATAGATAGATAGATAGATAGATAGATAGATAGATAGATAGATAGATAGATAGATAGAGTAAGACATAAGAATGGAATGTCAATCAGATAGACAGAAAGATGAAATGTCAATCGGACGGACAGATAGAACAGTAAGACGGACAGAAAGATGGAATGCAAATCAGACAGGCAGACAGACAGACAGACAGACACAAACAGATAGATAGATAGATAGATAGATAGATAAATAGATAGATAGATAGATAGATAGATAGAATGTTATTTAGACAGACAGACAGAAACAGTGAGACAAAGTTAGAACATCAATCAGACAGACAGACAGTCACACAGACAGTCAGATAGATAGATAGACAGACAGAGATGGAATGTCATTTAGACAGACAGACAGAAAGCTGGACTGGTTGTGTTTGTATTGATGGTTGTATGTAAACAGGCTGATCTGCATTAATAACTGTAGTGATATTCTGCAGCAGTGATGCGTTTGGTGAGTCCGGACGGGGACCGCTGAGTTTGATTGATGTCTACAGAGGCTCCCGTCCACACTCTCGTCCATCACAGCCTCACACAGAGGAACAGGTCTCACATTCCAGTGATCAAACTCCTGCTCCGGCCGAGAGACGCACTCACCGAGGAAGGCGGACGGGGACACCGTTCCGTTACTGCGCGAGACCATGACGCTGATCCCCGTCTCCACAAAGGGCACGGAGAAGTCAATGACCTCTGACCTCTCCTCGTTGATTGTGAGGGAGCCGATTGCCATGTCCGCACGCTTATACACCACCTGGAGGACGGGAGGAGAAACAGCTCAGAAATACAAAAGGCAAAGCAGTTCACTCAAAAATAAACGCTTATTTTTATTGTATCGAGAATCGTGATACTACAGTTGGTATCAGCATTAAAAAATATACTACAACTATAAATTGTGTACGCCACAAATCTGGCCTTTATGGAAGAGTGGAACGAAGAAAGCCATTGTAAAGAACTGTACATCAAAGTTGAACTTTTTGGCCTAAATACACTGCGCTTTTTTTGTGTGGCTGAAAAGCAACACAGCTCACCCTGAACACACCATCCCCAAAGTGAAACATGGTGGTTTCTGTTTTTAACAGAGACATGGTTAAATTCTTGTAGTGCTGAAAGTGTATTAATTGAGTCGGCTCCACCAAACTTTAACTTTTTAAATGTCTCACGTACCGGCAAGAAAGGTGGAGGTGTAGCTATGCTGTTTGATGATACTTTCCAATGCAAGCAGTTATCACTTGGTGATTTCACATCTTTTGAATATTTAGGTGCAGTTTTAAAAGGGACACCAAGAATATTACTAATAATTGTCTATAGGCCTCCAAGGTACAATGCTGATTTTATTGATGATTTTACAGATATGCTGTCTTTTATTTCTACTGAATTTGATCATTTTATTATTGCTGGTGATTTTAACATTCACATTGATAATCCCAAGGATAATTATGCCAGAGAACTCTATGATGTATTTGACTCTTTTGAACTCTCTCAGCATGTGACTGGAAGCACACACTGTCATGGTCACACCCTGGATTTGGTTATTTCGAAGGGTCTCAACATATCAACCTCTATTAAGAATGTTGCACTGTCAGATCACTACTGTGTCTTCTTAGAAATGTGGACTTCAATACACAGTGAAGCCAGACAGATTAGGTACAAGAAGAGACAGATAAATGACATGACAGCTGAACTTTTTGTGAGCAAAGTGTGCTCTGCACCATGCAAACCATCAGACTCTGTAGATACTCTGCTGGATAGTTTTAACTCAAAAACTGCTAGAGTTTTAGATGAGATTGCACCAGTTAGAGTTAAAACCATGCCATGCAAGCAGAAAGCACCATGGAGAAATGATGCTGCAGTTCAGCTCCAAAAGAAAGAATGCAGAAAAGCTGAGCGCAGATGGCGTAAAACCAAGCTTCACATTCACAAAGAAATTTTTAAAGATAGATTGCGTGATTACAATAAAATAATGTGCACATGTAGACAAACCTACTTCTCCAGCATTATTAACAATAATATTAACAATAGCAAAGTTCTTTTCACTGTGGTTGACAGACTAACTAACTCACCTATATATATGACCCCTGAGCTAGTTTCAACTGAGAGATGTAATGAGTTTGCTAAATTTTTTAATACTAAAATCCACAATATCAGGCAAGACATCAGTACATCTCTATCCACCAATGATCCCATGTGCTCTCCAAAACCATGCAAAAGCATCATAGTCAACATGTGCCAGTTTAGCACTATTAATGAAGAAGTTTTAATTGATACAGTGAGTCACCTCAAATCATCCACCTGAAGTCTTGATACATTACCAACCAAGTTTTTAAAGAATGTTTTTTACTCAATATCAGCAGACATTCTTCAAATTGTAAATACCTCACTCATGTCAGGTGTTTTCCCAAATGCATTAAAAACTGCCGTTGTGAAGCCTCTCTTAAAAAAGAAAAATTTAGATACAAACTTATTGAACAATTACAGACCAATCTCTAATCTACCATTCATTGGAAAAATAATTGAAAAAAATTGTCTTCAAGCAAGTTATGCACTTCCTGTCCATAAATAACTGTCTAGACCAATTTCAGTCAGGTTTCCGGCCCAATCATAGTACTGAGACTGCGCTTATTAAGGTTATCAATGACATTCGCTTAAACACAGACTCAGGAAAAATGTCTATTCTACTACTGCTTGATCTCAGTGCTGCTTTTGACACCATTGACCACAACATTCTCATAGATAGACTTGAGAACCGGGTTGGAATTTCTGGAACTGTCCTAAAATGGTTCAGTTCATACCTTCAAGGAAGGAAATACTTCATGGAAATGGAAAATAATGTTTCTGAGACTGTGCCAGTGACCTGTGGTGTACCCCAGGGTTCAATTCTTGGGCCACTCTTATTTAATTTATATATGATTCCTCTGGGTGAAATCATGCGTGACTATGGGATATCTTACCACAGCTATGCAGATGACACTCAGATCTACATGGCCCTCTGCCCAAACAATTTCGGTCCCATTGACTCACTGTGTAAATGCCTTGAGCAGATAAATAAATGGATGGGACAGAACTTTCTGCAGTTAAATAAAGATAAAACAGAGATTATTTTATTTGGGAATAGTAATGAGAGGCACAGACTAGCTGCCTATCTGGATTCAAAAAGCCTAAAATCTAAAGAACTAGTGCGTAATCTTGGTGTACAAATGGACTCTGATCTCACTTTTAACAGTCACGTCAAAGCCGTCACCAAATCAGCATTTTATCACCTAAAGAACATAAATAAGATCAGAGATTTTCTGTCTAAATCAGACCTGGAGAAACTTATCCACGCCTTTATTTCTAGTAGGATTGATTACTGTAATGGACTCCTAACTGGACTCCCAAAAAAGACCATCAAACAGCTTCAGCTCATTCAGAATTCAGCAGCCAGAGTTTTGACTAGGAGTAAAAGAAGGGAGCACATCACCCCCATCCTTAAATCCCTGCACTGGATACCAGTATGTTACAGAATAGACTTTAAGGTACTGTTACTGGTCTATAAATGTGTTAATGGTGCAGGACCAGCATATTTATCTGATGTGCTCCAGCAGTATGAGCCGAGCAGAACTCTCAGATCATCAGGAACTGGTCAGTTAGAGCTTCCTAAAGTAAAAACTAAACACGGAGAGGCAGCGTTTAGCTACTACGCTGCTCTTAAATGGAACCAGTTAACAGAGAGCATTAGAAGAGCTCCAACACTAAACATGTTTAAATCCAGACTGAAAACCTACATGTTTGATCAGGCCTTTAGCTCAGCTTAAAACACTGCAGCTCCGCCCACTTTTATTCTGTAACGGCACTTTTATATTATGTTTTATTCATGCTTTATTCTTATTAATTCCTTGTTGTTCTTTTACATGTTTTTAATTTAATTCTCTTTGTTTTAATCATGTTTTAATCAATCATGCTTTATTCTTATTTTAGTTTTTATTTCCATTTTTACTGTTAATCTTTTACATGTTTTTTTATTTTTATTTTTTTATTTGATTTCTCTGTGTATTTTCTAATTTGTAAAGCACTTTGAATGACCGTTGTGTATGAAAGGTGCTATATAAATAAACTTGCCTTGCCTTGCCTTGCCTTGGTGGCAGCATCATAATTTGAGCCTGCTTTTCTTCAGCAGGGACAGATTTGGGAAGATGGTTAAAATTGATGGGAAGATGGATGGAGACAAATACAGGACCATTCTGTTAGGAAACCTGTTGGAGTCTGCAAAAGACCTGAGAATGGGTCTTCCAACAAGACGATGACCCAAAACATAAAGCAAAATCCACAATGGAACAGTTCACAAATAAACGTATCCAGGTGTTAGAACGCCCAAATCAAATCCAGCCCTGAATCCAATTGAAAATACTTTTGCAAGGCACTGTAACTAGTAAAGAACCATGTCATACTGGTAATTAGAATGGGATAATAATGAGAGAATGGGTGTTTTGAGGCTGTGAGTTGAGTTCGAGTTAGAGGAGTGCTGATGAAGTTGTTGGACTGTGCTGTGGGATGTACGTTCAGAGGCCTGTGGGGTACGGATCAAAGCTAGATCAAAAGCCACACACACACACACACACACACACACACACACACTCACGCACACACACACATATGCAGCTTGAGAAAATAACCTTTAGCCCAGCCCGGTACAGAGGGGCCGTCCTGACAGCTGATTGGCTGGCGATCAGACTGGCGGCGGCGTGATCGCTACTGAGGGCCGGAGGGAGAATAGAGAGGTGCAGGGAGAGATGGAGAGGGGCGAGATAGTGGGAAGACAGAAGTGAGAGAAGGGGGCGTGCGAGTCAGACAGAGACTGAAAGAGAGAGAGAGAGAGAGAGAGAGAGAGAGAGAGAGAGAGAGAATACAGATAAAGTGATAGAGGAAATGGAAAAGGAGGCAGACGGAAAAAAGAGCCTCTCCGATTCCCTGGCAACCGTCTGCACCGGGTCTCCCCTGGGGGGGGGGGGGGGTATGAGCGTCTCAAAACAACACACACACACACACACACACACACACACACACACATATACACACACACACACACACATATATATATACACACTCAGACATTCAGACATACACTCGCACAACAAGTGTGGGCATATCCAAAAGCAACAGTTCTGAAAGTGTTAGAAAAAAAAAAAGAAGTGTGCGTATGTGTGTGTGTGTGTGTGTGTGTGTGTGTGTTTGTATGTATGTGTGAGGCATCCTTCACACTGGTGGGCGCTGTGTTAAAAGGGGCACGCGGTGTTGTTTGCCGGTGGTCTCGGAGGATAGCGGAGACAGGAGGAGAATCCAACCATTAAACACAATACTTCACAGCCCACAGCGTTACATCACACAACACACACAACACGGAGCATCGCCCACCTACCCCCCCCCCCCCCCCCACACACACACACACACAAAGTGTTTATCAGACAGCACAAAGACTTTACATACACACAAGGCCCTAAACTGCAAGTGATTACCCAGCCTGTCTTGTAGCACCAAAACAGTAAACATAAAAACAAAAAGCTATTAAAGGGGACATACTGGGGACATACTATGCAAATTTCAGTTGTTGCACTTCTATTATACTTGTATTTCCACTTGGGTCCATTTTCTGTGAATCAGATAAAAGAGTCTGAGTGTCAGGAACAGAGGTGGAAAAAGTACTGAAAAATTGTAATTAAGTAAAAGTACCTTTACTTTGCTAAAATTCTTCTCAAGTAAAAGTAAAAGTACCCATCTAAAAATCTACTCGAGTAAAAGTAAAAAAGTACTCAATTTAAAATGTACTTTGAGTAAAAGTTACATAGTTACTTTTAATTATTTGATGTAAAAAAGTATAAATCATAAATTAAATCTTTTTAATTAAAATCTTATTAATCCAAATAATAATTTGGATCTTTCAGGCAGTATTTGTTCAGACCCCCATAAAACATTTTCAAAAACAAGTGTTATAGGTTTCTATGATCCATTTTTTCTTTACTGTTAAAAATTTAAGGTCATATAGGTGACTATAAACTGTATTTTTATAGTTTTACAGTCTTTGTAACTTGCCATTGCTTTGCTTTAACTGGTATTTACATGTTTTGTTTTTTTACATTTAAGCAGATTATTTAATGTTTCCAATAAAATCTTAAGGAATTATCATGAAAAACATAAAAATCATACAAAAAAAAAACGGTTTGTCGGCGCATGCGCAGTGCTGTAAAGAAGCACATATCGATGGGTAGCATAACTCAACAGAACACCAGTTTCCCCCGAGCACCGCTGATTCACACAGCGTCTATCCCGCTAACCATAATAAACACTGCTGGGAAAAGTTCAGCTGCGCTGCCATGGAGAACAAAACTCTTATTTTTTTTTTATTTAGACAATTCGTTTTTTCCCCCCAGCATTTAATCATTTACTCAGTAATGGGGAGTTTTCCAATGTAGTGAAGTAAATTACTTGTGTCAAAATGTACTTGAGTAAAAGTAAAAATACCTATTTTAAAACTACTTAAAAAATTACAAATTACTCATAAAATCTACCCAATTACAGTAATTTGAGTAAATGTAATTCATTACTTTCCACCTCTGGTCAGGAATCATCATATGCTTCTATAACTCATTTGGATGCTGTCTTATTGTGATGCAACAATTAGGAAAAAATACCTGAAAAAACCTGCATAGAACCACTCTGGCCCCTCCCCTCACCCGTCAACCTTCACCAAGCCGCACCAACAAGATCAGTTAAAGATAAGCCATTTTGTTCATTTTGGTTGAGAACCTCAGACAGTACACAACAGTTTCAGCCAGCAGACCTCATCTGAGGGAGGGATCTGTACCTACTGTCTCTGGCAACTCAGCAGATGAGTGAGATGTATGTACTTTAAAATAATGAGAATAATGAGTTTTGTGCTTCTATCACAGTTAAGCCTGAACTAGCTTGTTCGTGATTTGTCACACAAGTTAGCACTGTGTCCCAATTGTGTACTACGTTCTAATACTATAAGATATGTGTATATTAAATATCACTCTTAACAGTGCAGGTAAGGCAGGTTTGTACACAAAATATTAACAAGTCAAAACATTTTGAACTAACAGAAAGTGATAAAGCATGAAGCAGCTGACTGCTACACTTCATTGCAATTAACTGCTGCATCCTTGTTTGCAATTTTTTGTAATATTGTTCAAGATGTGAGTAGCTCCTCCCATTCTGGTTTTGCAATGCACTGTGTAATAATTGTCCATCATTAACACAAAAAAACACTCAAAAAACAACAGATTATGAATATATATCATGCATATTTGAGTGAACTCAACTTAAAATTTTTTACCCCATATTACACACTACAGATGAAAACTACCATATTTTGCCGACTATAATATGAACTGTATCGTATTATAAGTAATATCAATGAAGGTCTATTTTCTAGTCTATTTTCATACATAAGGCATACAGGTTTATAAGGCGCATTTTAAGCGATAATAGTAAGGAACAAGGGTGATGCCATGTTTCCCTTCTAATGAAAAAAAAAAATCCTTTTAACTGGATGTTAATCTATACAGATTTCTCTCTCCTTGGGTAAGTAAAGAGCTTCCATTTATTTACACTAAGCTTAGATTTCCTATGTTTTCTACAGCACGGTTAGCAGCAGTTTAGCACTAGTCACAGTTAGCAGCAGTTAAGCGCTAGCAAATGCTGCCCAGTCCAATATCCCCAGTTCAGTCACCTCTGAACAGTATTGGAGAAACTTCATTGAAACTCTTGTATAATGCTGTACTTCAACAAAGTGGCTTCACTACTGCTTCTTACAACCTGACTGGTAAATTTCATACATAAGATGCACCAGATTATTAGAGGCGCACTGCCGATATTTGGGAAAATTAAAGGATTTTAAGTGTGCATTATAGTGCAAAAATATGGTTAGTTAGTATTAGTAATTAGTGCACATATGGGATTCACCCTACTTTTTACTTTTTATTAGGGGTGTAACTGTCACAGTTTAGCCCATGTCTGTCTTGTGTTTCTCCCTCATTTGGTCTCTTGTGCTCCTGCCCCTCTGTTTACCTGTCATGTGTTCCCAGCCATGTGCTATTGTTGTGTTTTGGTCCTGTCTCCGCCCTAGCCCCACCCTGTCATCAGTCATTTGTAACTCCGCCCCCCTCATTACCTCCACAGATGTCCCTAGTGTGTGCCAGTGTATAAATACCCCATGTGCTCCTTTGTTGTTTGTCGTGCTTTATTGTTTGAACTCGTCTTGTTACTCTGTTTGGATCTACCGTGTACTTTGTCTACAGTGTTCTGGTTTGTTTTCTAGAGTTTGTTTCTTTGTTTGCTTATTTTGCTTGTTTAAGTCTTTTAGTTTATCCTTTGTTTTTTAGTGTTTGTTTCAGTAACCTTTTTTCTTTATAGTTCTTCCTTAGTGTTTTGTTGTTTGTTTATTTTGCAATAATGGAAAATAAACCTGACTTGCGTTTACATCCTGCCTCCTCCATGTTACATAAAGCGCGACTAACAACAAAGGAGCACATGGGGTATTTATACACTGGACACACTAGGGACACCTGTGGAGGTAATGAGGTGGGGCGGAGTTACAAATGACTGATGACAGGGTGGGGCTAGGGCGGACACAGGACCAAAACACAACAATAGCACATGGCTGGGAACACATGACAGGTAAACAGAGGGGCAGGAGCACAAGAGACCAAATGAGGGAGAAACACAAGACAGACATGGGCTAAACTGTGACAGTAACTGTGTATTATTTGTGAACCATTATGGTAAGGGGTCATAGTTCGGTACAGAACAAGAGTGCAGAAAGCGTGCAAAGAAACGCAGGTATTTTAAATGATCCACAACTGGCGCTGCGCTGAAATCATGGCCTACCATAGAAATTAATGGTTGCCGGTCGCTTTCCAGTGTGAACACAGGGTCAGGCATTCTCTCTCTCTCTCTCTCTCTCTCTCTCTCTTTCTCGCGTTATGTCTCTCTCTCTATCTCTCTCTCTCTTTGTCTAAGACATTATAATACAGTACAAAATGATCTAGTCTGCCAGACCTAAATCACACTACATTATTATTACTCTCCCCTCACAATAATACTGGGAAATTTCAGCATTAAAAAATGAATCATGATTTTATTTAATTTTTAAGTGATTGACATCACTCGTATAATTTATTTTTAACTATCTAAAGCTGATATTTTTTTTTGTAGTTTAAGCAGTTAAAGTAATGCTGTTGATCTTAATAAAGCACCACAATCAAGTTTACTGTTTCTTTGTTCCAACAAGATCTAAACGATGGAGCCTCTCATGATGACAGTAGGAAAGAACCCTGGTTTCAAGCATTTAATAAAAGTGTTTGAGACCCGTTACAACATTCCATCCCAAAAAACAACAAAACATGATTATAATGAAGTTCCGGTGTTATTATGAAGTTATTAAAGGTGAGGCTATACAGAATGCCCTGCCTTTTTTTTTTCCACCAACCGTACCGAGAACGTTTTGAACTGTGGGGTTTATACCGAGGTTTGAACCGAACCATGAATTTTCGTACCGTTACACGATGCTTTTTATCCAATCAGAACACTTATCTAATGATGTCTAATGATTGAGTACGCGTTTCATAGTTTTCTCAGTCATTTTAGAATCTCTCACTGTTCAGCTCTGCTCAGCAATTCTGAAATATTTTATATTACAGAAAACAAGGACTCAAAACTGTATTTGATCCACAAACAGATCAAAAGCACGTTCAGGGTGCATTATTAAGGCCTTTTCCTTTTGATTCCTGAACAACAGTGTCAGGCAGATTGAGCACGCTGGAAACAATTCATCGGTTCTGTCATGATGAAATCACTCTGCCTAGACTGTGGAATCTTTATACATTTGTGTTTCTGGTGAGACATTATTTCCTCACTAAACCGGCGATCTGCTGTTGTCTCGCTGTTTAAAGCTCTCATTACGCTAAAATCCACTTTTTCTTCTTTGTGAAACACATTTGGTATCTCTGAGTTGTATATGGATGCTGCACATGAAACCCTTCCTCAACCTCCATTGTCTGCAGAAGTTAGTAAAAGAAAATTACAAGAAAAGAAAAAAGAAGTTATCAGAAGAAGCACCGTGTCTACGTCAACCCGTGAATTTGTATTTATGGCCCCGCCCACTTTTGGCTTGCGACCACCCATATGCAGAGCTGAAGCCAGGCAGCGACGCCGTCTTGTCGGATATGAGCTAACAGCGCTAAGAACTGAATGGCAGTTAGTTCCTGTGTTATTTGTGCAAATAACACATCAGTATTATATGTTTTGCCCAGTAATGGTTAGAATTTGTCTATGAAACACCACAAAGTACAAACTGAGATATGTAGGTGTATATTTAGACCATTTATGATCGTTATGCTATGACCCAATGGTCTTTTAAATGTGGTTTCGGAATTCAATCCATCATTCGGTAAAAAGTGGAATTCACTAAACAGTGTAAATTAGCTAATTAATAAAAATTTGCAGCTAAATCTTGAAATAAATGAAAAAGTTCAGTTTAAATAAGTTACTTAGCTAACACTAGCCATCCCTCTTGTCTAAGCAGAGGTGGGTAGTCCAGGTCCAGAAAGTAAAAATACACCCCAGGGTTTAGGTGGCTCCGCTGTGGCTCAGCCAACAAAACCCTGGGTGAATTTTTACATTCTGGATCTGGACTACCAACCCCTGTGTGTAAGTAACAAGGTTTACATAGGATCTAGTTGAGTAATTGGCCTCAGAAAGTCATTAAAAACCTGGAGTCTTGCTAGTTTGCAGGTGTGAACTAGAGTTAATTTGACTGATAAAAAACACTTAATCTGATTTGGCTCAGCACAAGAAGGATGCGCGAATGTGAGCCATGCCGCATCAAAAAGAGCTTTCAGAAAGGATTACAAAGAGATTTTAAAGTGAGACTCGTCTATGGGGTAAGGAAACAAGGCAGTGTTTTTTCCCTGCTGATTGGGATGCGTGTAGGAGCATCATGGCTCCCATCAAAACTCATTTTAACTCTGAATTCTCTAAAGTATATCCATGTCTGTCACCCAGAGTGACTGCACATCACCATCAAAACATCCTCCCAACCGTACAGTATGATGATTTGGGCTGAGTCAGAGCCTAGATCTTAACACAATAGCTTCTTCTTTAAACAAAAGTTTATTGATTTAAATACCTCAAGCACTATTTATTGGAAGACAAATTTAGTTTTGTAAGCTCAATAATTATTGCACACTTTTTACCAGGGGACCCAAACGTTTTTATACCATTGTTGCATGGTGGATGTTTTGTGAATGATATGATTGCTATGAACTTGTTTTCTACTGTTTACTGACGATGGGACAGCAGACAACAAAAGTTAGATGAACTTCACAGGGCTATGTTATCTGCAGAGATTCTGTAAATGCTTTAAAACACATTGAATCTGTGGAGAAGAACTGGTAGAGCATCAGGGTGGAAGTAGCAGATGCTCTGCATGGACACAGACTAGAGTGTATTGTAAAAGCAACCTAAGATGTTTTTTTTTTACAGCAAAGCCAAAGGTCAATGCTTGCAAATGGCCAATCCAGTCAAGCATGCTTTTCACTTACTGAAAGCCAAACTGAAGCTAAACATAGAACTAGAACTAGCAGGAACTGAGGAGAGCTGGATTAACAAGCTGGCAGAGCATCAGGAGGACGGACGTGGACTGTTTGAAAATGGTCAAGGCAGTCACATGACCTCAGTCCAGCCGAGCATAAATTTCCCTAACAGAAGGCCAAACCGTTGGTAAAGGAAGACCAATTACAATTGTGAACTGGAGAGAGCTTTAGTAATTATAGGCACTGCACAAGTATTAAAAATTATATTTGAAGCATGGTGATGGTAGTGTTAAGGCATATACAGAGGTTGGACAATGAAACTGAAACACCTGTCATTTTAGTGTTGGAGGTTTCATGGCAAATTAGACCAACCTGGTGGTTAATCTTCATTAATTGCACATTGCACCAGTAAGAGCAGAGTGTGAAGGTTCAATTAGCAGGGTAAGAGCACAGTTCTGCTCTAAATATTGCAATGTACACAACATTATAGGTGACATACCAGAGTTCAAAAGAGGACAAATTGTTGGTGCACGTCTTGCTGGCGCATCTGTGACCAAGACAGCAAGACTTTGTGATGTATCAAGAGCCACGGTATCCAGGGTAATGTCAGCATACCAACAAGAATGATCAACCACATCCAACAGGATTAACTGTGGACGCTGTAAGAGGAACCTGTCTGAAAGGGATGTATGGGTGCTAACTCGGATTGTATCAAAAATACATCAAACCACGGCTGATCAAATCACGGCAGAATTCAACGTGCACCTCAACTCTCCTGTTTCCACCAGAACTGTCCGTCACCACAATAAATTATTGTGGTCTAAAACCAGGTGTTTCAGTTTCATTGTCCAATCCCTGTACATACATATATTCCTTAAAATGGAACTGGTCCCCCTTGCTTTATTGATAAGGCTGGAATGGCTTTCAGTTAACGGACTGTAGTCTGCGTGTTTTCCATATTAAAACAAGATGTGGGACCAACTGCTAGCTGATAGCTCCTTGGCTTACTGGAACTCCCAGGGTTCCTCAGTGTAGTGCTGTCGGGTGGCATTTACCAGCTCTGAGTGCTACAAACCACGGACAGCGCAGCTGCTAACCGCGCTAAAATACTGGAAAATACTGTAAGTGAACAGTTTTTAGGAGAGAAATCTGTGTAGATTATCTGTGTAGAACATCCAGTGCTCATCTGACTTTTTTTTAAAGAATTGAAAGTATTCTCAAGCGCAGCCACAAAGACCATCAAAAACGTTCTGATGAAACTGGCTCTCATCTGGACCGCCCCAGGAAAGCAAAAGAAAGAGTTATTTCTGTTGTACTGGATAAGTTCATCAGAGTTACCAGCCTCAGAAACTGCAGGTTAACAGCTCCCCACATGTGCTGTGTAGAAAATATTACACTGGTGATTCCTGTATCTACTGTAACTGTAGATTCATTCTTATTTCTAAACAGAAACACAATGAAGGTCACATACATGATAATAACAGGATGTAGCAAAGTTCTTTAGTGTGTAACACTTTTACCAAACACACTTGGGCACACTTTTGAGTTTGAAATTGGATTGAGGTGTGAAAATACCCTCAATCCGATGTTTTGGAGCAGCTGGATTCCAAATTTCAGGCAGACAAGTACTAAAAAGGTACATAAATTTTAAATTATGTAGTGTGTTCATTTTCGGTTCAGCCCTTAAAAACTGAGGAGGAAATCTAAAATGTAAATGCTTGCAATTCTTAAACCATTCATCCAATTTGGATGCAAATGCCTTCAAATTAAAGCTGGCACTTCATGCCTCGCGTTATTTATGTCTACTCCAATATGCTGTGGGAGACCAAAAGACTATTCTAGTTCTATTTGTTTATTTAGAAGGGCTGGCAACATTATTGCGTTAACACATGGAGTTAATGTGAAAACTTTAACATGGTAATTTTTGTACGCAAATTAATCCTGAAGCAAACTTGACAGAACCTGGTGATGCATTATTAGCAATGCTTACAGTTGAGTTCAGAAGGTAGATTACACCTTTTATTTATGCAGAATTTTATGCTCTCTCTCTCTTTCTCTCTCTCTCTCTCTCTCCCTCTCTCTCTCTCTCTCTCTCTCTCTCTTACACATGGTCACATGGTCATCACATCCCACATACAATCACACACACAGCCTAATAGGGCTGGGGCGACGCGTCGACATAATCGACGTCATCGATTACGAAAATACATCGATTTGCATAACGTGCGTCGGCGCGTCGTAAATATGTTAATTAACACGGTAACATAGAAGCATAGAACTATTATTTAATTAAAATGATTTTTAAGAACAGCTAAACACAGTTCTGCAAGTCAAACGCGGAGGAGTTCACGTGCGAGAGAGAGAGAGAGAGAGAGACACACACAGAGAGAGAGAGAGAGAGAGAGAGAGAGAGAGAGAGAGAGAGAGAGAGAGACAGAGAGAGAGAGAGACTCTCTGCTGAATCTGACTCCCGCTTCGCGGACAGAATCGGCACAACACCCCCGCTGTAGAACTGCGGTAGTGAAAACAGCTACAAAAAAACGCCAGCGGGCATCTAAAGTTTGGGAGCATTTCACGCAAAAGGGCAACAATGTGGTCCTCTGCCATATGTGCAAAAGGAGCACTTGAAGCGCAAACATCCAGGAGCACTATGTCAACAGGGTCACACAGTAAGTTACCGTTTACATCAGGGTCTCCGCGGGTGTCCTTAAAAAGACTTAAGGCTGTCTACCAAAGGTTTTAAACCTGCCACAGGCAGAAATTATACATTTTTGGTTTATATTTGTGCATGGCATTTCACAGTTTCCAGAAACAGTAGCATTATTCATAAGTTCAGGTGTTTAGCTAAGCTAGCTAGCTGCCTTAAGTTATTTTAGCGCTGCGGTGTTACACCGTTTTCTGTCACCGTCGGAATTTTGTGACCAGTGCTCACGGTTATGAGCGTTCATTGGCAAAACGGAAGCTTTCTATACCTACACCTTACCCTCAGCCCTAAACTGAACCGTTTTGGCCAGTCGGGGTAAACATTAGAAACGAACACGTTTCGAATCGGCCAGTGCACCGGTCTGCTGAGAACTACTTGCCCGTGGTCACAAAATCTAGCGGTCACAGAAAACAGTGCAACACACGGTTGTGGTGTATGGGAGCTTATCCATTTTTAGCGTTATAGATCTAAACAACGTGCTGTACATGTAAGTGATTATAAGTGTGGGGTTTGGTTTAGTAGGCTTGTGTTGCTGTTGTTGTTATTATATATAAATATAGTATTTTATCGTTTGCTTTAAAACGTAAAATAATAATTATTTAAATATGTTTCTCAATAAATAGATTAGTCGACTAATCGAAAAAAATAATCGTTAGAATAATCGTTTAAAAAATAATCGTTAGGGACAGCCCTACAGCCTAATGACACTCTTTTTTTAAGCTGTTGAGTGTGGAATATGGAGCTACACTAGCATTAATTTTCTTCATTAAAACTCTCAGTTAAACTCAGTAACACAGCACATATATTCTACATTCTAGTTAAAAAATAAAACATCAAATCTACCAAGAGCGATTATAATACAGTAAATCTACCCTGAGTGCACTTGCATTGTCTCTCTCTAACTTGCGCTGTCTTTCTCTCATTCTCTGTCTCTCCCTCTTTCTGTGACTCGCTCTTTCTCTCGCTAACTAGCACTGTCTCTCACTAATTCACTGTCTCACCCTCTCTCCCCGTATCTCTGTCTCTCCCTAACTCGTGCTGTTTCTCCCTCTCTCTGTCTCTCCGTAACTCATGCTGTCTCTCCCTAACTCGCGCTGTTTCTCCCTCTCTCTTTGTCTCTCCTTAACTCATGCTGTTTCTCCCTCTCTCTGTCTCTCCTTAACTCATGCTGTCTCTCCCTAACTCGCGCTGTTTCTCCTTCTCTCTCTGTCTCTCCCTAACTCATAATGTCTCTCCCTAACTCGTGCTGTTTCTCCCTCTCTCTTGGTCTCTCTCTAACTGACACTGTCTCTCCCTAACTCGCGCTGTTTCTTCCTCTTTCTTTCTCTCCCTAACTCATGCTGTGTCTCCCTAACTCGCGCTGTTTCTCCCTCTCTCTTGGTCTCTCTCTAACTTAGGCTGTGTCTCCCTAACTCGCGCTGTTGCTCCCTCTCACTGTCTCTCACTAACTCATGCTGTCTCTCCATAAATCACGCTGTCTCTCCCTTTCTCTGTCTCTCCCTAACTAGCACTGTCTCTCCCTCGCTCTGTCTCTCCCTACATTGCGCTGTTTCTCCCTCTCTCTGTCTCTCCCTACATTGCGCTGTCTCTCCATAAATCACGCTCTCTCTTCCTCTCTCTGTCTCTTGCTAACTCACGCTGTCTCTCCCTAACTTGCGCTGTTTCTCCCTCTGTCTGTCTCTCCGTAACTCATGCTGTCTCTCCCTAACTCACGCTGTTTCTCCCTCTCTCTCTCTCCCTATCTCATGCTGTCTCTCCCTATCTAGCGTTGCTTCTCCCTCTCTCTGTCTCTCCCTAACTCACGCTGTCTCTCTATAAATCTCACTGTCTCTTCCATTCTCTGTCTCTCCCTAGATCGCGCTGTTTCTCCCTCTGTCTGTCTCTCCGTAACTCATGCTGTCTCTCCCTAACTCACGCTGTTTCTCCCTCTCTCTCTCTCCCTATCTCATGCTGTCTCTCCCTAACTAGCGTTGTTTCTCCCTCTCTCTGTCTCTCCCTAACTCACGCTGTCTCTCTATAAATCTCACTGTCTCTTCCATTCTCTGTCTCTCCCTAGATCGCTCTGTTTCTCCCTCTCTCTGTCTCTCCCTAATTCATGCTGTCTCTCCCTAACTAGCGTTGTTTCTCCCTCTCTCTGTCTCTCCCTAACTCATGCTGTCTCTCCCTAACTCGCGTGATTTCTCCCTCTCTATGTCTCTCACTAACTCATGCTGTCTCTCCCTAACTCGCGCTGTTTCTCCCTCTCTTTGTCTCTCCCTAACTCCTGCTGTCTCTTTCTAACTAGCGCTGTCTTTCCCTCTCTGTCTCTCCCTAACTCACACTGTCTCTTCCTGTCTCTGTCTCTCGCTAATTTGCACTTTTTTTATTAAAAAGAACTCTTAAAACTGAAATGCATAAATCAAAAAAATATTTGTAGTGTCAGCGCAATCAATGATTTTTTTTCCTAATAATCATGCTCACTTTTTTTTTCCAACAAGAAAAAAAAAGAATAATTTTGTTTATTTTATTTTTGTATAATCAAATGCCAAACATACAAAATGTAACACAAATAGATTTGCTTTTTTCTTTAAACTAAAACACCATCGTAACACAGATGCAGCACATCCAGAGGCTCCCCCACACACTCAACACCCACATGCTTCCTACTCCGCAGCCCCACGCTAAAGGATCCAGCATCAGGTCCTTCTCCATCCCATAATCCCCGCTGTTTGATCATCAGGAGTACTAATACCGGAGGGATCTGCAGCCTGGCTTTAATCAGTGCGCTGCCTTCTGCCTAATGCCTTTATTCACACATGCAGGAGCACAGCCCTGCCACAGATATCGCTGAGTGAGCAGCGCAGCCTATTACACACTCCCTCTCATCAGCACCGTCGCCAAGGACGAGCATCGAGAAGAGCCCAGCAACAGCAGCAGAGGCTGATCCTGAATTCCAGAAGATAGAAACTCTGATCAGTTATCACACACGACTGCAGAATAGAACCCATAAATCTCACATGTTTCCACTTTCCTCTTAAACTTCTCCACTTCTGACAGATTAAACACACCACCAGGATTCTTCTGTAGAACCAGGATGTATTAAAGAACCATTTCAATACTTCTGAGCCTGATTAAGGTTTTTTTTTTTTATTGGAAACAAAACTTTGTAATTGTGCTGTCAATATTAACGTGTTAAAACACATTATTAGATTTTAAAGTAAAATAATTACCGAGTAAATTTTACCGATTTTGAGCCTGATAAAGATTTTTTTCTTTTTTTCTTTTCATTTTATTTTACTTTTTCATTTGACCGATTCTAAGCCTGATTAAGGTTATTTGTTTTTTATTGGAAAGAAAACTTTGTAATGCTGCTGTCAACATTAACGAGTAAACACATGTTATTACATTTTAAAGTGATTTTTTTATGGCATTAATTATTTTACTAATTTTGAGCCTGATTAATTTTTTATATATTTTTTTGGTAAGAAATCTTTGTAATAGTGCTGTTAACATTAACCTGTTGAAACACATTATTAAATTTTAAAGTGTTTTTTTTAAGCCGTTGATCATTTTACCGATTTTGCGCCTGATAAAGAGTTTTTTTTTTACTTTTCTTTTTTTTTTTTTTACTTTTTCATTTGACCGATTTTGAGCCTGATTAAGGTTATTTGTTTTTTATTGGAAAGAAAACTTTGTAATAGTGCTGTTAACATTAACAAGTAAACACGTTATTAAATTTTAAAGTGATTTTTTATGGCATTAATCATTTTACTGATTTTGGCCCCAACATCCTGCCATAATTCACAGTTTTATATAATAAAACAGTGTTTTTATCATTTATTTATTAATTTATTTTTTGCATTTTTATGTAATATTTAGTGATGTAAACATGGTGTTGCTCAGAAGGTAGATTACTTTTTAGTACCAGTCAAAATAAATTCAGTGTTTTTTAATTATTTTAAAATGTTCTGTTGTTCATTGTAGATTTATAATAATGTCATCCAAACTATGAATAAAAAATATGGATTTATATAAAAAAAAATAATTTTAAAAAATATCAAAAAAAAAAAAAAAAACGGAATAAGTTTTATATTTTAGATTGTTTTTGGAGTATTTTGGCTGGATTTTCTCAGTCAGTTTTATGAGGTAGAGTCTCCTGGAATTCAGGTTTTCAGTTAACAGCTGTGCTGAACTCATCAAGAGTTAATTACTGGAATTTCTTGTCTCTTAATGTGTTTGAGAGCATCAGTTGTAAAGTTGTGAAGAGGTAGAGTTACAGGTATACAGTGAATAGTGAATATTTGAGTAATGTTCTAATTAAGAGATTAGATTATGGCGAGAACTACTCAACTCTTTACTACTTAAGTAAAGTTTCAGTAAATCTGAAACTTTTGAAAAGCTTTGAAATTATCCTCAAAAACAAAAAGTACACATTCACTGAGAAGGTGTTTTCAAACTTTTGACTTTGACTGGAACTGTATATTGAATTATGGATTCAATATGGATACTTTTTGCACCCCTCTCCCCATCTTTTTCTGGCGCGGGAGCAAGAAAGTAAATACAGCGAGAAGTCTCTGTGTTCCAGCTCGAATATCTGAGCAGTGTGAAGCTGCTGGAAATTTGCCGCTGTGCTTTCGAATACAGTATTTTCAATGCGCAGATGTACACCTAACAGACAAACCAAGTCTCCCTGAAGCTGCGGGAGTCTCCCGCATTTGGGTAGTGGCTCCCTGATGCCCGCGAGTCACATATAATCTCCCGGAATTCAGAACGAGCGCCCCAAACGCACACACAGGCCACAGACCTTTTTTCTCTAATGGCGTGTGGGAAGGAGAGATAGAAAACAGAGAGAGTTCTGATTGGCCTGTTCTCTGCAAAGAGTCTGTGAGACAGCCAATCAGTTTTTAGTGTGGGCGGGCAGTGTTTTTCCCCCCTCCCGGACGGGATTTGTTCAGAGAGTGAGAGAAAGCAGATCATGGCGGAGGCGATATTAATAATTATTGTAATATGATATGAAATGTTTTTGATGTTGTGCAATTTTTTGTGATGTTGTAACTGTCAATTTTTGTCAAATAAAGGCTTTTTTTTCCAAAAAAAAGGAAAGCAGAGTAAATGAATAGTAAAAGAGTAAAATGAATTAATTTAAAAGTAAAGTTTCGTTATCCTTTGCAGTTTGTGCAATTTTTTTTTTTTTTTTTGGCCGGGGGGGGGGGGGGGTGGGGGGGGGGTGGTGGTGACACTGGGGGGTAACCTCCCTGAAATCAACTTTTGCAACTTGGGATGTCTGACCTAGTAAACTTATAAGTGGCCCAGATGTGAGTAGTTTGTAGTTTGTTTATACCTGTGGTAGTTAGTGTTATCTGGCTAATGTATCAAATCAGCAGTTTAGCTCAAATAAAAGAAGAATATTTGATAGCTGAGTCGGATTTGAGACTGGATCACATTCTCACCACAAGCGAACTGCTCCAGAGTTTGTTTGGGACTTGGTCGAGACCTATTAACAGGGTTCATACACTTTTCAACTGGTACACTGTAAACCCAGAAGTTGTTTGAACTCAAATAAATTAAGTCTGTTTTACATAAAATTGGAGATTTCTAAACATTACTCAACTATTTTGAGTTAGATGAACATTTGTGGGCACATACACTGTACTATTCAAACTGAGATCTTTGAGTTGAACCAACTCTGTTGCCATTGGCAGCCTCTTTTCCATTGGCTTCTGTCACAATCGATTTGCATACTGGGTATGTCCCCCAGTTTGTAGCACTCACCATCAGTGTGTAGTGATTACTCCCAGGCTAGGTTAGGTAAACTTGTAGATCACATATTATGATTAAATACTTGGTCTCTGTGTTGTAGGCTGTAAGAACAAGCATCATTTACTGAGCTGCAGTAACTCTGTGTTCTCGCTGTGCTCTCTTCAGTACTTTTAATTCTTTACTGTTTTCTTTCATCTACTTTTCTATGAGTATTTAAAACAATAGTTGAATGAAACCAGAAAGAAGACTAAATACAAGTTCAGGAAAATATTGATTTTAAATATATATGTATATGTTTTGTTAAGTTCACTGTATTTAAAAATTATATTACATGAACTTAAAATTTGTTAGGTAATCGGTTACAACAAAAGTTTTGAATATAGTCAACTTATCAGGTTTTACACACTTAAAAAACAACAACTTGCATTTACAGGCTATTTAAAGTAGAAACAACTCAAGTAAACTGTGTAGATTTAACTATGATTTGAGTACACTTAAATAGCAAGCATAAAGTGAACTTAACTTAAAATAAAAATAACAGTTATAATTGCTTAACTTTTTCAAGGCAACCTGTTTCCTCATTTATTTTAAGTAAGATCAACTTATCACATTTTACAGTGTGCAATTTCATGACTTTTCCATGACCTCACAGCAAATTTTAATGACCACACGATCTTTAAAACATCAGTACAGACATAGAAAAAAAAAGATTAAAAACTAAAACTTCATGTCCAACTGACCTAATAGACCTATAATAGACCTATCTCTCACCTAAAATTAATTAAAAAGACTTTAAAATATCTCCTTTTTACTAGTTGAATAACATTTATGCATATTTTTCCCGTCTCTGACTTATATGTGTCTGAATCCAGACAGATAGCCTTAAATCTGCATTTTTCTGTCACTGTGTGAATTTACGGTTATTTAAAACTCAATAACGGAAACAAATTTCCCTCACTTTTCCAAAACTTTTGGGGTATTTTAATTTTTCCAAAACATATCCAGACCTGGAAATTGCTATTTTTAAATTTCCATGACTTTTTTCCAGGTTGTTCATGACCGTATGAACCCTGTATTAAAGGAGGTGGTCTCGGTCCGCTCTAAGTAAGTCATTTTCAGACCAAATAGTGTTGATATGAAAATGCCGTAAGAGACATAATCAGGATTTTTTTTTAATCTAGAGACCACATCCGCATTATTTATTGTAAAAAGGTGCAGCCCAGTGGCCACGCAACCACATTTTTAGCAGCCAATAGAGCACTGTTTTGCCACCACCCTTAAAATAAGAGGGTTGATATGAAATATCTCCTAACCTTTTAATATAATAACACTTTAGCACACACAAAACGACACACACCACGAAGACCAGCAGATTAAACTGTGAGAGATTTTTTTCTGGTGCCTTAAAAGGTATTATTCTTACTGCTTACCAGAGGCGTGCTAAAGCACCACCAACTCTGCCCTTTATCAACCAAAGTGCCCTTTGGAAACTTCGTTTTTTTTTTTATATTATTATTACTATTATTAAGTTTTACTGAGGTCGGTTTGAAATGATCTTTTGAAAACCTGAGCGATTAAAAACGAGTGAAAACAGAATGCCCTGAAATCAGCTCCCACACACCCGAACTCTCTCTTCCTCTGTCACGTGACCCCGCAGCGAGTCTTCAGCACAGTACGCACAGCAACAGATCACAGCTTCTTCTCCCCCGTGTCCCACCAGCCAGGTAACATACACATCAAGTAAAATCCTAATCCTGGTAAAATCCAACGTGAAATCATTTTGTTGTGCAGTAAAATGTCTCATACAGCACCAAACAAACTACTAAGCATCTTTAGCCGACTGGTCACCAGATAAACTAGCCGCTCTAGCCCAAATCAGTGATAGATAACGTGAGGACGACCACATACAGCCCCGGTTCCGCACTGATTAGCTTGGGGGAGCAGTAAAATTCCCCCCTGAGCACTTGCCCCCCAAAATGTCTGTGCACGCCACTGCTGCTTACCCAATTTATCACTCAAACAATAAATATTAGTTTCGCCCTCTCGCAAAACTGCACGCCGCAAAGAGATTACCACTGTGGCATTACCTCGCCCACCATGCCGTTCCACACGCCGTCAATCTTCTTCCCGTGCTTTCCGTTGGTCACCAGGTAGAGATCATAGGTAAAGCCCACAATCCGGGCCAGGCGCTTCAGGATGTCGATGCAGAAGCCCTTGCAGCACTGCTTCATTGGAGCCACGCCTTCCTGAAGAGCCCTGCAATCAGACAGTAAGAAAAACTTAGTGATTAAACTACACTGGTATGCCTAAAGGCTTGGAACACCAACTAGTATGGTGTCCCATGATTTTTGCCATGTTCTGTGGACACTAAAGGATGCTGCACTGCCTGTGGGATATGTGTGTGGGGTCTCTTGTATTGAATGTGGATTCGTTTTTGATGCCAGAGTCATTTGTCTGCTTGCTCGGACAATTCCAGCCAGATGCTGCCGGTCACAATCATTCGGTCACCACCTACTGCACTGCACTGTCCACTGTGGATGGTAATAATAATGCCTTCTATGTTGAATTCCCACTGGTACATAAAAAATCAGAACAACCCATGCACTAGGGCTGTATATTGGCAAGACCCTGTCGATTCAATACTTATCACGGTACGAGGGATTACTATTCATATACAGCTTTGGGAAAAAATGAGACACCACTTAAAAATGATGAGTTTCTTAATTTTACCAAATTGAAAACCTCTGGAATATAATCAAGAGGAAGATGGATGATCACAAGCCATCAAACCAAACTGAACTGCTTGAATTTTTGCACCAGGAGTAAAGCAGCATAAAGTTATCCAAAAGCAGTGTGTAAGACTGGTGGAGGAGAACATGATGCCAAGATGCATGAAAACTGTGATTAAAAACAGGGTTATTGTACCAAATATTGATTTCTGAACTGTTAAAACTTCATGAATATGAACTTGTTTTCTTTGCATTATTTGAGGTCTGAAAGCTCCGCATCTTTTTGTTATTATAGCCATTTCTAATTTTCTGCAAATAATGCTTTAATGCTTTAAATGACAAAAACTTTGTATGGAATTTGGGAGAAGTGTTGTACGTAGTTTATAGAATAAAACAATAATGTTTATTTTACTCAAACATAAACCTATAAATAGCAAAATCAATATTTATATATCACATTATATTACGATATTTTAAGGAAGGTGATGTGCTAGTGCATCTTAAAAAAAAATATATTTTTGAAAAGTTATTTCATTTCAGTAATTCAGTTTAAAATGTGAAACTCATATATTATATAGATGTATTAAACACAGACTGATCTATTTGAAGCGTTTATTTATTTTATTGTTGATGATTTTGGCTTACAGCCAATGAAAACCCAAAAAACAGTGTCTTAAAATTGTATTATTATATAAGACCAGTTGGTACTTTCGGCAGTGTGGGCAGTGTGCCAAGTCCTGCTGGAAAATGAAATCTACATCTCCATAAAAGTTGTCAGTAGCAGAGGGAATCATGAAGTGCTGTAAGATTTTGTGGGAAAACAAAACTGCACTGACTTTAGACTTGATAATAAAACACAGTGGATCAACACCAGCAGATGACATGTCTCTCCAAACCATCACTGACCATCAGTAAATTTTACATTTCATTTGGAAATTTTTGAGATGCACTAATCAAACTGCTATCTAAACTGACCAATCTTTACAACTAAACTTTTAATTAAAATCAATACTGTGTTTCTGAGAATCGATACAGGGTACATTGATATTGTAAAACATCGTATTTGCTATATGACACAATATACAATAGATTATAGATTTCCTTACACCCCAGCTTCCATCTGCCACCCACTTACCGGTATCTGCATCACTTTGCCATTAACATGCTGGCCAATGTTCAATCTCACTCACAAAATAACACATCACAACTTATACAGGTGTGTGCCTTCTCTAACTGCTCCCTGAGATAACACTTCTGATCAATTTACATACAGCTGTAACTCTAATTGTGTGGCTTTTGGCATGTCAGTGTACACTGAAAAAAAATGATGAGTAAAATTAACTTTTGCAACTTTCTGCATTTGTGTTTTTTAAGTAAATTTAATTTAATGTAAATTTAAGTAAACTTCAACTCGGTTTCAAAACTTAAATGTTACATAGAGCAAATAAGAGAACTGAACTTCAGTCAATCCTTTCTTTTATAAAATTTTACTTCATTTATTTTTACTGAATCAATCCTTTCTTTTAGTAACCTTTACTTAACTTATTTTTACTGAATCAATCCTTTCTTTTAGTAAACTTTACTTCATTTATTTTTACTGAATCAATCCTTTCTTTTAGTAAACTTTACTTCATTTATTTTTACTGAATCAATCCTTTCTTTTAGTAAACTTTACTTCATTTATTTTTGCTGAATCAATCCTTTCTTTTAGTAAACTTTACTTCATTTATTTTTACTGAATCAATCCTTTCTTTTAGTAAACTTTACTTCATTTATTTTTACTGAATCAATCCTTTCTTTTAGTAAACTTTACTTCATTTATTTTTACTGAATCAATCCTTTCTTTTAGTAAACTTTACTTCATTTATTTTTGCTGAATCAATCCTTTCTTTTAGTAAACTTTACTTCATTTCTGCATTCAATATTTCCTAATTACAATTACTTCATTAGTTAAAGAAAGCATTGACTGAAGTTCAGTTCACTTATTTACTCTATGTAACATTTAAATCTTGAAACCGAGTTGAAGTTACTTAAATTTACATGAAATTAAATTTCCTTAAAAAAGCAAATGCAGAAAGTTGCAAAACCTTTTTTTTAAGAAATTCGTACGCATCATTTTTTTCAGTGTAATCCTTCAGCTTTCCCTTATAAAGAGCTTCTAAAGCAAGTCTAAAGTTTTAGATTTATAAACTCTCTCCGTCTCTGTGTTTTCCTGTGGTGATCCCCAGTTTGTTGTGAAGTAAACACCCGTGCCGTCCTGTGAGGCGAAGGCTACGGGGGGTAAACCCAGACACAAACACTGACAGAGTGCCCTTAAGCTGCCTGAATAAAATTCCTCCCTCAGCCAACAGAGCTTTGCTTTCCTCTGGAAACTGCACTGATGCTACCGGGACACTACACGACTTTCCGTTCCAGGATCTTCACACCTTTCGGCCAGGCTCGTGCCCTGGAGAGATGACTCCAGCATCAACCAAATCAACAAGGGAGAGCTGGGTTACATGCTCTAATCCTCCATCTACTACCACAGAAAACAGGGGCTCCAGCAAAGTGATCTTCATGCCCCACTGGTCAGCTACTACCTGCCTCCAGCTGCGCAGCCCCGGGGTAATAAGCTGCAGGCTTCTGTTATGGTCCGGCTGCTCTGGTTGGACGCCTGGACCTCAAAGGATTGACTTGAAAAGCCCTCTGCAAACACCACTACTGCACCAGGTGTGCCAGCCCAGTCCTGGAGTATTAGGACCACGTGTTTTGGACTCTAAGGGTATACTCACACTAAGCACGGTGCTGAAGCATGGTTCTTCTCCCTCTCCACTGCCCAGCCGGCCTGCACTCACACTGCGTTTAAACAATCCGTGCCTAAGGATATCATTTTCCAATGTAATGTTTTTTATCCTCTATTTTTTATCCTCTATTATAAACCACAGTCACTATAAAGCACTGCGGGAAACCCTGATACTAAATACTGACAATACTCAGTAAATACTCTTATTCTTTTTTTATGCATTTACTAACTAATCATGGGAGGCTAGACATTGTTGACAAAACTACACACTGATGGTGACTTAGTGGTGGGAAGACACACCCACTATGCAAATAAATAATACCAAGGACCAATAGGGATGCTGCATGGTTTGTATGATGCCATATTACTAAAGTAAAATCTTAATCTACTAAGTTACAGAAATTAATTTATAAAATGTACTAATTTACTCATATATATAATAATATAGTTTATAATATCGTCGCTGTCCAATGAAAAACACTTATCTCCAAAACAGCAACTTTACAGGTGAGAGAATAAAACGTGTAAACTTTCATTGGAAGTCAATATAAAAAGAGTTTATTCCAGGTCATTTTGAAGAGTTTCTATTGGTCCGTTCATCATTAAATTTTGGCACAGTGTGAGGGACAGTTTGTCTCTTTAAATTATTTAGTAAACTAAAAATCCACAAAAATGGAGCTAAGTGTTTTTGGTAACACTTTCTATGAATGTAATCTTTATTAGACGCTATAACCACATTCATAACATATTATAATGCATTCATAAGGCATTATAAACATGGCTATAAATGTTTCTAAAAATGCATAACCCATTATAGCCATGTTTGTTAAGCATTATGACCTGTGATCATAATACATTATAAGCTGGGCTTATAATATTTATGCTAAAATAGTATAAATCTATCATTAATAATCTAGTCCTACAATGAAAGTCTGGCACTTTACTTAGAGCACACAAAGACCTGTTATAATACATCATAATTGACTATAAATAATATTATATTCAAGACAAGATTAATTTATGTTAAAAATATATTTATAGGATTATTGAGGGTTTTGAAGCTTTTTTAGTCATAATACATAATTCTGCGGGACTGAGTTTCTTGCTATCGATGTATAACATGTTATAAACACTATTAATCTAAGCTATTAATGCATTATAATCACAGTTCATGATGCATAAAATACATGGCTATAATGAGTTATACATTTTTATAAATATGTATAGCCATGTTTATAATGCCTTATGAATGCATTATAATGTGTTATGAGTATGTTTATAGAGTCTTACAAAGATGACATTCATAGAAAGTGTTATTTTTTTTAAAAGGTGTTTTTTTAATTGGACAGCGACGATATATGAACTGTAATGGAGAACTTTAACTTGAATATATGGTCTATTAAATTAACTAACAGCTTTAAAATTTAAATAACCTATTTTTTTTTATAAGTAAATCCTACTCCACATTTTCTTAGAGCTTTGATAAATTATGACAAAAATATATAAAAGATCCACTGAATATTTTATTTACATTTAAATTTCCATTGAATATTTTGAATTGATTGACACCACTACTTTTTAAACCAGTCATTAATGAGTATTTCCCATCACTTCGAGCTTTTATCTTGGTAACTTAATAAACCGGTCACTGGGAAGACAGACACTGTGATAGTAGTGCTGTTTATTCCAGCAGCACACTTCATAAATCAATGCTAATTCTACACACTCTCAGGACGTTTACAGTCTGCAACAGTTGGAGCTTGTACCGGAGTCTATAATTAAAACATGTAGCTGTCCTGTTTCTAGGATGAACAAACAGCTGAGACATGATTTTTCCTATCAACACCTCCAACTGTTTGTCTGAGAACTGAATCCTGGTGCTGTGGTCTGAGGATGTTCTGAAATGTTCACTGATTAATCACATAGACAGCTTTCTGTTCAGAAACAGCATCTAACCAGCCTTCAACCAGCACAGAAGGGCTGCAACGATTAGTCCATATAACCGGCAATGTCAATTATTAAATTTTTTGCCAACAAATTTCATTGTCGACTAATCGTTAATTTGTAACAGTACCGTGTAGGAGTGTCACGATTGTCTAAATCCTCGATTTGATTTTTTTTTTCACGATTTTAGGGTCACGATTCGATTCGCTTCTCGATTTTCTTTTTTCTTTTTTTTTTACAGCAGAGAGGTCTATGCCAGTTTTAGATTAGTCTATGGTCAGTCATTGGTTTGATTAATCAAATTTACAATATCTTTTTTTAAAAGGTGGGCTTGATATAAGTGATGCAAAGTGATACAAGTGATCTGTAATACACCACATTAGGCACTAATGGTCAAATTTAAATAATTTAATTAAGATATATATGTAATGCCATCAAGTGGCTTTTTTTGGTAGCAGCAGTGTGCACTATTAAAACAGCAATGTGCAACATAACAAAATAAATAATACAAAAATACAGGAACAGTCATGTACAAAATAATAGAACAATTAGAGCCTTAACAAACGGAACTCTATCCTACTATACCAGGTAAACATGAAAAATAAGACTTTAAGACTTTTTCAGTCCCTGAGAATGACAATTTTTTTTCATTAATGAAGATATATAGTTAACTTTATCTGAGAGAAAGATGCTCCTTAAGGTATCAAAACTATTATCATATTTGAGGCTAGACTAAACAACTGTTATTTTTATATTTTAAAGTTTTTCTTTAAGGAGATGAGAATGTTCACATTCTCTGGAGAAAGAGCTGCTCTTTCAGCAGTCACAACGTCCACGGCGTCGGCTACAGTGTGCTGCACCATTTGCGTAGCTTAGAGGGAGGGATCGTCGATCCTCTTTTTGACTTCGAGGCTCGAGACCATGACATAATTTCGATCGATTTTGATGAAATATCGAAATCGTGACACCCCTAGTACCGTATTACACAAACCGCCAGGGACAGAAGCGCAATGGAAGATGTGTAAATGGTTCACTCACACAGGTTATACTCAACCTAGTCTGTGTCTCCAAAAGATTACATATTTAATCACTAAATATCACTTCGATCACTATCTAAATTTAAATGCCTTTTAAATCTCATGTTCAGCTGACTAGTCGACTAATCGGAAAAATAATCATCAGATTAGTCGACTACCAAAATAATCATTAGTTGCAGCTCTAAAGCACATTCAAAACCGATGCTAATCATAAAAAATCTCTGAATTGATATTGGGTGATATTTCAAAAACACATTCATATATATATCCCGATATACACAAAATGTCCTTTGCAATGTGTGCATGCGCAATCGTTACATCGCCATCACCTAAGGCAATTAAATCAAACACGTTCTGTTGTAATGTTTTGATTCTTGATACAAGAAGTAGATACACAGCGCTGTCTCTGTGTCTGTGTGAGTGACAGACTGCTTACACAGGGGGGAGGGGGAGCGCAAGATGGGTGGGGGGGCAGGAGTAAACACGAGGTAACCGCATGGACTCTATCCACATGGTTGGGGACGTGCTTGTAAACATCCAGTTACAGCTGAATTCACGCTTTTAATCCCAGAAAAATGCTCTTATTTACCTTTTAAAAAGTAATTTAAATGCCTGATTAAAGTGCCGATTACTGTTGTTTTGCGGTTTTCCTCGGGTTTTGAGAGCTCGGCACTGACTCAGCTCTTGATTAGTCTGGAGTATAAGACAGCACGCTGGTGGGGGAGGGGCTGGTGATGTCATAGGCCCTGCATTGTTTAATATCGTGATAAACAGGGGTTGGACAATGATACTGAAACACCTAGTTTTAGACCACAATAATTTAATGTGATGACGGACAGTTCTGGTGGAAACAGGAGAGTTGGGGTGCACATTGAATTCTGCTGTGATTTGATCAGCCGTGGTTTTATGTTTTTTTGATACAATCCGGGTTAGCACCCGAACATCCCTTTCAGACAGCTTCCTCTTACAGTGTCCACAGTTAATCCTGTTGGATGTGGTTGGTCCTTCTTGGTGGTTTGCTGACATTACCCTGGATACCGTGGCTCTTGATGCATCACAAAGACTTGCTGTCTTGGTCACAGATGCTCCAGCAAGACGTGCACAAACAATTTGTCCTCTTTTGAACTCTGGTACGTCACCCATAATGTTATAGTGTGCATTGCAATAATTTTGAGTGAAACTGTGCTCTTACTCTGCTAATTGAACCTTCACACTCTTCATGCTCTTACTGGTGCAATAATGTGCAATTAATGAAGATTGGCCACCAGGCTGCTCCAATTTAGCCATGATGAAACCTCCCACACTAAAATGACAGGAGTTTCAGCTTGGTTGTCCAACCCCTGTATATTGTCGAAAAAGAAAATTTGCAATGTAAAATTGTTCCAATTGTGCACGGTGTGATTTGATGATTATCTAGTGGTTATCTAGATGTTGGCTTACCTTGGTCTTCATAACAACATTTGCACAACCCCCTTACCCCCCTTAAATAAAATGTCAGGAGCCGCCACTTTTGGGAAGAAAAACGCTGAGAGAGTAGCGTATTTGACACACCGATTTAAACGCACGTACAAGCTTCTGGAAAGCGTTTCAGTTTGGATGATTTTGAGCTCATAGAGCTGGTGTAGCTCCTTCATTCCATTCCTAGAAGGAACGGAGGAACGAGTTTTCACTTAACTTTACTGCACAGCTCACAAAATGTATGATATTAATAATTACTTCCAAGGACCAAGAGGGAGCGAGGGGGGTAAAAAATGAAGAAAGAGAGGCGGTGCAAGGGTGAGAGATATATAAAGAGAGAGAGAGAGACAAAGAGAGAGAGAGAGAGAGGGTGTGAGTGAGAGAGTTACAGTCTAATCAGTCTGACAGAGTGGGAGGAAGAATAATGAGATGGAGACGGAGGAAAGCGAGAAGCAGAAAGCACGGCTAAGCATCGCACTCTGCTTTACCCAACCTTCAGCAGAGTGTAATGAAACAGCAGTGAGAGCTGGTGAGCGCACACACACACTCTCTCTCTCTCACACACGCACTATGACACACACACACAAACGCAGGGCCGTGTGTGTATGAGCGCAGTGCGGCTGTATCCATATGAGACACATTAATACCTCCAGCGCTCCAGCAGATTGACAGGCTACACGATGAGGGAGTGTGGGTAGAGATGGCCAAAAGGCATAAAAATAAAAATGAGTAGGAGAACGAGGGAGCGGGAGTGACAGATCGATGGAAAAACAGCAGCGGTCAACGTAGCCCCAGGACCACCGCAGCCTCGGCTGGGCCTAACCTGGCACAGACGGCAAGAAACAGAACAGGAAGGAAATGAAAGAATGTGACAAATGCTGTTAGAACAGAGATCTTCCCCCAGCTCTGGCCTGAGACGGGGGGATGAGAGGATGCAGCGGAGGAGAGAGCGCTCCAGGTCCCTCAGCCTAACCTGCTAGAAATGCTCTGAAAGCTCTGAACCTTTGAGGGAAGGACATTCAATGTTGATTTAAGTAGTTTTTACAACATCTAACATCTGAGTTCATGGGCCCTATTTTAGTGATCTATAGCGCACCAGGGAAATTGTGCAAATTGTGCAGCTGGATTTAGCGTGTGTCGATGTCTTTGGTAGATTTTAAGGGCACAGAAAATATGTCTTATGTGGCTCCAAACGCACAAAAGGTATGTACTAATTGTCTTAATTAACCAAGGGTGTGTGAAGTGTGGATGACCTTATTTAATTGTAAAATGGTTGTGTTCCCCCACCAATAACAGTGTGTAGTTTTGCCAACAAGGGCTATCTTCCCATGGGTATTCAGTTAATAGCCAAAAAAAAAGAATAAGTAGTGGAGTTTTATCACTACAACTTATCCCAAAGAAGTTCAGTACAACTCATCCCAAAGGATTTTAGTAGAGCTTCATCACTACGACTCATCCCAAAGAAGTTCAGTACAACTCATCCCAAATAATTTTAGTAGAGCTTATCAATACAACTCATCCCAAAGTAGTGCAACAAAACTCATCCCAAAGGATTTCAGTAGAGCTTAATCACTACAACTCATCCCGAAGGATTTCAGTACAGGTTTATCACTACAACTCATCCAAAAGGAGTTCAGTAGCGCCTCATCACTAAAACTCATCCTAAAGGATTTTAGAGCTTTATCACTACAACTCCTTAAAAAAAAAATCAGTACAACTCATCACAATGGAGTTCAGCAAAGCTTTATCACTACAAATCCTTCCAAAGAAGTATAATAGAGCTTTATCACTACAACTCATCCCAAAAGAGTTCAGTGGAGTTGTATCACTGCAACTCATCCCACAAGATTTTGGTAGCACCTTATCATTACAACACATCTCAAAGAAGTTCAGTACAACTCATCCCAAAGGACTTCAGTGGAGCCTTATCTCTGCAACTCATCCCAAAGGATGTTAGTAGCACTTTATCATTACAACACATCTCAAAGAAGTTCAGTTCAACTCATCCCAATGGGGGTCAGTGAAGCTTTATCACCACAACACATCCCAAAGGATTTTAGTAGAGATTCATCACTACAACTCATCCCAAAGGAGTTTAGTAAAGCTTATCAATACAACTCATCCCAAAGTAGTGCAACAACACCCATCCCAAAGGATTTCAATAGAGCTTTATTACTACAACTCATCCCAAAGGGGTTCAGCAGTACTTCATCACTACAACTCATCCCAAAGGAGTTCAGTAGCGCCTTCTTACTAAATCTCATCCTAAAGGATTTTAGAGCTTTATCACTACAACTCCTTTAAAAAAATAAATCAGTACAACTCATCCCAAAGGAGTTCAGCAGCACTTTATCACTACAACTCATCCCAAAATTGTTCAGCAGAGTTTTATCAATACAACTTCTTCCAAAGGAGTATAATAGAGCTTTATCACTACAACTCATCCCAAAAGAGTTCAGTGGAGTTGTATCACTGCAACTCATCCCACAAGATTTAGGTAGCACTTTATCACTACAACACATCTCAAAGAAGTTTAGTACAACTCATCCCAAAGGTGTTCACTAGAGCTTTATCACTACAACTCATCCCAAAGGAGTTCAGTAGAGCTTTATCAATACAACTCAACCCAAAAGAGTTTAGTAGAGCTTTATCACTACAACTCATCCGAATGGATGTTAGTAGAGCATTATCAATACAACTCATCCCAAAGAAGTTTAGTACAACTCATCCCAAAGGTGTTCACTAGAGCTTTATCTCTACAACTCATCAGCTGAGCAGATCTATCTACAATAATGATGCTGCTGTAGTAATAATCAGTGCAGTGCTGGTGTAAAATAAAGCTATATTCTGTTTTTATATACATCTTTCAGCTGCTCATCAGGCCCTAGAGCAGCTCTAAGGTAAGAGATGAGTGAGAGCAGGATAACAGAGACACTGACGTGGCATTGAGGGGTCGTCTGCAGGGCACGGAATCCCTGATGCAGGTCCCGGAGGCGGGATCAGCCAGCTCCACGATGACGAAGGGACGCTCCTCTAGGGTCACCACCCTCAGGTGCTGAGCGTCGTCTGGCGGCTGCAGGAAGGGGCCGTAGCGAGACCAGGCGGGATATCTCAGACGAAGCACTCCATTCTCCCACCATCCTACCTGAGACCACACACAAACACACACAGAGAACAGTGAGAGGGTGAGGAACAGGCATTCGGTACTCGAGGAAGGCATGTATGGAAATAGAAATAGAAACAGCTCAAGACCAGCTTTTGCTGGTTGTTGGTTTTAGATGATCTAAGCTTGAAGTGTTTGATGGTCAAGGTGGTTAAAAAAAAAAGCTGGTCATCCCGATAAAGATATACTCTATAATTCTATAATGTTTACCACAGTTAACATCCTCCAAATATATTGGAACAGTGAGGCCGATCCATTTATTTCTGCTGTAGATGAAAAACTGTTGGGTTTGATATTAAAAAATTAATATAAGACAAAATATCAACATTTCAGTTTTTATTTCCAGGTATCTGAATCTGATACACAGCTCACCTTTTTTCTCGCAGCACCTGTGCAACAAGACCAGTCGTGAAATTTCTTCTATTCTACTAAATATTTCACAGCCAACTGTCAGTGATATCATAAAGTGCTCTAGTGAAAACTAAAATTAGATTAAAGTATACTAAGCATTATTATGCTATAGTACACTAAAGTGTACTTGTAGTCACATTATTAATCAGTATATTTAAAGAGCTAAAAAGCTAAAATAGAACAACTTTTTTTTACTTATTATACTTTAATTGTATTAAAATAGTACAAAAGTCTTACTTAAACTGCGCTAAGTGTACTTAACTGTACTAAAATGTAAATATTTTAAATATAAATATAAATATACTTAACATTTAAACATTTTACTACTTCATGAATGTAACCCCATATTTTAAATATGCTTACAGTAAAATTATAATATATTTAATGATTATTACAACTGTATCACTATTATACACCAGGTATATTAGAAATGTACTAAGAATTGATGTTAAGTATATGTGATCTATTTACATTAGAGTACAAATATGCTTCTTGTTCCAGTCTTTTGTAAACAGCACACTTGAAGTATACTTTGTTGGGTATAAAAATATAATTTAATATACTGTACTATCATTTTTAGTGTTTTTATTTGACATTTAAATGTGTTATTTAACACTGTATCCTATAATTTACTTATATTTATATATCCCTAATTATAATTACAGAGCATTGAAATACATTTTAACCAAGTTATATTAATGTAATACCTAAATATTTTTTTAAACATTTTACCAACGTAATGTAATTTAATTTACTTTCTAAAAAGTTACACAATACATTGTACTTTAAGTGAACTACTGTAACTGTAACAGTTGTTTTTTAAAAGTTGTTTGTTAAAAATGTACGAAAGTATATTTACAAATAAATATTTTAGAAATATACTGACTGAATTACATTAAACTAAAAGTGTACTTCATTGTAGTCTATTTTTTTAAATACACTATATTGTACTTTTGATGAAAGCATAATATTAATTTACTTTTAATATATTTAAAGTAAGCACATAAATCTCGTAGTATATTTACAGCATACTTATACATTTCTCAATATTTGTAAGTACAATTAAGTATATATTTTTTTACTAGAGTGGAAGCGACTGGAAATGATGGTGTCTACTGACCCCACCCACTCTGACATGTACACTTTATTTATTCAAGAGCAACAAATGCCCATTCTTAGTGAGGTCAAACAGTTAAATATCAGGGTCAAAAGGTGAGACTAAGGGCCCTATTTTAGTGATCTATTGCCCACCAGTCAATTGCAAATTACTCAGCTGAATTTAAGCGAGGCGTGTGTCTTTGGTATCATGACTTTGGCACGTTAATATTTTAACAGCACAGTGCTTTTACTCAGCAGAGGATACTGATCTGTTTTTTCTCAATTCCCAATTACCCAACCCACTCATTAGGACTCCCCTATCACTAGTAATGCCCCAACACCAGGAGGGTGAAGATTTGCACACTCCTCCTCCTATACATGTGAAGTCAGTTGTCTTGTGCTGAGCGACATCACCCTTTGGAGTGATGTGAGGAGAGAGCGCCATCTACTGTACCCACTCAGAGAAAGGAAGGCCAATTGTACTATCTCAGGGCTCTGGTAGCCAATGGAAAGCTACATAAACTGGACACAAACCATTCTGTTTATTGTTGGCGCTCCTGCATGTCTATGATAGGTTTGGTTGGCTGACTGTTGGCTGTTGTCAGGGTTTTAATCAGTCAGTCATGCACCTGTATTTCCCACCACCAAGATAGAAACACCACCACTCTCATCAGTGTAGATTTATTCTTAAACTCCCGACAGTATTTTAACAGCACAGGCATAAGGCTTAAAAAAAAATAGACTTTGGATTTGGTGTAAGATAGCAAAGAGCAGGGTGTACGACAGGGCCTTTGTGACTTGACCTGTGGATCAAGTGTATTGTGTGTCTGAAGGACAGTTCCTGTTTTTCTCTAAACTACAAAATAAATTTTAAACAAAGGGAGGGCAGAGGTCACCTATCCCCTGTTAAATCTTACAAAGTATAAAAAAAAAATGAATGGCGTCACAAGAAGAAAAAAAATGGATTAATCACAACAATATTCGCAATTAATCTTCTATACTGGTCTTCTGCTTAAGACTTAAGCAATTAATAGTTATTATTTAAATGCAAACAAAAAAAGGAATGTAATATTGCCAAAATTATATTAGATTTACAGTATATTAGTGTTGATCGCTTAATAATAACTGTATTAATCACACCAATCTCTTTTGGGTGGAGCTGGACCTTGAGGACACAATTTTGTTCCACCTCATTGTCATGTGAATGACAATAAAGTCTCTTTGAATCTTAATATTCTGAGAACTGGGAACTGGGAACGACAGCAACTGGCTCTGTCAATGTAAAATAACAATAAGAGAGAGGGGTCAGCGGGTGCTGAGGAGCATAGTGTGCAGAGGTCACCAAGCAAAGTCAGAGTGCACCTGGCTCTTAAAGGGAATGGCAAATGACACGCTAATTGGTTTATTTTATGTTACGCCCAAAACACATCTATGATTAATTAAGAAACATAGTTTGTGCCTACTGTGTGTATTTTTTTTTGATGTTGAACAAGGCATACTTTTCCTGACGTTACAATAGCAAAGACACACTGACACACCCTAATTAAGCTGCACGGTGCTTCATTGACGATTTGCCTATGGATCTCTAAAATAGGGCCCAAAGTTTGTATAGCGACAAGTGTGGCATTTTTTTCTAAATTAAAAAAACTGATTTCCAACACAGGAAGGGCAGAGGTCACCTCCCACCTGTTAAATCCTAAAAAGTATAATAAAATAATGGTGTCAGCCAATAAAAAAAAAAAATAATCACAACAATATTCTTTGATTAATCGTGATTAATCCTCTTAAGACTTTTTTTTATACTTTTCCCGTCGTTACGATAGCAAAGACAAACTGACACGCCCTAAATTAATCTGAACAGTGCTTCATTGATAATTTTTCTATGGATCGCTAAAATAGGACCCAAACACAGTTTGTATAGCGACAAGTGTGGCATTTATCTCTAAATTAAAAAAAGATTTCCAACACAGGAATGGCAGAGGTCACCTCCCACCTGTTAAATCCTAAAAAGTATAAAAACTAATGGTGTCAGATGATAAAAAAAAAAAATGAAACAATCACAACATTATTCTGTGATTAATTGCGATTAATCCGCTTAAGACTTTTCTTAATACTTTTCCAGTCGTTACGATAGCAAAGACACACTGACACGCTCTAAATCAAGCTGCACAGTGCTTCATTGAGGATTTTTCTATGGATCGCTAAAATAGGACCCAAACACAGTTTGCATAGCGACAAGTGTGGTATTTATCTCTAAATTAAAAAAGGATTTTTTTAGGGCAAAGGTCACCTTCCACCTGTTAAATCCTAAAAAGTATAAAAACTAATGGTGTCAGACGATTAAAAAATTAATTAATCACAACTGTGATTAAATGTGATTAATTTTCTTTAAAAAGTTTTAACCCTCCTGTTATTTTTCGGGTCAAATTGACCCGTGGTAAAGTTTGAAGATCTGGGAAAATAGTTAAAAGTATTTTTTTTAGTATGGAACTTCTTCTGCTTGCCTTAATTAGTGTAATCAACATATAATATGGACATGTTTCATCTCACATATTTGCAACCACCAAAAACAAAATCTAAAACAAATTATTACATTATGTTTCAATGTTATGTCTTTCAAAAGTAATAAAGTTTTTTTAATGAAAAAAGTAGAGGTAAGGAACACTATTGCACTAAATATTAATAGAATAATTAGCAATGGAGTTAGTAATTAAATATTCACACTGCTTGTTAGGATTTTTTTGTTTCAGACATTTTTGAATAATTAAAAATTCACCGGGTCAAATCGACCTGGGAACACCATTGCTGCTCTGACAAATGAACATAATAGAAGGGTTAATACTTTCCCTGTCGTTATGATAGCGAAGACACATGGACACGCCCTAAAGTAAGCTGTACAGTGCTTCATTGACAATTTGTCAATGTGGCCCAAGTCCAGTCCTGCAATTTTCTCACTACTAAATATTCCACAGCCAACTGTCAGTGATATTATAAGACAGTGGAAAAATGGAATGACCATGGAATGGTCAAAATCCATCATCACGACAGACCTCAAACATGTGGTCTTCAGATTAGCTCAAGAAAGTAGAGTGTAAATAGCTACATAGATTGGGTTTCCATGGCCGAGCAGCTCAATCCCAGTCTTACTTTACCAAGCACAGCAATGCTGGTGAGTGGGTACTTTTGGTAATATATAGTATACTGTATGTCTCTACCAGCTTTTTAAATGCAGAAGCTCTAAAAAAAAAAAAGTCTAATTTGTTCTATTTAAAAAAATTGTGAGCATTTTGTTCTGTAATCTGTTCTGGTAAGTAAAGCTGAGTGTCTCATTTTCAGTGTGGCTGTAACATTAGTGAAGCTGTGGGTCAGAGAGGTGAGAGCTGAGCAGCAGAACGAGGGCTGATGGGGAGAGAATAGCGATTTCCCAGACAAAACAAAATAAAGCTTTCTTCTTCTCTACTGACTTTGTGTCATTAATTACTTAGGACTGCTAAAAAGTGGCTGTGAACTGTGTGGAAAAGTTGAAAAAGTGCTGGGTTTGCAGTTATCTTGTTAGCTAAAGAACCAACAGAGTCCCCGTACAGTGCTAGCGTTAAATCCCTCCTGAGTAGCTGCTATACGAGTGCCACAGGATTGATTTATTGAATATAGTGTGATGTATTCACTGTGGAATCTATTTGAGTGAAAATGTTCAGATGCACTACTTGGACAAATGTATTGTGACACCCACAGAAGCTTCTATGATAACACATTCTAAATCTATAGGTACTAATGTGAAACCGGGCTCTCTTTTGCAGCTTACTTACAGAAATAAAATAAATAAAAGAAAGCTAGGTCCAATGGTCTTCGTGGTAGAGCACAGTTACAGAAGCTCTTAAAGGGACAGTTTAACACCTTATACTGAATACTGGCCGTTACATATTCCCCCCCAGGCCATTTAAATGGTCATCCCCCCCCCCCATTGTAAGCATGTATGCAATACCAAAAACTTTAGGAAATCTTTGTATGTTCAAACAAACATAAAAAAGCAAATAAAGTTCTAATCAAGATATCCTCACAACCAAGCTTAGATGTTTACAATAAAATAAAATAAAATAAAAAGTATTCTCTTTTCAATTTATCATGCAGTCTTTATTCCACTGCCCCACGTTGGTTTTATCTCCCTTTAAACACACAACTATATACTAGTATTTTAATTGACACCACTACTAAAAATATAAATATAATTGCATTTTACATTTCTTACATTCATACTTTAATTTACATTTAAATATTCACTATACAAACTTATAATGTCTTAAGGTGAACAAGTGTGATTAATTGCAGTTAATCACAGAATATTTTCATGAATAATATTTGCGGTAATTTTTTTAATCGATTGACACCACTAATTAAAAGTACTGGTGTCTCCTTATTTAAAAAATCAGCTTAATCACAATTAATCCTCTATACTGTTCTTCCACTTAAGACTTTCATAATGGATATTTAAATGTAAATAAAATATGCATTGCATTTTATATTAGTGCTCATCACTTAAAAATAACTATTAATCACAAAATTATTCAGTTGTAGACATCATTCTGTAGATTAATATTTAAGGCATGAAAACAATTAAGGGACACATATTAAATTATGTAGTAAACAGTAAAAGAAAGTGTTTGTTCTCCACATTAATCTCCTGATCTAAACCTGATGAACTGAGATGGTGATTTGAGGTGACTTATTCAGGATGAGCTGGAGCTTCACAGCGTGAAGGAAAAGCAGCAACTATTGTTCAGCACCTCCAGAAACTCCTTCCTTCAAGACGCTGAGAAAACTCTTCCAGGTGACTCTCCCTCATGAAAACACTCTAACCCTAGATTAAAACACCAAGAGTGTGCAAATAATTCTGCATGTGTTCCTATATAGCTTTAATATAGTCTTCAATTTTAAATTTACAATGTTAAAAGTGATAAAAATAAAGAAATTCTCATTGAATAAGAAGAGGTGTATCCAAACTTTTGCCCGCTTTAATGTATTCAAGTTTCCAGATGATGCTGTCACTATGATCGGGAGATCGCTGGTTCGAATCCCGGTCATGTGGCTTGCCTTCAGCTGCTGGAGCCCTGGGAGAGCACAATTGACCTTGCTCTCTCTCTGGGTGGGTAGAGTGCGCTCTTTCCCCTCATCACTCCAAAGGGTGATGTTGATCAGCACAAGGCATCTGTGAGCTGATGTATCGGAACCGAGTCGCTGCGCTTTCCTCCGAGTGTTAGCGGTGTGATTCTACTCAGCAATGATGCATCAGTAGCAGCTCTAAAAGAAGTGGTGGCTGACAGTATCATTATCGAATGAGGCATGTGCTACATGTCTTCACCCTCCTGGTGTTGGGGCATTACTAAAGATAGGGGGAGTCCTAAAGAGTGGGTTGGATAATTGGTCTTGTAAATTTGTGAGAAAATAGGATACAAATTAGAAAACAAAAAGGTTTCCGGATGAATCGTAATTTAAAGATCTAAGTAATTAAAAGAGTTAGTAGTGCAGGACTGTGATCAGTGTTGGTGAGTCTGTAGAATGCATGGAACCAGTAAAAACAAGTGGCTACATCTCCTCAAGCTCTACAGTTGGGCTTTTATCGGAGGCGCATTTTCCCGAGGCGGACAGCCTGCGGAGAGGAAGAGGGACTATTTTCGCTAAGTGCCGGCCCATAGAGGAAAAGGTCACGCAGACACTCGAGGGCTTGATTTACTAAGAGTGCTATTAAGGCCAGCTCATTTGCTCGTGCAGACGGTAAAGAAAGCTCCCAATTCATCTCCGACGTGTTGCCGATCCGCTTACAATGAGTTCCGATTACGCCGGCGCTCGTTTGTATGTGTAACCGCTCACCTTTAAGCTTGATTTATTCATTCCCCGATCCGCAGTCTCAAAGGTCTGCGCAGACAAAGTGAGGACCCACAGCCTTGCGCACGGCTCCTCTTGATAAACAGGCCTGAAAAAAGAGTGACTTTCCCGAGAGACGTCCATTAGGGCCCAGATATATTTCACTCACTTTATAATTAGATAATAATTAGCCTTTTGTGTTTGCATAGCAAACAGCTGGATGGATGTTCTGTCATTTCTCCATACAGAGCTATAAGGGCCCGCGAGAGCTCCCTGCAGAACTAATTAGCTTTATTTAAGGGCTTTGAATGGCTGTTCCCCGAAATCCACAAAATCCAGACGAGAAACCACAAACCTAAAAGCAAATTTACATCTAAGACAACCAGAAATCTTTCATTAGCAGAAGTGGACCACAGAATTAGGACATACACATCCTAGATGGAAAAAAAAACCACACCATCAAAGAACTGAGATGACAGCTTCTTTTAAAGACGCTGCATACTATATTTCATTTCATGTACTATATCCTTTTCCACCCGCTTATACACAGATAAGCCATATCTACCATATCTCTATATTAAAACTACCTGCCTAATAAAGTGTGGAGTCCTGTGGATAAAAAAAAAAACCTTGTACGAAGACAAAACAATTTTTTTTAATGGCATTTTCACAATACATGATTTAAGCGCAGTTTCTAGTTGCCAACAGTTTTCCATTGATTGCCGTCAAAAAAAAAAACTCTGCTCGGAGGCAATCTCAGGTATCTCTCGCACAGTTGCATAGTGTGAACTACTGAAAAATGCTCACCAAGCAGTTGCAGATACCTGTCAGATATTTGGCATGCTAGAAATCTGACCCAGTCGGTGACTGGGAGTCATGAGCAGCAGCTACATACTGCCAATGGAATTACAGAGATAGAGAGAACCACTGGTACAAAAAACACACCCCCTGCATTACCAGAGGCCTTTATGAAGAGTCTAAACACTTTCTAGCCCCTGCTTCCCCCGATATATCATGCAATGACATAATAACTCTAGAGCAGGGGTGTCCAAACTACGGCCCACGGGCCATTTGCGGCCGTTTCCTTTTTTGGAGCAGCCCGCGAGGTATTTTAGAAATAGAATGAAAGTTGGCCCGCTGTTAAGCAGGTTTTTATAATGTGAGATTCAAAGTTTGAACGCTAGGTGCCAGAAACGGGCCAAAGAGTCGGAGAGGGTGCGCATTTCTAGCGCAGAAAAACGGGCCAAAGAGTCTCAAAGCGGAGAGAGTGCGCATTTCTAGCGCAGAAAAACGGGCCAAAGAGTCTAAAAGCGGAGAGAGTGTGCATTTCTAGCGCAGAAAACGGGGAAAACAAGTATAAAAGCGGAGAGGGTGCACATTTCTAGCGCAGAAAAACAGGCCAAAGAGTCTAAAAGCGGAGAGGGTGCGCATTTCTAGCGCAGAAAAACAGGCCAAAGAGTCTAAAAGCGGAGAGGGTGCGCATTTCTAGCACAGAAAAACGGGCCAAAGAGTCTAAAAGTTGCCGTAATTAAGGAGTTTAATATTAAGAGACATCATGAAATGAAACATCAATTTGAAAAATCTTAGTTTACACAACACTGTCAAAGATAAAGATAGTAAGTCAAGTAAAATGGTGTGTAAATGAAATAATCAGGAAAAAGTATTATTTAAAGTGGTATATTTCATTATTTGTTTTATTACAGAGTGTGGCCCGTGACTTATATATAAATATATTTCTCCTTCTGGCCCCCAACAAAAAAAGTTTGGACACCCCTGCTCTAGAGGGAATCCGTGAGTGAATCCTCTTTGAATGGGGTGATTGGAAATAAAAGCCTATAAAAAAATATATTAAGAATAATAATGAACTACTTCCACTTCTACAACAGCAAAGAATGTGTGCCTGTATATTTAAGTTTACCTACAGAAAACATATACAGTTTTATACAGTATAGCACTAGCATTACTGCTACTGTAAGCTGATTGGTTGGCAAGCAAGCTGATCCTGGAGATACAGGTAGAGCATGTTTAAAAGGCGTATAACTGGAGCTTAAAAGTATAAAAATGATGTCAGGATTAAAGTAAAATAAATGACAATAAAAGGACAGATATAATCTGAATCTAAAGTAGATATATAATGATAAATGAGAAAAGTGTGAATTTTTATTTTGCTAAAAACAGAGAAAAGTACCGTAGTACCGTGATGTGATAATTATTAGGGGTGAGTAAAATGGTTTTATTATCATCCACGATTTAAAAAAATGTTTACATTTGATATTATTGTGTAGGATATGATATGGCACACTCCTACAGTATTTTATAGATACCTCACTTTGCAGATTCTGATTCTTTGTAACACTTCTTGTTTTTTGGGCCGGGTAGGAAAGCAAAACGCTACAGAAATGAGCATCTCACAAGACGACTGCCTTAAAATGTCAGCTCCACCGATTAGGCATGAAAACCATTAGCCAGGTAACGAGTGGGCTAACACGATGAGATAACACCAGCAGGCGCTGCGTGCATGTCTGGGCCCTTCAAACTGTCAAGCTCTGGAATGCAGGTGCGCTACGAGTGTGTGTGTGTGTATGTGTGTGTGTGTGTGTGTTTGCTCATTACTCCCGGCGCTGCACGGCAGACGCTGCCTTTCCGGCTCCGCAGCCGTCATAGCGCTCAGATTTGCTGATGACACCGCAGCGGTGGGTCTTATCAGCGACGCCTGCGTATCACCACGCATCAGGGTGTGCAGCCCTTCCGTAAATCACACCCGCCCAAAAAATGGGTCAAACCAGTAGTCAGCAGGGAGTCGGAGTTTTGGGAGGGAAAGCGGAGAAGCCTGTGGGAACGACAGCTCTGAGCTTCCGAAGAGCGGGAGAAAAATCACGGAACACCATGCACTAAAACAACTTTTATAACAGAAACATCTGCATCAGGTTTCACTGCATCTGAAGAAGCAGAAAAACAAACACCCATGCATTCAACTGCATGCAGATTCATACTGGATCAAAATAACTACACAATTAATACTGTCAGGCTTTATAAACTACTCACAGTGCAGATTCATACTGGATCAAAATCACTACACAATCAATACTGTCAGACTCTATAAACTACTCAGTGCAGATTCCTACTGGATCAAAATCAGTACACAATCAACACTGTCAGACTGTATAAACTACTTAGTGCAGATTCACACTGGATCAAAATCACAACACAATGTTGTCAGACAGTGCAGATTCATACTGAACCAAAATCATTACACAATCAATACTGTCAGACTGTATAAACTACTAACAGTGCAGATTCATACTGGATCAAAATCATTACACAATTAATACTGTCAGACTCTATAAACTACTAACAGTGCAGATTCATACTGGATCCAAATCAATTCACATTTAATACTGTCAGACAGTGCAGATTTATATTGGATCAAAATCATTAAACAATTTATACTGTCAGACTGTATAAACTACTTACAGTGCAGATTCATACTGGATGAAAATCATTACACAATTAATACTGTCAGACTGTATAAACTACTAACAGTGCAGATTCATACTGGATCAAAATCACTACACAATTAATACTGTCAGACTGTATAAACTACTAACAGTGCAGATTCATACTGCATCAAAATAATAATTGCACAATTAATGATGTCAGGCTGTATGAACTAGTCACGGTGCAGATTCATACTGAATCAAAATCATTACACAATCAATACTGTCAGACTGTATAAACTACTCACAGTGCAGATTCATACTGAATAAAATGCATTACACATATATTACTGTCAAACTGTATAAACTACTAACAGCGCAGATTCGTACTGGATCAAAATCACTACACAATTAATAGTGTCAGACTGTATAAACTACTCACAGTGCAGATTCATACTGGATCAAAATCACTTCACCGCTATTAGTCAGACCATAAAACTACACACACTAAAGACTCATTCTGGATCAAAATCATTACACCACTATTAGTCAGACCATAAAACTACACACAGTGCAGATTCATACCGGTTCAAAATCATTACACCGTTCTTAGTCAGACCATAAAACTACACACACTAAAGACTCATACTGGATCAAAATCACTCCACACGTGTTACTGCCAGACTGTAAATGATAAAATAAATGAAATAAAAAGGTAAAAAGTAAAACAAAAAAAAAACAATAAATAAAAGGATGAATTGAATAAAATAAATTAAATACATAAAAAGTCTAAAAGGTAAAACAGAAAATTAGATGCATAAAAATTCTTTTCAAGAATTTCCCCCCGGGGATCAATAAAGTATCTATCTATCTATCTATCTATCTAAAAAGACAAAATATATAAAATAAATAAAATGTAAAAAAAAAAAAAACTAACTAAAAATAAAACAGTCACAGGCTGTCTGAAGGTGTTTCTAATAATTTAGTGACACCAGCGAGCTGAGTTTTAGAGTTTTAGAGTTTCCTGTAGTGAATTCCAGCTTGCTGGTGCTCTGTAGCTAAAAGCAGATTTTCCCAGTTCACTAAAACTAGAGCAGGTCTGATAATTACAATTTTTTTATAGAAATCCTGAAGGAGATATAAGACGGCACGCATTTCTGGTTATTAGAATAAGCAGCAGTGTAACTCAGCGGCGTCAATATCAATGAGTAGAACTCTCTCAGCGCTCACAGCGCTCACTGTTCATTGTGAGAAGCACGTATTTTGCATTTCTTTAGGGGACACAATGGGAGTATCCGAGCAGGCCGAGTTCCCTGGCCTTGGGTTGAGGCCCCGACACATTCGGGCCGTGGCTATCAGCAGAGCTGCAGCTCTCGGCTCAATCCCCACGGAGCCATTCAGCAGCTGCAGACACTGAAAAGCCTCTTCGCTGTATTACATATCCCTCACAGCTGAGACGTGTGCTCAGTACACAGGTGCATCTGTGTGGGGGAAAGTGTGTGTGTGTGTGTGTGTGTGTGTGTGTAATTGGTAGGCAGCAGGCAGACTGGTAAAGGCAGCTTGGACGGTGAGGAAGAAGCACCTAATTGAAAGGGAAATAGTAGCGGTGAGCAGGCTGCTTCCTATAGGCAGGGGCTGTTTAGCTTAGCCCACTTAAACCCACTTTGTTGCCTATAGCTTAAGCTTTAGGATTGTGAAATGTGTTTGTGACAGATGGAGTCAGGCATGGGGTACCAGGAATACATCATAGAGGGCATTACCACCCACAGTGAACAGCGCAGTGGGTGGAAATGATGGTGACCAGCAGCATCTGGCTAGAATTGTCCATGTAAACAGATAAGCAACTCTGGCAGAAATCACACCCACATTCAGTGCAGTAGATTCCGCATTTATTACTGTCAGACATGTGGGGGCTCCAAGTGGTACAGTGGGCTAAGCACCGCCACTGCGATTGGGAGATTGCTGGTTCGAATCCCGTTCATATAGCTTGCCATCAACTGCTGGAGCCCTGAAAGAGCACAATTGGCTTTGCTCTCTCTCTCTCTCTGGGTGGGTAGATGGTGCTCTCTCCCCACATCACTCCAAAGGGTGATGCTGATCAGCACAAGGTTGCATCTGTGAGCTGATGTATCTGAACCGAGTCACTGCGCTTTCCTCCGAGCGCACTGTGCATCAGCAGCAGTTAGAAAAGAAGTGGCGGCTGACTTCACATGTATCAAAGGAAGCATGTGTTAGTCTTCACCCTCCCGGTGTGGGGCATCACTAGTGATAGGGGGAGTCCTGATAAATAATATATAAATAAAATAAATAATAAACAAGTCTTTGTAAACTTGGGAGAAAATGGGATAAAAATATGAAAAAAATACACTGTTGTTCACTGGCCTCTGGTTCTAAGGGCGTTTTCACACCAGCACTATTTGGTCCAGTTAAAACTGACTTGTATCGTTTGTTTGTATCCTATTTGTATCCACTATTTCACTATCACTACATGCAGTTGCACAACTTCGTTTGCTACGTGTACTTCTGTTGAAAACACTGTTTAACCCTTGTGTGGTGTTCAGGTCTGTGGGACCCTTTTTCATTTTTCATCAAATGATGCTAAAAAAATATTTTTTCTAACTCAAACTCATTGGCATTGGCTCATTTTTTGTGAAAAACATATATCAAAACACATTTTCGATAAACACACACTGTACACCCCCCCCTACACATTTCTACTCATATCTTGAGTTTAATTCATTTTCTTTTACATTTTATTTAAAAACTAATAAAAAAAGAGTAGCACTTTTTGAAAGAAATGTAACATAAGAAAGGTAAAGGGCAAATATTAACCATGTAAGCTGTTTATATTGCTTGCAATTTAGGTGAAACAAGCATATGTAAAGCATTTTAATGTAAAATTGCTTATTTTTTCTGAATTAAATACAAGTAACAAAGTAAACGAGTAACAAAAATATGAACACTAAAGCAGATTTTATCTGCACAGATATACGCGCTGGAATACAGAATCTTCTTCCTGTATTTACTTTCTTTTTCCGATGCCAGACAGCTCTGACCAATCAGAGGAGACAATGTGCTTACGTGGTTTATTGGTGCGCATTTTGGTGCGTTAAGGTTTATGTGCATGTGTGAAACCAAACCAAACAGAGGGAGAAACGCTCCAAAACTACCTAACTCTAGCACAGAGCCCCAAACATAGAAACATAATCGCCAACCACTTCTCCATAGCACAGCGCAGAACATATCAACATTTCTCAGCAAGTGTCTCTCCTGTCTGTCTGTTTACCTGACCGCCTGCCTGTCACCTTCACATCTCTGCTGCATCCTCCTGTCATCAACCTGTCTCCTCAGGTCACTCCAACTGTCTGTGTCTCCCCTCGCTCACCTGCCCACTCCAGTAGTTAACTTGGAATCAGCTTCTCCGGCTCCGAGACCTTATGAGTGAGGAGAGTTGCAGGATGCTTAGTTTTGCAAAGTCCAGAGCTTAGAGCTTCATACTGGATATTAATGTTATTAGAGCTTCATACTGGATATTAATGTTATTAGAGCTTCATTCTGAATATTAATGTAATTAAAGCTTCATTCTGGATATTAATGTTAATATTAGAGCTTCATTCTGAATATTAATGTTATAAGAGTTTTATTCTGGATATTAATGTTATGAGAACTTTATTCTGGATACTAATGTTATTATTAATTCTGGATATTAATATTATTATTAATTCTGGATATTAATGTAACACATAGATGGTGTATCCCCCTCCAGTGAATTGTACAGCTCTCTCTCTCTCTGATCCCGTTTCCTGCAGCGTATCAGTAGCAGGGAAGGCAGAGTAACTCTGGGCCGTGTCGGAGCGTGGGCCTGCAGAATCTGCTCGGAATGGAGTGAGAGGAGAGCTGTGGAGCGTGCAGACGGGGGCTGCCGGGTGCTGATCAAACGAGTCTCCCTGGGGGGGCAGGGGACTAATGCTTTCATGGGGCGAGGCACAAACACGCTTGTATGACACCCCCGTCCCTCTGAACAGCCCTCGGAGGGCCGGTGACAGCAGGGATAAAATAGGACACGCTTAACACAGAGGGTCTCTTACAAAACCAACACCGACAGTCTGAACACACACAGACCTGATCTGCAAGAACTGAACCCACACACAGCGACACACAACCAAACCCTCCCTCACTGCTAGGAAGGTTAATGAACAAACATTGAATAAATGAATGAATGAATGAATGAATAGGTGTGGCTAAAGTAATGTAGGATTGATGGCTCTGGATAAACTTCTGTACTATAAATGGGTGGGGCTAAAATGCTGTAGAATAAATAGGTGGGACAATACTACTTTAGGGAATGGATGTGGCTAAACTTCTGTACTATGAATAACTTAGGATAAACTGCTGTAGGCGAAATGGGTGGAGTTAACCTGATGTAAGATGAATGGGTGGAGTTAAACTGATGTAAGATAAATGGGCAAAGTTAAACTGCTGTAAGATAAAGGGGCAGAGTTAAACTGCTGCAAGATGAATAAGCATAGCTACACTGTTGTACAATGAATGAGTGGAGCTAAACTGCTGTAGAATGAATGGGTGGGGCTAAATTGTTCTAGGCTGACTGGGCAGGGCTAAACAGCTATAGGCTCTATGGGTGGGGCTAAAATGCTGTTGGATGAATGGATGTGGCTAAACTTTGAATAACTGGGATTAAACTGCTGTACTATGAACGTGTACTATGAATGAGAAGGGCTAAATGGGTGAAGCTAAACTGTTGTATGCTGAATGGGTGGGGCTAAACTGCTGTAATATGTTTGGTTGGAGCTAGACTGCTGTAGCTGTAAACTGAATGGCTGGCGCTAAACTGCTGTAGGCTGAAGGAGTGGAACCAAACTGCTGTCGAAAAAAATGTGTGTGGCTAAACTGCTGTAATCTGAATGAGTGGAGCTATACTGCTGCAGGATGAATGAAAGGAAATTCAAAGATGTAGAATAAATGGTTGGGGTTAAACTCCTGTAGGGGGTGTTAAAAATGTATATTTAGAGTCAGGGCTCACATCAACTCTGCTTTTCACAGGAACGATTAACGACTGAAAAGTTTTTACCAAACACAAGAGAAGGAAAGTGTCTCCTGACGGCTCATCCTCGTTATCCACATTACGGAGCACCATTAACCAGTTTATGAGAATTAAGGAGACAGCACAGCCGCAGAGGTGCCAGAGCGCTGAGCCCCCGCAGTGGGGCCTTGCGGAACAGCTCTCCAGGCCAGGCAGGGAAGAAATCCAGCTCAGGGCAGCATCCCGTAACCCTCGGCCAGCTGTTGCGTCACCCGGTGTTGTTGCAGGGCCTGATATATTCAGAGCGTCTTTGACAATCTCGAGACTGCGACAGGCTGTCGGCTGGAGGGCCAAATTGCTCTTTTTGCCAACTAGTCTGTAACAAATACCTCAAATCAGAGCCAGACATGAGCCTTAAGTGGGTGGAGGAGAAAGGCACAGAGTGAGAAAGAAAGAACAAGAGATAGCGATAGAGAGAGAGAGAGAGAGGGAAAGCGAGAGACGAAGAGATTTTCCAGGCGGACTGCAGTCAGCCTGACGGCTAATGGTTGGTATCAATGATGAGCTCCTAGGCTGGAGACGAGAGAAGCTAAGCTGAGCTGACAGGGTTTCATGAACATCACTGAGCGATGGACGCGCAACCTCTCGGCATGCCTGAGGCCAACTGGTGCCACCATGCTCTTTCATTCCACCACAAGGCAGCTTTAGTTAGGCTCAGCATACCCTCCTGCCTTCAACCAGCTTAAACTGTAGACTGGATGGGTGAGGCTCAACAGCTGTAGGCTGAACTGTGTGGCTCAACTTCTGTAGACTGGATGGGTGGAGCTAAACTGCTGTGGACTAAATGGGTGGAGCTAAATTTCTGTAGACGGGATGGATTTAGCCGAATTGCTGTAGGCTGAATGAGGGGCTAAACTACTGTAGACTAAATGGGTGAGGCCAAAGTGTTCTAGACTAAATGGGTGGGGTTAAACTACTGTAGTCTGAATAGGTGGAGCTAAACTACTGTAGGCTAAATTGTGGGGATAAGCTACTGTTGGCGGAATGGGAAGGGCTAAACTACTGTAGACTAAATGGGTGAGGCCAAAGTGTTCTAGGCTAAATAGGTGGGGTTAAGCTACTGTAGTCTGAATAGGTGGAGCTAAACTACTGTAGGCTGAATTGTGGAGCTAAGCTACTCTTGTCTGAATAGGTGGGGCTAAACTACTGTAGACATAATGAGTGAGGCCAAAGTTTTGAAGGCTAAATGGGTGGGGTTAACCTCCTGTAGTCTGAATAGGTGGAGCTTGACCTACTGTTGTCTGAATTGTGGGGCTAAGATACTGTAGGCTGAATGGGTGGAGCTAAACTACTGTAGGCTGAATGGGTGGAGCTAAACTACTGTAGGCTGAATTGTGGGGCTAAGCTACTGTAGTCTGAATAGGTGGAGCTAGACCTACTGAAGTCTGAATTGTGGGGCTAAGCTACTGTAGCCTGAATGGGTTGAGCTAAACTACTGTAAGCTGAATGCACTAAGCAAAACTGCTGTAGGGGTGAATGGGTGGGGCTAAACTACTGTAGACTTAATGAGTGAGGCCAAAGTGTTGTAGGCTAAATGGGTGGGGTTAAACTCCTGTAGTCTGAATGGGTGGAGCTAAACTACTGTAGGCTGAATTGTGGAGCTAAGCTACTGTTGGCTGAATGGGAGGGGCTAAACTACTATAGTCTGAAATGTGGGGCTAAGCTACTGTAGCCTAAATGGGTTGAGCTAAACTGCTGTAGACTAAATTGTGGGGCTAAGCTACTGTAGGCTGAATGGGTGGAGCTAAACTACTGTAGGCTGAATTGTGGAGCTAAGCTACTGTTGGCTGAATGGGAGGGGCTAAACTACTATAGTCTGAAATGTGGGGCTAAGCTACTGTAGCCTAAATGGGTTGAGCTAAACTGCTGTAGGCTGAATGGGAGGGGCTAAACTACTATAGTCTGAAATGAGGGGCTAAGCTACTGTAGGCTGAATGGGTGGAGCTAAACTACTGTAGACTGAATTGTGGAGCTAAGCTACTGTTGGCTGAATTGGAGGGGCTAAACTACTATAGTCTGAAATGTGGGGCTAAGCTACTGTAGCCTAAATGGGTTGAGCTAAACTGCTGTAGGCTGAATGGGAGGGGCTAAACTACTATAGTCTGAAATGAGGGGCTAAGCTACTGTAGCCTAAATGGGTTGAGCTAAACTGCTGTAGGCTGAATGTGTGAAGCTAAACTACTGATGGCTGAATGGGTGTGGCTACATGTTTATGACATCACCAATACGCACCAAAGGCAGTTTGGGTGTATGTATGGTCTGCATGAGCCAGTCTCTTTTATTTAAACCTGAAAAAGCATGGAGAGTGTGAAGCATCACGTCTGTAAACTCGGGCGACGTACAAATTGGCCGTAGCTTTTCCATCAGTGGAAGGCAAACCTTCTGTCTCCAGCGCTATCTCATAAATGGATCTATGTAAATGTGTGTTGATGCCAGGAGTTATTCAGCGCGCGTGATTAAATTCCACATTTGGAGTGGATATTGTATTTGTTTTTCTTCGCCGCGGTGGCAGAACTGTAAAGGCATGGTGCGCGTTCGCTCGCTGCTTATTTCCGTCTCTCGGCCTGTCAGCGCGGTGGTGTGCTATATAACTTAATAATTCTGTTTTATGTTCCTGCGCTGAGTGACACTGCGGCACTTGTGACATTTTTTTCTTTTCCCCGGCTACAGTTATTATCACTGCCTTTGTCTCACGTCAGTAGTGCTCCGTGGGGGGTAAGAGATGCTGCATCCCAGGAGGCACCTGACACGCGACGGATGACTGCTATATTCGGCTCGCTGAGGCTTAAGGCCAAAGCGCCACTACTGTTCAGTGTGTTAAAAAAGTGAAGCAGATTTAGACCCTGTGAGGGACGACTTTTCTTACATTTGCATTTTTTTTCTACACTTTTACTTCAACCTCAGAGATAAAGCTGTATTTTAGGGGGATCATGGCACTCCCAAACTAACCCACTGACTGCAAACTCACACTAATCCCGACTAAAATGCTAATTCCAAACTCACACTAATCCTGACTAAAATGCTAATTCCAAACTCACACTAATCCCGACTAAAATACTAATACCAAACAAACACACTGATCCCAAACTAACACACTGATCCCAAACTAACACACTGACCACAAACTAACACTAATCCCAAACTAACACACTGATCCCAAACTAATACTAATCCCAAACTAACACACTGATCCCAAACTAACACACTGACCACAAACTAACACTAATCCAAAACTAACACACTGATCCCAAACTAATACTAATCCCAAACTAACACACTGATCCCAAACTAACACACTAAACACAAACTAACACTAATCCCAAACTAACTCTAATCCCAAACTAACGCACTGATCCCAAACCAACACACTGACCACAAACTAACACTAATCCCAAACTAACACTAATCCCAACTAAAATACTAATCCCAAATCAATGTGAATTCCAAACTAACAATAATTCCAACTAAAATACTAATCCCTAACTAACACACTGACCGCAAACTCACTTACACTAATCCCAACTAAAATACTAATCCCAAACTAACACACTGACCACAAAATAACACTAATCTCAAACTAACACACTGATCCCAAACTAACACACTGACCACAAACTAACACTAATCCCAAACTAACACACTGACCGCAAACTCACTTACACTAATCCTGACTAAAATACTAATCCCAAACTAACACACTGACCACAAACTTACTTACACTAATCATAAAATAACACTAATTCCAACTAAAATACTAATCCCCAACTAACACACTAACCACAAACTTACTTACACTAATCCCAACTAAAATACTATAGCCAAACTAACACACTGATCCCAAACTAATACTAATCCCAAACTAACACACTGATCCCAAACTAACACACTAAACACAAACTAACACTAATCCCAAACTAACTCTAATCCCAACTAAAATACTAATCCCAAACTAACGCACTGATCCCAAACCAACACACTGACCACAAACTAACACTAATCCCAAACTAACACTAATCCCAACTAAAATACTAATCCCAAATCAATGTGAATTCCAAACTAACAATAATTCCAACTAAAATACTAATCCCTAACTAACACACTGACCGCAAACTCACTTACACTAATCCCAACTAAAATACTAATCCCAAACTAACACACTGACCACAAAATAACACTAATCTCAAACTAACACACTGATCCCAAACTAACACACTGACCACAAACTAACACTAATCCCAAACTAACACACTGACCGCAAACTCACTTACACTAATCCTGACTAAAATACTAATCCCAAACTAACACACTGACCACAAACTTACTTACACTAATCATAAAATAACACTAATTCCAACTAAAATACTAATCCCCAACTAACACACTAACCGCAAACTTACTTACACTAATCCCAACTAAAATACTAATGCCAAACTAACACACTAGTCCCAAACTAACACACTGACCACAAACTTACTTACACTAGTCCCAAATAAAATACTAATCCCCAACTAACTCACTGACCGCAAACTTACTTACATTAATCACGACTAAAAAACTAATCCCAACTAACGCTAATTTCAAACAAAAATACTAATCGCAAACTAACACAATGGTTGCAAAACAACACTAATGTCAACTAAAATACTATTCCACCTAAGAAACATAATGACTAACATAATTAACACAGTAATCACATACTAACACACTAATCCCAAACTAACACAGTGACCGCAATATAACATTAATCCAAAAATAAATAAATTAACACAAAAATACTAATCCTAATACTAATAAACGAACACACTAAGCACAAACTAACAAACTTATCAGAGACTAAAACAATAGAAACAGATGAACTCTAATCCCAGACTAACACACTGATCACATACACACTAACTGCAGTTAACTTACTGCAGAGACATGGAAAACTACTTTCCCTACTGAAAAAGCTTCAGACCAGTATGAACTCTATGCTGGTTTAATGCACGTGTGCTGGGTGTTTTAGCTGCTTTAGAATAGGCTGTTTTTTGAGCATGGTAGCCAGGAGCTAATCCACCCTAAAATATCCAGTCCGGCTCTGTGGTCAGACGCTGCAGGTTCTCCTGGGAGACAGCAGGACGTGGCTGTTGTTTTAGAAGATTAAGCTTTTCTCCTTTTTTCCTGTGTAAATGAAGTGCATCGACTCCGCTGCATCGATGCGCTCGGATTCAGGGCTGATTGATACGTATTGACGTATCGCTACACCTCTGTTGGAAATGTGCACAGTCAGCGCTCTTGCTGGACGTGATGCATTGTATTAGGTTAATTGTAATGGGGTTCTCCGGCAGGGAATGATTCTCCAAATGAGTATGGAGTCGTCCTGTACATCATTCCTGCTGTTCCACAGTCACACAGAACACGGGTTTAAAACTGAGTGAGTAAATAAATAAAACACAGGACACAGGACCACACATCCACATACAGCCATGTGATAATCATAAATGAAGATAATATTAATACGGTGTTTTAGTGCTGGGCGATTTGGGAAAAATCATATATCACGATATGGAATTTTGTGTATCACGATAATGATATATATATATATCATAATATACCACATTTATATAAATAATATAAATAATATATATAAATAAATTAACAAACACGAAAATGAGGGTATTCAATCTGTTATTTCAGCAAGCTGCATGACCAGGATTCGAACCTGCGATCTCCCGATCATAGTGGCAACGCTTTAGATTGTTGGAACCCTTGGTGCTCTAATTACACTTTCTGTAATGAAAGGTGCAGTTAGTCAGTGTGTTTTTAGGCACTGATAAAATCCACACTATAAAATATTGTCAACTTGCCCAGTTTTCGGTTTTATTATCCATTTTTAAGATTTCTTAATATTTCTTACGTCTTCCCAGCCACTCCCAGCAGTGTAGGAGATCACGTCCAGAAAGGGATTGGCCAGGTAGCCGTCGCTATTGAAGGAGTAGTCCCTCCCTCCCAGCGTGATGTTACTGAAGTATCTGTGAAGGAGAGATAGAGAGGAGAAGAGAATTAAAAAAAGACAGAACCAGTATCTATTATGAATTATTCAGTTTCTACAACAATCTATCAGTATTTGTTATAAACTTTTAAATATCCACTATAAATTATTCAGAGATCCATTATATGGACAGTAATTGGGACACCTTCTTTTCCATCCACAAAAGTGTTTCAACTAGATTTTGGAACACTGCTGTGAGAATTTGATTGTATTCAGCAACAAGATGATCCCAACAGAACTTATTGCCCCCAACTCTATAACTAATCTGAGAAGTACTGGCTGAAGCTACATCACTGCAGAGAATATACAGGGGTTGGACAATGAAACTGAAATCCCTTTCAGACAGCTTACTCTTACAGCGTCCACAGTTAATCCTGTTGGATTTGGTTCATTCTTCTTAGTGCTATGCTGATGTTACCCTGGATACCATGACTCTTGATACATCACAAAGACTGGCTGTCTTGGTCACAGATGCCCCAGCAAGACATGCACCAACATGCACTGGTATGTCACCCATAATGGTGTGTTCATTGCAATATTTTGAGCAGAACTGTGCTTTTACCCTGCTAATTGAACCTTCACACTCTGCTCTTACTGGTGCAATGTGCAATTAATAAAAAAATTCGCCACCAGGCTGCTCCAATTTAGCCATGAAACCTCCCACACTAAAATGACAGGTGTTTCAGTTTCATTGTCCAACCCCTGTAGTTGCACTGCTCTAAAGCTCAATGCTGGGAAGCATCATACCTCTCTAGCTCACACCTGGAATTAATTTTTATGTTTTTTTGCTCCAAAAAGTTCTATTCTAATGGCAATATGTTCCTACATGGACCAAACAAGTTATACTGTTCATAAGAAATGGTGTCCACAAAGTTTGGACATGCAAACTGCTTCTACAAGCATATTTACAGACCTCCAAACTTCATGTGGCCTTCCGATTAGTTCAAGATCAGTAGAGCTTAGATCTTAGATCTTCATGGAATGGGTTTCCATGGCTGAGCAGCTGCATCCAAGCCTTATATCACCAAGAAAAATGCTGTGGTGTAAAGCACACCAGCAGTTACCAGGAGAATGGCACTCGTCTGACTGTATTGCACCAATTGTAAAGTTTGGTAGAGGGGGATTATGATGGTGTAGGGTTGTTTTTCAGGAGTTGAGCTCAGCCCCTTAATTCCAGTAAAAGGAACTTCTAATACTTCAGCAAACCAAGAGATTTTGGACAATTTCATGTTTTCAGCTTTGCAGAAACAGCTTGGGTACGACCTCAACCCAATAGAACACCTTTTCGTCCAACATCAGTGTCTGAATTCAAAAATGTTCTCTCTTTAATAATGGTTAAAAGTTCCCATAAACACACTCCTAAACCTTGTGGAAAGCCGTCCCAGATGGGCTGAAGCTGTTGCAGCTGTAAACAGTGGGCCAACATCATGTTAAACCCTATGAATTAAGAATGGGATGTCACTTAATTTCATATGTGAGGAAAGGCAGATGAGTGAATACTTTCGGAAATATAGAGTATAGTTAAGGTCAGCAATTAAGTTTGGCCGCGGGCCAAGTCATTACGTGAAAAAAAAAATATTTTTGGAAAATAAAGTGTAATGGGATGGAGTGCTACTAGACTAGTAGCTCTCCAGCCCAGAGGGATGTTGAACCCAATTGCAGAACAGTTGATCTCAAAGCAGGTAAACACAAGAAGAAAGGAAAAAATAAATGAATAAACACACTGCTCCTCACGCGGGATTAAACCCGTGTCGTCAGGGTCGCAGTCCAATACACTACCGCTGCCCCAGCTAGTGAATTGGGACTCGGTTGGGAAAAAAAACGCCTTTATAAGGAGGAAAAAGAAAACTAAAGGCACGACAGAGAGACAGGGGAGGAATGTAAACGAAAGCTCGCCAGAGAAGCATTTTATTTATTTTTTTTTTCATTATCATTCATTGTAGTTCAAACAACCTCACGGACCAGAGGTTTCATGCTTACTGCCGACCCCTGGTGTATAGCGTATAGCATATCTGCTCTCTACGTTTATAAAAATAATCTCTGTGCATCAGTAACTGATCAGACTTCAGAGGGAGGAAGTGAACTGGCTTCACCTCCTCTCAGCTTCAGCTTTATTTAAACTATCCTCCTCTGTTTCTCTCCAGTGAACGCCTCCTCCACTGCGTCTCTCCTGCTTCCCCCTTCTCCACCTCTGTGACCTGTTTAGAGGTGGGGGTGTGCTTATCTCTCTCAGGGAGAGAGGAGAGGACGTACAGGCCCAGGGGGAGAGCAGCCTTCACTCTAATTGGTGGATATGCCATACAGGGTAAACTCATTTATTATAAATGCAACAAAACGTATAAAAGTGAATGCTAAAGCGTAACCTGAAGCTACAGCAGATGATCTTTGAACACAGCGCCTGGAGACAGCGCGGGCAAAGCAACCGATTTGCCTGTGAGGGGAGAGTTCACCCACTTAACACAGGCTCAGGGTTTTCATTCCTAATGAATTTCATGTTACAGAATCTCAGTGATTACTGTTTAGAACGATCTGGATTAACCATTTTAATGTCTTATCAGTCCACTGTTAACCTAAAAGTGCTGCTAACCCCAGCTAGCACTGGTGGAGCAGTATTAACATTAGCCAATAACCGCGCTAGCTCGCTAAGTGCTAGCTCTTCCACTGTTCAGAGGTAAGTATATATGAGTGTAGTCTGCGTTTTTACTGTGTGTTAAAACAAGCTACGTGGGACAAACCACTAGCTAATATCGCCCTGGCTTACCAGAACACTCAAGGTTCCTCAGTGTAGCGCTGTTGGGCAGCATCAAGCCAAATTTCTAAAAAACAACCCCACACCATAACCCCCCCTCTACCAAACTTTACACTAGGCACAATGTAGTCAGGCAAGTACCACTCTCCTGACAACCACCAAACTCAGATTTGTCTATCGGATTAGCAAATAGAAAAATGTGATTAACCACTCCAGAGAACACATCTATCTCCACTGCTTTAGAGTCCAGTAGCGGCGTGCTTTACACCTTGTGCATGGAATCCCATTCCATGAAGCTCTCTACATTCTACTGTTCTGGAGCTAATCTAAAGAGCACATGAAGTTTGAAGGTCTGTAGTGATTAACTCTGCAGAAAGTTGGTTCCTCTGTTCTCAGTCGCTTTCACTTTGTTATAAAATCACTGACAGTTGGCTGGGGAATATTAAGTAATGAGGAAATTTCACTACTAAAGTGCATGCCTAGATGCTTGGTTTTATACAGCTGTGGCCATGGAAGTAATTTGAATGGATGAATACTTTGGCAATATAGTGTATCATTATACAAATAAATTAAACACTAGTAAATAAAAAAATAAATAAAATCAGCTATTCAGTCCTGAAAATGTTGTTTTTGTGACAGGCATAATTGGGTAACAACTATGAATTATTCAATATCTTTTACAACTTACTCAGTACCTACTATAATTTTCAGTATCTACTATGACTTACTGTGTCCTAGTGTCCACTAGGATTTCTTAGGTTTTCTATGAAACTATTAATTATTCAACATTTACAGTGAATATTTAAGTATGTACTGTGAAGTTCTCAGTATCTACTATGGATTATTCTGTGAAGTATTCAGTATCTATCACAAACTAGTGAAGAATTTAGAAAAGACGGAGTTAAAAGGATCACTCAGCCAAAAACAGCAGCCTGGCCAACAATCAATGGAAGCTTTCAGGGCATGAATCCCAGCAGTTAGCATAGCTTTTGTGTTCTGCCAGCTTCCATTCATTCTTAACCACATTAGCATTCTTGGCTGAACTATCCCTTAAAGAGATACACCTTCCTGCTGGAGGTGCAGCTTCTCAGCTGTGATTATCAGTGCTTGGGGAAGAGCCAGTGCAGGCTCTGGTACGCTCCTGCTGCAGTGCTTTCCGGAAACCTCTAAGACTAAATTCCCTTGTACTGAAGGACGGGAACTAAAAACCTGGTTGGTGTTCATGAAGGCAAACGCAAACACCAACAACTGAGTGATTCAGCATGTGTAATAACTCAGTACTTTTACTATTATGACTTATTCAGGATATACATGAATGTATTTAGTGTCTACTAGGATTTTTTTATTATCTGCTATGAGTACCTACTATGAGCTATTTAGTAGCCTCTATAAATTATCATTGTATACCCCCCATCACTAGTGATGCCACAACACAACTTTTTAAAGTGATGATTTTCATGATGGTAAACCCTTAAAACAATAATAACATCCCACATGATCACTGTGTTCACTCAGACATCTATGAACAGGGTCAGTAAAAGCAGTCTTACTTCATCCTCCCACGGATCTTCTGCGTTCTGTTTCCATCAGACTGACAGTTGGTGACAAAGTGTGGCCCCCCTGTGGCTCCGTAGTCCTTGCGCAGGGCCACGGCCCCGTGGGTGAGGACGGACACCCCGCGGGCGATGCGGCGGCGTGGCTCGTCCCTCCAGCCCTGCGGCCGAACAGCGAACAGCCGGTTGGGCAGCCCGGACAGACCCAGCTCGGAGAGAGCAGGACCCACCGCAAACCAAATATGAGACGGCCCCGCCAGACCTGCGGCCCACGCTGCGTAAAACACCTGCTCAGCCTCCTCCTGAGAACAGTACAGCAACCTCACCTGAGAGAGAAAGAGAGAGAGAGAGAGAGATTAATGTAAGAGTAAGAGAGTGATAGAAATAGAGAAAATAGAAGGGTGAGAGAAATGAAAATAGAGAGAAAGGGAGGGAAAAATAGTTATTGAAGGAAATAACCGAGAAGAAGGAAACCCAAAAATGGAAAAAAAGATGAGAAGGAAAGGAGGAAGAGGAGACATTTGCATATATGGTGCCTCATAACTGTGGGGGAGACAATAATTACACTCATAAAGTATAGAGTCACGGCTGAGGAGAAAGAGAGAGAGAGAGTCAGAAAGAGGGCTCTATTTTAGCGATCTATAGGCGAGCCATCAACCGCGCACCATGCAGCTTGATTTAGGGCGTGTCAGTGCGCCTTTGCTATTGTAACGATGGGAAAAGTATGACTTACTCAGCTCGAAACATGCAAAAGGTATGTACTAAATCTCTTAATTAATCATAGGTGTGTTTTGGGTGTAACATGAAATAAAGCAATCAGAGATTAACTTGCCATTTCCTTTAAGAACCAGGTGCGCTGTGACTTGGTGGATTGCTATTTTAATGGCACAGCTACCGGCATGTGTCCAGTGTTTCTCAGCAGAGGACACTTACCTGCTCATTTACATTGTAAAGGTGTATGAGAAGGTCATTTGTAACAAGTGGGATGGTACGTGCGTTGGGCACACACGGCCAAGATAGCAACATGCCAGAAATTTACCTGAACACACTTCATTCTGAGACCACTATGTCCATCATTGTAGATATTATCACAAGCACTGTTGCTATTTAAACAATGTAGGTAGAAGGCGTGAAAATAGATAGTTGGTGGGGTGTTAAATAGCAATGAGCTTCGCAACACAGCTTGTGCAGGGTGTAAGATGAGACCTAAAGCAGAAAGAAAGTAGCTGATAAGTGATAGCAGATAAAATACTGATTTATCTCTTTATCAAAAAGTATCTGGAAACCTGCTTATTCAGTGCTTCTACTGAAATCAACACTGTTAACAAACCCCCCCCCCCCCCTATTGTAAGCACTCTGTTTTTACTATTGATTATAAAAGACTCAGCATCTAAATGCTAATAATTCAGTATCCTGAAAAATAATTTAGTGTCTAAAATAATGATTAAGGATTCAGTATTAACATAAAATGATATATTATCTAGTAAAAAAAAATATTCTTTTCCCACACTTATTCATTATCTACAAACATACAAACAGATATTTAGTGTGTACACGAAGGCATGGTTTATATCTGTCTACAATAGATGATTCAGTGTCTAATATAACTTATTCAATATTTACTACACTTTATAATATAAAGTCTACAATGCATTATTCAGAATATACTATAAATTATTCAATATGTACAGCAAATGATTCAGAATCTATTATAGCAATTCAGCACTTACAATAAATGACCTATTTTAGTGATCTCTAGTAAAAAAAATAGAAATGAGCATCGCGACACGCCATGCACAGGGTGTAAGATAGGGTCCTGTATTATTAAGCATAGTGTCTTGTACATTGACCTAATTGCAAAACTACTTAGAACACTGAAAAAATAGCATTTGTTACCTGTCCCCACTCTCTAACTATAAACTTTACCATGGAATATAATTATTAAAATCCCTTATTTTGCATTATTGTGTGACTCCCTGGGTGTTCACTCAGTCCTGTTACTGTAACACATTACCCTGATCATCTGAAACATCTGGAACATTCTAAAAACCCCATCTACAACAGGAAGTGACATCAGCTGGTTCTTCTGAAGATCATGGAAAAAAACAAAGTTATTATTTTAACTATGACTGGAAAATGGAATGGAATGTAAATCACTTTTTTTCTGTTTGGTTCATCATTTGTCTATTTATTAATTAATTAATTGCATGATAATATATTTGATCCATTTCAGGTTTGGGTCTTCTTGATAAGATAAACATGGCTTTGCATCTTTTAGAAAAAAAAAAAAATACACATGTGTGCATAGTGATTTTTTGTCATAAGTATCAATTATTTGAATGTGCAGTCAATCATTTCTTTAAAATAAAGACTTTTTTGAGAGAAAATCAAAGGAATTAGTGGATTTGCTTTTAAACATGCTTTTTAAATGTCACATGAGTTTTGGTAACAGGATTGAGAAAAATGCAACCATCTTCGGACTAGAGGCCTGATATTGACCAGCACGTGTTTTAAATAGTTAAATATATGTGTTAAATATATAAATCGGAAAAAAAATTGAAAAATAAATGTAATTTAAAAGAATTAACAAGCAAATGGCACCCATTCGGCGCAACGGCCCAAAAATGACTCCCTCTACCTCTAATGAATAATTCAGTGTCTACAATAAACTATTTAATGTCCACAACAATTGATTCAGTGTCTACTATAAATGACTCAGCAACAATACAATACAATAACTGATTCTATATTTATTATACATGATCCAATATCTAATTATATGATATAAAATCTACAATGCATTATTCAGAATCTACTATAATTTGTTCAGTGCCAACTATGAATTATTTAGTAACTGCAGTGAAAAAAAAATATATATATATATTTATATATATTTTGTTTGATGGTGAATAACTAAAATGTGGGCCACAATCAGATTGTTTCTGGTTTATAGGGTTAAAGATCATTTTAATGGGGTTTGTGGGACATTTGGATCATATCTACTGGTCCAGTCATCATAAAGAGCTGTTTACAGGTTGCTACTACGCAATGCTGCTGACAATATCTGCACGGCTGGTGTGTGTGTGCATGTGCGCACTGGGGCGTGGTCTCGCGGTTGGGCGTAATTGAGCCGGACCACTGGCTGGTTCTGGCTGCCAAAGGGGCAGGCAGGTCTTCAGGCGGGGGCTAATGCACCAGGCAGTGGGCTGCAGTGCCACCGGCTCCGAGTTATATTAACACTGACACCAGTGCACTGGGACCCACATGGTACAATAACAACCCCCAGCACACACACACGCGCGCACACACACACACACACACAATAACAACCTACAGCCAGGGAGAGGCAGAGGACAGCCTGAGACACACACACACAAACGCACACACACACACACACAGGAAAAAAATGGACAATGAGAGAGAAATAGAGAGGGAGAGAGAGAGGAGAATGGACTGGTGGAGGAGAGCAGGAGGTCAGAGTAGGAAAGGGCAAAAACAAGCAAGTATGGAGGACAGGAATGGAACAGAATGAAAGGATGAGGAAAGGACAGAAATTAGAGTAAATGAGGAGAGGAATGGAATGGAAGTGGACAAGAGCTGGAGTTCACTGTTGGGATGGAGGGAAGGCTATGGAAAAAAAAAACGTAGATGTTGGACAAACACAATTTAAAAGCCTTACAAAGAGACAGAGGGATGACTGAGGAGACTCAGAAGAAGGAATGAATTAGCATGGCAAGATAGTGAGATAGTGAGAGAAAAAGAGAGAGAGAGAGCGACAGAGAGAGAGAGAGAGAGAGAGAGAGAGTGAGAGAGAGTGAGAGAGAGAGCAAGAGATAGAGTGAAAGAGAGAGAGAGTGAGAGAGAGTGAGAGAGAGTGAGAGAGAGAAATCCCAAGAGTCCAACCAACTAATCCAAATCAATCCGGCTTTCAAATGGACTCCTAACAGTGTGTCTGAATTTACCAAAGCAACCAGTTCTGCAGAGATCACTAACCTTATTAACATGTTCCTAACAACAGAGTTCCAAACTAACCAAAAAGATCTTAATCTGGCAGTAAATCAAATAAATCAAATTTATAACAAATGTGCAATCAAGGGGAACCTCACTAAAATAAAACAATACAAAAAAAGACCCCAGAATGAAAACTGGTTTGATAAAGAATGTGAAATTATACGAATACAACTTGCAACTCTCTAACCAAAAACACAGAAAACCACAAAACCCTGAACTGAGACAAAAATACAATGAAACACTTAAACAATATAAGAAAACTTTATATCAGAAAAAAACAACAACACTATAACAAAACCCTACAAGAAATTGAAAGATTAAATTAACCAAAACCAATTCTTGGGAAAAATGGAACTCATTGAACAGCAAACAAAATCAGGATATTGCAATTCAGAATGGAGACATATGGAAAACCTACTTTGAACATTTATTTAAAGAAACAACAAATCTTACCCCCCACCAAAAACATATCCAGGATGAATTAGAACATTTAGAATTGGCAATTAAAAACAACCAAAACCCCCTTGATTACCAAATTACCCCAAAAGAATTGGCAGACGCTCTCCAAAATCTAAAAACAAAGAAAGCTTGTGGCCCTGACAGCATCAGGACTGAGATGTTAAAGAACAAGCTCTCCTGATCTGCACAGGGCCGTACTAAAACTCTTTAACCTGGTTCTTAAAGCTGGCTGCTTTCCTGACTCCTGGAACAGGGGGCTTATTTCCCCGATCTACAAGAGTGGAGACAAATTCGACCCCAACAACTACCGAGGCATCTGTGTGAGCAGTAACCTGGGGAAAGTATTCTGCTGTATCATTAACGCCCGGATACAGGCCTTCCTTACCGAACACAGCGTCCTGAGTAAGAGTCAGATTGGCTTTTTACCAAAACACCGCACTACTGATCATATTTACACCCTACACACCCTAATCCACCAGCACGTCCACCAAAACACCAACAGTAAAATATATGCATGCTTTGTTGACTTTAAAAAAGCATTTGATTCTATTTGGCACACTGGACTATTTTATCAGGTTCTAAAATGTGGTGTAGGGGGTAAAATATATGATATCATTAAATCTATATACCTAAACAACAAGTGCGGAGTTAAATTAGGTAACAAAAGAACAGAATACTTCACTCAAGGGCTGCAGAGTCCAACCCTGTTCAATATCTATATAAACCAGTTAGCGGTGTTACTGGAATAATCTGCAGCCCCTGGATTCACTCTCAACAACACGGAAGTCAAATTCCTGCTCTATGCATATGACCTGGTGCTGCTGTCCCTCACAGAACAGGGGCTACAACAGCAGCTGGACCTGCTGGAGCAATACTGTCAGAACTGGGCCCTGACAGTCAATCTGGACAAAACCAAAATTGTAATCTTCCAAAAAAAAAGCCAGGTCTCAGAAAAACAGCCACCTTTTCACTCTGGGAAACACCGCCCTAGAGCACTCTTTACACTACGATTACCTGGGCCTGAAAATCAGCGCCTCAGGAAACTTTGATCTGGGAGTGAATGCACTAAAGGAAAAGGCCAGAAGAGCCCTCTTTGCAATCAAGAAAAAATTCCACAAAATAAACATACCAATTAAAATCTGGTGTAAGATATTTGATAGCGTTATTGCGCCTATTGCGCTGTATGGAAGTGAGGTTTGGGGACCACTCAGTAAACTCGACTATACTAGATGGGACAAGCATCCCACAGAGACCCTGCATGCTGAATTCTGCAGGAATATACTAAAAGTTCAAAGAAAAACACCAACAAACGCATGCAGGGCAGAATTAGGCCGATTTCCACTTATCATAGCAATTCAAAAAAGAGCTTTAAAATTTTGGAACCATTTGAAAAGTAGTAATGAGAAAACCCTGCAGTATAAAGCACTAAAATCCCAAGAGCTCAGCCCTAAACCCAGTCCCCTCTGTCAGCTGGTTCTGAGATTAACTAACCCACTGACCCCTAACACACCACAGCCTCAGTCCAGCACTGCTGACCAAAGTCCAATCAGAGTCCACCCAATCATCAAACAGACCAAATCAGACTATCTACAACACTGGGACAACGACACCAGAACCCAGTCCAAATTACAATGCTATCGGGCCCTAAACAGACCGTATGAATTAGCAGAGTATCTCTACACCGTCAGAGATCCACAGCAGAGACAGATCCTGACCAAGTACCGGCTCAGTGACCACAGCCTGGCCGTAGAGACCGGCAGGTATAAACAGTCCTGGCTGCCCAGAGAGGAACAAGTGTGTGGTCACTGTGAGAGCGTTGAGGTCGAGACAGAACTGCACTTCCTCCTGCACTGTACAAAATATAACCTTATTAGAAATAATTTCACCCAAAAACTTATTTAATACCCACCCAAACCTAAAAACCCTGAGCGAATGTGAATTGGCAAAAATATTTCTTGGTGAAGGAAAAACAGCACCTCTTGCGGCTAAATATGTGGCAACTTGTCACCGCCTGAAGGACAGTGAGTAACTCCCCTAATAAACAACTGTTAATATTATTATACTTGATCATTATAATCACTATAATTTTTTTATTATTACTATTGTTATTTTTATTGTTGTTTTTACTATTATCATCATTGTTATTATTATTATTATTATTATTATTGTGATTTTTTTATTATTATTATTATTATTATTTCTTTAATTAATTGATGTTTATGTTTCATCGTTGTTTCACTATAGGTTCGGTTTTGATATTTGTGTGCTTTGGCAACATTGTTTTTTTTAAAACAGTCATGCTAATAAAGCCAATTTGAATTGAATTTAATTGAATTGAGAGAGCAAGAGTGAGAGATAGAGAGTGAAAGAGAGAGAGAGAGAGAGAGAGAGACAGAGAGAGAGAGTGAGAGAGAGAGCAAGAGTGAGAGATAGAGAGTGAGAGAGAGAGAGACAGAGTGAGAGTGAGAGAGAAAGTGAGAGAGTGAGAGAGAGAGCAAGAGTGAGAGATAGAGAGTGAAAGAGAGAGAGAGAGAGACAGAGAGAGAGAGTGAGAGAGAGAGCAAGAGTGAGAGATAGAGAGTGAGAGAGAGAGAGAGACAGAGAGAGAGAGTGAGAGAGAAAGTGAGAGAGAGAGCAAGAGTGAGAGATAGAGAGTAAAAGAGAGAGAGAGTGAGAGACAGAGAGATAGAGAGTAAAAAAGAGAGAGAGAGAGAGAGAGAGAGAGTGTGAGAGAGAGAGAGAGAAAGAGAGAGAGTAACAGCAGAAGCTGGTGCCTCTGCCCATCCACACCTGTGCTTCGTTCTCCTTCAGCAGCCGCCGGGTGCGGGATCCGCCCGGGTCGTCGGTTAAGTTCAGCATCACCACACTCTTCTTCTCCCAGCCGATGAAGGAGCCGTCCGTCAAGCCCTCCACCACGGACAGGAAGTCCTGGTAGCCATGGTGACGCGTGGACACCACCGAGAAGGCTGTCCAGTCGTATTCCTCCAGCACCTCGAAGATCACTTCCAGCTGAAGAGCGGTGGAGGTGCTGAACTGCAGGAAGATGGAGCCCGTCTCCTGTGAACACGAGTGGGGGATATGGTGTTAGAATGGTGTTGATAGCAGTTAGAAATGGCACATCAGTATCTCTGGGGCTGGTTTTCTACACAGGCACGGTTCAATACGGAATGCTCGTTTTTTTTCCCCATGGTTAGCTACAATTAGCTACAACTATTAGGACTGGGAATTGAAATTTCGATACTAAAAAGGCAGCAGTCAGAATATCTCGGTACTACAGAGCAACAAAAGATCAAAAAACATTTGGTGCTTCCTTGGAAACTTTGTATTAAACGCACATAAACACCGCAAACTTTGAGAGCGTGCACAGCGAGGTAAAAACAACCGTGACAGAAACACAGTAAGCATGTTCATGATCGTTCAAATTGTTGGCACAAAAAAATCTCAGGTGCTCGTGCTCTTGCTGTCTCTCGCTAACTTTCGCTGTCTTCCTCTCACTCTCACTCACTATCATAATGAAATTTTCTGTGTAATGCTGATATATATTTTTTTCAAATTACTCTAAAACTGAAAAGCGTAAAGCAATATGTGTGGGAAAAATATTTAAGCTTAAGCACAGATTTTTGTTCTTATTAAAGCATCACAAATATGCTCAGTTTGTTCCAACAAGATCCAAAAAGATTGAGTCTCTCGGGGTGACAGTAAAAGAATGCAGACAAACCAAGTCTCCCTGAAGCTGTGGGAGTCTCCTGCATTTGGGTAGTGGCTCCCTGATGCCCGCGAGTCACATATAATCTCCCGGAATTCAGAACAAGTGCCCCAAACGCTCACACAGGCCACAGACTTTTATTCTCTAATCGCGTGTGGGAAGGAGAGAGAGAAAACAGAGAGGGTTCTGATTGGCCTGTTCTCTGCAAAGAGTCTGTGAGACAGCCAATCAGTTTTTAGTGTGGGCGGGCAGTGTTTTTCCCCCCTCCCGGACGGGATTTGTTCAGTGAGTGAGAGAAAGCAGATCATGGCGGAGGCGATATTAATAATTATTGTAATATGATATGAAATGATATGAAATGTCCCTGAAATCAACTTTTGCAACTTGGGATGTCTGAGAATGAGATTACTCATGCTGGAAGTTAAATAAATGTATTGTGTGAGAATAATTATAATTTATTTGTATTTTATGGTAACAATTTAGTGTGCGCATTGGTACCAGTATTGAACATTTCAAAACGATACCTGGCCCTAGTAACTACAGCTGGAGGCACAGAATCATTCAGTGGAAATGCTTAATGACTGAGGGATCTGACTTTTGGCTAGCTGGGCTGGCTATCGTCGCTATCGTTGCGATGATGGATGAGCCCTGTCACCGCTATTGCTAATATGGCTTTAGCAATGTTGGATGAACCTGATAGCCAGCCACACCCACTAAACATGCATGACCTTACTGCTCCTTACAAACCTGACTGGTAGTAAGGAGCAGTAAAGCCACTCCAACGAAATACAGCATTATAAAGGAGTTTCGGTAAAGTTTGCTGGAGCAATATTAGCATAGGCTGCTAACTGCAGCGCAGTCCAGAAATGAGTATATTGGACTGTAGTCTCCGTGTTTACTGTGTAAAAACAAGCTGTGTAAAGACAAACTGGTAGCTGATATCTCTCTTGCTTACTGGAACACTCACAGTTCCTTAGTGTAGCGCTGATGGAGTGGTATTTTAGAAATAGAATGAAAGTTGGCCCGCTGTTAAGCAGGTTTTTATAATGTGAGATTCAAAGTTTGAACGCTAGGTGTCAGAAACGGGCCAAAGAATCTAAAAGCGGAGAGAGTGCGCATTTCTAGCGCAGAAAAACGGGGCAAAAAGAGTATTAAAGGGGAGAAAGTGTGCATTTCTAGCGCAGAAAAACGGGGCAAAAAGAGTCTTAAAGCGGAGAGAGTGCGCATTTCTAGCATAGAAAAACGGGGCAAAAAGAGTCTAAAAGCAGAGAGAGTGCGCATTTCAAGTTGCCGTAATTAAGGAGTTTAATATTAAGAGACATCGTGAAATTAAACATCAGTTTGAAAAATCTTAGTTTACACAACACTGTCAAATATAAAGATAGTAAGTCAAGTAAAATGGTGTGTAAATGAAATAATCAGGAAAAAAGTATTATTTAAAGTGGTATATTTCATTATTTGTTTTATTACAGAGTCTGTGGCCCGTGACTTCCAATATATTTCTCCTTCTGGCCCCCAACAAAAAAAGTTTGGACACCCCTGAATTAGAAGGTAAACATGGTGACACCCTTGTTCCTTGCTATTGTCACTTCAAGTGCCATGTAATCCAGTGCACTTTATGTATGAAAATAGATCAGAAAATTGTTGTTCCTTGATAGTGCGGCTTATAAAACGGTGCGCTTTATAGTCCATAAAATACACCTGCCATTTTACAGCCCATCTACCTACAGGATGATTATTAAAGGCGTGTGAAGATGAATATACTTCCAGTTCCCCCTATACGACATCATGGGGATTGAATTTCTTATGAAGTCTTTCTTAACATGACAGCAGCCCCGATTAACTGCAGGGTGATTGAGCCTCCTGCAGAGTAATTAAGGGGGAAAAACACATTTTCCCACGACTGCCGTCTCTCCGTTCTCATCGCAAATCATCATTGTGGGAATCGAAAGTTCTTATGAAATGTTTCTTAAATGCGTGGCCACCGTGGCCACCGGAGGCAGCGATGAGGGAAGCGCAGATGCAAATGGGTCTCGTATGGCTGCTGGGGGCGAGTCGAGCTGGCACACACACACACACACAAATTTAAATATCATTCAGGCAGACCGTGGGGCCAGGTCTGTGTTAGCGACACTCTTTGATGTCAAAGGCACATCAAAGAGATCCGCTATCTCAATGGAGTAAATAGTTTTAAAAGAGATATTTGCGAACACAAATATCGGCGTCTTCCGGCTTTGTTTTGATTTGTTTCCTTGCGTCCACGATAAACAAGGCCCCTGACTCCGCGCCGCCGAAGCCACTCGGTTCAGAACGAGGCAGGAAAACAAAGGAAAGAAACCAAACAGCCTCCAGCACAGATGCCTGACCTCTCGCCCCGCTATTTATCCGAGAGGGCGCGCTGGTAATGTAACGCTAGCGCCTCCTACATGCATCAGACGGCCCCAGGATCGCTCCCCCAAGGAGGAGGCAACTGTGGCTCTAACCGAGGCTCCACCAGTCTCTCTCTCTGACAAACAATGCCTGAGACTCTACTGCGGCGGCACACGAAGCAGCTAATAAGCTCCAGAGCTCATTAACCCTGCTCGCCGTAGGGCGCGGAGATGTTTTTGAGACGTTTCCTTGGCAAGACTTGCATTGCGTTCCTCCTGGGACTCCACGGCACCAGTCAAAGACAACATCTATCATATATCTGCAATGTAAAAGCGCTTGAGCGATGGTACGGCGGCGCTGGCGAGGGCCCGCACTTAGGCCCTCATCAAATTTTTATTGCCAATAAGCAATGTCTGAATGCCTCTGCATTCCATTATGTCTATTCATATCCCGATGAACATTGCTGCATTCTAGGGATCCGTGTACATTAGCGAGGGGAATAAGTCGATACTGATGGCTGTGGATGTTGTTGGTACTTCAAGCTACATTCTGTATTAGTTTTAGTTTATTAAAACAGCAGCATCAGAATCATGCTGATGCTCCACTGCTTGTAATAGGGTGGAGATTGGTGTCTTAGTCATTCCCGCCGGGAGCCGGAAATCGCCACTGCACTATGGAACTTTCGTGGATCTCTAAGAGACTACTGTCTATAAATGTGTTACACTGTGTAACCTGAGTCATAGTAGTGTAAAATAGTGTAATATTAATGTAATATACTGTACATTTAAACTCTATCTACAGGGGTTGAACAGTGAAACTGAAACACCTGGTTTTAGACCACAATCATTTATTGTCCTGACGGACAGTTCAGTTGAGGTGCACATTGAATTCTGCCGTGACTGGAACAGCCGTGGTTTTATGTATTTTTGATACAATCCAGGTTAGCACCCGAACATCCCTTTCAGACAGCTTCCTCTTACAGCGTCCACAGTTAATCCTGTTGGATGTGGTTCGTCCTTTTTGGTGGTATGCTGACATTACCTTGGATAACGTGGCTCTTGATGCATCACAAAGACTTGCTTTCTTGGTCACAGATGCGCCAGCAAGACGTGCACCAACAATTTGTCCTCTTTTGAACTCTGGTATGTCACACACAATGTTGTGTGCATTGCAATATTTGGAGCAAAATTGTGCTGCTCTTACCCTGATAATTGAACCTTTAAACTCTGCTCTTACTGGTGCAATAGATTGCAATTAATGAAGATTGGCCACCAGGCTGCTTTAATTTAGCCATGAACTTCCTTAAACCTCACTAAAATGACAGTTGTTTTAGTTTCATTGTGCAACCCCTGTGCTTTAAGGACATATTTACGCAGAAAATTTCAGGGTTCAAATGTTTACACAAACTTTTAAGCACCACTGTAACAATGAAACTGGGAGCCCAGCTAGTCAAATTATCCTGGAGGTTGTTTCAAAAAACGTGTGAAAAAAAATAGCACATGTGGCTAACCGCGTGAGTCTCTCAGCCAATGCGTGAGACTTGGCAGCCTTCGACAGCCCTCAACTGAACCGACCCCAGGATCTTAACTTGCTGACACCGCCATCTTAGCCATTACATGAGCTGTAATCCTCATCATACCTGTGGCACCCTGCCCAAGCCTGCGCCCCCTCCCACCGCCACGATGGGGAGTCCGGTCTGGGCCGAGACGAATTCCAGCATGGGAGCCAGTGGGCCGGACGCCAGCGGGAGGGGCCTTTCGTCCTCGTACACCAGCCCCTGCAAGGGCCTCGCTGCCAGCAGGTCACACAGCTGGGAGAGCAGCGTCCTGGGACTGCTGTCATTCACCTGCAAACAGTTCACATTCATTCAGACCCTGAATTGACTGGGTTACATAATTATAGTTTGAACAAAAATGTAATGTAGGCAGTTTCCCAAAACATCAGCCAAGATATGCTTGTTTGAATTGTTTTTAAAAAAGCTAATATAGTTAACAAGAAGAAGTGTTGCGTAATTGTGGGCTAATAGGAAGTATTTCTTGTTCCTGGACAGTAGAGGCAGTTAACAAAACAACCAAAATCAAGACAATTTCGAAAAAAAAGTCGAAAGTTTGGAAAGTTTGTTAACTTGCAGTTTCTAATCACCTTTTCCTGTGCAACAGAGGTAAATCTTGCTCTACTTTTTCTAGGGTGGTCCTGATGAGAGCCAGTTTCATCATAACTTTTTTGATGGTCTTTGCAATGTCACTTGAGGATACTTTCTTGAAAACGTTCTTGAAATGTGTTGGATTAACTGACATTCATTCCTTGAAGTCATTTTTTTCTTAACTTAGTTGAGTAGTTCTTGCCATAATATGGATTAGAACATTACTTAAATAGAGCTATTATTCACTGTATACCAACTGATTACCACTGATGCTCTCAAACACATTAAGAGCCAAGAAATTTAAGTAACTTTCTATTAACTCCTGACAAGTTCAGCACAGCTGTTAGCTGAAAGCCTGAATTCCAGGTGGCTCTACCTCATAACACTGACTGAGAAAATCCAGCCAAGATGTGCAAAGCTGTCATCTAAGAATGAGATGCTATTATGATTAATCTAAAACCAAAAGACATATTCTGTTTTTTTTTTCATAGTTTGCATGACTTTAGTATTAATCTACAATGCAAAACATTTTAAATTAATGAGAAAAAACTGAATTCAATGCATGTCCAAACTTTTGACTGGTACTGTATATCCTGCCAAATATCAGATCATCTATATTTCTGTATATATATATATATTCTACATCTGAATCATGTTACACAGGTAGGAGAAAGCAGTGTGGTGTGATTGCCCAACCAGGAAGTCTCTAGACTGTCACAGAACCTGTGGTGGTGTTATCCATTACGCTACTCCAACCTCTGAGTTAGTGGCTAGTGGGTAACAATATCGACCTCTGTGTGGCAGAGAGCAGTTTGATTCACTGCCTGGGTGAGCACACCATTCCACAATAATAAGAGTCCTTGGGTAAGACTTCTAACTCTACATTCCCCTACTGGTGTAGCTTGATACATACTGAAGCACTGCATAGTAAATTCTGCCTTTCTGAGTAAACTTCCTGTGAGTTTTAATCAGCTGATTTTGAGTGTATATTTGTGATCACACAACTTGAGTGCAGAGTAACAGTAGCACTATTCTGGGAGTTGATCTTTTAACTTTTAACAGTAAAAGAGTTACCAACAAAATGCTTAAAAGTTTTCTAATTAAATCCATTTAAATTAATCCAGCACAGAGTTAAAGTTGCTTTTGTTGTAGTAAAACATGATAAGGATTTACCTTTGTTGAATAGAACACCTCCGTTCTTCCACAGCTTTCTGAGATCCTGTAATATTGTGCTTTTATTGTGTTAAGCCGTTGTACAGAGTGCTGTGCAATAAGTACAAAGTTACTGTATCTTAAGGCCCTGTCCCACTGCGTACGTCCAAATTTCAGTGGACGCAGTTTAGTGGATATTTAGTGGATATTTAGACGCAATATGGACGTAGTTTAGTGGATATTTGGACGGCACCGTCCAAGTGGACGTAGTTTAGACGTTGCCGTCCACTTTAGACGTAAAAGTGGTTTTGGTACCTCCCAAAATTTTCAGAATAGACGGCGACTAATATGGACGTGATTTAGTGGATATTTAGACGCAGTACGGACGTATTTTAGTGGATATTTGGACGGCACGTACAGGTGGCGTCGACGTCCATAAAAATATTTTTTGCCACCTCCTCCTCCTCCCGGTCTGGTCCAGCACATGGAGGAGTATGTTCTGCTGCTGCACCATCACTGTAAGGAATCTGTGGTCCATGGTTGTGTAAGAGAATAGATGTGCTCTCTTGTAGCTCAAGAAGAAATGATGATTCACTAGAAAAAACAACCATATATAGTTGGAAGTCAACGTCCAAAGAGTGGAAGTCGACGTACAAATTTGGAAGTCGGCGTCCAACTTCAAATTTAGACGGAATATGGACATAATTTGGACGCACTGCGTCCATTTGGACGCAGTGCGTCTATATTTTGGATGCAGCGCGTTCACTCAGTGGACGCAGTGTTTTCTGATAAATTTGGACATACTTTAGTGGATATTTAGACGCAATCGCAGTGGGACAGGGCCTTTAGAAAGCTGTGGGAGAACAGAGGTGTGCAATTCAACAAAGGTAAGTACTTTTTATCATGTTTTACGACACCCAAAGTAAATTTTACACCGGAGTTCTCCTTTAATACATTGCAGTTCTTTGCCAGCGTGAAGTCACACTTTACAGTAAAGAAAGTGGTAACTTGCTCTCATTGCCTACAACAGTATGACCAGGCATTCAATCATTATATAATCATACATAACTGAATACCCAATGGAGGGTAGCCCTGGTGGGTAAGACTACACACTGACAGTGAGTAAGAGCTGGGAGGACACACAAATCATTCAAATAATTCTGTCATAATGCCATCATCCAATAGGTAAGATCTGCTTGATCAACAGCAGGAGAGTTGAATCACACTCTTCAATACCTCAACGCCTAAAGTTGCAGTCTACCTTGGAGAATGAACTATATATAATCCAACAATTTTAATCCTTTCACTCTCAAAAAACTCCAAAAAAGATTTTCAAACACAAATTGGCAGTGTTTCATTGTCTATATAAAAAGGACATACAATACCAGATGTCGTATGTTGTCTTGACTGTATATGTCCAGTGTACAGGTAAAACTGCCGTGACTGCATTAATTTGATTGTTGGGAACACTGGCTGTTTCTCAATACAGATTACACAAGTTTGGACTCCCATACTTGGCAAGAACAGAATTGGTAAGTTCAGCTTGTGAATGTATACTCCTCCAAGGTTCATACAGTTTTTAACCAAGAAATTTCCATGACTTATCGATGCCTTAAAAAGGCAAATTGTCATCACCATACTAGTGTTAAAACATCAGACTGATACTCCCAAAGTTGGAGGGATGCAGGACTTTTATTTTTATAATTTGAACAGCTGCGTACTTGATGGTGTCACCCTCACAGGGGAGCAGAAAGCGTTGTTCCGAAAATATAGGAGCACATTTTCACATATGCGCTTCCTTAACAAATAAACTACATATCTAAAGTCTACACCACTACATTCTCACCTAAAAAGCAACTTTCAAACTTTATTTTATCACACAGCAGTACTATTTTGAAAACGTATAACTTATAGGTAGGCACTTTTTCCTCCATTGATACTGCAGCGAGGTGCATTCTGGGATGTCGGACTGTAAGAAGTCCACACTGTAAGAAGTCACCTTCACTGCGTCCTCGATAATGTGGGAGGAGCAAGAACTCATCCTGGTATTTGTGGTGAACTTGGCTAACTGTGAACTTCTAAATGGAACAGTACTTGGGCTGCCACTGATGACGTTTTTTTGGAGGCCACAAGAATACAAGTACAGACAAGAACGCAGATTGAGAAACGGCCACTGTGATGAGATCTGTTATGTCATGGTTATGTCAGTGCTATGTAGCAACTATATTCACCATAGGGAAATTGAACTGGGTCCTTTTTTACTATGAAGTCACCGGGTGTCTGGACATGTATTGGAGCTGTACGTTTCATTTTAGGCCAAACCCAGTGACTCATTCTGTGACGGTGACCTTTTTTGTGAACCCACCTGAAGCCAGATGACGTTGGCGGAGCCCCACTGGGTGACCACGCTCTCTCCGAAACTGCTGTGCACCCGACCAAAGCCCGGGTACAGCACCCTGCCCCCGGCTGCCGCGGCCCCCGCGTCCCCCTGCGCCCCGGAGCCCGCGTGGATCACCGCGATGTTGAAGTGCATCGAGGCCACTGGGTCGCGCTCACGCTCGCGGGGGCGGAGCAAGAGGTGAGGGGAGGAGCCTGCTGGCCCCACCCACTCCACCAGGGCCAACAGGAGAGAGAGGGCAGGTACTGTGACCATGGCAACAGACAAGGAGGCCGGAGGGGGCGAAGCGGCAGCAGAGGGCGCAAACAGAGTGTACCTGAGAGCGAGAGACGGAGAGAAAGACAGAGACAGAGAGAGAAATGAGAAAAAGGTCATTAGAATGAGAAAGTACCCACAGGGTAATTGATTGTGAGTGACAGCTGACAAAGGGGTTGATCAAGGAGCCACTGTAAACACACACACACACAAGTACACACAAACACGTACGCACACACACACACTTGCACACAAGTGAGACCGTCTGAATGTGAAAACAAAGACAACGAGAGGCAGAATAAGAGCGAGCAGAAGAAAGAGAGAGGGGCGAACGAGGCAAGAATGAAAAGGAAATAGACTTTATTCAGGCCACAGGCTGAAATGGAGCAATACCGGGAAGAAAATAGAAACAGAGAAAGAGAGCGTAATTGATAGAGGGATATGGTTGTGCTGCAAGGAACAGTGTGTGTGTGCGCACGCAAGTGTGTTTGTGCGTGTGTGTGTGGAGCAGGCAGTGGTTATTATGGCAAATGAATTATACGTATTAAGGGTGAGCGAGTAAACAAACCTGCATTTTCTGTGACAGTTCAGAGATACATTACTCTTCACTGGTTCCACCACCCCAGAAACATTAGCATTAGCTTCTTAAGGCCGTTATACAGCTGCAGATACAGTACGTTTAGCTAGCTAGAGCTCCAAACACCACAGAACTAAGTGGATTCCAGCTCTCTTTGACTCTTTAAATCCATCAGTCACTCCGTCAGACTTTGTACTTTCTCAGCCGTAAGTGTGTGTTCATCATATACATTAATACATTAATTAAGTTTGGGGTGAAGTAGATAGAAAACACAAACAAGCTAGATGCTGCTTAACTGCAATAGAAGCACAAAACTCGAAAAGAACTTATATCTCTCTCATTGCCACATACAGTAGGTACAGATCTCTACTTCAGTTGAAGTCTGCTGGCTAATCCTTTCAGGTGATTCACAAAAAATGGATGGTTGGATTTTTTTCACTCTTGTAGTGTCTACAGGAGCAGTCAAGACCCAAGTAGAAATAAAAAAGCACAAAAAAGTAAGTTGTGCATAATATGTCTGTAACAAAACGAGGGGAGCAGACGGGGAAGCAGAGGAGACGGGAGGCGGACTTATAAGCGGGTAAGACAGACTTTAATAAATAACAGATAAACAAATAAGGGAATAAGGGAATAACGAATATATATATATATATATATATATATATATATATATATATATATATATGTACATAAACAAACAAACAGGGAGTAACGAAAAACAGATAATAACAAAACAGGGCTAGGGATATATACAGGGATAAATACGTAAATAATATAAAAAATAAACAAAGACACAAACAGGAAATGAACGTGACTAGAAATAAACAAAAGCGTGAAAATACAAATAACCAAGGAACGAGAAATAAGCTATAACGTAAACGTGGCGAGGCAGACAACACAGGAAGGTGCAAAGCCCGACGGATAAACATGGACTAAAGTGTACTATATATAGGAACATGAAACACTGAACACCTGGGGAAGGGGCGGAGCTACAAATTAGACACACATGACGGAAACCTACTGGAGAAACACACTAGGAAATGGGGAAAACACAGGGAAACATAGCGAGGCCGTGACAATGTCCTCTTTAAATTTAAACAATTGCTTAAATGTAAGGCCTTTATTATTGACTTGTAACAAAAAAAACATTAAAATATCCAGTGCAAATATTGAACAGTGTACATACCTTGCACACACATACCAGTGTTAGATACCAGTGTTATCCTGACATTAAAATGTGTCATCTGACATCATGACCACCATTCAAACTTAAATGAACATCTATTGACATTGGTCAATTGGTGGCATGGTGACATATGTGTAAATGTGGCCTACAAGACACTCGTTCTTATACTTTTAATAAAAGCATGTATTTAAATGTAAATAAATTTATCAGCATTAAAATGGCAAAAATGTATTATATTTACTTACTTAAAGAAATAATTGTATTAATCACCACAGTGTTCTGTGGTTAATCATAATTAAAGAGAAAATAATAGTACCATACAGAGTAGTACAGGGAGAAAGGGTACTATACAGTAGTATATGTACAATACTCCCTAAGTATAGGGAGTATTGTATTATAACATATTGTAGGTACTACAGGATATTATAAGGGAGTATATGGAATACAGGGAAATATGGGGTAGAATAAAATAATATAGTATAGGTACTACAGGACAATATATGGGAGAATATTGAATATAAGGAAATACTGGGTAGCATAGAATAGAATAGAATATAACAATAGAATAGAATAGGGGCTATAAGGTAGTGCAGGTACTACAGGATATATAGGAATATTGGAGTACAGAACAGTACAGGGTAGTATATATGTGTATTTGGAATATAGGGCAATACAGGGTAGCACAGAGTAGTATAGGGGCTATTAGATAGTATAGGTACTACAGGGTAGTATAGGGAGTATAGAGGCTATTAGATAGTATAGGTACTACAGGGTAGTATAGGGAGTATAGGGTAGAATAAGACAAGACAGGATATTACAGGGAGAATAAGGTACTATAAGGTAGTATATGCACTAAAGGGTAGTATAAAAAAGTATATAGTTCTATAACGTAGTACAGGAACTACAGGGTAGTATATGGGATTATATGGAATATATGTATATATTATACATATATATTATTACTATTAGGAATACTGGGGAAGTATAGAACAGTACATGGGAATATGGGGAATATAGGGCAATATAGGGTAGCATAAGGTAGTATTGAATACTATAAGGTAGTACAGGTGCTAAATGGTAGCTTGACAATACAGGTAAGTACAGGGAGAAAATGTGCCATTAATTAGCATATGTACAAAATAGTAGTATAGGGAGTTTACTGTTCTAAACATAGTAGGATAGTATAAGGGAGTATAAGGAATATAGGGCAATAAGGGGTGGCAGCGAGTAGTATAGGAGGCTATAAGGTAGTATAGGTACTAAAGGGCAGTATAAGTAATATAGAGTAGGATAGGACAGTACAGGGTAGTATATACGTGTATTTGGAATATAGGGCAATACAGGGTAGCATAGAGGAGTATAGAGGCTATTAGATAATACAGGTACTACAGGGTAGTATTGGGAGTATAGAGGCTATTAGGTAGTATAGGTACCACAGGGTAGTATAGGGAGTATAGAGGCTATTAGATAGTATAGGTACTACAGGGTAGTATAGGGAGTATAGAGGCTATTAGATAGTATAGGTACTCCAGAGTAGTATAGGGAGTATAGAGGCTATTAGATAGTATAGGTACTACAGGGTAGTATAGGGAGTATAGAGGCTATTAGATAGTATAGGTACTACAGGGTAGTATAGGGAGTATAGAGGCTATTAGATAGTATAGGTACTACAGGGTAGCATAGAGTAGTATAGGGGCTATTAGATAGTATAGGTACTACAGGGTAGTATAGGGAGTATAGAGGCTATTAGATAGTACAGGTACTACAGGGTAGTATAGGGAGTATAGAGGCTATTAGATAGTATAGGTACTACGTATAGAGGCTATTAGATAGTATAGGTACTACAGGGTAGTATAGGGAGTATAGAGGCTATTAGATAGTATAGGTACTACAGGGTAGCATAGAGTAGTATAGGGGCTATTAGATAATACAGGTACTACAGGGTAGTATAGGGAGTATAGAGGCTATTAGATAGTATAGGTACTACAGGGTAGTATAGGGAGTATAGAGGCTATTAGATAGTATAGGTACTACAGGGTAGTATAGGGAGTATAGAGGCTATTAGATAGTATAGGTACTACAGGGTAGCATAGAGTAGTATAGGGGCTATTAGATAATACAGGTACTACAGGGTAGTATAGGGAGTATAGAGGCTATTAGATAGTATAGGTACTACAGGGTAGTATAGGGAGTATAGAGGCTATTAGATAGTATAGGTACTACAGGGTAGTATAGGGAGTATAGAGGCTATTAGATAGTATAGGTACTACAAGGTAGTATAGGGAGTATAGAGGCTATTAGATAGTATAGGTACTACAGGGTAGCATAGAGTAGTATAGGGGCTATTAGATAATACAGGTACTACAGGGTAGTATAGGGAGTATAGAGGCTATTAGATAGTATAGGTACTACAGAGTAGTATAGGGAGTATAGAGGCTATTAGATAGTACAGGTACTACAGGGTAGTATAGGGAGTATAGAGGCTATTAGATAGTACAGGTACTACAGGGTAGTATAGGGAGTATAGAGGCTATTAGATAGTATAGGTACTACAGGGTAGTATAGGGAGTATAGAGGCTATTAGATAGTATAGGTACTACAGGGTAGTATAGGGAGTATAGAGGCTATTAGATAGTATAGATACTACAGGGTAGTATAGGGAGTATAGAGGCTATTAGATAGTATAGGTACTACAGGGTAGTATAGGGAGTATATAGGCTATTAGATAGCATAGGTACTACAGGGTAGTATAGGGAGTATAGAGGCTATTAGATAGTATAGGTACTACAGGCTAGTATAGGGAGTATAGAGGCTATTAGATAGTATAGGTACTACAGGGTAGTATAGGGAGTATAGAGGCTATTAGATAGTATAGGTACTACAGGGTAGTATAGGGAGTATAGAGGCTATTAGATAGTATAGGTACTACAGGGTAGCATAGAGTAGTATAGGGGCTATTAGATAATACAGGTACTACAGGGTAGTATAGGGAGTATAGAGGCTATTAGATAGTATAGGTACTACAGAGTAGTATAGGGAGTATAGAGGCTATTAGATAGTACAGGTACTACAGGGTAGTATAGGGAGTATAGAGGCTATTAGATAGTATAGGTACTACAGGGTAGTATAGGGAGTATAGAGGCTATTAGATAGTATAGGTACTACAGAGTAGTATAGGGAGTATAGAGGCTATTAGATAGTATAGGTACTACAGGGTAGTATAGGGAGTATAGAGGCTATTAGATAGTACAGGTACTACAGGGTAGTATAGGCAGTATAGAGGCTATTAGATAGTATAGGTACTACAGGGTAGTATAGGGAGTATAGAGGCTATTAGATAGTATAGGTACTACAGGGTAGTATAGGGAGTATAGAGGCTATTAGATAGTATAGGTACTACAGGGTAGTATAGGGAGTATAGAGGCTGTTAGATAGTATAGGTACTACAGGGTAGTATAGAGGCTATTAGATAGTATAGGTACTACAGGGTAGTATAGGGAGTATAGAGGCTATTAGATAGTATAGGTACTACAGGGTAGTATAGGGAGTATAGAGGCTATTAGATAGTATAGGTACTACAGGGTAGTATAGGGAGTATAGAGGCTATTAGATAGTATAGGTACTACAGGGTAGTATAGGGAGTATAGAGGCTATTAGATAGTATAGGTACTACAGGGTAGTATAGAGGCTATTAGATAGTATAGGTACTACAGGGTAGTATAGGGAGTATAGAGGCTATTAGATAGTATAGGTACTACAGGGTAGTATAGGGAGTATAGAGGCTATTAGATAGTATAGGTACTACAGGGTAGTATAGAGGCTATTAGATAGTATAGGTACTACAGGGTAGTATAGGGAGTATAGAGGCTATTAGATAGTATAGGTACTACAGGGTAGTATAGGGAGTATAGAGGCTATTAGATAGTATAGGTACTACAGGGTAGTATAGGGAGTATAGAGGCTATTAGATAGTACAGGTACTACAGGGTAGTATAGGGAGTATAGAGGCTATCAGATAGTACAGGTACTACAGGGTAGTATAGGGAGTATAGAGGCTATTAGATAGTATAGGTACTACAGGGTAGTATAGGGAGTATAGAGGCTATTAGATAGTATAGATACTACAGGGTAGTATAGGGAGTATAGAGGCTATTAGATAGTATAGGTACTACAGGGTAGTATAGGGAGTATAGGGTAGAATAAGACAAGACAGGTTATTACAGGGAGAATAAGGTACTATAAGGTAGTATGTTTACTAAAGTGTAGTATAGGGAGTATATTGTTCTATAACGTAGTATAGGTACTACAGGGTAGTATATGGGATTATGTGGAACATAGGGTCATAGGGTAACATAGGGTAGCATAGCGTAATATAGGGTAGTATAAGGTAGTATAGGTACTAAAGGGTGTTATAAGGAGTATAGAGTAGGGTGAAAAAGTGCAGGGGAGTATACGGAGTATAGGGTAATTTAGATACTATACTAAACACTATACTACAGCCTTGACACAACGCTGTTAAAAAAGCTAAAGAACGCACTGTGAGTGATATTCAGAAACCTTATTGATTAATGAACCTCTTATTATTGCATCTATATTGGTATCAGTATCAGCCACAGATTTTTATATCGGTTGGACCCTCACTATCACCCTACCACACACTACCACTACACACACACACACAGGCGCGGTGAACACCAGCACACCACCGCCTGGCGAAGGGATTTACTCAGAGAAATGAGAGTTAATATTGTAGGCTCATACACACACACACACTCAACTCACACACACACACACACACACACACACAATCTAACAAATCATTTTCAATTTACTCTCTGTGCCAACCCCCCCCCCACCCCCTTGGCTTCAGCCCCCCTTTTCACACTCTTCTCTCCCGCTAACTGTTCCTCGTGACTCCGGGGTGCGAATACAATCGCACAGAATCGCAGCGCTGGCTCAAATAATAATCCCTCTCTTTCTCTCTCTATTCCATCGCCCCGCTCTCGCGCCTCTTGTTTGGCCCCCCTCCCCAGTCTTGCACCACTGGTGGCTTGACCCTGATGAGTCCTTTGGAGGAAAGAGAGGATAAAGGAATAAAAGACAGAGAGAGGGAGGGGAGGGGATGGTAGGTTGAGACCCACAGATAGACACAGAGAAAAGAGAGAGAGAAAGAGAGAGAAAGATGGGGAGACTGAAATGCTATTTACTGATAGGAGGTAAATATAGTACTAATGACTAAGAAGAGGGTGGGGAGAAAGAGGGGAGTGGAGGAAATGTTGGGGGGTGGGATGAGAGTGGAGGAATGAAATATGAAGGGAGCTGGAGAAAGAGAGAAATATTGATCACTGGGTCGAGCGTACGTGTGTGGCTTAAACAAACAAGCCTGCCATCCTCCGGAGAGAGTGTGTGTGTTTGTGTGTGTGTGTGTGTGTGTGTGTGTGTGAGAGAGAGAGAAAGAGAGAGAGAGACAGTGTGTGTGAGTGACAAAGCGAGGAAGAGGCGGGATGATAAGGGTTCAGTAACGGCCCCTGTATATCAGCTGTGCGTCCGCCTGCTGCCGCAGTATTTCACTGTGGGCTGCCGCAGCGCACAGCCGCTACTGTAACACAGCAGCCCTGTGCTATAACGTCTATATGCTGTGTTTATCCCACTCATTAGTCTGACATAAAAAAAATAAATAAATAATATCCCAATATAAGCCATATCATATCCAGATAGCGATATACAGTACAAGTCAAAAGTTTGTACATTTCTTTAGAGCTGGGCGATATGGCCCAAAAAAAAAATCTTAGATTTTTAAGAAAAAATCCGATTTTTGATTTAAATCGATTTTTTACCCCTACTAAAATCTCCTAAAAGGCGCTAAATGATGTCATCGCCTAATTTGCATAATACATGTTTTTGAAGATGTAAAGGATTAACATTGTGAGAGAGAAAAAAGTGAGTAAAAACACTCTGAATATGTTAGAAATTATTCAAATGAACTCCAACAAATGAACAACTTCTGTTGCTTTTTAAATAGGCAGTCACTTCTCAAAATAACTATTTTTTAGTAAATTACATAAATCGTTTTTTTGCCGTGTTGTTAAATGTTATTATAAGAGCAGTTTATTTTATAATTTTTTTTTTTAGCTTTCTTAAGTTTTCTTTATTTTTAAACCTCTTATAGACAAATTGTTGAATAGCTTTTTACAAAGAGGGAGACACTGTGGACGAGGTGTGTGACAAGGCTATGTGGTGAATGAGGTGAGAGACTGATTGAAAATTAAAACTCAGAGAAAATCGATTTTCATAAAAACACAACGTACTTAACTGTAAATTCGAATTAATCGATAAAATCGATTAATCGACCAGCTCTACATTTCTTTCTATTAAGTGTTTTTACTGAAGTCATCCAGACTATGAAAGAACACATAAGGAAGCATGTAGTAACTTAAAAGTGTTAAACAAACCAAAATACTATTAGCTGGTACTGTTAACTTGCGGTTTCTGAAGCTGATAACTCTTATGAACTTATCCTGTGCAAAAGAGGAAACTCTTGTTCTTTTTTTTTAACCTAGGGCACTCCTGATGAGAGCCAGTTTCATCATAATGTTCAATAAAAATTCATTTCTTAAAGTATTTTTCTTCTTCTTCTTGTGTAGTTCTTGCCATAATATGGGTTACAAAATTACTCTAATATAGCTATTCACTGTATATCAACTCTACCTCTTTACAACCTTGCAACTGATGCTCTCAAACACATTAAGAGGCAAGAAATTCAAGTAATTAACTCTTGATGAGTTCAGCACAGCTGTTAACTGAAAGCCTGAATTCCAGGTGACTCTACCTCATAAAACTGACTGAGAAAATCCAGCCAAGATGTGCAAAACTGAGGTGACTACTTTGAAGAATCTAAAATATAAACGCATTCTTTACTAAAAAAATGTATGACTGGTACTGAAGATCACAATATAGCACATTTTCTGTGAATTCATTGAATTTATTTCATAAATTAACCACAAGACATTAAGACTCAAACATAAAATTTAAAGAAGTAGATGTTCAATTTCCAACTGCAGTGAAATTGGACACCAAAGATTTCAACAGCATGAGTCCAACAACCTACATGTATATAAGTGCTTCTCAGTCCTGGTCCTGTATCCTCTGTCCTCGACATTGTCCAATATCTCTCTGATATAACTAACGCCTGTTTCTCTAAAAGCATTAATGAGCTGATTGACTGTAAACAAACGATAAGACCTGCGGCAAGTGCTACTCCAGAACCAGAATTGCTAATGCTCTTTTTCTCTTCTTACCAAGTATAAGTATCTAGTGATGTTCAGGAGCAAAATGTACACAGAATAAAATATATAGGGTTCTGAACATATGTGATACAGCATGATTTTGAAAAGCACATTCATTCTGCCCATTAAAGCTCCACTAGGTAGGATTGAGATTTTGAGCTCGTGGGCTCCCCCTACAGTTGTAGAGTGTAATAAATGTTTCAGGTGGATTAGTTTCTCTTTCTCATTTTCTGGCTTTCACAGACATATTCGGTCTCTTTCCAGCTTCTGCCAGAGTGTCTGTATGTTAGTTTGTAAAGAATGAACCAGTAGTCCTTGTAGAACTGTTAGAACTAAAGGTCGGAAAGCAGGTCGCAGTTCTCGCAAACGTTAGTCGCGGCCGCCTCGAGGAGCTCCGGCACAGAGACGAGAGCACCGCTATTCCTCCTATTGCACCTCAATGCAGCGCTGCAGTTTTCAAGCTGTAATTTTACTTCTTTAAAAAGATCAAAAATCAAGGAAATCCTACCTAGTGCTGCTTTAAGAAATTCAGCTTAGACCCGACTACAGACTACAGAATAATGCACAAATTCAGTGATCTATTGGTTATTGGCTTAAACTTCACTCTGAATCCAGTTCCAATGCTTTAATTGGAGGCTACACACTTTGTTTACTGTTTATTCCATAATTCTATTACGTGTTCCTTAATTGTTTTCATAGCTTTAATATTAATATATTAAAATTAAGTAAATAATTAAAAACATTGAATGAGAAGGTGCATCCAAATATTTGACTGATACTGTATTAGTGGTTTAATTTAATGATGCAATGATGTAAACAGGGTATCACTAATCGAATTTCATAACTAACTTTTACTACCACATCCTTCTCTCCATATTCCTTTCACTCCTACACAAACACACACACACACACACAGCATGCTGCTACTGTAAATCAATGGTCTGTTATGTAGAAGTTGTAGAGTTTGAGCTGAGATCTGCGCTGTGGTGGCTGAGGAAAAAAAAGTCTATAAAGAAAAAAATAATATAGATTTTTTTCCATTGATTTTATTTTACTATCATACGCTGTCAGATGCCTGGGGCTCTGTTTTATCATAGTTTTCAAAAGGGCTGAAGTCTAAGATGAATTAATATAAACAAGTGATGGATACATGCACTATTTAATCATAATCATCATCATTTCATGTAAAGAACGTATCAGAATACACATGCAGGTGTACTGGTGGGGTTTGTATAGTTAACAAATTGGCTCGATTTGTACTGTAGTCATGGCAACCAATGCCTGTTTCCTTTCACCACCATCATAAAGAAAAGTCATCATTTTCTCTACATTTCTACATTAATCAATTCACCCAAAATCCACTCTGATTGGCTGTTTACAATTCTGACAAGGTATTATGCAGCGATTGCTTTTGAAAACGGGCTGGACTTCCCCTTTAACTCTTTAAAATCTGCTAAATCATTTGGTAGAGCACATTTGAGTCACATTTGAGTTTTTCTTATTAAAGAAAGAGCTGAACTGAACTCCTGAAACTGATTGTACCAAGTCTGCCAAAATGAGCAAATGTGGAATCAGGCTAATGGAATCCAATACAGATCGCTGTGTCTTTAAATAGTACGCTTTTTTCAGTTATCATCAATAAATCGATTGTGTACTCTTACACAACAGATACTTTATTATTATTATTATTTATTTATTTTTTATTAATATTATTTGTGTTTTGCATTCTGTTTTTACCACTTAGGGCCCTATTTTAGTGGTCTTTAGTCCAGCCGTCAATCGTGCACCGTGCAGCTTGATTTGGGGCGTGTCAGTGTGTCTTTGCTATCATAACGACAGGAAAAGCACACCTTGCCCTGCTTGATGAAGCAAAAATAAAAGAATTAGCATGCCACTGCCTATTCCCTTTAAAAGCTAGGTGAGCGCTGACTTTGGCGGATTGGTATTTTAACAGTGCAGTGCTTATGCAATTCTCAGCAGAGGAAACGAACTTGCTTGCGCAGGTCATTTACAGGAACAGCAACGTTATTTTACTTTCTGATCTGTTTATTGTTGATGTAAATGTTGGGTTTGTGCACTGCTGTATGTCCATGTGTGTGTATCAAGCAGGGGTGTAAGTGCACTGAGCGTGTGCGGTGTGCCTGCGTTGCCAAGATAGCAACTAACGATTGTTGATGTCTGTCTCTTCAGGTTTTCTTCAATCAGTGGTGCACCTGTGTTTTGTGTTGCCAAGATTGTAATATGCCAGAAATTTACCCCATCATATAAATGTACCCCCTCAGTGTAGGTCTATTCACAAGCAATTTAAAAGTTGCTATTTAAATAACACAGACAAAAAGTGTGAAAGTAGACTGCTAGCAGGGTATAAGGAAGCAATGAGCATAGCGACCTTTATTTTGAAGAAAACAGTTATTTTACCTTTTTTTGTTAAGTACAAAAACTCCACGTGTTCATTCATAGTTTTGATGTCTTTAGTGAGAATCTACAATGTAAATAGTCATAAAAATAATGAAAACGCATTAAAAAATGTCCAAACTTTTGGCCTGTACTGTACTTTACTCTTTGTAGCATTGTACTTGTAACATAAACTGAATGGTTACACAATTATTTACAACAGTTTCTGCAATCTAGGGTTCAAGTGAATGGCATGCAGTAATTTAAATATTAAATATTCTGATATTTATATATTTATATATTTATAAATGTGTTTATAAAATTTATTTTAAAAAAAGTAACCACTGTTTTTTTTTTATTGTAAGGAAATTAAAAGGTTATATACAGGTTGTATATAGGAGCGTTGCGGCTTTGTCCGGAGTGATTGCCGTAACCTGCCCTCATCACATAACTCAGGCTAACAGGGTCGTTCCGCCGCACTGTCACTCAAAACCCCTCCACCAGGCAGGGGTCTAATGATTGCCCACCCTGCTCGGTTTCCTTGACAAGGATGGAGCCGATACGTGCACCCAAACGGCTTTTTCAAATGAGAGTCAATATTGACTTCCGAAGCACTCAGCACGAAACGATTCCCGCGGCATCCCACCCGCGTGACACGGACAATGAGGACCGCATCAATATTCATTCATCAATAATCAATAATACATGGATTCCCACTGCAGCGGAGGGCCGGGAGCCACACGCAGCCAGCTGGGAACGTAACATCGCACTTATACTGCTGATTCAGTTTCCGTAGTGTGTGTGTGTGAGTGTGTGTGTCTGTGCGCGTGTGTGTATTTGTGTGTGAGCAGTTAATTGGTCCATACTTTGATCATATTCAGTGTGCAGAGAGAGATACGCAAAGCCTGGACGGATCACACCAATCTTTGAAGGTGTACTGGACTGTGGCACGCACACACACACACACACACACACACATTATGCATGCATGAGAGTGCGCAGCAGACACACAGCACACACAGGCCTGTGTAACTACCGCTAACACCACGGACACGCGGCCCTAATCTCATGCATGCGGTACGAGCCCCAGCTGATACACATCACTGGACACATCAGAGGAGTGTGTTCACACACATACACACACACACTCAGAATGCATTAAATAGAAATACAATATTTATTCAAATAATAAAATAGAATGATAGAATCATAAATATTCTAAGTATCAGTCATAAAATATTAGTGTTAATAAAAATAATGTACAGCAAATACTAGTTGTAAATCCTACACTGTAAAAAATCGTAATATTATTTAGTTAAACGAATGAATCAAAAGTTACAGAACAGCCCTTTTCTTCAGAAATTAGAGAATTAAAACCAGTTGTTGCACTGCAGTTAAGCGCACTTTACAGTGAAATAAACTGGAACTTGCTCTTACAGCCTACAACACTGCAGTCAGATAATCCAACATTATACAAAACAGAATGCACACCGAAGGAAAGTAGCTTGAAGGGCATGACTATACACTAATGGTGAATGAGAGTTAGGGGAGAGGTTGGGGGGGGGGGGGTTCACGCGGATGATGCAAATGAATGATGCCAGGAGCCAATAGAAAAGATGTTTAGTGAAAGACACACACACATACAGAATGCATTAAAAAGAATACAATACACTTTTAAAATAAACATTTGACAGCCATAGTGTTATCTAAACATTCTGAATGCCAAATATCAGACTGAAGTATCAGTCATAAAATATTAGTGTTTCGCAGCTGTAGTTCATTTCTATGGTTCGAATTAGTTGATATGTTTTTTTTTTTAATTTGGAGATTTTTCTCCCTCTGTTTGGTTTGGTTTCACACAGGCACAAACTTTTAAACGCACCAAAAGACCACATGAGCATGTTGCCTCCTCTGATTGGTCAGAACTGTCTGGCACGGGAGCAAGAAAGTAAGTATATATAGAAGATTCTGTGTTTTAGCAGGTATACCTGTGCAGTAGGGGTGTGACGAGATCTCGCGAGATTAAAATGTGACGATATTTCTCGTCAAGCTTAAACCTGTCTGTACAGTATTAAAAAAAAAAGTTCTGTCTCTGTTTGCACTTCAAGCATAGTCTTAATATGACTGGTTATGGTTATGCATAGTTAAATTACAAGAGATGTAGGAGAAAAAAAAACACAAACCATAGGCTTATTATGACTGGTTGTGGTTTGCACTTATTGTTTGCACTATATAAGACCTAGAAAAGTTTTATTGTTATTTTTATTTCTTATAGAAACAATGTGTGAGAGAAACCAGTCTGTTAAAAAACTGTAGTTTTCAAACCATTTTTCATTTTTGATGTTTCCTTTAAAATTGTATTTTTAAATCTCGTCTCGTCTCGTTCTCGTGAACCCAGTATCATGTCTCGTCACGTGATATTAGTGTCTCGTCACACCCCTACTGGGCAGTGTAAAGCTGCTTTAACACAAAACTCTGAAAATTTGCCGCTGCGCATTCAAACACACTGTTTTCAATGGGACATGCAGCACTTGCTTACGTGGCTGCAAGCAATGAACGCTGCACACACCACGCGTGTAAACAACATGAAGCAGACTAACATATCAGATTAGGATCAACCTTATCAGCAGTTTAACTCAAATAAAAGAATTTAAGAGCATTTAAAAGCTGGGTCAGATTGCTGGTATAAAAACACACTACAATACTGTTCAGCAAATACTGGTTGTAAATGCTACACTGTTAAAAAAAATCTGGTAAATCACAGATGAATCCAATTATGAGAAATGGTTAAAGTGGCCAATTGCAAGTTTTTCTCCTCTTTGCATCTTCTCTGAAGAGCGGCAACATGGGAGCCTCAAAAAACAAACTTTCAAATGACCTGAAAACAGAGATTGTTTAACATCATGGGGCTGTGTGCTCAGTGCAGACAATGGAAACAGTGTTAAAGTTGTGAGTAACATGGATTTCAGTCAATATCAGCAGATTCTTGAGAATAATGCTTAAGAATCAGTGAGAAAGTTGAAGTTAAAGCGCCGGGGCTGGATACTTCAACAAGACAACGACCCTAAACACTAAACACTGCTCTAAATCTACTAAAGCACTAAATCATTCATACAGAGGAACAAGTACAACATTCTGGAAAGATCATCTCAGTCCCCAGACCTGAATATTATTGTAAATCTGTGGTGTGATTTAAAGCGAGCTGTTTATGATCAGAAACCTGAATCAAACCTGACTGAACTGGAGATGTTTTGTAAAGAAGAATGATCCAAAATACCTTCAACCAGACTCTCATTGGAAGCTAAAGGAAGCGTTTAGAGGCTGTTATTTCTGCAAAAGGAGGATCTACTAAATACTGATGTAATTTTTCTGTCGGGGTGCTTAAAATTATGCAGAGTTTAAAGAATTATTGTACACTTTCTGTAAATCCTTCTCAAATATATGATTTATAAGGGAAAATCATAAAAAATAATCAAACTTTTTTATACCACTGTATGAATTAACAGTATTTACGACATAATCTCTCAACTAACTATGAATTGACATTATCAATTAATACTACATTTATAACAAATCTTAATTCATTATTTACAACATTCTTAAGCATTAAAATGTAGTAATGTTTAATAATGTATTAACTAGTGTTAGGTATTAATCAATTTTACAATGTTTATTACTGTCGTAAGTACTGCCATTTGTTAACATTATAAAGTAGGGGTGCAGGAAAAAATCAATTTGAGCTCGAATCGCTCATCTAATATTGAACGATTCAGAATCGATTCTCATTTTCAAAAAATCTATTTTTTTGGGTGAAGCTACTGACGCAGTTAAAAAGCTCCGTGGTACAGTTAAAAAAGCTCTGTGCGTCAGTGCGCGACTGCCTCTCCCTGTTAGGCAACAGAGGGGTGTGCATGCTAAAATCTAGTGTATTTAGTTGTGGCTGTGTTACATTGATAAGTGTTTTCCAGTTTTAACAATGTCTTCCTTTTAGAAATGAATTCAGGATTAGTTAACCATGCTAGAAATTAGCCATTCATTATTATGACACTGTCACTATGTTGCAAAAAGATTTAATACAGTAAGGAACCTAAGTTTATTGTTTTAAATAAATGTTCTATTTGTTTACATTGTCCTTTCATCTTTTTATCTTCTCACATAATTTAAACCAAATTTATAGGCCATTTGATTTGAAAAATCGTTCCAGAATCAAAAATCGTTTCTGAATCGAATCGTGACCCCAAAAATCGGACTCAAATCGAATTGCCAGACACTGAGAAATTCGCACCCCTATTATAAAGCATAACCAAATACCGATTATTAAATATTGATTGAGTCCAAGTTGCTGCACATCAGTGTGTGTGTGTGTGGACTAGAGACATCAGAAAGCTTACAAACAAACACACACAGACACACCCATATGCATATACACACACGCACAAACACGGGTGTACAAAACACAACCCCCCCCACCCTTCCAACCCCATGATCGCCGCTTGCCCAACCACTTCATCTGCAGAGCGTCCATACCATCAATTATACACCCAGCCCCCTCGCCCACCACAACAAAGCCCACATTGTTCTAGAGCACTGTACATGAAAATGAATGCGCTATTTATACACCGTGACATTGTTCAATCTATTAAAGCAGCACATCTCCAGAAAATAAAAGCCGTCTCAGCGCCGCAGAGCCTACAGAGAACTTCAATTACAGCCCAGCGTACAGGCAGCGCGGCGAGAACCAGCCCAAATTTAATCCCGCTGAAGAAACAGACACTTCACTGTCTTCTTCACAGAACATCACCGCCATCCGGACGCACATCACATCTGAGAGGTCACTCAGCACGGTTCAGAGCCCGAGAGCGCTGGAGGATTCAGCGCATGCAGCTCAAGTGGCGGATGGTACCAATATCGCTGGTGATGCACCGGTGCAGCATATTTATCATGTCTGCTGATGCCGACAGAACCCTGTACAGTCCGGGGCTAAATCCACCTGTATCAGCATTACTGAGAAATATGTTAAATACATTCATTCAAATGAATAAATGACACACATTTTATACAAGGTAGTGCAATCTAAATAATACTCTCCTCAAACCAGAGTGACATAAAATACGCACAGTCACATATCAGTTTGAAACATAAGAAACCAGTCAGAAATCAATCAGAAATATCAGTTATCAAATAATGTTGTGTAATGGTCTGTTCAGACTGAAATATTAGTTATAAAATATTGGCTGGAAATATTGTTCTAAAATATGGGATCAAAACATTGGTCATCAAATATTAGCATGAAACATACAAAACAAAACAATCATATTCCTTACTGAATTGGTCTAATCACCACACGGTTGGTGGTAATATGGTAGTGTGGTTGGTCACTATAGTATGGTAGTGTGGTTGAAGGCTGTAGTGCAATAGTTTGGTTGGTTACTACAGTATGGTAGTATGGTAATTGATTGGAAATTGATTGTGAGGTAGTTCGGTTTGTTAGTAAAGTATGGTAGCGTGGTTAGAGACTGTAGTGCATTAGCACTGTTGGTTACTACAGTATGGTAGTATGGTTGAAGACTATAGTGCAGTAGTTTGGTTGGTTACTACAGTTGGTGATTATATTATAGTAGTACAGTTGGTGATTGTACTATGGCAAAGCTGTTGGTGATTGTACTATTGTAGTATGGTTGGTGACTGTAGTGCAGTAGTATGATTGATGATTATATTATGATAGTACAGTTAGTGATTGTACTATGGAAGAGCTGTTGGTGACTGTAGAGCATTAGTAGGGATGGTGACTAGTGCAGTAGTACGATTGGTGATTATATTATGGTAGTACAGTTGGTGATTGTACTATGGGATAGCTGTTGGTGACTGTAGTATGGTTGTATGGTTGAAGACTGTAATGCAGTAGTACGGTGGATTACAATAGCATGGAAGTGCGGTTGGTGACTTTAGTGAAGTAGTACCGTTGGTGAAAATATTATGGTAGCATGGTTGGTGACTGTAGTGCAGTAGTACGATTGATGATTATATTATGATAGTACAGTTGGTGATTGTACTATAAAAGAGCTGTTGGTGGCTGCAGAGCATTAGTAGGGTTGGTGATTGTAGTGCAGTAGTATGACTGGTGATTATATTATGATAGTACAGTTGGTGATTGTACCATGGAAAAGCTGTTGGTGACTGTAGAGCATTAGTAGGGTTGGTGACTGTAGTGCAGTAGTACGATTAGTGATTATATTATGACAGTACCGTTGCTGATTGTACTATGGTAGAGCTGTTGGTGACAGTAGTGTCAGCAGGGTTAGTGATTTTAGTACAGTAGTATGGTTGGTCACTGTAGTGTACTAGTACTTCAAAGATTATACTATGGTAGTATGGTTGTTGATTGTACTACAGTAGTACGCTTGGTGATTGTATTGTGGTAGTACTATATTGAGATTGTAATACAGCAGCACAGTTGGGGATTGTAGTCTGATTGGCATATGTACTATGGCAGAGCAGTTGGTGATTGGAGCATTAGAACTGTTTGTTTGTTTGTTTGTTTGTACTGTTTGTAGTACAGTAGTATGGTTGGTGACTAGTGCACTAGTATGGTTGGTGATTATACTATGACAGTACGATTGGTGACCCTTGTGAAGTAGTACGATTGGTGATTATGCTATGGTGGTATGTTTGCGGTTGTAGTACAGTTGTATGGTTGGTGATTGTACTGTGGTAGTATCATTGACGTTTGATGTGTGGTTTGGTGATTGTAGTACGGTAGTATTTTTGGTGATTGTAGTACGGTAGTATGTTTGGTGAATGTAGTACGGTGCGTGATATAGGAAGCCCATCTTACTTGTCTGTGCTTTGTTACCTTGATAATCACCACCAGCTTATGGTGAGAAATAGCAACCAGACTGGGACAGATGTGCTTCTGAACTGCACCAGTGACCGACTGTATGCAGTGAAGGTCGTATAGAGTTTCTCCTCGCACAGCTGAGCTGTGTGTGTGTGTAGGTGTGTGTGTGTGTGTGTGTGTGTGTGTGTGTGTGTGTGTGTGTGTGTGTGTGTGAGCAAGACGTACGCGAGCCCTCGGTCAAAACATTATGACTTCTAGCGAATCACGTAATTGCAGTTATCTCTTCCCACTGCACTTCCTCCACCTCTACTCCACCACGCTACTCAGACCCTGCCTTTAATGTTGTTTAAATCGGGATTGTAAAGGTTTTCCACCCGTTCTTAACATGGTAGCACAATGTCGGAAAAAATCTTTACTTATTTACTATTTCTTAAAATATTAATACTATTTATTAAAAGCTGACACTGAAAATCTGAGAATTAAAGCCTGAGTAATTGCTTATATAAGATATATAGTCCAACAGAAAGGTTTGGATTGCATTTGCAGACGATCACATAGGTAGGGCCCTATTTTTATTATTTTGTATCTACTGGCAAACTCTTAAATGTGCATTAGATTTACAGAGGAGCTAAATTAAGGATGTCAGTATGTCTTTGCTATCGTAATCACGGGAAAAGCATGCCTTGTGTGATTGGAAGTCTATGTACCATAGACTGTGTATAGCTGGACAGAGCATCGTCTCTCAAAAGTGAAGCCACCACAGGTCGGGCGCCCCCTGCTGTTTGGTTGCAGAAAGCTGTGTAACTCCACCCATCCCCATAGGTTTCAATGGCAAAACAAACAACTTTCAATCACGTTTATTTTCCTATATCCTGTAATTATTCTACCTCCATTATTTAAATGCAACAGCTAGTGTAACCTCTGCTTATATTGTTACATTTTTATATCCCCACAGATTTCGTTTTTTAAAACGTTATTCAGCTCTGTTCAAAAAGGTGTGGTTACTGGTGTGTAAAAGGGCTGGGTTACACCTAGCCGGGGTGGGACCAATGACTGTATAGGTGGGACCATAGACTGTGTATAGCTCTGTGGAGGCAGCCCTCAGGGGCGGGGTTATTTAAATGAGTAGGCTGTCTCTCCACAGTCTTTCTCCCTCCTTTGGTCTCTACTGCGCTCTACAGACTCGGGTTTCAGGATCATGATCATGATCATGATCAGGATTTTGGCATCATTTTTATTAAATGAATAGGAACGGCGACACGTCGTCCATCTTTTTTACAGTCTCTGGCATGTACTAATTCTGGTAATTAATAATAGGCGTGTTTTGGGCGTAACTTTACTAAACCAATCAGTATGTTACTTGCTATCCCCTTTAAGAGCCAGGTGCGCTCTGACTTTCGTAGACCGCTATTTTAACAGCACAGCACATTTATGCGAACAGCAATGTTATTTTATTTTGTATTCTATTTATTGTTGATGTACATGGGGATCGCAGACAATGTGCTGTCATGGTTCAGATCGGTTCCCCAAGGGTTCCCCAAGGTTCGGTACTGGGACCCCTTCTCTTCTCCATATACACCACCTCTCTTGGTCAGGTTGTCCGCTCACACGGATTTTCCTACCATTGCTTTGCTGATGACACCCAGCTATACCTGTCGTTCTCACCTGAAGATCACTCAATCTCTGCACGGATATCGCAGTGTCTCTCTGACATATCCTCATGGATGAGGGAGCATCACCTTCAATTAAATCTCTCAAAGACTGAACTTCTGGTTATACCAGCAAAACCATCTTTTCAACACAACTTCTCTATAAGTATCGACTCTCTCTCTCTCTCACCGACAAAGGTTGCTAGGAACCTGGGTGTTCTGGTTGATGACCAACTCTCCTTCACGCACCATGTGGCCTCAGTTGCTCGGTCCTGCCGCTTTGCGCTCTATAACATCCGAAAAATTAGACCGTTCTTGACGCAACAGGCCACCCAACTCCTGGTGCAAGCGGTCGTCATCTCACGCCTCGACTACTGCAATGCCCTGCTAACTGGCCTCCCGGCCTGTGTAGTAAAACCACTTCAGATGATCCAGAACGCAGCAGCACGTCTGGTCTTCAACCAGCCAAAACGGGCACATGTCACCCCGCTGCTCATTGAGCTCCATTGCTACCAGTTGATGCTCGCATCAAATTCAAAGCTCTTACAATCGCCTACAATGTGATGACAGAACAGCTCCTTCCCACCTGCATTCACTCCTGAAGGCTTACGCTACCTCCTGGCCGCTGCGCTCCTCCAATGAACGTCGCCTCGCTTTGCCAAACACTCACACAAAGCAATCCAGACTGTTCTCATACAGAGTTCCCCAATGGTGGAACAAACTACCTTCCACTACCAGATCAGGAGAATCTCTCGTTATCTTTAAGAAACTCCTGAAGACAGAGCTCTTCAAAGAGCACTTACTCTCTTAACACCTCTAACACACTAACTACTTCTAACCTCATTTCCTTCTTCCCCTCCTTCACTCCTCTATCCTATTATTCCCCTTTGACCTCCTTTTATCCCTATCCAAAGATGTTTTACCTTTAAACTTATTTTACATTGTACTTGACTATTGTAAGTCGCTTTGGACAAAAGCGTCTGCCAAAAGTAATGTAATGTAATGTAATGTAGTGTAATGTAATGTAAAGTTGGGTTTGTGCACTGCTAGACATCCATATGTGTGTAACAAGCTGGGGTTGAGCTTCTTTTCCATTGGCTTTTGGCACATTCTATTTGCATACTGGGTGCGTCACCAAGTCAGGCAAGCTACTTCAGGAAAACTTGTAGATTATATATATATATATATATATATATATATATATATATATATATATATATATATATATATATATTATGATTAACTCTATTGTAGGCTGTAAGAACAAGCATCATTTTCTGAGCTGTTAACTCTACTGAGCTGATTTGATTACTTCAAAATCTTAAGGCAAACAGTTTTCTCAAATAATTAAAGTACATTTAACTTATCCAGGCCTACAGTGTAGACATTAGGTAGAATCACTCTTAAAAGACTGGACTTGCACTCGAATTAAATGACCTTGGTTTAAATGAATGTTGCCCCAGAGGCACTTTTAATTGACTCCTGACTTGATTCAGACTCACACAAAAGAGATTTGGGACTTTATATAACTCAGAACTGGATTTAGACTCACAAAAGCACTTGCTCTCACATTAAAATGACTCGACTTGAACACATGCTTTAATTTAACTCAACGCTCAACTCAAATATGGAAGCCAAATTGCCGAAACTGCCCATCTTTAACTACATCTAAGGAATGTATTTGTAGAGATCAATATTCATAGATGGTTTGACTCAGCAATTTCAGTTAAATATCTAATGTAAAAACATGATATATTTAAAATTAGCTTGCTTAGCTGCGATAGAAAAACAAAAGTCATTATTTGAAAGTACTAACATTTCCCACATCTGCTAATTTGTCACAGACAGTAGGTACAGATCCCTCCCTCAAACAAAGTCTGCGGGATAATCCTGCTGTGTACTGTGTCCCGAAATGGCTCTGGTAAAGGTTGATGGGTGAGGGGTGGTGCCACGGTGGTTCTATGCAGATTTTGTTACGACTCATAAAACCAAATGATTCCTGACACAAAACTCTTTTAACTGATTTATAGAAAACCAATGGATGGATGAATTTACAAGTACAAGTGATTTTGCATGATGTGTCCCCTATAAATATCTCATAATTTGACTCTAGATAAAGACTCTAGAGACTCTGGGCTTTTACATAATTTACTCACAACATGTAAAAACATGATATATTTAAAATTAAGTTTATTTGATTTACAGAATGTGTTTAAAGAATTATTGCACACTTTCTGTAATTACTATAAATTTTATTTCACTTCTCAAATATCACAGTGCTCATCTTCTAGATGATATACTTAACTGAAATTGCTGATCTGAATGATTTATTAGGGAAATTCTTGAAAATAATTAAGGGTGCCCAAACCCTTTTTTAGTACTGTATATACAAGCAGAAATCAGGAAAGGGATCCTTAAATGCAGTGAACAGTGCTGACATGACTAAGCTGGAGGAAAAAGTACACACTGGGTGTGATGATATGATCTCTGCATGTTATAGGTGTGACAAATTACACAAGAAATCCTTTCATTTGATCCATGCCGGTGTACCGTGACCTTCCTTTGCAGGTATCGTCTTCATATCTGCAGGTTTGTTTGAAGGCCAGGTTGAGGCTCTGCTGACGGTTACAGCGCTTTTAAAGTGAGCGCGAGAGCAAGGTGACATGAAAGCAGTGAGAGCTGGGGACTTTCTCCGTGCTTGGTGTTGATTTCTAATTGCATCATGTCGTTAAACGATGCTGGATCAAAGTAGAACTAATCAGATCCTGTCTAGGGGGATCAGTGCCTGGATTTCTCCATCATAAGGGGAGAAGAACTTCCCGATCTGCCCCATTTGCTTGATGATGCTCCATTCAGTCACTCAAGAGAAAAGGGTTAGGGTTAAAATTATCAGATTAAATAAACAGAGGTTATGTCTGCAATCATACTGTATTCATACTGCCTCTGCAAGAAATGAGCTTCATTCATTTTGCTTGACTTTCTGAAAATCTTGACTAAATGATTTGCTTGCAACATGACTCTGACTCATGCTCAAATGACTCTTGACTTAGTCTCATGCTTAAATGTCTAATGACTTGACTCTAACACATTATTCAGTGACTCAATTTGACTTGCACTTCACCTGAAAGACATACATAGAGGGGACATATTATACCTCTTTAAACACAAGTTATAATAGGTCTACGGCCTTTAAAAAAACATGTTCATGAAGTTCTTTTTTTTGCATAAAGAGCTCTATTCTTGCCAGTTTCAGTTCCTTTCAGAATAAGCTGTTTAAGGGCTCTGTCACTTTTATGCAAATAAGCTGTAGCTGGCCATGCCCTATGTGTATGCTAAGCATTTGACACTCATTAATGTTAGCTTGTGCTAAATGGCAAAACACAAACAAGTACATTTTTGCATAGCTGCGATAGAAAAACAAAAAGTCATTATTTGAAAGTACTAACATTTCCCACATCTGCTAATTTGTCACAGACAGTAGGTACAGATCCCTCCCTCAGACAAAGTCTGCGGGCTAATCCTGCTGTGTACTGTTTACCGAATTGGTTTTGGTAAAGGTTGATGGGTGAGGGGTGGTGTCACGGTGGTTCTATGCAGGTTTTGTTACGGCTCATAAAACCAAATGATTCCTGATACAAAACTCTTTCAACTGATTTACAGAAAACCAATGGATGGATGGATGGATGAATTTACAAGTACAAGTGATTTTGCATAATGTGTCCCCTATAAATATCTCATAATTTGACTCTAGATAAAGACTCTAGAGACTATAGATTTTAAAATAATTTACTCGCAACTGCACTCAAGACGTGCTTAAATGACGTTCGACTGAACTCTAAAATTACTTGAATCATGCTTATCCATCCAGTAGGGCTGCAACGATCAGTCGATATAATCGACAATGCCAATTTTTTTATTTGTCGACTACAAATTTCATTATCAACTAATCGTTAATTTGTAACAGTGCTGCATTACACAAAGTGCTGGGGACAGAAGCGCAGTGGGGGATAAATGGGGGAAAATGGATCACTCAAACACACAGGTTACACTCAACTAGGTCTGTGTCTCCAAAAGTGCCCATAGAGAACAGATTACATATTTACTCACTAAATATCAGTACTTTCCATGTTTAAACAACATCCATGTCCACTCATATCATCCACAACCACATCTATACCAATACATTTGTACCCTATACACATCCATACCCAAACCATCCAAATGTATACAATCCATGCTCATGCATACCCATACTCATCTATACCCATTATTATCCATTATACTCTTACTTAGTACCTGTACCAATATCCATCCATACCCCACCCAGTGAAGCCACATCCATCTATACCCATTACATCCAAATCATACTCATATATTCCCATAATATCCATACGCATACTCATAATGTCTCCCATTACTGGAGTGAGTGGATCACCATTGCCATATCCAAAGAGCTCTCTGAGGCCTTTAAAAAAAAGGTTAAGAATGTAGAGGTGTCTGGGCAGAGATTTTAAAAAGATCTCAAAACTATTAGAAATCAGTCATCGATTGAGTAAATCAGTGGTTCCATTATGGAGGTCAAACTCTTCAAAATTTCTGATTACGTCCTCTTGCTTTTTTATCACCTTAAAGAGGATTTTCACAGATTTTTTTTCTGCATAATTAATTCGTTATTATGTGAACAAAAAGAGCCACAGTGGGATTGGTGTGAAACGCTTTGTTCTAGAGAAGTTGCCTTATAGCTGCCCTCCATTGCCCTACTCCTCCATACAGTACGAAAAATATGTTCAATATAAGTTTTTCTAGAATTCCAAACAAAAGTTGCCGACTTTTTTTCATATTGTTTTTATATCATTTATATTGCAGAGTTTTTTTCTGCTAATGCAGAGTATATGATTTCTTCATATATTATGTAATTTTGTGGGACAAAGTAAACCCAATAGTAGTGCTGGACGATATGGCTACAATTTATATTACGAACTATTCCTTAATTTCGGCCGATACGATATAATTTCAATATCGATATAAATACTTTGAAGGCCTCCGAAAAACTGCTAAGAATCCCTGCAATGGGAATCTGTACATTACTGTCTGAAATTTTAATTTAAGTCTTTAAAGCCTCCTCTCACAAAAACTGTATAATACTTAATAAAATAAAAAATGGTCAGAATAAATCAATGCACACTTTTATTTGCATGTAGCAAAATAAAAACATGACATCTCACAACACAAACCTACAACCTATATACATATTACCAATATAAATAACTTTACAATACAACAGAGGCAGAGCTTCTTATTTTTTTAAAAAACATATTTATCAGATCAAAACAAAAGTGCTTCATCCATGATAAAGAATACAAAAATTATTCATATATATAAAAGGAACATGATATCCCCGTCAAATAAACAAACCTATATCAACTATAAATAACTTACATACAACATAAACTACAAAAGTGCTTCAGATATTGTGTGTAGTGAAACTGCTTGTGGTGGAACAGACCGGACCGGAGCGCAGCCGAGCTTCATCGGGGGACATTTTAGATGCGATGCAGAGCGGCGCGGAGCGGACCCAGGCCTAGTCTAGCCTAGCCTAGCTGGCTACGTGCTTGTATGATTATGTCATTACAAACTGACGTAGCCCGGCTACGGAGGCTGATTGTGTTCATTTCTGCAGTGAACTGACGCCACTAAAAAACGTCTGTCTGTGATAGATTCTTTAAATAATACATATCGATATTCCACATATCACCGTTATATCACCGTTATTGAAACATTTCTTATCGTGATAAATAACGATATTGAAATATTGTCCAGGCCTACCCAATAGTACCGAAAGCCTTAATTTAAAACCTTGGTGCAAAAAAATATATAAAATAAATATAGCAATACTGTGAAACCATCAGAATCTTGAGAAATACCATGATATACATTTTGGTCATACCGCCAGCACTAAAATTTATGTTTATATTTCACCACTGATCATTGGTATCATTGGTAAAGCCAGAAATTAGCTTCCACATATGTCAGGCACAGCAAAAAAAAAATAAGTTAACTAAAACACTTGATAATGTAATGTAGTTTTTGAGTTTTTGCTGCTTAGTTAAACAAGGACACCTTATCAGCTCATTATCAAGCTTTTGCTGGAATGTTCTGCACCACAACTGCAAAACCATTTATACAGCATTAAACACCAACACAGTACAGCCTGTGGAGACTCCGCCCACTCCGCTCCAGCACCACATCCACGTCTACTTGGTTTAAAAATGTAAATATTGTGCGGGGAAATGAGAGCAGATCAATATCTGGCTGCAGAAGCTGGGTTGGAGTAGGCCGGGTGTACACAGGGCCTGAGCAGCATGAGGAATACGGGCCTCTGTGTTTTATTATTGATGCTTAAATTCATGACCTCTGCCAAGTTCACACAGTATAGCTTAGAAATGCTTCTGCAGGCTGGAAGAGAACCAGAAGAACCAGTAGCGGGATCATAGAGGCAGAATATAGAAGCCTTTAGTAAGCAATGCACATCAAAAGTAAAAAAAAAAAAAAGAAAAAAAAGAAATGCTGAGTGAGAATCATTTCCCTCAACCTATATTCCCACGCTGAGACGAGGAGCCTACCAGCTGCCATTTACAAGCAGCTCTCTTCTCTCTTCTTCTGTCTCTCTCTCTCTCTCTGGAAGCAGCTTGAGGAGAGGAACAGCACATCCCTGTAAAGCTCGCTATATCTGAGCAAGCTGCGCTTCTCTCCGCACTCACTCTCGCGCACTTTCTCTCCTTCTCTCTCTCTCTCTCTCTTCCCGTCTCAACAGGCTGCTCAACCTCCATTCACAAAAAGAAAAAAAAAAAAAAGCACCTTAAGGAAGACGATTCATTCATGAAAACAATAAACCCCACCTGAACAGCAGAGCTGCGGGGCTGCGGGGTTGCAGGGGGGCCTGGAAGCCAGCCTTCTCCAGATTTATGATTCTTACAAGGAAAACATAAGAAAAAGAAGTTCCCACCTCCTCAAGCCTCTTAACACCTTTAAAGAGATTTTCACAGATTTTTTTCACTGCTTAATTAATGAGATAAGACGAGAACAAACACAATCAGAGAGCGGGTTTTGGTGTGAAGCGCTCTGGTGTAAAGCGTTCTGCTGAAACTTCCAATCCATACTGTTCACAATGGGGGTGAACGAAACCTTTAAAATAAGTTCATTACACCAAATACGTTATGAACACAGTTATGCCCAATGCTTGAGACACTATTTGTTTTATTGTTTAAGCATACAGCACATTTGTGAAGTCCATAAATATGCATTTAGGATAAAATGTGTGAAATGAGGAGCATAATAATTAACCCTCCATCACTATCAGTGTGTAGTCTGGCCCACCAGGGCTAACTTCTCTTGAGTTGTGTTTTAAATTTAAGGGTTGTCAACTTTAAAGCGTTAACACACATGATTAATTTGGAATCAGTAACCAATGGAATCAGTATTTTTTTTATGCAAATTAATCACTTCACCAAGTTCGATCCTAACTTCGCCACAATCTGCCCCACAGTTTTTTTTCTGGAGCAGTTTGCTTGTGATAAAAACATGATCTGGTCTCGATCCAACGCAGCTATCAAACCTACTTCTTTTTAATTGAGCTAAACTGTTAATAAAGCACGGTTTAATCTGATATATATTTACCAGATAATGTACTGCTATGAACAAACAATATTTTTGGTGCTCCACACTGTTTACACACACAGTATGCGCAGCATTCACTGCTCTAGGGCTGCAACAATTAGTCGATATAATCGTCAATGTCGATTATTTAAATTTGTCGACTACAAATTTCATTGTCGACTAATCGTTAATTTAAGCCCTGCATTGCACTGGTTACACAAGTGCTGGGGACAGAAGTGCAATGTGAGATGGATAAATGGCTCACTCAAACTGTTTAAATTCAACTCATTTTGTGTCTCCAAAAGTGCCCAAACACAACATATTTTCTATATTTATTTACTAAATATCAGTACGTTTCACGTTTAAACCACATCCAGACATTTAAATGCCTTTTAAATCTCATGTAAGCTGTATTTATTGTTTTTAGAGATCATGAACATGGCAGAAATAATCGTTGACTAGTCGACTAAATGAAAAAATTATTGTCAAATTAGTCAACTACCAAAATAATTATTAGTTGCAGCCCTACAATGCTCGCATCCACGAATTGCGGATCTGCGCTGCACGTCTTGTTAAAAACACAGTGTTTGAAAGCACAGCAGCAACTTTTCAGCGTTCTGTGTTAAAGCAGCTTCACACTGCACAGATATATACTTTGTTGCTCCTGCAACAGACAGCTCTGACCAATCAGAGAAGACAATGTGCTTGCGTGGTTTATTGCTGCACATTTTGGTGCGTTTAGGTTTATGTCTTTGTGAAACCAAACCAAAGAGAGGGAGAAAACACTCGAAATAAACAAACTCATCAACTGATCCAGACCACAGAAACCAACTACAGGTGTGAAAACGCACTTTTATACTCAGTAAATTAAGTTCTAATTCAGAAATCCTTACAACCAAGCTGAGATGTTTACAATAAAGTAAAATAAAGTTTCCTTTATTCTTTATTCACTTTATTCACTGAATCAGGGGTAGTGAATTAGGTATCAGAATATATTCATAACCATTTGGTGAAATAATCTTCTGTGAGTGAACCTTTAGAGGTTCAGACAATCACTATGAATAATTCTCACCACATAAAATATATGTTTAACTATACATCTGTCAATATTCATATAATATTCATATAAACCCAATATATCTTGCTTTGTAATAAAACCACCAAACATTTCACTTCTGCTAATGTAAGTTCCCACAAACCTCAATTAATCAAATCCTCCTAACAATGAAACGGGAAGTCCGTGTTCCACCAAAACGAGCAACTGGAACAAAACAGCTCTCACACTCGATATGCTCTGTGTTCAAGAAACAAAGCAATCCCCATTCAGCCTGTTTAATTTAACCAAGCACTTTCCTCTCTAAAATTATAGGGGTCTTTCAATTGACCCCCATTTATACAGCCACCTTTCCACTGATGCTACCTCCGCTTAGCGCCATTCAAAAACACTCCCAGCTTTGGCCTCATTCTTAAAAAGCTGGCTGCTTTTCAGAAGCATGGGGATGATGAATGGCTTCCCCAGCACCTCTATTAGCAGGTAGTTGGCTCTAGAGAAGCTTCGGCGGGATGGACCCGCGCTAGTTTTTTAGCGGTAGGCGCTAGGCTACGTGCAGAGTCAATCTAGCTCTCGAGAGGGTCTCTTGAAGACAGCACTTCCTCCCTGCTACTCACTTTTAGAGCTTCTTCTTTGAGGAGCCTTACTGCTGGAAAAATCCTTGAGCTGTCCAACATCATATAAAATATATCAGCCCTTGAGCTACAGATGCCCCGAGAAGAGCCTTCACTCTTCACCTCCAGTGTTGACCGGACTCTAAATTAAAATATAATCCATTCAAAAGGGAGCATAAATGGAAATTCTGGTTGTAATTTATGATCCCTTACTATGGAGCAACCTGAGAGGAATTTAGACAGCATTTTTACAGCCTTGTTTTCACATGAATGTTTTCCCTACATTATAAAGAAGCCTATAATTTACAGTGATGGGAATAACGGTGTTGAAATAAATGGCATTACTAGAGGTGGGGGTTACAGGGGCGAGTAACACAAAAGTAATGCAATAGTTACTTTTACTGGTAACTAGTTACTTTTAGAGTAATATTAAATATTATTAAGACAGGTGCATCTCAAAAAATAGAATATCATTCAAAAGTTATGAAAATCCAAAAGTCAGTATTATTAGAATATTATATAAGACCAATTGGTACTTTTGGTAGCAGTGTGCCAAGTCCTGCTGGAAAATGAAATCTGCATCTCTAAAAAAGTTGTCAGTAGCAGAGGGAAGCATGAAGTGCTGTTAGATTTTGTGGGAAAACAAAACTGCACTGACTTTAGACTTGATAATAAAACACAGTGGATCAACACCAGCAGATGACATGTCTCTCCAAACCATCACTGATTGGTGGAAACTTGACACTAGACCTCAAGCAGTTTGGACTGTGTGTCTCTCTACTCTTCCTCCAGACTCTGCTCCCTTGATTTACAAATGACATGTACAATTTATGATTTTAAATCATTGACTGATAGTCAATGAGGGTTTGGAGAGCCATAATTGATGTGATGTTCTTAACCAAGAAATCACTTAAATAGGACCTGCCTGACAAAGCAAAGTAGACCAAAAGATACTCAAAAGCTGGACATCATGCCTATATCCAAAGAAATTCAGGAACAAATGAGAAAGAAAGTAATTGAGATCTATCAGTCTGAAAAAGGTTATAAAGCTATTTCTAAACTTTTGGGACTCAAGGGAATCACAGTGAGAGCCATTTTCTATAAATGGCAAAATGGCGGAACAGTGGTGAACCTTCCCAGGAGTGGCCGGCCAACCAAAATTGCTCCAAGAGCACAGCAAAAACTCATTCAAGAGGTCACAAAAGACCCCACAACAATAATCAAAGAACTGCAGGCTCGTCTCAATTTTCCCAGAAAACATCTTGATGAACTTTTTGTAAGGTGTGTTTCCTGTTACATGTGGTGTAAAAGTAACACCACCTCTCAGAAAAAAAACATTATCCCGTATAACAGTAAAACATGGTGGTGGTAGTGTGATGGTCTGGGGCTGTTTTGCTGCTTCAGGTCCTGGAAGATTTGCTGTAATTAATGGAATCATAAATTCTGCTGTTTATCTGTTTGTGACCTCAAGCTGAAACGAATTTGGGTTCTGCAGCAGGACAATGACCTTAAAAATGTGGTTCATGCTAAAAAAAAATCCTCCAATGTGGCGGAATTACAAGAGTTCTGTAAAGATGAGTGGAGCCAAAATGATTCCACAGCGATATGAAAAACTCACTGCAAGTTAATGCAAACTACTGATTGCATTGGTTGTTGCTAAAGGTTTTAAATTAGATTTGGATTTTTTTCTCTCTTAATAGTAAACGTTTTTCACAAAACTGCATTTTGTGTTTACCTGTGTTGTCTTGGAATAATATTTCAATCTATTAGATGATCTGAAACATTTATGAGTGGCAGCAAACATGCAAAAAGTAAGAAATCATGAAGGGGCCAACACCTTTTCACGCCACTGTATATATATATAGTATTTGTTTTACTGCTTTAAAGAACCATTGTGGATTCTAAAAGTGTTCCTTGGCTCAGAACCCATTCCTGGTCTTGCAGAATCTTAGTGAAAGAGTAAAGTGAGTTTACCTGACAACAACAAAAAAAAAAAGGCATCCCCACGGAAACAAAAAAGCTCAATAATCCAGAAATAGTTGTGTTTGAACCTCTGACTTTGTAGTTAGGGATGCGAGACGCTGTCTGAAACATTGTCAGTGCCCGCGTGGCTCTCTCAGAGCACGGTGAACCATAAGAAACCAGTCAGCTGGCAAAATTATTCCTCATATTTAAACAGTTCTATCCGGGACCTTTCGACCCGATCCTCGGTGCTGATTCCTGACAGTGTCTTAATGAACACGGTTTGGCTGTTAAAGCTTCAGAGTGCAGGTTTACGGCTCGCGCTCCAGCGAGAGAGAGCGGCGGGTTCAGAGTGACACAGTAACAGCTGGACTGGTGAGTTGCAGGTTTGAGGAACTGATGAGGAACTGATGAGGAACTGATGAGGAAGGATTCGTACGGAAACTCTCTTCACAGGATACCACACACTGTCTCGCACTCTCGTATGCTATATGCAGATGAGGGAGCTTCGATAATGAGAGCTGCATTAACACCAAACACACACACACGCACTTTTCACACTGTCTTGATTAGTGCTGGGTGTTCGCAACAGCTATAATGATGTGACATGTTTCATAATATACAGTGGCGTGAAAAAATATTTCTTTTGTTTTTGCTGTTTTAATCCTTGTGTGGTGTTCATATTTTTGTTACTCGTTTACTTTGTTACTTGTATTTAATTCAGCAAAATTAAGCAATTTTACATTAAAATGCTTTACACATGCTTGCTTCACCTAAATTGCAAGCAATATAAACAGCTTACATGGTTAATATTTACCCTTTACCTTTCTTATGTTACATTTCTTTCAAAAAGTGCTACTCTTTTTTTTATTAGTTTTTTAATAAAATGTAAAAGAAAATGAATTAAACTCAAGATATGAGTAGAAAAATTTGTTTAGTTTCAAATTTACAAATGAAGCAATGTTTATTAGCCCTTGGCCAAACATACTGTATGTAATATAAATGGTTGGGGGGGGGGGGGTGTACAGTGTGTGTTTATCGAAAATGTGTTTTGATATATGTTTCTCACAAAAAATGAGCCAATGCCAATGAGTTTGAGTTTTTTTAGTATCATTTGATAAAAAAAATGAAAACGGGTCCCACAGACCCGAACACCACACAAGGGTTAACGTACTGATTTTTTCTGGTTACCAAACAAACTTTAATATCAGACAAAGAAAAAGCACCTTTTAAATGATAATTTTATATATTGAAGTAAAAAAAAAAACTATTCAAACCAACCTGGCATTGTTTGAAAAAGAGTTTGCTCCTAAATCTAATAACTTGGTTGTGCCACCCTTTGTGGAAAAACTGCAATCAAGCTTATATTATTATATAAGCTTTATAACTGGTTTGGTCCACTCTTCTTTACAGAATTGTTTTAATTGAGTCACATTGGAGGGTTTTTGAGCATGAACCTCCTGTTTAGGATCATCCGCAGCATCTCTATCAGACTAGGCCACTTTTCTTAAGCCTTTCAGAGTTGGACTTTATGTTTGTGAGCTTTGGGTCATTGTCCTGCTGCAGAACCCAAGTACACATGAGCTTGAGGTCACAAAAAGATGGCCGGATATTCTCCTTCAGGAAATTCTTGGTTCCATCTATTACAGCAAGTTGTCCAGGCCCTAAACAACAGGGTAGCCCCAGACCATCACACTACCACCACCATGTTTTACGTTCAGTATGATGTTCTTTTTCTGAAATGATGTGTTAGTTTTACGCCAGATGGAACGGGACACACACCTTCTAAAAAGTTTTATTAAGCTTTTGTCACGTCAGTCCTAAGAATTGGACAGTCCTGGAGATCATCACAATGTTTTTTTGTTTAGTTTTTTTTTTTTTGTAACTTTTTAGCAAATGCAAGATAGGCCATTGTTTTCTTCCTTAAATATTACATTACTCAGCTAAATATCTTAAGACAACTGGTCTCCACAAATAATTTAAGCAAATTCAGCTTCAGCTCTTCAACAGCCCTGTTACTACCACAGTCTGGTACCACTTTAAAATAAGACTACCTTTATAAAGGGTTTATAAATGGTTTACAATTAGTTTATTAATGGTTAATAATTAGGTTGTAAATGCCTTAAAAATCATTAATATCAGTTATAACACATACGTAGAAAGGGCAGCAATATAGATGGCTGTGGGTTCACTATTTAGCAACAGGTCATTGTTGCCCTTTCTACATTAACCATTTATAACCATTTATTTATAACCATTTATAAACCCTTTATAAAGGTAGTCTTATTTTAAAGTGGTACCCCACAGTCCTAACCGCCCGGAACCAATAACGAGGTGTTAATGTAGGCAATTCTGTTAATGTCTTCCTCTGGTTTGCATGAAATAAATCAATAAAGGAACGAGAGGATTTTTCCCGTCACTGGGGGGGCCGTTACCACAGTAACTCAGTTAGAAACGACAACGGACGCGAGCCTGTTCCAGATATACTGTATCTGCTGTATTAACACAGCTCTAGTCATGATCACACACACTTCACAATGAGTCACACACACCAGATCTGTTCACAGTTTGAGGGCAATCCGTGCTGCTGACCACCACAGATACAATAAACATTCACACACACACACACACACACACACACAGACAGTCATGCTCTCGCTCAACATCTGGCACGTCCTCGCACACACCGGGTGCCAAGAAAGAGGCTGGATTCACACTGTGCACATCAACACACTCTTCATGGACACCGACACACTCACAGCTGTCAGCTTCTTTGGCATGCACACACACACACTCATTGATATATACACACACACTCATACTCATATACACACACAAGTGGACACATGGCTGCTCACATTAACTTGTAATTTCAGCCACATAAAGCTGCATACCTGTGTGTGTGTGTGTGTGTGTAAGCCTGACTCTAGGCAGACACACACAAACAACGGTGGCATAAGATCAAATTGAGGGTCGTATTTCAACCAGGCAGATGTTTCCTGACACACACACACACACACACAGGCTGTGTGTCCACTCCAGCACTGCCTGCCACCTCGACCGACACGCTCTAGCCAACCCGTCATTCAGTCAAATATGTGGGAATCTGATATACCATACATATATTTATATATTATAATGGACCAGGCATATATTTGTATACATATGCACATGTATTGTATACATATACACTGACATTCCAAGCATTTTGGTACATGGGACTAGTATGTTCCATGACTTTTGGCATATTCCACTGCTTTATATATATATATATATGTATATATATATATATATATATATATATATATATATATATATATATATATATATATATATACATATATATATACATATATATATATGTATATATATATGTATATATATATACATATATATATATATATGTATATATATATATGTATATATATATATATATATATATATATATATATATTAAAGAAAAAAGCTTCTTATCTGGGCAGTAAGTGTTTATTAGCTCAACAGCAGCATTATAATAAATACATCTCCTTATCTCTTCTATTTATCTGAGTTTAATATAATTATTATTTCTAGTTCTTATCATATTAATTAACACCTGGTTTGGTAAATTACTGGTAAATGTGGTAAATCAGGTGAGCTGCTGATGGAACTGAACATAATATACACATGCTGGCTGAGGAGCATCCAGGACAAATCTGTAATCTCTGCAGTTTGTTCTTCAGCTTGGTTCAGGAAACCACCTACTTACCTAAAAATGATAAATTCTTGTTCATTTTTACTGTATTTGTGTTTATTTGCATCTGTTTAAATCATATGTGATGCTTTTTCAGGTAAAAACACTCATATTGCTGAGATAATAAATGAATTAGTGTAATTTGCTTTGGTGCCTAAAACCTTTGCACAGTACTGTATACATATATACAGCTCAGGAAAGGAAAAAAATAAAAGAGACCACTCCAGAAAATGATCAGTTTCTCTGATTTTGCTATTTATAGGTATATGTTTGAGTAAAATGAACGTTGTGATTTTATTCTATAAACTACAGACAACGTTTCTCCTAAGTTACAAATACAAATATTGTCATTTAGAGCATTTATTAGGAGAAAATGAGAAATGGTCAATTAACCTCAATTAATGCAAAGTAAACTAGTTTATATTCATTAAGAAGCAACAACAATACTAAAGTTTTATATAAGAAGAGTTCATAATCAACAATTGGTGGAATATTCCAGATTTTTAATCACAGCTTTCATGTGTCTTGGTATGTTCTTCTCCACCAGTCTTTCACACTGCTTTTGGGTGACCTTATACCTTATACTCCTGATGCTTTTTGTTGTCCTTCCCCTAAACCATGATGTTAAACAATCTTTGTTTTCAGGTCATTTGAGAGTTTGTGTTCTGAGGCTCCCATTTTGCAACTCTTTAGAGTGAGGAGTGAGGAGAAAAACGTGAAATTGGCCACTTTAACCCTTTCTCATAATTGGATTCACCTGTGTATGTAGGTCAAGGGTCAATGAGCTTATCAATCAAATTTGGTTTTCAGGTATTCAATAAAATGTCAAAATGTAAATTGTCAATAAAATGACAAAAATGCCCAAATTTATGCACCTGCCCAATTTTGTTTGACAACCAATAATTTATAAAGGAAAATCATGAAAATTATCAGGGGTCCCCAAACCTTTTCATACCACTGTATATTGGAAATCTATACATTAAAATATATGCTGCGATTTCAATGTGTAATGTCCGGGTCATGTTAGGGTCCTGCTCAAAGGAAGCACTGCAGCACTCTGCATGACATGGTCATTATTAAAGGTCATTGGCCGCATGGCAGCGTCATTACCATAACAAGAAGAAAGCGTCAGAGGGTCCAACGAGTGCACGTTTCCGACAAACCGCAATTAACATTCTGACACGCATGTGACTGACGACCTTGCCACGTCACTCTCATTCTCTCAACATGTGTACTCCGCTGAGAATACGCCATTATGTTATTATACATATTTCCTTACGGGAGTGACATTGTCAAGGGTGTGCCATCACCGTCAGATCAAAGCGGAGGTGAAACAAAAAAGGGTCTCTAAGGGAACGTAAGGAAGAGTGTCTCTCGCTATGGAGGGGGAGGAAAGCACAGAAAGCAACAAGCCAGTCTCTTTTTCCAGCCAGTCACTTTCTTACGCCAACCGATTCTGTGAGTTCAGCAGCAAATGTTAAACGCCTATTTAAAAATGCATGATTATCATTAGAGCCGCAATCAGGGATTTCACGACAACAAATTGACGGCCTCGACACTCAATCGTCTGACGCAGAGTGAGAGGATAGATGAGCACTGAAATTGCAGAACTCTGGGAATGAGAGCCATCAGTCAATATCACACAAGCCTGTATTTAAAAGCTCACAGCTCTTCTTTTTCCAACTGCAGTGGAATTAAAATCACACAATTAGGGGAAATGCATCTGTTTGGAAAACCGGGCTTTCACAAGACAGTACCAAAGCTCAGGATCAATAAAAATGACAAAGATCTGATGCATGCACAAAAACCTCACTGCAAATTCAATCCTTGACTGCTGCAGTCTAATCTGTTACTGAAGCTTCCACCCTTAACTACCGCAATTTTGATTTGATCCTCACTACTGCAGGTTCATCTCATAACGGTTGCTGCTTCATTCATTTTCAGCAACAGTTTCAATCCCTAACTCCAGAGTCAATCCCAAAATGCTGCAGTAAGGAATTAAAGAGTAGTAGTAGTAAAGGGCTGAACCTGTTGTAATGGATGTATGTTTTAATAAAAGATAAAACGACAGAATAGAACAGTATACAGTACACACTAAGAAAAGTAAGTACAGATTTGTACTTTAAAGAGTATAAAGCTTGTCGCTGGGGCTGTACCTTATATTAAGGTACAAAAAAGTACCTTTCAGTGAAAGTCCTTTTTTGTACCCATGTTTTTTATGCCAGTATAGATTATAAAGATTATAAATATTATCATCAACTAAAGATGTGTCAAGAAGTTCATGATGCAAAATTGTCTGGCTTTCAAATGAAAAATGTGCAAATAAAATATATATTGTTCATTAGTACAGTGATGCAGAATACTCAATGTACAAATCTGTACTTATAGCTGTTAGGAAAGACTTTGTACTTCAGAGGGAACAAATCTGACCCTGTAAAGACCAATATTGTACCTATGAGGGTACAATTATAAAGAGTGTACCTTTGAGTACAAAAAAGTACTCTTTTCGTACCTCTGTTTTTTAGAGTGTATACAGTTTAGAAATTAAACCTCCATCCTTAATTACAGCTTGAATTCTCTACTCGAGCTTCAACCCTTAACTACTTTAATTTCAGTCCCTAACTGCAGATTTAATCCTCACTGTAGAATCATTCATCTGTTTAACTATTGCTGCTTCCCCCACTAACAGCAGCAGTTTCAATTCCTAACTGTAGGGTCAATCCCTAAATGCAGCTTGTATTCATTACTGCAGTTTTAATCTTATACTATAATTCGAATACCTTTATACAGCTGTGAAAATTTAAAAAATATATATTTTACTTCTACAGCCTCAATCTTTTCTGTTTGATTCCATCCTTAAATTTTTTACTCCATATTCAATCCTGTACAGCAGGTTTAGTTGTTCATTACAGTTTTAATTCTTTACTTCAGCTTCAATCCCAAACTACTGCCAATAATCAATCCTTAGTTTTTACTGCAGATTTAAACCCTTAATAAACCTTTAATCCTACAGCAATGCACTGCAGCATCAACCAGTCAGTCATCACAGACAGATATAATAGTAAGTAAACAGAGTTTACCAGGGTTAATATATATAGTAGCTTCACACTCTTCACAGTTAAATTAACACTTAAACATCAAAATACTTAAACATTTAACACCTTGCCAGAGTTCCTTTATAACTCACAGTTGTATTTGTTTAACTCCCTAAATTGTTACACTTACACTGAGAAGAATAAAAAAAATAACTTAGTAGAAGATTAGTCAATTGATATTATTATTTATTATTGAATTATTATTCAGGGGAGCTTAACTTAAGCTTAAACATCCCTGTTTATGTCTTGCCAGTATATTTTTCCTTGCATCAGTACTTTAATCTTTTAACCCTTGTGTGGTGTTCATATTTTTGTTACTCGTTTACTTTGTTACTTGTATTTAATTCAGCAACATTAAGCAATTCTACATTAAAATGCTTTACACATGCTTGCTTCACCTAAATTGCAAGCAATATAAACAGCTTACATGGTTAATATTTGCCCTTAACCTTTCTTATGTTACATTTCTTTCAAAAAGTGCTACTCTTTTTTTATTCGTTTTTTAATAAAATGTAAAAGAAAATGAATTAAACTCAAGATATGAGTAGAAAATTTGTTTAGTTTCAAATTTACAAATGAAGCAATGTTTATTAGCCCTTGGCCAAACATACTGTATGTAATATAAATGGGTAAAGGGGGGGGGGGGGGGGGTGTACAGTGTGTGTTTATCGAAAATGTGTTTTGATATATGTTTTTCACAAAAAATGAGCCAATGCCAATGAGTTTGAGTTAGAAAAAATATTTTTTTAGTATCATTTGATGAAAAATGAAAAACGGGGCCCACAGACCCGAACACCACACAAGGGTTAATCTCAGTGCATTACCCACACTTTACAGTATATAAGATGGCAACTTGCTCTTATAGCCTACAACACATTGGCTAGGCAAACAACCATTATACAAAATATATAATCGAATACCCAATGGAAGGTAGCCCTGGAGGGAAAGACTACACACTGATAGTAGGTTAGGATTGGAAGGGGGGGTTAAATTAAATCTCTGTGGAGTTGGGCATTATTTATTGGGTTTATTTGGATTAAATAACAGATAAATAACAATCTGAATGAGTTAAAATTACACTTTAAGAGTAAAACATTCAACTCTCCAGTTGTTGCTGTGTTGAGGCTGCAAATGCATAATGTTATCTGCACATTCTAATACAGTCATATCATTCAGATATCATTGTGCATCCCTATTAATTTGTAAGACTCTTTCCTGCAGCCTCTTTCTGTCTTTGAGACCATATGTCTACCAGTAAATGATCTGACCCTCTGACCTGACCAGTGCGTACACACACACACACACAAAATGCCTGCAGTGTATCTGGGCAATCACCAGTAAACGCTCTTGTATGACTTGTATGCAATAGGAAATGTTTGACCCACTAACAGTAACACACATATATTACATGCATGAGAGCACATAACTCCTAGCAGCGCACACACACACACACACACATACATCTGTGCTCACAACAATTTATGAGCTTACACACACTATCACACACACCTGAATGTGCCAACACAGTAAGATCAGATTACCCACCCAGCCCCTCCCCATGATCCCACAGTCTAGGCATTTATATACAGAACACCAGAACACACACAGACACACATGCACTTGATTTACAATGGAGTTTAAAATGAAACATCATTCCACATCTGAATAATCAATTCAGAACAATAGAAAAAAATGTTAATCAACCGCAAACACATCACTATCCATCTGTGAAACACAGAGTGTTTACAATTCAAATCATCCCTCACATCATTGTCTTCATCAAAACAACGTCCTGCTTCATTTCTGATATTCCAATATTGTTTTTTTGGGAACATTTTACTAAAGGCAGGGTTTATAAGGCCTCACAACACTTGAAACAAACATTCATAAACATTTATAAAGATTTATCTCATTAAACCTCCATTATCTTCAGCCAAAATCATTTACTACTGCAGCTTCAACTCTTTAATACTACAGCTACAATCCTTTACTACTGCAGCTTCAACTCTTTAATACTACAGCTACAATCCTTTACTACTGCAGCTTCAACTATTTAATACTACAGCTACAATCCTGCAGCTTCAACTCTTTAATACTACAGCTACAATCCTTTACTACTGCAGCTTCAACTCTTTAATACTACAGCTACAATCCTTTACTACTGCAGCTTCAACTCTTTACTAGGGTTGTCACGATACCAAAATTTTGACTTCGATACCGATACCAACTGTAGTATCACGATTCTCGATACCAAAACGATACTTGGAAGAAAAAAAAAAATAAAATATCTGAACATAAAATGTTTATTTTTGACTGAACTGGATTGAACACTGAACAATAGGTGCAAACGTTTTTATTCTAAAATGAAACATTTGAACAAAAAACAAGTTTCGTTATTATAACCTTAACTATAACATAATTATCTAAACACTTCCTAAAAACTAAAACTAAAACCAGAGGTAATGGTAGCCTGACTATGTGAACCTGAGGGGCGGGCAGAAGTTAAGTTCTGAATAAGGAAAATAAAGAGACAGAAGAACATTACAATGTTATGTTCATTTTAACACTCACTGCTCCGTTTTATTAATCAACCGTTTACCGTTTTTAATAAGCAGTCGCTAGTAAATCTTAGTAAAGCTACAGACAGAGTGTATCTTGACTAACTCCACTAACCTGTCGACTTCTCAGCTGTTTGTAGAGATCAGGGTGCTTGTCTGCTATTATGTTAAATAACACTGTAACATAGAAGCATAGAACTATTATTTAATTAAAATGATTTTTTAAGAACAGCTAAACACAGTGCTGCAGGTCAAACGCGGAGGCGTTCACGTGCGAGAGAGAGAGAGAGAGAGACAGAGAGAAAGAGACACAGTGAGAGAGAGAGTGAGAGAGATTTGCGTGTTCTGATGTGAGCTACTCACAGGTAAAGGTTATCTTTTATCTCCTCGTGCTCATATTCTAGTCCCACACATAATTCTGCAGCTCCCTCAGTGTTTTCTGTCGTATTTTGCGGCTAGCGCGAGCGCTTACAACTAACACCGCGGAGCGCGAGGTGCCGCCGCGCTTGTGCCAAATCCGCTACTGAATCCGACTCCCGCTTCGCGGACAGAATCGGCACAACACCCCCCGCTGTACAACTGCGGGAGTGAAAACAGCGCTAATAAATAAAGTAGTTTAGTTTCACTTTCAGTTTTCGTTATTTTATTTAAAAATAAAAATATAAATAAAAAACAGATGCCTACATCTCAGACTATTTTCCCACACTTCACTCCTCGCGCCCGTTTTGTCCACAAGTCGCGGACGAGAGACATCTGTTATTTTTAGCCGTCGCCATTCTACACTCGCTGCTGCTCTGCTGGCTTGCGCGTGAATCGATTCATTTGTTCAGAACACTAAGTTTATCTGAATCCTGCCACACCGACTGCTGCGGTGTGAATCAGTTTTCTTATGAACTGAATCAAATCGCGCCTACTAATTTGACTCATTTGAAGCTAGTGACTGGGCTATATACAGTATCGAAAGCATCGAACGCTAAAGAACCGAATCGTTTGTGATGACGTAGTATCGAAAAAGAATCGAACCTTCGGTACACCGTGCAACTCTACTCTTTACTACTGCAGCTACAACCCTTTAATACTACAGCTACAATCCTTTACTACTGCAGCTTCAATCCTTTAATACTACAGCTACAACCCTTTAATACTACAGCTACAACCCTTTAATACTACAGCTACAATCCTTTACTACTGCAGCTTCAACCCTTTAATACTACAGCTACAACCCTTTAATACTACAGCTACAATCCTTTACTACTGCAGCTTCAACCCTTTAATACTACAGCTACAATCCTTTACTACTGCAGCTTCAACCCTTTAATACTACAGCTACAATCCTTTACTACTGCAGCTTCAATCCTTCACTACAGCTACAGTCCTCTACTACTGCAGCTTCAACCCTTGACTGGAGCCACAATCCTTTACTTAATATAAAAAAAACTTCATTAATTTGACAGTTGCTTTTTGCCATTTACAAATAATTTAAATAGTCCGATTTTTGTTGCATTCCTAGCTTCAACCCTTCACTGCTGCCTTTTTAATTCATCAATTGAATATTCAATCATTTCATCTTTTTCTGCAGCTTCAATTCTTCACCACTGCCATCTTCAAACCTTCAACAAAACAAAGCAAGTCTTAAAAATCAATCCTTGAATCTTTATTGCCATTACTAATATGAGGCTGCTGCAGATTCAAAACTTAAAAGCATTTTCAACCCTTAATTGTTGCTACTTTAAATATCCACCAAAGCCTCAACTTTCGATTAGTACACAGCAGCTTTAACTCTGAGGTTTAAACCCTGAAACATTAACTGTTTTGCTTCAATCCTTCACTGCCAGTTCCAGCCATTGGTTGCATTAAAACTGCAAAAGTGTCAAATCTATCAGTCAAAAACACACAACACTGTGTTTAAAACCTGGGAAGCTTGGTTTTCCCTCTGCAGCAGAATGAAAAACCACACAATGTGTGAAAATGCTTGCATGAGGGATTGAGAGGAATGTTGTAAATGTTATGCAAATAAAATTGGCTTCACAAATCCCTCACTGCAAATCCCTCATTCTTTTCTGCTGCACATTCAACACTTTACTGAAGCTTCAGCGCCTAACTGTAAGCTTCCATCCTTTACTTGCAATCCATATGTGTTGCTTCAATTTCTACATACTGTAACTTCAATACTTTACTACAGCTTCATTCCTTTACTGCACCTTACTGCTCAAGGATCAATTCCGTCACTAATCATTAATTTTCAATTCTTTTTTGTAATTCTTAACTGCTGAAATTCCTGAAATATGGATCATTTGCCTATCTCGGCTAAACTAAATCTGTATTTTCAATTCCTCAATGCATTATCAGTTTTTCACAGCAGATTCAGTCCTTTGATTCGTTTTTACTGCAGTGTGAATCTTTTACTACTGCTTCAATCCTTTATTTCAGCCTTTCTGCAAACTTTCCAAAATGTATTTTTTAAGATATTCTTCTTATTAGTATCATATTATTATCTGCTGCAACCTCAACACTAGTTGCTGCAGTTTCAGTCCTCCACAGTAGTTTGGACATTATACTGACTCTAAAGCTCATTGTATGCCAGAGTGATCTAAAACTGGTAATGTGACAGCCCTTTCTGCAGCTAACCCCAACTACATGTGTACATTTGCAAAGGCCCATTTCACTAGTCAGCAAAGGTTGCTTTTGTCAGGCTGATGTTGGAGTAATTTCACAGCTGATGCTTGTTGGAATGAGCCTTGCTAAATGTATATTTGAGTTTATTTCAGGCGGTTGAACACTGCTCGCCAAAGCAGCGCTACAACCAATCGACGGCAGCACCTGTCATGTCCGTTTCTTGCCTTATTTTGGGAATTCAATCTGTCAGCATGATGAAGCGAGCCCATAAATATGGAATAAAAAAACGTGAAATGTCCCTCGAGGCGCGAGCATTATTATCAGTGAAATGTAGCGGGAGCACCTTGTAATTCATGCCAAGCAAGACTCATAACATCTGTCTAATCAGACGGGGGTCAGCTCTTGTGAGCGCTTTAAATCATGGCGTGCCTCTTTGCGTGTGTAATGGCCCTTCGGCTGTGGACACCCTGGACTCGACAGACGCGGCGAGCCCGGTGGGAACGCCAGGCCTCGCGAAAACGCCCCCAAGACGCGCCAGCAGCAGGTGAGTCGTTTTCTGTGGGTTTTGTGTGTTTAGTGCCGTGGAAACTCTAGCAGGGATTTCCCTGGTAACTGTACAGGACGGCGTTTGTAAGCGGACAGAAATATCCGTGGTTACGGTAACCGTGGAGATGGGGTAGAGGGAGCGGGAGAGGAAGGAGGAGGAGGGGGAAGAGGAGGACGCTGCTTCCTGTACGAACTCGTGGTTGAGGAGAACAGGATGCCATCAAGTGCCACAGCTTTTTTCAGGACGCTATTTAAATGAACACTTATGTTTCCCTTTTCGGAGCCTATTCATCTGCATCAAGGGAGAGTGTCCGGCTGCCTATACTGAATGCCAAAGACCGGGACGCCAGAGTGTCAGAGTGCCAGAGCAACAGAGCAGCAGGTTGCACGTACTTGCAACCCCGTAGGGGTTCAATGTTCAATCCTGCATCCTTGCTGGACTCCCTCTGGATGGCGAGTGTTTGTCGGAGTGGGAGCTGCTGCCATAATCTCTCTCAAACACCAGTCTCTGATCTCGTTAAAGACTAATTGATGTTCGGTGTTAACGAGCTTTACCTTAATTAGTCACATTTAAGCGAACAAGGGGGATACTGAAAGAGGAGCAGGAACGAGAGGCCAAGTCGGATAGGGATGTGCTGGAATTAGCAGGCCGGCAATTCAAACAAGAAAAGAGAGAGAGGAAGGAAGGGCTAGAAACTAATGAACAGAGGGAGGACGGGAGTGAGGGAGACGGATGCAAGGGGAGGAAGACTCCAGGGTGAGCAGTGAGAGTGCCTCGGGGAAGATGAGGTGGAAGGTATTAGAGAGGCGAGAAAGGACGTTGACACTCCAACCGTGTTCAGGCTCAGATATGCAATTCCAGCTGCCCCCACTCTCCCATTCCCTCCCACCTTTCGTCTCTCTCTCTGTGGCTCTGCTGGATTTCATTCACTCGTTCTGCTCCTCTCGTCTTCTTCAAGATAACCCTTCATCAACATCTCTACTTCCCGTCTGTCTGCCTTTTGCTCTCTGAACTCCAAACAGCAAAACGACACTAAGAGAAACCGATAATATTCAATGGTGGCAACACGGTAGCAGCAATGCTGCAGTGGAGTGTGTGCTAGTAGCTGACCTGCATGACTAGCATCTGTTGCATTAAAAGTCCATTCAAAAGGCTCAGTCGAACAGATTTAACATTCTGTCAATTTGCTCTAACAATAGTGTACTGAAGACCATTATAGAGCGCCCACTGTTCATTACAGTCTGTCAGAATGAACTTTTTTATTATTTAAGCATTATAGAGAATTATAGAGCAGCCCCTACACTTGGTGTAGAGTAAAACAATATGTCGAAATGAGTATTTTTATCAAATTAACATTACAAATCAATACAGAGCACCTCCTACACTTTTTTATTAGAGAATTACAGTCTGTATGTATGAGAATGAGAGTGTGGGTCATATAAACATTATAAAGCATTATAGAGCGCCCTCTACACTTCCTGTAATGTATTTCAGTCTACCAGAACGAGCATATGGATTATACAGAATTAAAGAGTGCACCCCTTTCACATCATGTAGTGTATTACAGTCTGTCAGAATAAGAGTGTGGATCATATGAACATTACGAAGCATTATAGAGCGCCCGCTACACTTCCTGTAATGTATTTCAGTCTACCAGAACGAGCGTATGGATTATACAGAATTAAAGAGTGCGCCCCTTTCACATCATGTAGTGTATTACAGTCTGTCAGAATGAGAGTGTGGATCATATGAACATTACAGAACATAACAGAGCGCCCCCTATGCTTCCTGTAGTGTAACTACAGTCTGTCACAATCTGTCCGAGCATGTAACCACCAGCTTCTGCCAATGTAAAGTTATTGACTGAATGTGGAGGAAAAGAGCAACAGCTTATAAGCATAAACATAACGAGAGCTTGTAATGAATCCAACACAAACCACACGACTTGGTGCGTATGACAGACGGCCTGTATGGGAGCGCTTTCTTACATCACAAGCACACACACACACACACGCACGCACGCACACACACACTAGGCAGCTGTAGAACACAGTGTGAACGCTCCAGCTCTGTCCGCAGCTGGATAGATCCGCAGCTCTCACACGGCTGAATGACAGTGCAGCACCGGCGAAGGACGTGTGTTAAACAGTTTCGCATTCAAGCCTTGTTCTCCCTCTCTCACCCTTTCTCACACACACATTCAGGCACATATGCATATCCATACATGCACACACACAGGTTTCCAGGCTAATTGAGCTTGTAGACGCCGGCTGTGTGAACGTATGTGTGCATGTGTGTGTGTGTGTGAGGAACAGAAAAGAGAAAGAATGAGAGAGAGAGAGAGAGAGAGAGAGACAACAGTCAGGCAGATGTGGTAGAGAGAGACTATGTGTATGTATAGATATTGAGAGTGTGTGAGTCTGTGTGTGAGTGTGTGTGTGTTTGACAGAGAGAGAAAGAAAAGTCAAAGTGTGTGTCAGTCCTTATGGCACACGCACGAGCGCACAGCAATGACAGAAGGGTCAAAGCCCTCTTCCATTCTCTCCCCATGTCTCTCTTCCCGCTCTCTCTCTCTCTCTCTGTGCAGCAGGCTAGGTCCGTGCGTTACTCACCGTGTGCGCGCCCGCCCGCACGCGCGAGAGCCACCGAGCGAGCGAGCGTGTGTGTGTGCGTCTCAGGCTCCTCTCCCCTCGCTCTCCAGGCGGCCCCCCATCCTCAGTGCTGCTGCCTCCACCACCTGCACCACCACCTGCACCACCTCCAGCAGCCTCAGCAGCTCCTCCACCAGCAGCAGCTCCTCCACCAGCAGCTCCTCCAGCTTCTCCAGCTCCAGCCGCGCGCGCGCCTGCGATCCCAGGGAACGAAATGCGCGAGAGCTTAATCCTACATGGATTCAATTTTCACCAGCTCACTTACTCTCTACCTACCTCTCTCTCTCTCTCTCTCTCTCTCAGTCTCTCTCTTTCTCAACCACTCACTTACTCTCTCTCTCCTTGCTTCTCCTCTCTCTCTCTTTTTCTCTATCTCTCTCTCTCTCTCTCCCTTACTCAACCACGCACCCTCTCTCTCTCTCCCTCTCTCTCTCCCTGCTCTTTTGTTAAAATTCAGTATATGCACCCGGTCACCTAGCAACCGTCAACCTCTCTCTCTCTCTCTTTCTCTCTCTCCCTTTCTCTCTCTCTCTCTCTCTCCATCACAAGCGACACGTGTTGAATGCTAAACTTAGCGGTGTGGAATCATATTAATAAAGGCTCTCTCTTTCTCTTTCTCTCTCTCTCCATCTCTCCCTCCCTCATCCTCCCTCCCCATCTCCTCCTCCTCTCTCCTTTTCCGATTATAATGTAATATAAATATTTACTAGAAGCCCCTCAGACCTTCTATTGCATGCTCCCACCCCCCTCCACTCCGCCCCCCGACCACTCCCCCCTCTCTGCGTACCCTGGTTTCCGCCTCTCTACGCAAAAAACGCAAACGTCTGTGTGAGAGAAAGAGAGTGTGTGTGTGTGTGTGTGTGTATCCATCCACCGACATGTGAGCGCTACTGGACCGGGACGAGGAGGCTCCCAGTCCACCCAGTGCTATAACGATGTTATAACAGTGATGAGGAGGAGTGTATAAGGTGTTTATAAGCTCTGAGAATAGAGACAGAGAGTAAGAGAGAGCAAATCACCTGTTAAACACCAGTTATCAACACAGAATTAAACATTAAAATGAATGTTTATTTCTTAATATTCTGATTTCATAAAATTTGACTACTTTTGACAGTTATTGACTAGGATGCTTCTTCTTCAAACTAATGACTATTTTAATAGTCGACTAATCTTTGGTTTTGAAGGCACTATAAACTTCCATAATGCATCATGATTACATTTTGCTGCATACTACAAAAGCGAGGAATGTGTCCCAAAATGCATTGCAAATCTTGGTACCAAGCAACAGAGGCTGTTACATTATAGCCCAGATAAAATAAAAGTCACTTGGTAAAATTGGTCAGAACCAAAGAAAAATCAGCCCATGTTCAGCATATCAACAGAATTTTAAAGTGTTCCAAAATGCACTGCATGTTTTGGTACTAAGCAACAGACATTAAAATGAATAGAACAAACAGCAAGCCACCAACGTTGCCAGATTGTTACATTATAGTCCAGATAAAACCAAGTCACTGGGTAAAATCTGCCAGAACGCAAAGAAAACTAACATCCCCCCAAAAAACATCCCAAGTTCAGCATATCAACAGTATTTTAAAGTGTTCCAAATGCACTGCGAGTCTTGGTACTAAGCAACAGACAGTAGAACAAATTGAGCAAACACAAAGCCAACAACGTTGCCAGATTGTTACATTATAGTCCAGATAAAACCAAGTCACTGGGTAAAATCCGCCAGAATGCAAAGAAAATTGTCCCCCAAAAAATTGCTGATGTTCAGCATATCAACAGAGTTTATTCCAACATGGCCCTAAAATAAACAGATTTATTCTAAATATGTACAATAATTGCAAAAAACAAAATAGACAAGGAGTTTATCTGAATGTGTGTATTATAGCTGTGTTTAGTGCATTGTATAATAGGACATACAATCATGTGAAATCGGAAAATAAACTATATGCAAAAAAACAAGCAATGAAAGAAGTATTGAAATTAAGTACAGAAATTGCTGCTGGACACTGCTAATTTGATATATTTCTCCATATATAGTTCGTTTATTATGTGAGTCTTATGTCTCAAAACAGCATAACATAACAGTCAGAGATTACTTCATGAAGCCAATTTAAGAACTATTTGGACTCGATCCACACCAGAATACTACCAAATCCTGCACATCTATCTGTAGCAGAATAAGGTTTTCAAACTGATTTCTCTGGGGAAATAAAAAAAAATATGGCAATTGTACCACAGGGTAAACTAACTGTTGTAATTACCATATTTTGGCACTATAAGTTGCACTTAAAATCCTTTAATTTTAAAAAAATCATCAGTGCGCCTTATGTGAATTCTACCAGTCAGGTTGTTTCAGTGAAGTTTCTCCAGCAGTATTAGCACTAAGCACTAGCTTGCTTGCAGTTCAAAGGTATTATTGGCCTGTAGCCTGCTGCTAACCCTGCTGCTAACCCCGGCTAGCCCTGCTGGAGCAGCGTTAGCATTAGCGTGTTTACTGTGATAAAACAAGCTACACGGGACAAAATGCTAGCTATTATCACCCTGGTTACCAGAACACTCAGGGTTCCTCAGTGTATTAGCTAATAGCCATGGCTAGATGCCTTAGCTGCTAGTAATAATAATATTGCTGCACACAGCTTTAGTGGAAATCTGTAAAAAATCTAAGCTTACAGTAAATAAACTGAAGCGTTTTACTCACCCAAATAAACAGTTTTCAGAAGAGAAATCTGTGATTTTGAGAAGGGTGTAGTAATGAGTCTATTAGCAAAGGGGTGGAGGGGGTTGCAGAAGGGGTACCCACTATATTCACTGCACGCCACTGTAAAACAGTGTGTAGGGTATCAGGCAGTGTATTCACAGCTATTAGGTTTAATAATGTTTTGTAAGGTAGCTTTCGGAGCGTAAAATATTATAAATGTATTTTTCCAGGAAAACCAATTAGAAAACTGCAATTTTTTTTTTTTATTAAAATCATCCCATCACACATACCAACAAAGCACAACATAGTGTTTCAGCAACATACTGTTGCATCCCTAATGCTAATGAGTATAGCGGCCAACCCGCGTCTAGCCCAGCGTTCCTCAGTCCTTGTCCTGGAGGCACCATTTACTGCATTCCTTTCTGATTTCCCACTTGATTTAACTAATCAGATCATTAATAAGCTATTTTAGAGTTACAGAGGTGTGTTAAAGCAGGGAATCCTTTTAAAAGGCCTCCAGGACCATTACTGAGAATCGGCTGTAGCAGGACAAGGAAGGCTTGTAACTCATATGAAGAGAAATTGATTACAGTTTACCTGGAAAGTTTAGCATACAGCCCAGCCTTTAATTGGTATAGGTGGTACTGCTGCTATTGGCCGATCGAGCTGGAAGACACTGACTAGTTGACAAAATTAAAACAGGAGGCCAATAGCAGCGCTGCTGCTAACCTTGCAAAAATACTGGAAATCTAAGTGTACTCTAAGTAAATGGAAGAGCTTTCCTCTGCCAAATAAACTGTTTTCAGGAGAGAAATCTGTATAGATGAATAGTGTGCTTTATTCTATAGTGCACCTTATAGTCTGTAAAATATGTTTTAAATAGACTCCCTTAAAGTTTCACAAATTTTCTTTAAAAGTTTGACTTAAATTAACCCAATTATGTTTTTCCACCTGTAATGCATCTCTTTCTCACGCTCTCTTTTTACACACACACGTGCGCACAAAGCCGTCATCTGCTTCTTACCTGTAATTGGTGGATTCTGTCTTTTCCATCCAATAAACATGCAGGAAATCATCAAGGACATGTCCATCCTGTCAGAAACATACCAGTGTTCATCAAAGTCGTGATTGAGTCTTGATGAATGCCACAATATTATTGTGATGAATACATTTAGGTGATTGACCCCACTATTAAAAATATTCCACTTTTCCAATCTAACACTGATTCTTTTATTTACATTTAAAAATATATTATTAAAATGTTAAGTCTTAATAAAAGTAAAATGTGATTAACCCGATCATTTTCCAATTGACACCACCCATTTTAATACAAATTACAGTGCAGTTAAAAATGACTTGCCCCCTTACAGATTTCTTAAGTTTTTGCTTTTTTGTCATACTTACATTTTTCTGCTTATCAAACTAATTTTAATATCAGACAAAGATAACTTGAGTAAATACAACCCCCTCTCTGCCATGAATTAACTGTGATTAAGCACATTTTTAAAAAAAGCTGAGTTCAGTTTCAAAAGCCACAACCAGACCTGCAGAATCAAGAAATCACGTAAATAGAACCTGTATGATAACATGAAACAGGATAAAAGATCTCAAAAAGCAGCATCATGCCCCGATCTTAGGAAATTCAAGAACAGATGAGAAAACAAACATTTTTTTTAAATCTGAAAAAGGTTATAGAGTAATTTCTAAAGGTTTGGGACTTCAGTGGAGCATAGTGAGATCCATTATTTACAAATGTAAAAAACATGGAACACTGGTGAACCTTACCAGGAGTGTCCAGCCTTCTGACATTACTCCAAAAGGGCATGGAAAACTCATCCAGGAGGTCAAAAAAGAGCCCAGGACAACATCTAAAGAACTGCAGTTCTCACTTGCCTCAGTTAAGGTCAGTTTTCGTGATTCAATAATAAGAAACAGACTGGTCAAAAAGGGTCTCCATGGGAGAAGAACCACTGCTGACCAAAAATAACACAACGGCCCGTCTTACATGTGCCAAAAAACATCTCGATGTTCCCAAGGACTTTGGGAAACAAATATGTGAACTGAAGAGTCAAAAGTGGAACTTTTTGGAAGGTCACTCTCTATCAGTCCGTGACCTTAAGCTCAGCATGCTTGGGTTCTGCAGCAGGACAATGATCCAAAGCACACAAAGAAGTCCTCCTCAGAATAGCTTAAAAAAAATTATAATAAAGTTTTTTGAGTGGACTAGTTAAAATCTGATTGAGATGCTGTAGGATGATCTTAAACAGAAAGTTCATGCTTGAAAACCCTCCAATTATATAAAGAAGAGTGGGCCAAAATTCCTCCACAGTTGTTGCCGCCAAGGATGGCACAACCTAGTTATAAGGTTTAGGGTGCAAATACGTTTTAACACTTAACACTTTTAATTGTTTTTGTTTCCCTTTATAAATATTTTTTTTATTTACAAAATTATTTTTGTATTTACTCAGGTTATATTTGTATTTACTTGGGTTATATTTGATATTAAAATTTATTGGTTAATCTGAAAAATGTAAATATGATAAAAAAAAAATACAAAAGAAATCTGTAGGGGGGCAAATACTTTTTCACAGCACTGCACTTAGGCAGCAATATTAGAAAATTGGTGAAGTTCCCCTTTAATAGAGAGGAAGTAGGAAGCGTGGTTTTGGAGGAGGTGCGATCAGATGGTCCTTTCATCTAACTGTTGTTAACACTGATTTTCATTCATGAATTCATCCCGCAGGGCTTTGCTGCACTGAGGCGGACGTCAGTCCAACATGGCAGGACTACACACACACACACACACACATGCACACACACACACCACTCTGTGTGTGTGTGTCTTGCTGTTTGAGCAATAGCTCAGGGCAAAACAGATGAGTCAATACTGATAGTCAAAGATCAGTGTGTGTGTGGGGGGTTGGGGGTACACAGGCAGAGAGAGAGAGAGAGAGAGAGAGAGAGAGAGAGAGAGAGAGAGAGAGAGAGAGAGAGAGAGAGAGAGATAGAGAGAGGTGTCACAAAATTCACCTTTAATCAATTAGGGTCTTACTGGAAGGGTCTCTAAAGTGCTAGACCTGAAATATAGAGTGATTTTTTATCACCAGCAGTGCTTTAACAGATAAACAGAGAAAACCCTCCCATAGGCCCTCCCCACTGTGCCCTGATTGGCTAGTTGACCACATTCGGGAGTAACACTTTTTTATTTGTTTGTTTACTCATTTAATATTAAATAATGTTATATAAAATATTCCTGACTTGGAAATGGCTTTACATCAGACGTATTTGAGACAAAGGCCATTAGTCTCTGTGCTTCAGAAAATTGCAGAATCATAACAGTTCGTATTGCTGCTTAGACAGATCATTGCTGTAGTGCTATGATGTACCAGGTGGTTGCTATGGTTGCTATGAAGCTACAGTGGTGTTGCCTTATGCTTACTATAGGGTTGCTAGATGATTATTATTGTATCCCTGTTGAAACCTGCTACCAGGTTCCTATAAAATCCCAGGTGGCTGCCATGGCATTGCTAATTGGTTGCTATGGAGTTTCTCAGTAGACACCCGAACTTGAAAATTGGACACACCTTATTATTCAATGTTTGTTTTTTTTTCTACATAAACAGTTAATGAACACTGAAGTCATCCAGGCTATGAAGGAATATGACACATTTAGAGTGGAGTGCTCCTGATGAGAGCCAGTTTTATCATAATGGAGTCTTTGTGAATGCACTTGTGAACATTTTCAAAGTTTTTAAAATGTTTTCAGATTGACTGACGGGTGGCGCGGTGGGTAGCACTTCCGCCTCACAGCAAGACGGCCTGGGTTCGATTCCCGGCTGGGGCGTCCCGGGTCTTTCTGTGTGGAGTTTGCACGTTCTCCCTGTGTCTGTGTGGGTTTCCTCCGGGTTCTCCGGTTTCCTCCCACTGTCCAAAGACGGCACGTTCAGGCTAATTGGAAATTGATTGAAATTGCCCCTTAGGTGTGAGTGTGTGAGTGAATGTGTCTGTGTGTCTGTCTGTCTGCCTTGCGATGGCTTAGATCGTAGAACCTTGTGATTAGACAGTACCTTTCCTGCCGCGAAATAGCCGACGAGCTGATGTGGCGTTAAACTCGACTACCCAACCCAACCTAGATTGACTGACCTTCATTTCTTAAAGTTTTTTCTTTACTTAGTTGAGTATTTCTTGCCATAAGATGCATTAGAACATTACTCAAATATTCACTATTCACTGTATACCAGCCAACTCTACCTCTTCTCTACTTTACTCTCAAACTGATGCTCTCAAACACATTAATGTGACTCTACCTCATAATGTGTGGCACAGAGGGAACCATATATCACATATATATATATATATATATATATATATATATATATATATATATATATATATATATATATATAAATTGCAATAGTAAAATATGTCATTAAAAAATAATAATAAAACTACTTAGAACACTAAAACCTGTAACTTTTTCCCCATTTTCTAACTATAAACTTTACCGTGAAATATAATTATTAAAATCTTTCAGTTTTTTTTATAATGGGATTGCGTCCAAATTCCATTTATGCTATATTCTTTTCATAATAAATCCATAACATTTAAGTAACAATACATGTGTTTTTAGATTCAGAGTTGAAAAAGATAACAAAAAATAAGTTTAAATTGGAAGAAGAGTTATAACAAGCAAAAAGCACCTATTCAGTGGAATGCCCCATATACACTTTCTCCACCATCCTATAGATCCGGGTAATATATAGTTTAATGCCTGCTAGTTTAATACTTGTAGCTACAGCTGTAACATGCTAGCTAGCCAGTTAATGGCAACTGTTTAACATTAGTTAGTTAGTTAGTTAGTTAGTTAGTTAGTTAGTAAGTTCATTAATTAGTTATGTATTTATTAGTTAATTAGTTAGTTAGTTAGGTAATTAGTTAGTTAGCTAGTTATTTAGTTATTTGGTTAGATAGTTAGGTAACATTAAGTAGTTAGTTAGTTAGTTAGTAAGTTCATTAGTTAAATAATTAGTTAGGTATTTATTAGTTAGTTAGTTGTTTAACTAGTTAGTTAATTCGTTAAATAATTAGTTAGGTATTTGTTAGTTAGTTAGTTAGTTATTAGTTACTTAATTAACTAGTTAGTTAGTAAGGTAATTAGTTAGCTAGTTATTTAGTTCTTTGGTTAGATAGTTAGGTAACATTAAGTAGTTAGTTAGTTAGTTAGGTAATTAGTTAGCTAGCTAGTTAGTTACATGGGTAATTATTTAATTAAGTTACTTGTTTAGTTATTTGGTTAGATAGGTAACATAAGTAACGTTATGTGGTTAGTTAGTTAGTTACTTAGTTAATTAGGTAGGTATGTATTTATTTAGTTATTTAGTAAGTTAGGTAGTTATTTAGTTTCTTTGTTTGTTGTTTTGTTAGTTTGTTAGTTACCCAGCTGTTATTAGTTATCTAGCATTGTTGTTGTTAGTTAGCGTTAAGTAGTTTTCTCATCTGTAATGTTCAAAGAAAACAAGGAGTTTCTTTATAAAAACAACATATTTACCTGTCAGGAGTTATAAAACATGATTACTGACTGTAAGTTTCATCACACACTGTGTTCTTACCTGTAAAGCAGAAACGCTTAGAGACCGCAGAGCTAAAACCAGAAGGCTGGGGTAAAATAACCGTTGCCGGGCAGAACTGACCTCGCGCGCGCTTCATTTAAAAATCTGACTGCGGCTCGCGACCCGCAGCGCTGATCTACAAATCATTACAGACAGCAGCTTCCTGCAAGTATACCATACAGATCAGCGGATCGGCTGTTCTGTGGTTAAAGCAGGAATTTGGGGCGTTTACTGTATATATAAACATAATACTTGTTATTATTAATAACAAAATATTTTTCATTCAAAATGTTTTTGATTACAGAATTATGTAATTAGAAATCATATAAACCCATTAATAGGCTATTTAAATAGTCCAAAAACAAATATAGCGTCAAATAAACTTGGGTAATTTTAAATAAACATAATTATATAATCATTTTCAGTGTGTGACCTCTTTTATTTTTTGGTGGCGATTTTGGCCAGGCAGTGTATTAACAGTATGTTAAATCAGTGTTTATTTTTTCCATCTCCAATGCATAATAAATATTATTAATTGAAACAACAATTGTTTATGACGTCAGAATTTATTTATTAACGCACATTGATTTTACATTAATTTAACATTGATTCCACATTATGGTTTTATATGTACTAAGATGTCTGTCATCAAACTTGTAGATAAAGACTTGCAACATTTATTCAATGTTCTTTATTATCAGGTATCTCTAATGAATCATGCATTAAAACGATGTTAATCTACAACATCAGATTTGTTTTTTATTCGAGCACATTGATTTAATGTTATGTACTTTTAATAAAATATACATATGTAGTTAGTGTTTATTTTATTTTTATTGGACTATGCAATATATATATATATATATATACAAATTATATATATATAGTAATCATATAGTAATCATATCTACAACTGATTACTTCCACACTTTCTATAGTTTGTTTGTATTTATATATTTATGTATACATTTTTAGGCCTCAGTTTAGATTTTTATAGTTTAGAGTCTTTTATCCCTCAATGTGCTCTTGTATTGTACTACACTTATTGTTTGTTTCTACTGTGTTGCGTAACTGCTACTGGCTGCTAAATTTCCTTCAGGAAAGGTTTAGGATATCTATCTAAATTATGTAATACACACAATCCACTAAAAAATGTAACAGTTGATTGACTCAAAACTGTATTTGGTAACAGTAAATTAGAAATGTGATTTTGAGCCGTTTCTGAGGTGAACAGTAGCAGCGTTGAGGGGTGAAATGGCAGGAAAAAGACCAAACACTTTTTGGTGCTATTTAGTATTAATTTTTCAACACTGTTAGGCTAAAATATAATCTAATATAATAAATAATAGAGTATATAATAAATAATAAATAATAGAGTAAATAATAAATCTAAAAAGACTGTCTCTGCTGTTCTGGTGTTAAACCAAGGATTAAAATATAATACTATCATAGATTAAAATATTACTCTACATTCATTAATGCTTATAACTGAACTAAGAACCCTCACAGAGTCACATAACCATATAACTCAAGCTGTAGATTTGATTTTTGTTAGTGTTGAATGTAGTTTATGTGATGCGATGATTTTTTCCAAAAAATATATGTTATAGGGTATCGGGAAATGCTCATATTTTAAGAATGTTCTTAAGTATGAGGTTACAAAGTTCTTAGCATTAAGAACTTTTTGGAAAATGTGCAGTCCCAAATACACAATTTTTTGTGTTGAGGGTCTGGTCTCACGCAGTTCTCAGCACTCCTTAGCCCCTCAGATAACATGTGAGGCATTGCTTCTACAACCCGCTTATCTATAAGGGATGGTTAAGGACCATCTTATGTGGAAAATTCACTTCACACTGTGTTTTATGGAACCAGGCACTGATCCTAGAATCGCTCCTGCTGTGAGCAGAAATTACTGGCTGTGAACTTTAAAGTGCACTTTAAAACCTACAACTATCTTTCTGTGATGTCTTAACTGCATAGTTTTTGTCTGAGAGCAGATTAAAAAGTTTTCTGTTTTACATTCATTAATAAAAATGGATGGAATGGACGTTGGTTGCTGTTCAGTTTCTGACTTTATATGGATATTTTACAGCAGACGGGGCACAGAATTATTACCACTACTTCCTTACAGAATAACATTTCCTTAGTTTGACTAAGACTATATTATGATAATTAATCAGCTGGCTTACTTGACATTGTCACCATACATTACACAATTTTTTTTTCTGGACACCTCATATAACAATACCTCCAGTAAACCCTAAACAACAATTTAAATATTAATCTTTGATTTATGTACTGTACAGTATTTATGGTGATATATTCAGAACTTTACCATTAATGACAAAATTAAAAATTTAAATAAAATTATTTTAAGTGCAGCAGATACAGAATAAAGTTTGGCATTCAGTCAAGAGTCAGTCCTTGCAGTAGCTGGTAGTCAGTGTGTTTATGCTGCTGTAGGGACGAGGATCAGGTACAGGGGTTGGACAATTAAACTGAAACACCTGTCATTTTAGTGTGGGAGGTTTCATGGCTAAATTGAAGCAGCCTGGTGGCCAATCTTCATTAACTGCACATTAATTGCACGTTTTGGTGCACGTCTTGCTGGCGCATCTGGGACAAAGACAGCAAGTTTTTGTGATGTATTAAGAGCCATGGTATCCAGGGTAATGTCAGCATACCACCAAGAAGGACCAACCACATCCAACAGGATTAACTGTGGACGCTGTAAGAGGAAGCCGTCTGAAAGGGATGTTCGGGTGCTAACCCGGATTGTATCCAAAAAACGGCTGAATAGTCTGAATAGAATGTTTTAAAAAGCACTCAACAAGTGAAATAACAGATTTTACAACTGATAAATGATAATAAAAGCTTTGCAATTTAAGCATGACTAAAGTAAGTGTAAAAAGTATAAAACTAATATTAGCAAAATGTATTTCCACACTGAATAAGAGTAAAACAGTGTCAAATGCTTTTAAGACATAGTTGCGTTGCATGAATTCATAAAGCAGTCCTGTTTGTAGCCTGATACAAATACATGTTATAGCTATTTAAAGGAGGAAGCACCTTTAAGCTGAAGAATTAGAATTGAGCTGTTATATCAGACAAATTCAGAAAATACATATATTAGAGATGATTTTAATAAATAGGATAAAAATCAATTTAACTACACAGAGCAGACAAAAATGGTGGAGTTCACAATAGACACTAAACTTTTTATATTTTATATTTAATATGTTGATGATACATTATGCTTCTCTGTAACCCTACATATATAAATTACTAGTCGTTTTTGCTCCGCTCATTACAAGGGGCCGGTCTAAACCAAAAATGCCAGGGCCGTTTTTTTGTCCCAGTCCAGCCCTGGGCAACCCTAGAACAGACTAAAAAAAAGGCTCCTGGCTTTGACCGCGGGAACTGTCCACTGTAATGAAGACACAACAGCAGAAGTGATGGAATAATTTAATTATTTAATGATTTATTATTTACAGTGAAACAATACCAAGAACACACAGATTAGGCTAATTATTGGTGTTGGTGAATGTGGAGCGCGTGTATGAATTATTCCGTTTTAAGCTCGGGAAGGCCTCGCCGTCTTGTCGGACAAGAAGGGGAAATGAGACGGCACGAGGGGGGGGGGGGGCACGGGATCCTGCAGGGGAGCTCAATTCCCCCATGAAGTTGCTCTGATCATTTCAACACCATTTATCAGGCTAATAATTCACTCTGAACAGCATCGCCCCTCCAGTAAGACCCCACTGATTCCAGGACTGCCACACACCTGCGCAGCTGCACTCCACGTCCTGCTGCACCTGAGACTTTATTAATTAATGATCAAGTCTGGATCAGACTGAATAAGGTGTGTGTGAGAGCAGCCGAAGTACAATTCAGCGCAGTGCAGATGAGCCTGCTACAAATCATACAGCAGAATTTAATCCTAGAATGACATACAGTAAACATTAAACACAGAGAAGCTTGATTAAGGGGGCATTTCAGCGTGTCTTTGCTGTCGTAACGACGGGAAAAGTACACCTTGTGCTTCTTAAAATGCTACAAAAGGTATGTATTCATTTTCTTAATTAATCATGGGTGTGTTTTGGGTGTAAAGTAAAAAAAAAAAAAAAAACTAAAACAACAATCAGCGTGTCACTTGCCATTAACTTTAAGAACCAGGTGCACTCTGGCTTTGGCGCATTGCTATTTTAATGGCGCAGCTGCCTGGACGTGTTTAATGCTTCTCAGCCTAGGAAACCAACCTGCTTGTTCTTGCTGTGAAGGGATGTGAATAAGTACCTGAACATTTACCATCATAAACCTCATTTCGAGACCACCACGCAAATCTGCTAGATATATATTTATAAGCAACGTTGCAAGCTATCTGTTATTTTTTTTGGCCATAACAGCTTTTGCTGGTTTTCTGAGCAACCATGGTACTGCTAATGGTGCTGATACAAGAGCTACTGCAAACATGAAGACATCAGAACAGCAAACTCTTCATCTGTCATCATCTACGCATTCACATATAGAAAATATAAATATAGAATTATAACTAAAGAGAGCTGGCAACATAAAATAGAGTGCATTTTTCAGATTAATTCACTTTTAAAATGCTCGTTTAAAAAAAGAACTGGTAGCACGCTATGAACAATTTCACATTCTCCCCAAAACAAAAGTAAGAATAGGGAAACCTGCATAGAAATACCCTGCCACCACCCCTCAGCCATCGACCCCCACCTGAGCCCCACCCACTAGATGTTGTAGTTGATTTATTTGCCATTATACACCGCAGAATTAGCCAGCAGACTTCATCTGACTGAGGGATCTATACCTGCTGTTCATATCAAGTCAGCAGATGATGGAGATTTATGTACCACAAGTATCACAATTAAGCATGAACTAGCTTGTGCTAAGGTGTTGTAAACGCTAAGCGTAAACATTTGCATAAAAGTGACAGAGCCCTTAAACGGCTCGCTCTGAAAGGGACTGAAACTAAGAGTTGGTTTAACGTGGAAAAATATGTATAATATATCCTATTTTAAAAGAAGATGGTTAATGGCAAAATTGAAATATTAAGGGAAATATTATTTTTTCCTTCTGTTTTTTAAATTATTACATATTAATTTTGAATAACCATTTAATTAGTCGTTAGCTTAACAACTAATGAAAAGGTGCAGCCCTAGCCCTAAATGACACGCAGTGCGTCACCCTCCTGCTGTTTATGGGGCTTAGTAACTTCATACCATTCATGAAGGAAGGTGTGCCGCCATTGTTATCCTGTGGGAGGTGCTATGACAGGAAGTCTGATCTCAGCAGACATCTTTCACCAGACTTCTGCTGGAATGTATTGAAAGCATATATAGAAGAAAAAACACGTTCAGAAGTTTTGTTGAGGGAATTGTTTTGGCTTATGTTTAGAAATAAATGTAAAATAATTTCTGTACATTTTATAACATACAGTATAAAGTTTCTTCAACTTATGAAGAACAGCAGAGGGAGGCACAGTCACAGTATTGGGAGGGGTTAGATTTCTTTTTTTTTGTAGTATGGAATATTGACTGGGATCAGATAAGATAATCCTTTATTAGTCCCACAATGAGGAATTTATTACTGCAACAAAACTGATTAGTGTACTGTAGTAAATAATCTAAACAAATGCATTTGCTCAGGGGACTATTTCTTTGTTGCACAACAACCTGTAGCATGTATTCCTACACCACTTTAATGAAATGTGATTTTCATAACATGTTCTACACCCAAAATCTTCTCAAAACTCATGTATTTTAGGATTTTAATCCAGTCATGTGATTGTTTGGCTATGCCTGCCACATTTGGAACATAATTATGGTTCGCAATGTGCAACCAAACTTCCAGAGCCAAGCCTTATACACACTATAATCTGATTTGTGCAAATAAATTACTTAGCAACCATCTAGCAACACCATAGCAACCAGCACAGATACCATATCAACCTAACATCATCCGTAGCTGCACAATGTATTTAAACAGGTCACATTATAATCTGATAGATGCAAATACATTACTTGGCAACAACACAGCAAACACAACGGATACCATAGCAACACCTCAGCAACCACATAGAAACGACTAAGTAATCAACACGGTTACTATAACCACACCTTAGCAACCACCTAGCAACATCTTAGAAACCAGCACAGATACCATAGCAACCTAGCATCAATAGCTGCACAATGCATTTGCATAGCTCACATAATTCTGACTGATGCAAATATATAGCAACACATTAGCAACCACCTAGAAACACCTTAGCAACCACCAAGCAACCACTTAGAAACAACATAGCAATCAGCACAGATACCATAACAACGCCTTAGCAACACCATTGCAACCACCATGGACACCATAGCAACACTTTAGCAACCGCCTAGCAAGCACTTAGCAACATTATAGCAACCACCATAGCATACAGTGTGAGCCAATTGAGCTGTGCAAGCATCCACTATATATGTGTGTATATATATATACATATATATATATATATATATGTATGTATATATATATATATATGTATATATATGTATATATATATATATACATATATATACATATATATGTATATATATATGTATATATATATGTATATATATATATATATATATATATATATATATATATATATATACATATATGTATATATATGTATATATATATATATATATATATACAGGTGATGGATGATGAAACTGAAACACTTTTCTCATTTTAGTGTGGAATTTTAGGTTTCATGGCTAAATTGGAGCAGCCTGGTGGCCAAACTTCATTAATTGCACATTGCACCAGTAAGAGCAGAGTGTGAAGGTTCAATTATCAGGGTAAGAGCACAGTTTTTATCAAAATATTGCAATGCACACAACATTATGGGTGACATACCAGAGTTCAAATTCTTGGTGCACGTCTTGCTGACGCATCTGTGACCAAAACAGCAAGTCTTTGTGATGTATCAAGAGCCACGGTATCCAGGGTAACGTCAGAATAACACCAAGAAGGACCAACCACATCCAATAGGATTAACTGTGGACGCTGTAAGAGGAAGCTGTCTGAAAGGGATGTTTGGGTGCTAACCTGGATTGTGTACAAAAAACATAAAACCACAGCTGATCAAATCACGGCAGAATTCAATGTGCACCTCAACTCTCCTGTTTCCACCAGAACTGTCCGTCACCACAATAAATTATTGTGCTCTAAAACCAGGTGTTTCAGTTTCACTGTCCAACCCCTGTGTATATACAGTACATTCATGTATGTAAAATGTACTTTTGTACATATGTATATAAAAAGAGGTATAATACGCCTCCTTTTTACTGAAAAAAATTACACTGAATTAAATCTCATTTCTGATCATTTTAATGTTATTCCACTTCCGCTGAGTCCAGGCTGTGCCCCAGTTCACAGATTGACGGAAAATAGAGAGAATTCTTTTTAGTCTGCTCCAGCACGACCTAAGGTCAATTAGCCAGGAGAACTGCCCACAAGTTGGAGGAAATCTGCAGAACACTTTCCCCTGTCCCCGAGACAGATATCCGTCTCAGCAGGACTCCGCCGCAGCCCGCGGCCCAGTGTGGTAGCCCTTTGATTGGGGAGTGGGAGAGTACGGGCAGGGGGTGTTCTTTAGGTAGTCTTTAATCAGTAATGGGGTGAGGGGAGGAGGGAGCGGTCCAGAGAGAGATGAATTACCTGGAATAATCAGATCAGCTCTGAGGTGGCATGAATACTGCAGCTCTTTAAGTCCCTCTCAGAGGCCCAGTACACACACAGGGCAGGCCTGCTTCTGGACAGCCCTATTAATTACACTGTTAAGAGCCCGTTTCAGGAAAAAACACAGCGATTCTAAGAGCTCAGCGACTTTCAGATTCACTCATCAGTGCATGCGCTATGCAGCAGAAAAAAACAACCTGCTTTATGTTACATAGAAATAACATAGTGAACATAGAACATAATGTTCATGCAGAATAGAGTGAAAAAATAAATACAGAAATATATATAAAATATATATAAATATAAAATATACAGTATCAGCAATTTAAATATAAGAAGACTGTCATCCTCCACCAGAGTCCCACCCACTAGATCAGTTAAAGAAACGCTATTTCAGTCATTTTGTTTGAGAACCGTAGTCAGTACACTTAAGGATTAGCCAGCAGACTTCTTCTGATGGAGGGATCTGTACCTAGCAGACAAGGGAGATGGAAGTACTTGTGCTTTTATTTTATGTGTTATTTGTGCTTCAATAACATTTAAACATGAACTAGCTTGTGTTAATAGCGATAAAAAATCAGCATAAACATGTCATGGCGAGCAACAGTTCATTTGCATAAAAGTCCCATTACCATGGGGGTAGATTTTGGAGAGGTACACTCCAAACAGAATCACTGGCAAGATGGGGCACAAGCGAGCAAAGAAACACATAAAGTATTTCCCTTGTTAAAAATTAACCACTAAATTACAATAGTTTTATGTGTACTGTTAATGTTTTATGGTAATTTTCTTCATAATAAGCATAGAAAAATTGCTACTGTCCCATCTCAGTAGCTAGCTAACTAACTAACTATCCCATTCCACCTTAAATGGCATAATAAACGTCAGGGGCTGCAGCATTTAAGGTGTAACAGAAAAATAAAATAAAATAAAATAAAACAAATGCTTAATTGCTACAACACTTGCCTCTTTATAAAGACCATTTTTTTAATAGATGAAATGTGTTTTTTTTAAGTAATAAAACATACCGGACCTGATTACATTTTTTAAACATTTCCTAGCCTTTGAAAAACGCTTTTATTGTGGTAATTTTTGTCTCTGCAGCGCTATAACTGTGCTATAGGTGAGAATAATGTGTTCTTTTGTATGTACTTCGCTACGCAGACACATCACAACCGTCTGCGTCTCACCGCCATCGGATGCACACTGCTGCTGCTGCAGCTCTGCCAGTCAGTTCTCCCTCATGCCCCGCCCCTAAACCCATACATCACCCAGTGCCTCTCCCAAACTACCTCTCACATTTTTTAGAATTTTAACTTTTTTTTATTTAAAAAAATCTCTTATTCTTACACGCCATTAGAGATGCAACAGTTCTCTGTATTTTATCGAACCGTTAGGTTCGGCCTGTTCGGTTCGATACACCCAGATCAGCCGCGGTATTTCGGTACAGAAATATTATTTAATAAAAAGAGCTAAACACGGCGCTGCAGCGCGGACAAACTCACGTGCGCCCAGATCTGCGTAATTATAACAATCTAACTGGTGAATTTTTTTTAAACAGTTTGATTTGTTACTTAAGGTTATAATAGTTTTAAATGTTTCATTTTATTTTGTTTTCACCTTTTTCTCCTCCAATTCAGTTGGTTTTAATTCGTTTGTAACGGTGGGTTTAATAGTTTTTATTAGTTTTTACACATCATATCAGATAGATCAATCTGAGAAACACCTAAAAAAAACTTAAAAACTCAATAAACTCTACAGGTTTCACTCATTTTTACCACAATGATCAACTATAAGTGAGTAAGAGAGAGAGAGAGATTTTTTCTGGAACTAACAATACGGACCATGAGGTGGCGCCGCGCTGCCGCTGTTGTGCCGAATCCGACTCCCTGCAGAATTCGGCTCCACTTCGCGAGCAGAAAAAAAAAAAAAAAGCAAAGGCAAATAAAAAGCAAAAATAAATAAATGAACCAACACAAAAACGAAGGGTATTCTATCAGTAAGTTTATTTCGTTTTAGTTAGTTTTATAAACTCTCAATACAGTTCCAGTTAGTTACCTTTTTTTCTTTTAATTAATGTTTTTTTACTTTAATTTTTCATTATTTTGTTCGTTTTCTTTAATGATAATACTTGGTTACTTGGCTATATTGTGATTAACTGTCACGCCGCCATGTTCTCCTTCCACACTACCGGACTCCATTTCCCAAAATCCCATGAACAATGACATCAGCAACACCCGCTCACCTTCACCCAATCACGTTACGCTCCGACGCTCTGACTCGCCTGTGTTCTGGGAGAAAAGAAAATCACTCGGCAAATACCGTCTGACAGCCAGAATGCTAACCAGCCAGGCTAGACTAAGCTAAGTTAATGCTAAGCTAAAGCAAGCTACGCTAACCTAACCACAGTCCAGCCGGCTAGCTAAAACCAACACCACCCAGCAAAACAAGCAGAAATGCTCTAAAAATGCGCAGCTTTCACCTGAAGACGACTCCACGGAGCAGGAGAGGAGAGTATCAGCGTTATTTCACCCTCCTAATGTTACCATCTTCACTTATTCACAATTTTGCTTTCAAGCTAACATTTGTGGTGTTAAGTCTGTATATACTATACACCGCTTTGTAGTTAAGTTTCAGTTCTGTTACAGTTGTGGTGGAACTACTTTTTGGCGGGAGGCTCAGTCCATATTAAAGCATATTCAAACTGAATTTCTTAAAGTTCCCTGATTTATTTTCTTTATTCATTTTGTAAAAATAAACTGTTGTATAAAAGCAATAGAACACTCGAGGTCGTGTGTTATCACGAATAACATCATGGCTGTGATGATCTACGGCCGGATCACAGCCGTGATGTTATTCGTGATAACACACTCCCTCTCGTGTTCTATTGCTTAAGTGTACTGTTTTTGCCTTCTCGTTACGACCCTGTTTTCGGATTATCCGTTTATGTCTTTTGTTTTGCCCTTTCTGGATTTGATGTATGGTTGGACTGTTTCTCGGTTACGAACTCAGACTGTGTATTTGACTACGTCTTCTGTCATTGGTGAGATCGCTGTTTGCCTGGCTATTCTGTTAGCAGTATCTGTTAGCCTACCTGCTAATAAACCTGTTTGTACTTTTAACTCGGTTGCATCACTCCTCACTACCTGGCGTTACATTACCACGCTAGAGCTTTATATAAAATAAAAATAGCATTCAAAAACAGATGCCGTGGCAACACTGTACCGTTGCATCCCTACACGCTGCCATGTGTTAAACTCTCTACCATCTTCCGAGCTTCAGAAGCACCACATGACACCTGACATAATCAGACATTTATAACTTGTTCCCTCAGTAAACATGAAGTACTGGAGCATCTCAGTCACCACGCGTGAAGTTTCCATCCATTAAATCAGAAGACAGAGAGATAAACAGACACGAAGCGACGTGACGGAGTGGTGGCGTGCCGCGACGCTCTGAAGACAAAGACACCAGAGTGGTTTATGACATCTGACAGTGGCTTAGCTGGAGCCTTGTTATGTCAATGACATAACGGCTGCGAAAAAGGATGACAATGCAATTGATTTGATCAGCAGGGAAATGTGTTCAATAAGACCAGACGCTGTTATCATCAAGGGAACTGGCTGGTGTGCAAATAAAATCAATTACAGCAAGGAGCTTGAATTTATGAATTTCATTATGGCTGGCGGAGGAACGGAGGCGGCGCTCCTCTGTATTCTGGATGTGTTGTTTCGCTGCACTAAGTAGCTTTCTCAAAGATTTGTCACCAAAATGGAGAGGAGACTGCGGAGGCCAGTCTGCCGTGTCCCCAGTGCAGCCTAATTGCCATGTCCGAGTGTTAAAAATTCAACCGCTCTGTTGTAATCCTGCACAATGTGACAGCATTTTACGTTGACATGCTTTTGCTAATTAAAAAAATACTGGAGGTTTGAGAGAAAAAGCCTTAAAGGCTTAGATGAGGTGGAAATATTCGCTTACAGGTAGAGGCTGGTGATTCTCAGGGGTACTGGAGTCCGAGTCTCAGATCTCTGGGGTAGAAGTCTGTGTCTTAAAGGAGAACTCCAGTGTAAAATAGACTTTTGTTGTAGTAAAACATGATAAAATGTTCTTACCTTTGATGATCATCACACCTCCGTTCTCCCACAGTGTTCTGAGATGTTTATCCTTAAGCCACTTTGTAAACAGTTTGGCAGTATGCTTCGGGTCATTGTCCATTCGGAAGACCCATTTGCACCCAAGCTTCTGTCCTTATGGTGCCATCTATTGATCTATTTTGTGAAGTGCACCAGTCCCTCCTGCAGCAAAACAACCCTACAAAATGATTCTGCCACCCCTGTGTTTCACAGTAGGCTTGCAAGCTTTTCCCTTTTTCCTTTAATTGTAACAATGGTCATTATGGCCAAACAGTTCTATTTTAGATTCGTGAGACCACAGGACATCTCTACAAAAATTAAGGTATTTTTCCTGTGAGCATTTGCAAACATTAATCTGGCTTTTATATGTTTCTTTGGGAGTAATGGTCTCTTCCAATCAAAACAGTACACTCTTTCCAGCTTTAGCTTTAGCATCTAGCGTCTTTTGCTTTTGTTCTTGGGTTGATCTGCACATTTTGGACCAAAGCACTGTGTTCTTCTCTGGGAAACATTATCTCCTTCCTGAGGTATGATGGCTGGATATTCCCAACTTGTTGGTACTTGCATATAATAGTTTTTATAGACAAACGAAGCACCTTCAGGCATCTGGAAATTGCACCCAAGGACAAACCAGACTTGTGCAAGTCCTCAATTCTCTTCCTGATATCTTGAGAAGCTAATTTTCTTTAGACTTTCCCATGATGTTACACAAAGCAATATGTTTCAGGTGTGCCTAAAAAAAACGTCCACAGGTGTGTCTGTAATTAAGTGAATCAGAAGCTTCCAAAGACATGACATCATCATTACATTGTCTGTCCCAAATTGTTTAACGGCATAGTTATCTTAGTGTATGTGAACTTTTGACTTTTATGAATACCTAAAAATTCTCTCCATCTCATTATTCTGGCATTTGGCAAATCTAAATAATTTTACGTAATCCTAATTGACCTAAAACGGGAAAGGTTTATTCTGATTTCATGTCAGACAGTGGAAAAAAACATGCATATGTGTCTTTTTATATAGTGTATGTAAACTTTTAGTTTTAATTGTAGTACCAGGCAAATGTTTGGAAACACCCAGTCCTCCTCTAAGCTCTTTTCACATGGTCGCCATTTTTATTTAAAAGTAAGGCTGTTATGGGAGGAACTAGAAGCAAGTTCACACTCAACAATGGTGTGGACCACAAATCTTCACCTATTACCACTGTTTACCATAAACAATGTAGAAAAATGGGCTGAAGAGGGATGACGATTACCAAGAGCTTTGTTTTTTAAAGGATACAGCAATTGGATAGAGGGGTACATTACTAATATCAAAGGTGTGTTAAGGTTTTAGCCACCATTAGCTAACCTAAGTAACACTAGGTAGCTAGCTAAGCTAGCTGACTTTTCCAAACATTAAACATTATTAGCATCATGAATGGCTTATAAACATTACTTTTGTGGTAAAAATGTGTTTTTGTATATAGCCTAAATGGTAGCTGAATGTAATTGTAAATGCTTTCAGTTTAAATTAACTTTAGTCGTTAGGTGTAGCATTGAGAACAACATCTAAGCATTTTAGCTAGTGCTAAATATCTAATGCTGCTAGCCCAACTCTCCAAGCCTGGTCAACAGTGCTGCTAATGCTGCTAGCCTGATGCTAGCCCGACGACAGAACTATTGGCCTAGTTGAAAAGAGACCACTTCCATGATGTCGATCTTGATTTAATAAAGACATATTCTGGTTTGTATTGTATGTGGAAGGATAGTTGAGTCATTACTAATTTCTATACCTATATAAGTATTTCCTTCTTGAAACTTTACTTCTTTAATCATTTTTCTTATGCGTAAATATGTATAACAATATGCCATATTGCTATACATATTTAAACGTTCACCGGGGGGGTGGGGTGGGGGGGGGTGATAGTGCGTAGTTCTTCAGTTGGCGTTCATCGCGCCTGAAACTCTGGCTGAAACTCCACCCTCTTTGACTAGGTCTGCCTGACAACAAAGCGCTCTATATTCTGATTGGCTCAACCAGAGTACATTATAATATACAGCCGATGGATTGGCAAGCGTGAGAAATGGTGGATTGATGGATGATGGATTGGCGTGTGAGCGTGTGAACTCGCTGAGGTGCGTGTGTCACACGCTCAAAGCGTGAGACTTGAAAACACTGCTACCATATTAGACTAGACTAGAACTTGCTGGCGACCAATGTGAAATAAGCCCATTCAGTGTGTGTGTGTGTGTGTGTGGTTATTTTACATTGGAAATGTAATATTAAAGACTATATTTAGGCTATTATTTAGCAGAATTATTTAGTGTTAAACAAACCAGAATATTTTTTATACTTTAAACGATTCTAAGTAGCACAGTTATCTTTGAGGACAGATCTGCACACTCTTGGTATTTTAATCTCAGTGTCTTCATGAAGTAGAGTCACCTGGAATAACTGCTGTTTTTCCTTCATGCTGTTAAAAAAAAAAGACAAATATATATCAGGCACGATAACAAAACAGTCTGTTTCATTACAAGAGCTAAAGTGAGGCTGAATATATAATTGTTAAGTAAAAAATAGAACATTTTCGCTTTATAAATCCACACAAACACGATGAGTGGAGTTTGGGGTAAACAATAGCGTAGGAGAGTATAGGGCACTTCAGACTGAGTGAAGAGCACAGCTGCAGCCAAACACCAGCTTGTGGCTTCCATTTGAATAGCATTCATTTGAATGAGCATTTGTAAGTGAAATCAGCTTCAGGTGAGTCCTTCTCTACTAGAGAAAAAACTTAACTTCAGCCTCAATTCCACATCCCAAAGACCTGTAGGTCACTTTTTAAACACTAAACCATATTTTTCGGACTATAAGGCGCACCAGATTATAATGGGCACCATCAATGAACGTTTATTTTCTGGTCTATTTTCATACATAAAGTGCACCGGATTATAAGATGCATTAAGCAACGCTAGATCACTTTAAGAATGCATACTTGAAGTGATCAAGGGTGTCACTATGTGTCACTTATAATTCAGCAGGTCTCAACACTTGGGGGGAGCCTAAGTAAACAAAACTGTAATCCTTGAAAAAAAAAAACTCCTTTTAATGTCAAACGAGTGCTTCAGTTTATTTACAGTAAGCTTAGAATTCCAGTATTCCAGTATAGACTGTTTATAGCTGGACAGAGCATTGTTTCTCAAAAGTGAAGCCACCATAGGTCGGGCACCCCCTGCTGTTCGGTTGCAGAAAGCTGTGTAACCCCACCCATCCCCATAGGTTTCAAAAACAGGCAAAACAGACAACTTTCAATCACGTTTTTTTTACCAATATACTGTAATTCTACCTCCATTATTTAAATGCAACAGCTAGTGTAACCTCTGCTTATATTGTCAAATGTTTATATCCCCACATAATTCGTTTTTTAAAATGTTATTCATCTCACGTTATTCAAAAAGGTGTGGTTATTGGTGTGTAAAAGGGCTGGGTTACACCTAGCCAGGGTGGGACCAATGACTGTATGGGTGGGACCATAGACTGTGTGAGCTCTGTGGAGGAAGCCCTCAGGGGCGGGGGTTATTTAAATGAGTAGGCGGTCTCTCCACAGTCTTTCTCCCTCCTCTTGTTTCTCACAACACTGAGGAACCCTGAGTGTTCCGGTAACCCAGGGCGCTATCATACAACATAGCTAGTTTTAATAAGGTAAACACGCAGGCTACAGTCCGATATACTCACCTCTGAACAGTGAAAAAGCTAGTGCTGTGGTTAGCGGCTAATTCTAATACTGCTTCAGGCTAGATGCTGGGAGGGGGGTTTGCGAGTAGTTCAGTTGTTAAACGTGGGGGGGGGGATGAGTGGTGTTCTTCGCGCCTGACACTCTGGCTGAAACTCCACCCTCTTTGACTAGGTCTGCCCAACAACAGAACAATCTATATTCTGATTGGCTCAACGAGAGTACAATTTTAATATACAGCCGATGGATTGGCAAGCGTGAGAAATGGTGGATTGATGGATGATGGATTGGCGTGTGAGCGTGTGAACTCGCCGAGGTGCGTGTGTCACACGCTCAAAGCGTGAGACTTGAGAACACTGCTACCATATTAGACTAGACTAGAACTTGCTGGCGACCAATGTGAAATAAGCCCATTCAGTGTGTGTGTGTGTGTGTTTTTTTTTTTTTTTTACCTCTGAACAGTGAAAAAGCTAGTGATGTGGTTAGCGGCTAATTCTAACACTGCTTCAGGCTAGATGCTGGAGAAACTTTACTAAAAACTCCTTTATAACGCAATAAAATATTTAATTGAGCACAGATGAGAGCAAGCAGATGATTAACGTGAACAGTAGGAGTCAGGTACTTTATAACAACAGTACTTGATGGTATTTTTTTGTTTGATGCTACAAAAAAAAACGATTTTCTGTTCTAAACAATTATGTTTTCAGTTTTAGTCACACCCCCTCTAGAATATACAGGTCCTATGCCCCACAGTAGGTTCCCTTTTAACTTTTTTGTCCACTGGGGTTCTGAACATATTTACCATATTTACCACACAACCTGTTAGAGGTGGATTTTTAAAAAACTCAAAACCATCATGTCTGCCATTGAAAATCGAGGTTAGAGCCAAGAAAGCAAGGCACAGACCAAAAAAAATGATGGCACGACTTCAGAGTTCTATTGTATGGCTGAGCATTGTATCGAAATTAAAAAGCTGAAAGTGCTGAAAGTGTCGCCCCGCCTTACCTGAGAGAACAGGAGCGAGCGCTGCGCTGGATTGAGCCGTGTGGGAGAAGCTACAGCATACCGGCTTACCACACTTTCTAGGAAACTTCATTCAGTTTACCCAGCATGCTTTTCTTCAGGCGTGCTGTTTGGGGAGCCAAGGCCGCTACAAAACACACACACACACACATATATATACACACACACACAGCACTGTGTAATGAGTTACAATGCAGGCTGGAAAAAATGGCATAAAACAATGAGGAAAATTGATTTTGCTGCAGCACTGTTTGGTTTGATTTCAACATGAGGCTCCAGCATTCCGAGTTTTTTCTGCGAGTTCCAGCAGAAGAGCAGAAACAGACAGTCGGCTTTAGTTCATGTACTGCTGCTACATACCCTCACGCAACAGAAATGCCCTGTGATATAAGACTGATTCTTCAAAAAACAGAAACTTTTACACCCCCGGGTCACAAATTCAGATTAAATATACTTTATCTAAAGGGGAAATCTGGTGTGAAATGGATTTGGGTTGTAGTGAAACATGATAAAGAGTACCAACGTTTTGTAGAACAGCGCACCTCTGTTCACCCCCAGAATTCCCAAATACAGAGCTTTTAATCGATGCTTCCAACAGACCTACAATACTAGAGATAGGGGCATAGAATTGCCCATGCAAGAAATGGCTATTTTTACACCATTAACAAACTTAGAGTAGCTCCAAAATTCATTGGTAGGATTCTGAGAGCCCTGGCATATAAAACGAGGCTCTGAGAACTTTAAAAGTGCACAGATAGATTATACACTGTTTATACACAGAGAGAGAGAGAGAGAGTACCCTCCAGGTGCCGCCATCTTGAAATTAAGTCAGAATAATAGGTAGGATAGGAAAACAGACGGCAACATTGTTTTAGAGGAAGAGAATTCATGCATTTCCACTGAATTAATTTTACAATCTATTTTTATCCATGTTATTGGTGTAAAAGTATTAATTTATTTGACTTGGCAATGCTATGCCCCCACCGCCAAAAGCCTGTTGGGAGCATCGGCCAAAAGTGCTGTATTTCAGAATGCTGGGGGTGAACGGAGATGGGCTTTGTACTCTTTATCTTGTTTCACTATATCCCAAGTCCATTTCACACCAGATATCATTTTTTTTCTTTAATAACTAGAATTATACCAGGCCCAACAATAGCAACAACTGGAGTGGGTGGATTCCAGTTTTCCAGGGTGCCTCGATTTTTAGTTTACTACATAATTTGAACACACATACTGCCCCTTAAAGGTGAACTCCAGTGTAAAATGGACTTTTGGTGTGGTAAAACATGAGAAAAATACTAACCTTTGATGAATAGCCCATCTCCGTTCTCCCAAAGCATTCCGAGATCCAGAAATTTTAACAGTTTGCCCAAACTCCCTTCAGACTGGGTGACACGGGGCATAATTTGCCCTGATGACTCACTTTTTACACTGTTATTCAGTAGCTCAAAGTAGCTCCACACCTCCTTGCTAGAATCCGAAGAGCCCTGATTTTTAAAATGAGGTATTAATAACTTAAAAAGTGCACAAGAAGCTTATTACAAAACACTGTTTATATCCCGTAAGGCGAGCTTCAGCTCCGAGCACCACCATCATTGTACTGATAATGTCATAGACATATATGTACATATATACATATAAATATACTCTGTATAGCGTAGCAGCCAGTGCCAGGAGGCAGGCTATGTGGAGTCTATGTATATATATATATATCTATGACATTATCAATACAAATATGGCGACACACAGAGCTGAAGCTAGCGTTACAGGATGTAAACAGTAATTTTTATTAAGCTTCTGGTGCTTCTGGACCAATCGAAATACTTCAAATTTATCTCAAATAAACTGTTTTTACTTTTCCTTTCGTTAAAAGTTTAAAAGTAAGGCTAGGATGGAGACAAGGGAGGAGACAAGACAGAAACAACACAAAGCCATTCGCTGAGGAGCACATGGCAAGGAAAACAAAACAGAACAAAAAAGAAGGACAGGAATGGAAAAAAACAAGACACAGAGAGTCTAAAGTGTGACACTGTGTCTATGTTACTATCTGACTCTTTACCTTTAGTTAGGCTGTTATACTCAGATCTGAAACAGTATTTGCCCCATTCATAATTTACTCTTTTTTTGCATGTTTTTCACACTTAAATGTTTCAGATCATCAAACTAATTTGCATATTACTCAAAGACAAAACAAGAAAACAGAACAGAATGTCAGGACTTGGCCACTCCAAAGTCTTGACTTGCTGGTGTGTTTTGGATCATTGTCCTGCTACAGAACCCAAGTTCGTTTCAGCTTAAGGTCAGATAGCCGTACATTGTCCTTCAGGACTTCACGGTTTGACTGACTGTTGATGTCTGTCTAGGTTGTTTTCAGTCAGTGATGCACCTGTGTTTTTCAGTACAGATGGTGATAAGACATTACTGTATTGCAGAACAAAAAAGAGTAAAAATGAGTGAAAAGTGAGTAAAAAAGCTGAGTAGAGCCTTAGTTCTTCATGGTATGGATTCCACAAGTTTCTCTTAGATTCTGGTCTTTGATAACATGATTGCATCAGAGTGCCTGCAGAGTTTTAGCAGCGGCTTTATGCAGTAAACCTCCCATTCTACCATATAATAAAGGTGTGTTCTGGTTCATCAAACCAGTTTGAGAAACTGTTGCTTGGTAATATGCTAGAAGTAGCTGTTAGAAGATAATCTGTAGAAGATTACGGTCTTACTTTATGTAAGGATAGTATTAATAAACCAATAATAAGTAACTAAAAAAATATTGTTTTAAACAAACTTAACAATAGGCAATGGTTCCACCAGGGATGACGCTATCCTTTTTTTCAATCAGACAAATATGACCTGAGTAAAATATATAAAAAGCAGTTTTTAAATGATAGGGGATATAAGGGGAAAAAAACACCCAAACCAATCTAGCCCTTTGTGAAAAAGTGTTTTCCCCTAAATATTAACTGTGATTAACCACAACCAAGCTTGATTACTACCAGACCTGTAGAATCAAGAAATCACTAAACGGAACCTGTCTGACAACATGAAGCAGATAAAAGATCTAAAAAAAAAACAGCACATTATAACCTGAGCTGAAGAAATTAAAAATCCATCAGTCTAGAAAAGGTTAGAAAATCATTTCTACGTCTTTGGGACTCCAGTGAACCACAGTAAGAGCTTTTATCCACAAATGGAGAAAACATGGAACACTGGTGAACCCTTCCAGGAGTGTCCGGACGACCACAATTATACCAAAAGGGCATGGACAACTCATCCAAGAGGTCACAGTCACAAAAGAACCCAGAACGACATTTAACCCTTGTGTGGTGTTCGGGTCTGTGGGACCCGTTTTTTTATTTTTCATCAAATGATCCTAAAAAAAATATTTTTCCTATCTCAAACTCATTGTCATTGGCTCATTTTTTGTGAAAAACATATATCAAAACACATTTTCGATAAACACACACTGTACACCCCCCCCCCCCCCCCAAACAATTTATATTACATACAGTATGTTTGGCCAAGGGCTAATAAACATTGCTTCATTTGTAAATTTGAAACTAAACAAATTTTCTACTCATATCTTGAGTTTAATTCATTTTCTTTTACATTTTATTAAAAAACTAATAAAAAAAGAGTAGCACTTTTTGAAAGAAATGTAACATAAGAAAGGTAAAGGTGAAGCAAGCATGTGTAAAGCATTTTAATGTAAAATTGCTTAATTTTGCTAAATTATTAATTAAATACAAGTATCAATTTAAACGAGTAACAAAAATATGAACACCACACAAGGGTTAAGCTCAGGTTTACTTGGGTTCTGCAGCAGGACAATGATCCAACGTACACAAACAAAAAGTCCACCTCTGAATGGCTTTAAAAAAATTTAATGAAGGTTTTGAAGGAGTGGTCTAGTTTAAGTCTGATTGAGATGCTGTAGATGATTTTAAACAGGTGGTTTCTGTTTAAAAAATTCAGGGAGCTGAATTAAAAATTCTGTAAATAAGAGTGGACCAAAATTCCATATATATATATATATATATATGCACAAAATACAATGTAACAACCAAATAAACCTTGTTGTGAACTTTCAGGTCAAAAACCAGACCTAACCAAACTCACCTCAGCTGCTTTTTTTAGATGTTATTTTTAATTCAGCTTAAACAAAAGTCCTGGCCTTGCCCTTTCTGGTGTTGCCAGAGCAGACCGCTGAGGTGCTGATAACACAAACAATGTAAATTTTTTAGCGTCTGGGTGGAGAAGGAATGTTTTACTTTCTCTTTTACCTCTGATTCTTACCTCATCAATCACTTAGCCATCGATAACAGATCACTGTTTTACTTTCACTTTTCTTCTGCTACAACCCTTCATATCATATACACTACAATAACAATCATAAATATTACACACAATACCAGCCAGACACACCCTCTTATTCAAAGGTTTTATTTCTTTTTTTCCACTACATTATAAATGAATATGAAGAAACACATAAGGAATCATATTGTAACTTAAAAGTGTTAAACAAACCAAAACACTGATGAACTTATCCTGTGCAACAGAAGAGCTCTTGATCTTCCTTTCCTGTGGCAGCCCTGATGAGAGCCAGTTTCATCATAACGTTTTTGATGGTCTTTGTGACTGCACATTTAAATAAAATATTATAACGCATACGTAGAAAGGGCAACTATGACCTGATGTTTGCCAAATAGTGAACCCACAGCCATCTATATTGTTGCCCTTTCTACGTATGTGTTATAACTGATTATTAATGATTTTTAGAGCATTTACTTTACTTAATTAGTAACCATTAATAAACTAATTGTAAACCATTTATAAACCCTTTATAAAGGTAGTCTTATTCTAAAGTGGTACCAATATAATTTTAACTGTTATCTTCTAATATTCACACATTGTTTCACTTTATTTAATAAAACAGACATAACTATCTGCTTTATTTCTTTAAATAAACTAAACTATTTGTTTTTTTAATGCAGCAATAAAAGAAAAGCAAGAATCAGTCAGAAAAAATACAGTAAAAAGACAAAAATCCAACTTCACACGAGTGCAGAAGAGGCACCCTTTAATCTTGAAACATAACTGAGCTCCCAGCAGCACCTCAGATATGTTCCTCTGGCACTGGACAAGTCCAGACACACACACGCGCGCGCACACACACACACACAGCTATGGAGGCAGTCTGCAGGTAGCTCTTGTGACCCAGATTCTGTGCAGAAGGTTTGAGCTTTATTCTCACTCTCTCACCTCACAATCTTCATCCTGATTAGGGGGAGAGGGAGGGCGAGAGAGAGGGTGTGTGTGAGGGTGTGTGTGTGAGGGTGTGTGTGTGTGAGAAAGAGAGAGAGAGAGAGAGAGAGAGAGAAGGAAAAAGAGAGAATGGTAGAGATTAGAGTGAGGTGGAGGGTCAATGGCTGAACACAGCAACTCAGGTGTGAGTGAGGGGGAAAGGGGGGAGGGGTAGAGCGAGAGAGAAAGAGAGAGAGAGAGAGAGAGAGAGAGAGAGACAAAGAGAGAGAGAGACAAAGAGAGAGAGAAAGAGAGAGGTAAGTTTGTAGTTTGAAGAGGGACAGGAAAGAACTGGGAGGGAAGTGAAAGCAGAAGTGGGCAGGGCCGAGTAACACAGGCCGAGTTACACAGAAAACAACAGAGAGAGAGAGAGAGAGAGAGACAGAGAATGAGAATGTGTGAGAGAGAGAGAAACTGAAAGACAGACAGACTTCAAAAGAACAGGGTTGAGTTTCAGACCTATGACGTAAAACTATCTGCTCGTAAACGACAAGACAGAAGGAAAGAGCTGAGATAGAGAGAGAGAGCTAGCAAAAGAGAGGAAGAGAAAGAAAGAGAGCCAGAGAGAGAAAGAGAGAGAGCAATCAGTTTAGAGGGGAGAGAGAAAGAGAGGGAGGGAGGGTGGTCTATCTTATGATAACAAATAGCTGAGTTAGATGAACATGCCAGCAGAAGTTTGCAGGTAGTTCATCCCACTGGAGAGAGAGAGAGAGAGAGAGAGAGAGAGAGAGAGGGAGGGAGGGAGAGAGAGAGGGAGGGAGAGAGCGAGAGAGCAAGAAATACAGTGAGAAAGAGAGAGAAAAAGAGAGAGAGAAGAACACATCTGACCATGTTAATGAAAGAGTACAGGATCTGCATGCCTCTAACTGTGGAGGAGGTAAGAACTATTCAATTACACTGTATGTGTGTGTGTGTGTGTGTGTGTGTGTGTGTGTGTGTGTGTGTGCGTGTGTGTGTATGTGTGTGTGTGTGTGTGTGACCAGGGCTCTGCTGAAGGAGGGCCAGTGTTTACAATTCCCGTCAGACATCTGATTTATCTAATCAGGATTAGCAGATAGGAGCTTCTCCACAAGTGCCTCTCATTTATTGAAGTTTATTTAAGTTTTTTGAGGTTCATTTAAGTTTATTTGCGTGTATAGTTGTGTATAGGTAATACTCTCACTGGTCAGACACACAGTGTATAACCATGTTCAGCTCAGCCATGGTACTGAATAATGTCTGCATCAATAGTTAATTAATAGTATTCTATTAATACTATAGCAGTACTATGTATTAGTACTGCAGAAGTAATGTATTAGTATTTTATTAGTACGGAGTAGTACTGTATTAGAGCTAGAGCAGTAGTGTATTAGTACTGTATTTGGCCTGTAGCAGTAAGGTTTTAGTACTAAAGCAGTAGTGTATCAGTAGTGTATTAGTACTAGAGCAGTAGTGTATCAGTACTGTATTAGAGCTAGAGCAGTAGTGTATTAGTACTGTATTTGGCCTGTAGCAGTAAGGTTTTAGTACTAAAGCAGTAGTGTATCAGTAGTGTATTAGTACTAGAGCAGTAGTGTATCAGTACTGTATTAGAGCTAGAGCAGTAGTGTATTAGAGCTAGAGCAGTAGTGTATTAGTACTGTATTTGGCCTGTAGCAGTAAGGTTTTAGTACTAGAGCAGTAGTGTATTAGTACTGTATTAGTGCTAGAGCAGTAGTGTATTAGTACTAAAGCAGTAGTGTATCAGTAGTGTATTAGTACTAGAGCAGTAGTGTATTAGTATTGTATTAGTGCTAGAGCAGTAGTGTATTAGTACTAAAGCAGTAGTGTATCAGTAGTGTATTAGTACTAGAGCAGTAGTGTATTAGTACTGTATTAGTGCTAGAGCAGTAGTGTATTAGTACTAAAGCAGTAGTGTATCAGTAGTGTATTAGTACTAGAGCAGTAGTGTATCAGTACTGTATTTGGCCTGTAGCAGTAAGGTTTTAGTACAAGAGCAGTAGTGTATTAGTACCAAAGCAGTAGTGTGTCAGTAGTGTATTAGTACTAGAGCAGTAGTGTATTAGTACTAGAGCAGTAGTGTATCAGTAGTGTATTAGTGCTAGAGCAGTAGTGTATCAGTACTGTATTAGTGCTAGAGCAGTAGTGTATTCGTACTAAAGCAGTAGTGTATCAGTACTGTATTAGAGCTAGAGCAGTAGTGTATTAGTACTGTATTAGAGCTAGAGCAATAGTGTATTAGTACTAAAGCAGTAGTGTATCAGTAGTGTATTAGTGCTAGAGCAGTAGTGTATCAGTACTGTATTAGTGCTAGAGCATTAGTGTATTAGTACTGTATTAGTGCTAGAGCATTAGTGTATTAGTACTGTATTAGTGCTAGAGCATTAGTGTATTAGTACTGTATTAGTGCTAGAGCAGTAGTGTATTAGTACTAAAGCAGTAGTGTATCAGTACTGTATTAGTGCTAGAGCATTAGTGTATTAGTACTGTATTAGTGCTAGAGCAGTAGTGTATTAGTACTAGAGCAGTAGTGTATTAGTACTAAAGCAGTAGTGTATTAGTGCTAAAGCAGTAGTGTACCAGTACTGTATTAGTGCTAGAGCAGTAGTGTATCAGTACTGTATTAGTGCTAGAGCAGTAGTGTATGGTACTAAAGCAGTGGTGTATCAGTACTGTATTAGTGCTAGAGAAGTATTGTATTAGTACTGTATTAGTGCTAGAGCAGTAGTGTATCAGTACTGTATTAGTGCTAGAGCAGTAGTGTATTAGTACTAAAGCAGTAGTGTATCAGTACTGTATTAGTGCTAGAGCAGTAGTGTATGGTACTAAAGCAGTGGTGTATCAGTACTGTATTAGTGCTAGAGCAGTAGTGTATCAGTACTGTATTAGTGCTAGAGCAGTAGTGTATCAGTATTGTATTAGTGCTAGAGCAGTAGTGTATAGTACTAAAGCAGTAGTGTATCAGTACTGTATTAGTGCTAGAGCAGTAGTGTATTAGTACTAAAGCAGTAGTGTATTAGTACTAAAGCAGTAGTGTATCAGTACTGTATTAGTGCTAGAGCAGTACTGTATTAGTACTAAAGCAGTAGTGTATCAGTACTGTATTAGTGCTAGAGCAGTAGTGTATTAGTACTAAAGCAGTAGTGTATCAGTACTGTATTAGTGCTAGAGCAGTACTGTATTAGTACTAAAGCAGTAGTGTATCAGTACTGTATTAGTGCTAGAGAAGTAGTGTATCAGTACTGTATTAGTGCTAGAGCAGTAGTGTATGGTACTAAAGCAGTGGTGTATCAGTACTGTATTAGTGCTAGAGCAGTAGTGTATGGTACTAAAGCAGTGGTGTATCAGTACTGTATTAGTGCTAGAGAAGTAGTGTATCAGTACTGTATTAGTGCTAGAGCAGTAGTGTATCAGTATTGTATTAGTGCTAGAGCAGTAGTGTATATTACTAAAGCAGTAGTGTATCAGTACTGTATTAGTGCTAGAGCAGTAGTGTATTAGTACTAAAGCAGTAGTGTATTAGTACTAAAGCAGTAGTGTATCAGTACTGTATTAGTGCTAGAGAAGTAGTGTATCAGTACTGTATTAGTGCTAGAGCAGTAGTGTATCAGTATTGTATTAGTGCTAGAGCAGTAGTGTATAGTACTAAAGCAGTAGTGTATCAGTACTGTATTAGTACAAGATCAGTAGCGTATAGTACTGAATCAGTAGTGTATTAGAACTGTATTTGGCCTGTAGCAGTAAGGTATTATTACTGAAGCAGAAGTGTATCAGTATTGTATTAGTGCTAGAGCAGTAGTGTATCAGTACTGTCATAGTACTAGAGCAGTAGTGTATTAGTACTAAAGCAGTATTGTATTAGTCCTGTTTTTAGCCTGTAGCAGTAAGGTTTTAGTACTAAAGCAGTAGTCATCATTTTTTGTTTCTTGTTTTTTCTTTTTGCTAATAATTGCGCCAACAGTTTTAAATATTATCCCCACTGTAATTTTGTGGCTTATTCTAATAGAAGAACATTCAACATAAAACATTAAGGCTTTTATTTAAATTACAATTTATGAAGGAATCAGTCATTACAGAAAAACAGTTGCTGAATATTTTACGTAGTTCCATAAACACTTTAAACTTACCTATAGTGCCCAAAATGTAAGTTTTCAAAGAGATATTTCTCAAATAGTTATTTCTGTTCTTCTATTGCAAGTGAGATATACGTTTAAAATCAATTTATGCTATTTTCTCCTTGAAGCCAAGGGAAATAAAATATTAAAATTATTTTCAGTTACAATACCCTTGGTTTTCCAGTTCCAAATTTCAATGTGCATTAATATTATCTTTCAAGGCGCATTTTTAAAGTATTCAAAAATGCTGTTAGCTGCTAGCTAACAGACTGTTTGTTATGCTAACCTGGCTAACGCTAGCTGTCCACTGTTTGGGATCAGTACTCTGGACTGCTGCTGGGCACGATAGCAGCTTTAACACTCGACTAAACATACTTCAGGGAAAAGCGCACCCGGGTTCAGGAAAAAAACGGCAGAGCCTCTTCCAACTGTTAGCTACCAGACAGTTTGTAATGCTAACCTGGCTAATGCTATCTCTTCTGCTGTTTACCTGTGCTGTTCCAGGTAGTGCTAGTGCTCTGCAGTGCTTCTAGTGGCAAACAATATTATATGATTTGCTGCCGGTTGAAGCATTAAAACTGTTTTTCACCTATGCAAAAATGCATACAGGAGCTTAAATTAAAACCAGTATACTGCCTCATTCGGTGCTACAGACACAAAAAAAACTAATAATAAAAAAAAACAATGCGGGTAATTTAGCTCATTTGAATGCATTGTGATTTGAAATAGGTAATGCAGGTCAATTTGATTATTTAAAAAAAAATGCTCATAATTTTGTTAATTTAAAGAAATAATAAAAGTAATTTATTTAGCTAATTTAGAAATGCTCATTCCTCATGAGATGTAATGGAAGAAAATAAGCTTATTTTAAACACAAAATTCAGCTGATTTTGCTAATTGAATGTAGGTATTTTTAAAAAGTAATTCTTTCAAAGATATATATTATTAGTAGTAATTTGAATAGAAAATGTGAGTAACGAAATGTAACGATACAGTGCATTTACTTTTCAGCAAATTTAAAGACATAATATATAATATTAGTTAAGCTTTAGACATAATGCAGGTGTATATTGGTAATTAGAAGAAACAATACAGGTTAAATTTAGATCATTTTAAAAACATGGCTTAAAAGTAAAGAACTTTAGAAATAAGTGGAATAAATGTATACTAATGCCAAATGAGATGTGGTGCCTTTAAGTGGTGTATAAATATAATCAGACAGACGGAGTTATGCAATTTTTGATATGAAAACAATGTTATGTCACCGCAGTGTTATGTTTTAGTACTGAGGTATGCAGAACCCTTTTGAGGCGTGTGTGTGTGTGTGTAAGTGTGTGTAAGTGTGTATGTGTGTGTGTTAGCATGGGGAATTTACAGCAGCCTTCAGCACAACTGAGCTGAGATTTTTCAACCAGGTTAGGCTGAACTTTAGCATTAGGTTGAGCTTTAGCTGGTGAAGTGGTTTAGCCTTTGACCACACTCTCGTATCCCGAGGTAAAACTTTAAACCGGACCAGAACAGATTTACACCACGCTGTGCATCTTGAGTGTGTTGGTATTTATCACGTTGTGGGGACAACAGTCTGTTTACACAGTCACACAATGAGGACCTATTGTGATATGAGGACCAAAAATCAGGCTAATAGGAAATGCCATATAAACTACACTGAAAATGTGTTTATTGGCTCATACTATATGTCTACCACGGCATGTGTGTAAGTGTGAGAACGTTTGAGTTCGTTGCGGAGCGTTTGTCTTTGAATCCGTCTCAGCATGCAGCTGTTTTTCCAAAAACAAGCCGGACTGGTTGACCTGTTTCACCCCTCAGGCTGTGGAGAAGAATTCCCAAAAAAAGCACAGAATTTTATATCGTAAACCCAGAGAAGACACTGAAGTGTATCACACTCTAACTCAATTACACGAGGAGAAACTGTACTTGTGAAATTTATTGAACTATATTGCAATCTAAATTAATGCAAAGAGCAGAAACAATACTATAGTTGTCATATGGGTACCAACTTAACTCAATTCAGAGATTCTACACTGTGCTGCAATGAAAGAATGTGCACTGTATCACAATGTAACTCAATTTTAAGAGGAGAAACTCTTAAATGAATAAAATTAATAAAATTATGGGAACTATATTGCATTCTAACTCAATTAAAAGAGCAGAAACTGTACTGTAGTGGACATGTGGGTACTTTATCACAGTCTAACTCAATGCAAAGAACAGAAACCATACTATAGTGGTCATGTGGGTACTTTATTCCAACTTAACTCAATTCAAAGATTCTACACTGTGCTGCAATAAATGAATGTGTACTGTATCACCATATAACTCAATTTAAAGATGAGAAATTGTAGTTTAGTGTAATTATGGGAACTATATTGCAATCTAACTCAATTAAAAGAGCAGAAACCATACTGTAGTGGACAGGTGGGTACTTTATCACAGTCTAACTCAATGCAAAGAACAGAAACCATACAATAGTGTTCATGTGGGTACTTTATTCCAACTTAACTCAATTCAAAGATCATAATCTGTACTACACTGACAGAAGGTGTACTGAACTTAACTCAATTCAAAGCTCCTACACTGTGCTGCAGTGAAAGAATGTGTACTGTATCACAATATAACTCAATTTAAAGAGAAGACATTGTACTTTAGAGAAATTATGGGAACTATATTGCAATCTAACTCAATTAAAAGAGCAGAAACCGTACTGTAGTGGACACGTGGGTACTTTATCACAGTCTAACTCAATGCAAAGAACAGAAGCCATTCAATAGTGGTCATGTGGGTACTTTATTCCAACTTAACTCAATTCAGAGATCATACACTGTGCTACAATGAAATAATGGGTACTGTATCACAATTTAAATGGGAGAAATTGTACTATAGTGAAATTATGGGAACTATATTGCAATCTAACTCAATTAAAAGAGCAGAAACCGTACTGTAGTGGACACGTGGGTACTTTATCACAGTCTAACTCAATGCAAAGAACAGAAGCCATACAATAGTGGTCATGTGGTATTTCAACTTAACTCAATTCAGAGATCATACGCTGTACTACAATTAAATAATGTGTACTGTATCACAATAAAACTCAATGTAAAGAGGAGAAATTGCACTTTACTGAAATTATGGGAACTGTATTGCAATCTAACTCAATTCAAAGAGCAGAAACTATACTCCAGTGGACACGTGGGTACTTTATTCCAAACTAACTCAATTCAAAGATCATAAATACAATGTAATAGAATGAAAGTATGGGAACTGTATCCCAATATAACTCAATTTAAAGAGAAGAAACTGTACTTTAGTGACATTATGAATACTATAATTATAATCTAACTCAATTCAAAGACCAGATGCAGTATAATAATAACGGTATGGGTACTGTATGCATTCTGACTCAATGCACTATACCAGTGTGGAAGTGTGGGTACTTTACTACTATTGTAACACAATTAAATGATCAGAAACTGTACTATAGTGAAAGTGTGTGTACCGTATCATAATTCAACTCAATTATATAGTGGAAACTGTACTATAGTGGATATATAGGTAGTGTACCCCATTCTAACTCAATTATAAGAGCAGAAACTGTACTATAGTAAAAGTATGGTACTGTGTCTTAACTCAAATAACCAAGCAGAAAAAATGCTATTGGTAATTAGTATTGGTAATATTTGCCAATCTCAATTAAAAGTTCAGAATTCATTAGAATAGGTCCTGTATCAATATCTAATTTAGGTCAAAGGCGGGGAAAATACTGAAAAGTACACTAAAATTAGTGAATGTATTACAATATTACTCAATTATTATTGGAGAAAAATTTACCTTAGTAATGTATGTGCATTGTATCAATCAAAATTAATTAGAAGAGCATAAACCGTATTAGAGTGGGCACTATATTTTAATCTGACTCCATTAAAAAAGCTAAAATCATTCTATAGTAAAAAAGAATGGGTATTGCACTAATTATTTCATGTAATTAAAAGAGTAAAAACAACACAATAGAAGACATATGGGTAATATATCCCAATCTACACCAGAACCTGTATGTATTAGTAAGGGTTTGGGTCCTTTATCACATTATACTGTAACTCTATTAAAAGTACAGAGAAAATGTGCTGTATTGTAATTATGATTACTGTCACAATCACAATCTAACAGAAAATGTAACAGGAAATGTACTATAGCGACATTATAGAAACTGTCAAAATCTCTCCAAACTAAACAGGCAGAATCATATTCATAATCATAATCATATTATAGTGGTAATATGGGTACTTTATCACAATCTAACTCAATTAAAAGAAATTTCACTATAGTGAAATCATGGGTAAAGAAAAGAATCTAACTGAATTAACAAGCAAAACTACATTAAAGTGAGGGACAGCTTTACAATCTATTGAACTGAATTAAATCGAATCAACTTTATATATCCCCAAAGGGATCTACATCATTTGAAAAGCACAGGAACTGTATTATAGTGAAAGTATGGGTATAGTATCATAATCTAACTCAAAAAAAAGAAACAGAAACAGAAAAGAAACAGTCCTGAGAGAGCACAGTTGGTCTTGCTCTCTCTGGGTGGGTAGATTGCACTCTTTCCCCTCATCACTCCTAGGGTGATGTGGATCAGCACAAGGCATCTGTGAGCTGATGTATCAGAACCGAATCACTGCGCTTTCCTCCGAGTGTGCTGTGATGCTACTCGGCAATGCTGCGTCATCAGCAGCAGTTCAAAAAGAGGCGGAGTCTGACTTCACAAGTTTTAGAGTAGGCATGTGCTAGTCTTCATCTTCCTTGTATTGTGGCATCACCAGTAATGGGGGTATGCAGCTGAGTAGCAGCTAAATGGGTAGGACAATTGGGACAATAGTGAAATCATGGCCACTATATCACAATCTAACTCAACATAAACAACAGAAACTGCACTATAGTGGAAATATGGACACTGAATCATAATTTAACTCAATTTCAAGGTCAGAGACTGTACTGAAATGACAGTATGGGTGCTGTATCACAATCTTCTGTCACATCACTAACACAGCGGTAGCATCTAAATGAGCAGTATCTCTGTGAATGGCCGTCAGTCATTGTTGCTTGTTGGGAGCTTTTTCTCAGTGAAGTTGATCTTTCTCCCGATGCTGAGATAATGAACTTCATGAGCGCACTGTCGTAGTCGTCATGGATGCTGGTTGATGAGAGCTGGATGATGAATGGCTGCTTTTTAAATGCAGCTTTCAAAACAAATGGTCCCGATGAAGGAAAAGACATCTCTGAGGGTTTCTCACAGTCGTGGGTTGCCAGTTTATCAGTGTCCTAGCAGAGATGAACGGCTGAAGTTGGAGAGAACTCAAAAAGACTGAGAACAGAGAGGTCAAATATCGGCGAAACCCAACCGTGCCTGAATGGTTCCTGTGTAGCAGCACTGCTGCCAACATTAAGCTCAGTGAAGGGGTTGCATTAGGGGCCAGGATTCTGCTAAACTAAAAAATGATTGAGGTCAGAAACACAATTTTTAGAAGACTGACTAAGTGAATAATTGATTAACCAACAGACCTATCAATCGATCTTTTAACTGTGATGTTAGTAGTGTTGCACAGTATACCATATAATTATTATAACAACATTATAGTGCCCTATTTATTTAGTAGTGGTACTTTTTTTGTAATCGGCACCAGGCAGAACAAGTCCCAAAGGTGGAACGAAGCTTCCAGTAAAGTGAGTTTTGTCAAAACTGTTATGTTGAGGCCACAATAACTTAAAAGTAGCTTAAAAGTAATCCATAAAGTAACTTTGATGATGAAATGATGTGGCAATGCAGTCAAAATCCACAAAATCAGCTTGATTTTAATTTAACATACATTAACTCTCTCTCTCTCTTTCTCTCTCTCACAGTATCAGATTGGGCAGCTGTACATGATCAGTAAGCACAGCCATGAGCAGAGTGGGGGAGGCGAGGGTGTGGAGGTGGTTCGCAATGAGCCTGACACCCACCCGGTGTACGGACTAGGCCAAGTGACAGAGAAACGCATTTACCTCAACAGGTAAGCATATGCATATGCGCACACACACACACACACACACACACACACACACACACACACTTACTGTGTTTGCAGGTAGAGGTCTCACGTAAAAAAAAAAACTACTTTGTTACTTAGCGTATTTTGCGCGGTATTTTGTGCACTATTAGGTGCACTGGATTATACAGAGCACTATCAATAAACATCTATTTTCTGGTCTATTATAAGGTGCATTATATGACACTAGTAAGGAACAGGGGTGTCGCCATGTTTTCGTTCTAATTCAGCAGGGGCTCGCCGCTGGGTGGCGGTGGGGGGGGGGGGGGTAGGTTGACTAAGTTAAGTAAAGCTAAGCTAAGCTCAGATTTTCAGATTTTTACTAAGGCTGGGTCCAGCACCATTAGGGACTAGCCACAGTTCGCACTACTAAATGCTGCCCAAAAGCACTACACTGAGAAACCCTGAGTGTTTCGTTAAGCCAGAGTGATATTAAATAGTTGTTCATCCCATGTAGCTTGTTTTAACATGCTAAACATGCTCTCCTGTGAACGGCGAAAGACCTAGCGCTTACCACAGTTAGCGGCCAATGCTAATTCTGTTCCAGCAGTGCTAGCTGAGGTTATCAGCAGCTACAGGCTACAGGCCGATAATACTCACCTTTGAATGTTAAAAGAGCTAGCGCTGAGTGCGATTAGCGGCTTATGCTAATTCTGCTCCAGAAGTGCTAGCCAGAGCAGAGCAGCAGGCTTCAGGCCAATAAAACTCACCTCTGAACAGAGGAGGGGGAGGTGGTGGTGAACTATAGGCCCCTGTGGAGTGATATTGTTTCGTATTTTCTGATTTTAAAGTTTGTTTGACGATTTAAAAACAAGTAAGTATATTTTAAAAAAGCAAAAACTAAATAAATCTGTAAGTGCAGCACTGTACTTAAGATGCATGAAAATGTCGTGGTAAAACGGCGCTCAGAAGCACCTGGGGGAAGCTTCCGGTTCTCCAGTACCTCCTTTACTCCTTCACTCCTTCATAATGGCTCTTCCTCTCCTCCGTCAGCCTGTCAGGTAGCTGATGAAGGCTGATGATGGAGTCTTTTTGCGAGCGTCCTCATGACTGTAATTACTCCGCTTTAGAGTCTTTAATTGGTGTTTGATGCACAGCTGGCTTTACGCTCTGCCCTTCCTCCTGCTCTGATTTCCTCTCACCATTACTCTGAACATGCTGGAGTAAACTGAAGCTCAGATTTCTCAACTTCACACACAGCCCAAGCGCATTTCTGATATTTTTCTGTGTATTTTTATATATATATATATCATACGGTAGTTCATACGGTATATCGGAGGGTGATTTTGAACCGGTATGCGTTTTTCTCATACCGTCACACCACTAGAGGCACTGCGGAGCACTGTTTAGAAGTGTAGAAGAAGCACAGTAACGGCAGCTCCGCTCAGTCTCACTTTCAACTTTTCTTCCACAGTGTCTGCCTCTTTGTAAAAAGCTAAACATCTAGTTAGCTCGCTCATCATTGAACAATTTGTGTACAATAGGTTTGAAACTAATGAAACAAAATAATAAAAAAAAAACACACAGAATAACAGTTCCAGCTCATACTTTTATGATAACATTTAACAACACAACAAAAAACTGATTAATGTAATTTATGTAAAAATTAAGTCATTTTAAGTGACTGCCTATTTAAAGCAGCACTAGGTAGGATTTCCTTGATTTTTGATCTTTTTAAAGAAGTAAAGTTACAGCTTGAAACTCACTGCAGCGCTTCATTGAGGTGTAATAGGAGGAGTAGCGGTGCTCTCGTGTCTGTGCCGGAGCTCCTCTGAGCTCAAACCAGACTCTGTAAGTTTTCCGAGGCGGCCGCGACCAACGCTCGCGAGAACTGAGACCTGCTTTCCAACCTTTAGTTCTAACAGTTCTACAAGGACTACTGGTTCATTCTTCACAAACTAACATACAGACACTCTGGCAGAAGCTGGAAAGAGACCGAACATGTCTGTGAAAGCCAGAAAACGAAAAAGGGAAACTAATCCGCCTGAAACATTTATTACAGCTGTAGGGGGAGCCCACGAGCACAAAATCTCAATCCTACCTATAGTAGAGCTTTAAGAAGCAACAGAAGTTTTTCATTTGTTAGAGTTCATTTGTAACGTTTCTAACATATTTAGGGTGTTTTTTACTCACTTTTTTCTCTCACGTAAGGTTAATTCTTTACAGCTTCAAAAACATGTATTATGCAAATTAGGCGGTGACGTCATTTAGCTACTCTTAGCAACTTTTAGGACAGCCAATAGCTACTTTCCTTACTGAGGAGTTGGCAACACTACTCAGCTCAGTCTCACGCTGGTTTGCCTAAGAAAAAAACATGAGAACAAAACTCCTGAAGCTTCTGCTGTTATTCCTTTCAATATGAGTAACTATAGCTGTGTTTCAATATATTAATACTGTAGCTTAAATGATCATTTTAATCCACACTGAACTAAATGTATTTTTTAACTGGAGAACTAGGGAAATTATAATAAACTGATGAACAGCTGTTTAAATACTATTAAACTTGTGTTTTACTTGTGCAATAAAGCTTTTGAAAAATATATTTTTGGAACACTTACATTTTTGAGTATTTTCTTTTGGTTCATTTATAGTGTTTATGGAACTATATAAGATATTTAGTTTAGTAAAGGAAGTTGTGTTAAACTTGTTGGCGTATCTCATTTTAAAGTATCTTATTAAGTTGGCTTGGAAAAGCCAACTTATTGTTCTTCGTAATCTTCTTATTTTTTTTATTATTATTAAGTTGGCTTGGAAAAGCCAACTTATTGTTCTTCGTAATCTTCTTATTTTTATTATTATTATTAAGTTGGCTTTGGAAAAGCCAACTTATTGTTCTTCGTTTTCTTCTTCTTATTATTATTATTCTTACGCCTTTTTTTCTGTACGCTACTCCTCCTAGAGCTTTTATCGTAGAATCACGAAACTTTCACGGATTGTAGGACCTATAGTGAATTACGTTGCTTGTGCTTTTTGGAGCGATTTATCGTACGGTTTTCGTAAAAACTTCGTAAACGTACGCATTTTTTCCCCATAGGAATGAATGGGGGAGAATTTTGAACGTCCGTGACGGTCACAATTTTTGAGATACGGAGACCAAATTCGGCGAGCTAATAGATCTTATCAAGATCTTTAAATTAATAATAGGTTGCGAAGCGATACGACGTACGGTTTTCGTACAATTGTCGTACGAAGTTTTCCCATAGAAATGAATGGGGGGCCCAGAGTTCCATCTCACAGACGAGCAGCTCTGCGCACGGAACCCCTTCTCTCCCCTGCTCCTCCAGTACTGTGAGTGTATGGAGGAGCTGCTGTATGGAGCAGCTATCAGTCAAAAGTTTGGACACCCCGGGCACCCCAGCCAGCGCTTTGCAACCACCTATTAACTGTTTAGCAACCACTCTCTCTTTCTCACTCTCTCTCTACTTCTCTCACTCTCTCTTTCTCACTCTCTCTCTACTTCTCTCACTCTCTCTTTCTCACTCTCTCTCTACTTTTCACTCTCTCTTTTGCTCTCTACTTATCTACTTCTCACTCTCTCTTTTGCTCTCTACTTCTCACTCTCTCTTTTGCTCTCTGCTTCTCTATTTCTCACTCTCTCTTTTGCTCTCTACTTCTCACACTCTCTTTTGCTCTCTACTTCTCTATTTCTCACTCTCTTTTGCTTTCTACTTCTCTATTTCTCACTCTCTCTTTTGCTCTCTGCTTCTCGCTCTCTCTTTTGCTCTCTACTTCTCACTCTCTGTTTTGCTCTCTACTTCTCTATTTCTCACTCTCTCTTTCTCACTCTCTCTCTACGTCTCTATTTCTCACTCTCTCTTTTGCTCTCTACTTCTCTATTTCTCACTCTCTTTTGCTCTCTATATATCTCTTTCTCACGCTCTATGTCTCTATATCTTTTTCTCTCTACTTCTCTATTTCTCACTCTCTCTTTTGCTCTTTACATTTCTTTATTTCTCACTCTCTCTTTCTCTCTTTCTCACTCTCTCTCTACTTCTCTATTTCTCACTCTCTTTTGCTCTCTACTTCTCTATTTCTCACTCTCTCTCTACGTCTCTATTTCTCACTCTCTCTTTTACTCTCTACTTCTCTATTTCTCACTCTTTCTTTCTCTCTTTCTCACTCTCTCTCTCTACGTCTCAATTTCTCTTTCTCGCTACTTTTCTATTTCTCTATTCTCTCTTACTCTTTCTTTATTTCTCGCTCTTCTCTCTACTTCTCTTTCACTCTACTTTTCTATGTCTTGCTTTCTCTTTCTATCTATCTCTCTACTACTTCCTCTTTCTTTCTCTACTTCTTTATTTCTCGATGTCCCTTTTTCTCTAATTCTCTTTTTCTCGCTCAATATTTCTCTCAACTTGTCACTCTTTTTCTCACATTCTCGCGTGTTCTTTCTCTTTTTCTCGCGATTTTCTCCCTACTTCTTTATTTCTTGCTCTCCCTTTTTCTGTACTTCTACATTTAACACTCTCTCTTTTTCTCTACTTCAACCATTTTAGAAATGATAGCAACAACCTAGCAACCAGTTATCAACACCTTAGCAACCACCTGGTAAACATTAGCAACTGCCTAGCAACCACTTTAGAAATGATCACAACCGCTCAGCAACCATCTGGAATATGTTAGCAACTGCCTAGCAACCAGTTAGCAACACCTTAGCAACCACCTGGAAAATGTTAGCAACTGCCTAGAAACCACTTAGCAACCACTTTAGAAATGATCACAACTGCCTAGCAACCACTTAGCAACCATGTGGAATACGTTAGCAACTGCCTAGCAACCAGTTAGCAACACCTTAGCAACCACCTGGAAAACGTTAGCAACTGCCTAGCAACTGCTTAGCAACCACTTTAGAAATATTAGCAACTGCCTAGCAACCAGTTAGATACACCTTAGCAACCACCTGGAAAACATTAGCAAGTGCCTAGCAACCACTTAGCAACCATGTGGAATACGTTAGCAACTGCCTAGTAACCATTTAGCAACCACCTCGGATACCATAGCAACACCTTAGCAACCGCCTAGCAACCACCTAGCAACACCTTAGCAACCACCCCGGATACCATAGCAACCACCTAGCAACCACCTAGCAACACCTTAGCAGCCACCCCGGATACCATAGCAACACCTTAGCAACCATCTAGCAACACCTTAGCAACCACCTAGCAACCACCTAGCAACTCCTTAGCAACTAACCCGGATACCATAGCAACCGCCTAGCAACACCTTAGCAAGCATCCCGGATACCATAGCAACACTTTAGCAACCACCTAGCAACACCTTAGCAACCACCTAGCAACACCTTAGCAACCACCCCGGATACCATAGCAACCGCTTAGCAACCGCCTAGCAACACCCTAGCAACCACCTAGCAACACCTTGGCAACCACCCTGGATACCATAACAACACCTTAGCAACCGCCTAGCAACCACCTAGCAACACCTTAGCAACCACCCAGGATACCATAACAACACCTTAGCAACCACCTAGCAACACCTTAGCAACCACCCCGGATACCATAGCAACACCTTAGCAACCATCTAGCAACACCTTAGCAACCACCCCAGATACCATAGCAACACCCTAACAACCACCTAGCAACACCTTAGCAACCACCCCAGATACCATAGCAACACCTTAGCAACCGCATAGCAACACCTTAGCAACCACCTAGCAACACCTTGGCAACACCCCGGATACCATAGCAACACCTTAGCAACCACCTAGCAACCACCTAGCAACACCTTACCAACCACCCTGGATACCATAGCAACACCTTAGCAACCACCTAGCAACACCTTAGCAACCAACCCGGATACCATATCAACACCTTAGCAACCACTTGGAAACCATGTGGAATATGTTAGCAACTGCATAGCAACCAGTTAGCAACCACTTAGCAACCACCTGGAAAATATTAGAAACTGCCTAGCAACCACTTAACAACCATGTGGAATACATTAGCAATTGCCTAGCAACCAGTTAGCAACAGCTTAGCAAACACCTGGAATATGTAAGAATCTGCTTAGCAACCAATTAGCAAACACTAAGCAACGATGTGGAATACATTAGCAACTGCCTAGTAACTACCTAGCAACCACTTAGCAACACTTTACTTTATATAGGTATATATAAAGTAAAGTGTTTATATTACTTTATAAGACAATTATTAGCTTTTCACCATGTTAGCCAAAACTTTTTGGACTTTAACATTTAGCTGAAAGTCAACAGCAAAGCAACCACTCTTCACACGCTTTAGACAGAAATATCTTAGCAACCATTTTAACTTTTTCAACGTTATTAACGTACTTTTCCAAGCCAACTTAAAGTTCGTTATCGAACTTTCCTTTTCTAGTTATTATTATTAAGTTGGCTTGGAAAAGCCAACTTCTTGTTCTTCGTAATCTTCTTATTATTATTATTATTATTATTAAGTTGGCTTGTCAAAGCCAACTTATAGTTCTTCTTATTCTTCTTATTATTATTATTCTTCTACGCTAAAATTTCTCAACGCTACTCCTCCTACAGTTTTCGAGCTAGAACCACCAAACTTCACAGGATGGTAGAACCCATAGCCACTTAAGTTGCTTGTGCTTTTCTAAGCGATCGGAGAACCAGGGTTCTAGCACGGTTCCGTCAAAGTCACTTTTTTCCCCATAGACTTCCATTCACACTTTTTTCAAACTGCTGTAAAAGTCACAATTTTCAAGCTAGAACCACGAAATTCACAAGACATACAGAACTTGCAGAGACGTTTCAGACGATATGCTGATCTCACCGATACGATTTACGGTTTTCGTAAAAGTATCGTACGAACTTTCCCCATAGGAATGAATGGGCGGAATGTTGGCCATCTCACACACACCAGCCGATCCTGCGCACGGCCCCCCTCTCTGCCCTGCTCCTCAGTACTGTATCTGTATGGAGAAGATACTGCTGAACACAACCCACACCAGAACCAATACCACACTACACACACCACACACACACACCACACATACACCACACCACACACACTTCAAACCACACATACCCCACACCACACACACTCCACATCACACATACCACACACTTCACACCCCACACCACACACACTCCACACACTCACCACACGACACACAGTCCACTCCCCACACTCACTCCACACCACACATACTCCACACCACACAAACTCCACAGTCCACACCACACACACACCCCACACCACACACAGTCTACACCCCACACTACACACACTCCACACCACACCCTACACACATTCCACACCACACATACCACACACCAAACACACTCCACCCCACACACTCCACACCACACATACCCCACACCAAACACACTCCACACCAAACACACCCCACACCACACACAGTCTACACCCCACACTACACACACTCCACACCACACCCTACACACATTCCACACCACACATACCCCACACCAAACACACTCCACCCCACACACACTACACACCACACATACCCCACACCAAACACACTCCACACCAAACACACCCCACACCACACACAGTCTACACCCCACACTACACACACTCCACACCACACCCTACACACATTCCACACCACACATACCCCACACCAAACACACTCCACCCCACACACACTACACACCACACACACCCCACACCACACACAGTCTACACCCCACACTACACACACTCCACACCACACCCTACACACATTCCACACCACACATACCCCACACCAAACACACTCCACCCCACACACCACACATACCCCACACCACACACACTTCAAACCACACATACCCCACACCACACACAATCCACACCACACAAACCCCACACCACACACACTTTAAACCACACACACTCCACAGCTCACATACCCCACACCACACACACTCCACCCCACACATACCACACACAATTCACACAACACCACACATTCCACACCACACATACCCCACACCACACACACTTTAAACCACACACACACTCGATAGCTCATATACCCCACACCACACACACTTCACACCACACATACCCCACACCCCACACACTCCATACCACACACACACTCCACAGCTCACATACCTCACACCACGCACACTCCACCCCAAACATACCACACACTTCACACCCCACACCACACATACCCCACACTCTCCATACCACACACACACTCCACAGCTCACATACCCCACACCATACACACTCCACCCCCACACATACCACACACACTTCACACCCCACACCACACATACCCCACACTCTCCATACCACACACACACTCCACAGCTCACATACCCCACACCATACACACTCCACCCCACACACACTTCACACCACACATACCCCACACCACACACACTCCACACCTGACACAAACCCCACACTCCACCACACATACACCACACCACACACACTCCACACCACACATACTCCACACACCACACCACACTCTCTACACACCACACCACACACACTCCACACCTGATACACACAACTCACCCCACACTCCACCACACATACACCACACTCCACACCACATTCCAAACACACCACACCAAACACACTCCACAACCCACTCCACACCCCACACACTCCACACCACACACACACTACACAACTTAGTAACTATTTGACAAGCCAACTTAAAGTTCGTTCACGAACTTTGCCTTTTCTAGTTATTATTATTATTCTTACGCCTTTTTTTCTGTACGCTACTCCTCCTAGAGCTTTCAACGTAGAATCACGAAACTTTCACGGATCGTAGGACCTATGCCAACTTAGCGTGCTTGTGCTTTTTGGAGCGATTTATCGTACGGTTTTCGTAAAAACTTCGTAAACGTACGCATTTTTTCCCCATAGGAATGAATGGGGCGAAATTTTAAACGTCCGTAACCGCCACAATTTTTGAGATACGAACACCAAATTCGGCGAGCTTATAGATCTTACCGAGATCTTTAAATTAATAGCAGGTTGCGAAGCGATACGACGTACGGTTTTCGTACAATTTTCGTACGAAGTTTTCCCATAGAAATGAATGGGGGGCCCAGAGTTCCATCTCGCACACGAGCAGCTCTGCGCACGGAACCCCTTCTCTCCCCTGCTCCTCCAGTACTGTGAGTGTATGGAGGAGCTGCTGTATGGAGCAGCTATCAGTCAAAAGTTTGGACACCCCGGCACCCCAGCCAGGGTTTAGCAACCACCTATTAACTGCTTAGCAACCACTCTCTCTTTCTCACTCTCTCTTTCGCTCTCTACTTCTCTAATTCTCACTCTCTTTCCCACTCTCTCTCTATTTCTATATTTCTCACTCTTTCTTTTGCTCTCTACTTCTCTACTTCTCACTCTCTCTTTTGCTCTCTACTTCTCTATTTCTCACTCTCTTTTGCTCTCTACTCCTCTATTTCTCACTCTCTTTCTCACTCTCTCTCTACGTCTCTATTTCTCACTCTCTCTCTACGTCTCTATTTCTCACTCTCTTTCTCACTCTCTCTCTACGTCTATTTCTCACTCTATTTCTCACTCTCTCTCTACTTCTCTATCTCACTCTCTCTTTCTCACTCTCTCTCTACGTCTCTATTTCTCACTGTCTCTCTCTACTTCTATATTTCTCACTCTCTCTACTTCTATATTTCTCACTCTCTTTTTCACTCTCTCTCTACGTCTCTATTTCTCACTCTCTCTCTACTTCTCTATTTCTCACTCTCTTTCTCACTCTCTCTCTACGTCTCTATTTCTCACTCTCTCTACTTCTCTATTTCTCACTCTCTCTTTCTCACTCTCTCTCTACTTCTCTATTTCTCACTCTCTCTCTGCTTCTCTATTTCTCACTCTCTTTTGCTCTCTTCTTCTCTATTTCTCACTCTCTCTTTCTCACTCTCTCTCTACTTCTCTATTTCTCACTCTCTCTACTTTTCTATGTCTCTTTCTTTCTACTTTTCTATTTCTCTATTTCTCTCTTACTCTTTATTTCTCGCTCTTCTCTCTACTTCTCTTTCACTCTACTTTTCTGTCTTGCTTTCTCTTTCTATCTATCTCTCTACTACATCCTCTTTCTTTCTCTACTTCTTTATTTCTCGATCTCTCTTTTTCCCTAATTCTCTTTCTCTCGCTCAATATTTCTCTCTACTTGTCACTCTTTTTCTCATATTCTCGGGTGTTCTTTCTCTACTTCTCACGCTGATTTTCTCTCTACTTCTCTATTTCAGGCTCTCCCTTTTTCTGTACTTCTACATTTAACACTCTTTCTTTTTATCTACTACTGCCTAGCAACCAGTTAGATACACCTTAGCAACCACCTGGAAAACATTAGCAACTGCCTAGCAACCACTTAGCAACCATGTGTAATACGTTAGCAACTGCCTAGCAACCAGATAGCAACACCTTAGCAACCACCTGGAAAACATTAGCAACTGCTTAGCAACCACTTTAGAAATGGTAGCAACTGCCTAGCGACCAGTCAGATACACCTAGCAACACCTTAGCAACCACCCCAGATACCATAGCAACATCTTAGCAACCACCTAGCAACACCTTAGCAACCACCACAGACACCATAGCAACACCTTAGCAACCGCCTAGCAACCGTCTAGCAACCACCTAGCAACACCTTAGCAACCACCCCGGATACCATAGCAACACCTTAGCAACCACCTAGCAACACCTTAGCAACCACCCTGGATAGCATAGCAACACCTTAGCAACCACCTAGCAAAACCTTAGCAACCACCTAGCAACACCCTAGCAACCACCTAGCAACACCTTAGCAACCACCTTGCAACCACCTAGCAACACCTTAGCAACCACCCCGGATACCATAGCAACACCTTAGCAACCACCTAGCAACACCTTAGCAACCACCTAGCAACACCTTAGCAACCACCCTGGATACCATAGCAACACCTTAGCAACCACCTAGCAACACCTTAGCAACCACCTAGCAACACCCTAGCAACCACCTAGCAACACCTTTGCAACCACCCTGGATACCATAGCAACACCTTAGCAACCACCTAGCAACACCCTAGCAACCACCTAGCAACCACCTAGCAACACCTTAGCAACCACCCTGGATACCATAGCAACACCTTAGCAACCACCTAGCAACACCTTAGCAACCACCCTGGATACCATAGCAACACCTTAGCAACCACCTAGCAACACCTTAGCAACCACTTAGAAACACCGTAGCAACCACCCCGGATACCATAGCAACACCTAAGCAACCGCCTAGCAACCACCTAGCAACACCTTAGCAACCACCCCGGATACCATTGCAACACCTTAGCAACCACCTAGCAACACCTTAGCAACCACCTAGCAACACCTTAGCAACCACCCAGGATACCATAGCAACACCTTAGCTACTGCCTAGCAACCACCTAGCAACACCTTAGCAACCACCCAGGATACCATAGCAACACCTTAGCAACCACCTAGCAACACCTTAGCAACCACCCTGGATACCATAGCAACACCATAGCAACCACCTAGCAACACCTTAGCAACCACCCAGGATACCATAGCAACACCTTAGCAACCACCTAGCAACACCTTAGCAACCACCCTGGATACCATAGCAACCGCCTAGCAACACCCTAGCAACCACCTAGCAACACCTTAGCAACCACCCTGGATACCATAGCAACACCTTAGCAACCACCTAGCAACACCTTAGCAACCAACCCGGATACCATAGCAACACCTTAGCAACCACCCCGGATCCCATAGCAACACCTTAGCAACCACCTATTAACCCTCTAGCAACCACCTAGCAACACCTTAGCAACCACCCCAGATACCATAGCAACACCTTAGCAACCACCTAGCAACACCTTAGCAACCACCCCGGATACCATAGCAACCAGTTAGCAACCACCTGGAAAATATTAGAAACTGCCTAATAACCACTTAAAAACCATTTGGAATACGTTAGGAGTTGCCTAGCAACAAGTTAGCAACAGCTTAGCAACCACCTTGAATATGTTCGCAACTGCCTAGCAACCAATTAGCAAGCACTAAGCAACGATGTGGACTACATTATCAACTGCCTAGCAACTACCTAGCAACCACTTAGCAACACTTTACTTTATAATATAATTATAAGCTTTTCACCATGTTAGCCAAAACTTTTTGGACTTCAACATTTAGCCGAAAGTCAACAGCATAGCAACCACTCTTCACACGCTTTAGACAGAAATATCTTAGCAACCATTTTAACTATTCAACGTTATTTAACTATTTAACGTACTTTTCCAAGCCAACTTAAAGTTCGTTATCGAACTTTCCTTTTCTAGTTATTATTATTATTCTCGCCACGTTTTATAAACAACTACTCCTCCTAGAGCTTTCGAGCTAGAACCACGAAACTTCACACGATGGTAGAACTTATAGCCACGGGGTGTGCTTGTGCTTTTTGGAGCGATACATCGTACGATTTTCGTAAAAACTTCGTAAACGTACGCCCTTTTTTCCATAGACAATGAACTAGAAGAATTTTGAATGGCTGTGAGCGTCACAATTTTTGAGATACGAAGACGAAATTCGGATGGTCTATAGAACTTAGTGAGTTCTTTCCGAAAATATGCTTTACGAAACGATATGTCGTACGGATTTCGTACAAATGTCGTACGAAGTTGCCCCATAGAAATGAATGGGGGGCCCAGAGTTCCATCTCGCACACAAGCAGCTCTGCGCACGGAACCCCTTCTCTCCCCTGCTCCTCCAGTACTGTGAGTGTATGGAGGAGCTGCTGTATGGAGCAGCTATCAGTCAAAAGTTTGGACACCCCGGCACCCCAGCCAGGGCTTTGCAACCACCTATTAACTGCTTAGCAACCACCTTAGCAACCACCTGGAAAACTTTAGCAACTGCCTAGCAACCACTTAGCAACCACTTTAGAAATGATGGCAACTGCCTTGCAACACCTTAGCAACCACCTGGAAAATATTAGAAACTGCCTAGCAACCACGTAGCAACCATGTGGAATAAATTAGCAACTGCCTAGCAACCAGTTAGCAACCACCTGGAAAACGTTAGCAACTGCCTAGCAACTGCTTAGCAACCACTTTAGAAATGACAGCACCTGTCTAGCAACCACTTAGCAACCATGTGGAATATGTTGGCAACTGCCTAGCAACTACGTTAAATTGATAGCAACTGCCTAGCAACCAGTTAGCTGCTGCCTTAGCAACTGCCTTAGCAACCACCCGGAAAACGTTAGCAACTGCCTAGCAACCCCTTAGCAACCACTTTAGAAATGATAGCAACTGTCTAGCAACCACTTAGCAACCATGTGGAATACGTTAGCAACTGCCTAGCAACTACTTTAAAAATAATAGCAGCTGCCTAGCAACCAGTTAGCTACACCTTAGCAACCACCTGGAAAATGTTAGCAACTGCCTAGCAACCATTTAGCAACCACTTTAGAAATGATTGCAACTGCCTAGCAACCAGTTAGCAACACCTTAGCAACCACCTGGAAAACGTTAGCAACTGCCTAGCAACCACTTAGCAACTACTTAGCAACCATGTGGAATACGTTAGCAACTGCCTAGCAACCAGTTAGCTACACCTTAGCAACCACCTGGAAAAGGTTAGCAACTGCCTAGCAACCGCTTAGCAACCACTTTAGAAATGATAGCAAACTGTCTAGCAACCACTTAGCAACTATGTGGAATGTGTTGGCAACTGCCTAGCAACTACTTTAAAAATGATAGCAACTGCCTAGCAACCAGTTAGCTACACCTTAGCAACCACTTGGAAAACGTTAGCAACTGCCTAGCAACCACTTAGCAACCACTTTAGAAATGATAGCAACTGCCTAGCAACCAGTTAGCTACACCTTAGCAACCACTTGGAAAACGTTAGCAACTGCCTAGCAACCACTTAGCAACCACTTTAGAAATGATAGCAACTGCCTAGCAACCACTTAGCAACACCTTAGCAACCACTAGGAAAACGTTAGCAACTGCCTAGCAACCACTTAGCAACACCTTAGCAACCACTAGGAAAACGTTAGTAACTGCCTTGCAACCACTTAGCAACCACTTTAGTAATGATAGCAACTGCCTAGCAACCACTTAACAACATCTTATCAGCCACCTGGAAAATGTTAGCAACCATGTGGAATATGTTAGCAACTGCCTAGCAACTGCTTAGCAACCACTTTAGAAATGATAGCAACTGCCTAGCAACCAGTTAGCAACACCTTAGCAACCACTAGGGAAACGTTAGAAACTGCCTAGCAACCACTTTAGAAATTATAGCAACTGCCTAGCAACCACTTAACAACATCTTAGCAACCACCTGGAAAATGTTAGCAACTGCCTAGCAACCACTTAGCAACCATGTGGAATATGTTAGCAACTGCCTAGCAACTGCTTAGCAACCACTTTAGAACCGATAGCAACTGCCTAGCAACCACTTAGCAACACCTTAGCAACCACTAGGAAAACGTTAGCAACTGCCTAGCAACCACTAGCAACCACTTAGCAACACCTTAGCAACCACTAGGAAAACGTTAGCAACTGCCTAGCAACCACTTAGCAACCACTTTAGTAATGATAGCAACTGCCTAGCAACCACTTAGCAACACCTTAGCAACCAATAGGGAAACGTTAGTAACTGCCTAGCAACCACTTTAGAAATTATAGCAACTGCCTAGCAACCAGTTAGCTACACCTTAGCAACCACTTGGAAAACGTTAGCAACTGCCTAGCAACCACTTAGCAACCACTTTAGAAATGATAGCAACTGCCTAGCAACCACTTAGCAACACCTTAGCAACCACTAGGAAAATGTTAGCAACTGCCTAGCAACCACTTAGCAACACCTTGGCAACCACTAGGAAAACGTTAGCAACTGCCTAGCAACCACTTAGCAACCACTTTAGTAATGATAGCAACTGCCTAGCAACCACTTAGCAACACCTTAGCAACCAATAGGGAAACGTTAGTAACTGCCTAGCAACCACTTTAGAAATTATAGCAACTGCCTAGCAACCAGTTAGCTACACCTTAGCAACCACTTGGAAAACGTTAGCAACTGCCTAGCAACCACTTAGCAACCACTTTAGAAATGATAGCAACTGCCTAGCAACCACTTAGCAACACCTTAGCAACCACTAGGAAAACGTTAGCAACTGCTTAGCAACCACATTAGTAATGATAGCAACTGCCTAGCAACCACTTAGCAACACCTTAGCAACCACTAGGGAAACGTTAGAAACTGCCTAGCAACCACTTTAGAAATTATAGCAACTGCCTAGCAACCACTTAACAACATCTTAGCAACCACCTGGAAAATGTTAGCAACTGCCTAGCAACCACTTAGCAACCATGTGGAATATGTTAGCAACTGCCTAGCAACTGCTTAGCAACCACTTTAGAACCGATAGCAACTGCCTAGCAACCACTTAGCAACACCTTAGCAACCACTAGGAAAACGTTAGCAACTGCCTAGCAACCACTTAGAAACCACTTTAGTAATGATAGCAACTGCCTAGCAACCACTTAGCAACACCTTAGCAACCACTAGGAAAACGTTAGCAACTGCCTAGCAACCACTTTAGAAATTATAGCAACTGCCTAGCAACCACTTAACAACATCTTATCAGCCACCTGGAAAATGTTAGCAACCATGTGGAATATGTTAGCAACTGCCTAGCAACTGCTTAGCAACCACTTTAGAAATGATAGCAACTGCCTAGCAACCAGTTAGCTATACTTTAGCCACCACTTGGAAAACGTTAGCAACTGCTTAGCAACCGTGTGGAATACGTTAGCAACTGCCTAGCAACTGCTTAGCAACACCTAAGCAACCACCTGGAAAACGTTAGCAACTGCCTAGCAAACGCTTACCAACCACTTTAGTAATGATCACAACTACCTAGCAACCACTTAGCAACCATTTTAACTTTTCAACGTTATTAGCGTACTTTTCCAAGCCAACTTAAAGTTCGTTCACGAACTTTGCCTTTTCTAGTTATTAAGTTGGCTTGGAAAAGCCAACTTATTGTTCTTCGTAATCTTCTTATTTTTTTTATTATTATTATTATTATTATTATTATTCTCGCCACGTTTTATAAACAACTACTCCTCCTAGAGCTTTCGAGCTAGAACCACGAAACTTCACACGATGGTAGAACTTATAGCCGCGGGGTGTGCTTGTGCTTTTTGGAGCGATACATCGTACGATTTTCGTAAAAACTTCGTAAACGTACGCCCTTTTTTCCATAGACAATGAACTAGAAGAATTTTGAATGGCTGTGAGCGTCACAATTTTTGAGATACGAAGACGAAATTCGGATGGTCTATAGAACTTAGTGAGTTCTTTCCGAAAATATGCTTTACGAAACGATATGTCGTACGGATTTCGTACAAATGTCGTACGAAGTTGCCCCATAGAAATGAATGGGGGGCCCAGAGTTCCATCTCGCACACAAGCAGCTCTGCGCACGGAACCCCTTCTCTCCCCTGCTCCTCCAGTACTGTGAGTGTATGGAGGAGCTGCTGTATGGAGCAGCTATCAGTCAAAAGTTTGGACACCCCGGCACCCCAGTCAGGGCTTTGCAACCACCTATTAACTGCTTAGCAACCACCTTAGCAACCACCTGGAAAACTTTAGCAACTGCCTAGCAACCACTTAGCAACCACTTTAGAAATGATGGCAACTGCCTTGCAACACCTTAGCAACCACCTGGAAAATATTAGAAACTGCCTAGCAACCACGTAGCAACCATGTGGAATAAATTAGCAACTGCCTAGCAACCAGTTAGCAACCACCCGGAAAACGTTAGCAACTGCCTAGCAACCACTTAGCAACCACTTTAGAAATGATAGCAACTGTCTAGCAACCACTTAGCAACCATGTGGAATACGTTAGCAACTGCCTAGCAACTACTTTAAAAATAATAGCAGCTGCCTAGCAACCAGTTAGCTACACCTTAGCAACCACCTGGAAAATGTTAGCAACTGCCTAGCAACCATTTAGCAACCACTTTAGAAATGATGGCAACTGCCTAGCAACCAGTTAGCAACACCTTAGCAACCACCTGGAAAACGTTAGCAACTGCCTAGCAACCACTTGGCAACTACTTAGCAACCATGTGGAATACGTTAGCAACTGCCTAGCAACCAGTTAGCTACACCTTAGCAACCACCTGGAAAAGGTTAGCAACTGCCTAGCAACCGCTTAGCAACCACTTTAGAAATGATAGCAAACTGTCTAGCAACCACTTAGCAACTATGTGGAATGTGTTGGCAACTGCCTAGCAACTACTTTAAAAATGATAGCAACTGCCTAGCAACCAGTTAGCTACACCTTAGCAACCACTTGGAAAACGTTAGCAACTGCCTAGCAACCACTTAACAACCACTTTAGAAATGATAGCAACTGCCTAGCAACCAGTTAGCTACACCTTAGCAACCACTTGGAAAACATTAGCAACTGCCTAGCAACCACTTAGCAACCACTTTAGAAATGATAGCAACTGCCTAGCAACCACTTAGCAACACCTTAGCAACCACTAGGAAAACGTTAGCAACTGCCTAGCAACCACTTAGCAACACCTTAGCAACCACTAGGAAAACGTTAGTAACTGCCTTGCAACAACTTAGCAACCACTTTAGTAATGATAGCAACTGCCTAGCAACCACTTAGCAACACCTTAGCAACCACTAGGAAAACGTTAGCAACTGCTTAGCAACCACATTAGTAATGATAGCAACTGCCTAGCAACCACTTAGCAACACCTTAGCAACCACTAGGGAAACGTTAGAAACTGCCTAGCAACCACTTTAGAAATTATAGCAACTGACTAGCAACCACTTAACAACATCTTAGCAACCACCTGGAAAATGTTAGCAACTGCCTAGCAACCACTTAGCAACCATGTGGAATATGTTAGCAACTGCCTAGCAACTGCTTAGCAACCACTTTAGAACCGATAGCAACTGCCTAGCAACCACTTAGCAACACCTTAGCAACCACTAGGAAAACGTTAGCAACTGCCTAGCAACCACTTAGCAACCACTTTAGTAATGATAGCAACTGCCTAGCAACCACTTAGCAACACCTTAGCAACCACTAGGAAAACGTTAGCAACTGCCTAGCAACCACTTTAGAAATTATAGCAACTGCCTAGCAACCAGTTAGCTACACCTTAGCAACCACTTGGAAAACGTTAGCAACTGCCTATCAACCACTTAGCAACCACTTTAGAAATGATAGCAACTGCCTAGCAACCACTTAGCAACACCTTAGCAACCACTAGGAAAACATTAGCAACTGCCTAGCAACCACTTAGCAACACCTTAGCAACCACTAGGAAAACGTTAGTAACTGCCTTGCAACCACTTAGCAACCACTTTAGTAATGATAGCAACTGCCTAGCAACCACTTAGCAACACCTTAGCAACCACTAGGGAAACGTTAGAAACTGCCTAGCAACCACTTTAGAAATTATAGCAACTGCCTAGCAACCACTTAACAACATCTTAGCAACCACCTGGAAAATGTTAGCAACTGCCTAGCAACCACTTAGCAACCATGTGGAATATGTTAGCAACTGCCTAGCAACTGCTTAGCAACCACTTTAGAACCGATAGCAACTGCCTAGCAACCACTTAGCAACACCTTAGCAACCACTAGGAAAATGTTAGCAACTGCCTAGCAACCACTTAGCAACCACTTTAGTAATGATAGCAACTGCCTAGCAACCACTTAGCAACACCTTAGCAACCACTAGGAAAACGTTAGCAACTGCCTAGCAACCACTTTAGAAATTATAGCAACTGCCTAGCAACCACTTTAGAAATTATAGCAACTGCCTAGCAACCACTTAACAACATCTTATCAGCCACCTGGAAAATGTTAGCAACTGCCTAGCAACCACTTAGCAACCATGTGGAATATGTTAGCAACTGCCTAGCAACTGCTTAGCAACCACTTTAGAAATGATAGCAACTGCCTAGCAACCAGTTAGCTATACTTTAGCCACCACTTGGAAAACGTTAGCAACTGCTTAGCAACCATGTGGAATACGTTAGCAACTGCCTAGCAACTGCTTAGCAACACCTAAGCAACCACCTGGAAAACGTTAGCAACTGACTAGCAAACGCTTAGCAACCACTTTAGTAATGATCACAACTACCTAGCAACCACTTAGCAACCATTTTAACTTTTCAACGTTATTAGCGTACTTTTCCAAGCCAACTTAAAGTTCGTTCACGAACTTTGCCTTTTCTAGTTATTATTATTATTATTATTCTCGCCACGTTTTATAAACAACTACTCCTCCTAGAGCTTTCGAGCTAGAACCATGAAACTTCACACAATGGTAGAACTTATAGCCGCGGGGTGTGCTTGTGCTTTTTGGAGCGATACATCGTACGATTTTCGTAAAAACTTCGTAAACGTACGCCCTTTTTTCCATAGACAATGAACTAGAAGAATTTTGAATGGCTGTGAGCGTCACAATTTTTGAGATACGAAGACGAAATTCGGATGGTCTATAGAACTTAGTGAGTTCTTTCCGAAAATATGCTTTACGAAACGATATGTCGTACGGATTTCGTACAAATGTCGTACGAAGTTGCCCCATAGAAATGAATGGGGGGCCCAGAGTTCCATCTCGCACACAAGCAGCTCTGCGCACGGAACCCCTTCTCTCCCCTGCTCCTCCAGTACTGTGATTGTATGGAGGAGCTGCTGTATGGAGCAGCTATCACTCAAAAGTTTGGACACCCCGGCACCCCAGTCAGGGCTTTGCAACCACCTATTAACTGCTTAGCAACCACCTTAGCAACCACCTGGAAAACTTTAGCAACTGCCTAGCAACCACTTAGCAACCACTTTAGAAATGATGGCAACTGCCTTGCAACACCTTAGCAACCACCTGGAAAATATTAGAAACTGCCTAGCAACCACGTAGCAACCATGTGGAATAAATTAGCAACTGCCTAGCAACCACTTAGCAACCACCTGGAAAACGTTAGCAACTGCCTAGCAACTGCTTAGCAACCACTTTAGAAATGACAGCAACTGTCTAGCAACCACTTAGCAACCATTTGGAATATGTTGGCAACTGCCTAGCAACTACTTTAAATTGATAGCAACTGCCTAGCAACCAGTTAGCTGCTGCCTTAGCAACTGCCTTAGCAACCACCCGGAAAACGTTAGCAACTGCCTAGCAACCACTTAGCAACCACTTTAGAAATGATAGCAACTGTCTAGCAACCACTTAGCAACCATGTGGAATACGTTAGCAACTGCCTAGCAACTACTTTAAAAATAATAGCAGCTGCCTAGCAACCAGTTAGCTACACCTTAGCAACCACCTGGAAAATGTTAGCAACTGCCTAGCAACCATTTAGCAACCACTTTAGAAATGATGGCAACTGCCTAGCAACCAGTTAGCAACACCTTAGCAACCACCTGGAAAACGTTAGCAACTGCCTAGCAACCACTTGGCAACTACTTAGCAACCATGTGGAATACGTTAGCAACTGCCTAGCAACCAGTTAGTTACACCTTAGCAACCACCTGGAAAAGGTTAGCAACTGCCTAGCAACCGCTTAGCAACCACTTTAGAAATGATAGCAAACTGTCTAGCAACCACTTAGCAACTATGTGGAATGTGTTGGCAACTGCCTAGCAACTACTTTAAAAATGATAGCAACTGCCTAGCAACCAGTTAGCTACACCTTAGCAACCACTTGGAAAACGTTAGCAACTGCCTAGCAACCACTTAGCAACCACTTTAGAAATGATAGCAACTGCCTAGCAACCAGTTAGCTACACCTTAGCAACCACTTGGAAAACGTTAGCAACTGCCTAGCAACCACTTAGCAACCACTTTAGAAATGATAGCAACTGCCTAGCAACCACTTAGCAACACCTTAGCAACCACTAGGAAAACGTTAGCAACTGCCTAGCAACCACTTAGCAACACCTTAGCAACCACTAGGAAAACGTTAGTAACTGCCTTACAACCACTTAGCAACCACTTTAGTAATGATAGCAACTGCCTAGCAACCACTTAGCAACACCTTAGCAACCACTAGGAAAACGTTAGCAACTGCTTAGCAACCACATTAGTAATGATAGCAACTGCCTAGCAACCACTTAGCAACACCTTAGCAACCACTAGGGAAACGTTAGAAACTGCCTAGCAACCACTTTAGAAATTATAGCAACTGCCTAGCAACCACTTAGCAACCATGTGGAATATGTTAGCAACTGCCTAGCAACTGCTTAGCAACCACTTTAGAACCGATAGCAACTGCCTAGCAACCACTTAGCAACACCTTAGCAACCACTAGGAAAACGTTAGCAACTGCCTAGCAACCACTAAGCAACCACTTTAGTAATGATAGCAACTGCCTAGCAACCACTTAGCAACACCTTAGCAACCACGAGGAAAACGTTAGCAACTGCCTAGCAACCACTTTAGAAATTATAGCAACTGCCTAGCAACCAGTTAGCTACACCTTAGCAACCACTTGGAAAACGTTAGCAACTGCCTAGCAACCACTTAGCAACCACTTTAGAAATGATAGCAACTGCCTAGCAACCACTTCGCAACACCTTAGCAACCACTAGGAAAACGTTAGCAACTGCCTAGCAACCACTTAGCAACACCTTAGCAACCACTAGGAAAACGTTAGTAACTGCCTTGCAACCACTTAGCAACCACTTTAGTAATGATAGCAACTGCCTAGCAACCACTTAGCAACCACTAGGGAAACGTTAGAAACTGCCTAGCAACCACTTTAGAAATTATAGCAACTGCCTAGCAACCACTTAACAACATCTTAGCAACCACCTGGAAAATGTTAGCAACTGCCTAGCAACCACTTAGCAACCATGTGGAATATGTTAGCAACTGCCTAGCAACTGCTTAGCAACCACTTTAGAACCGATAGCAACTGCCTAGCAACCACTTAGCAACACCTTAGCAACCACTAGGAAAACGTTAGCAACTGCCTAGCAACCACTAAGCAACCACTTTAGTAATGATAGCAACTGCCTAGCAACCACTTAGCAACACCTTAGCAACCACTAGGAAAACGTTAGCAACTGCCTAGCAACCACTTTAGAAATTATAGCAACTGCCTAGCAACCACTTTGGAAATTATAGCAACTGCCTAGCAACCACTTAACAACATCTTATCAGCCACCTGGAAAATGTTAGCAACTGCCTAGCAACCACTTAGCAACCATGTGGAATATGTTAGCAACTGCCTAGCAACTGCTTAGCAACCACTTTAGAAATGATAGCAACTGCCTAGCAACCAGTTAGCTATACTTTAGCCACCACTTGGAAAACATTAGCAACTGCTTAGCAACCGTGTGGAATACGTTAGCAACTGCCTAGCAACTGCTTAGCAACACCTAAGCAACCACCTGGAAAATGTTAGCAACTGCCTAGCAAACGCTTAGCAACCACTTTAGTAATGATCACAACTACCTAGCAACCACTTAGCAGCCATTTTAACTTTTCAACGTTATTAGCGTACTTTTCCAAGCCAACTTAAAGTTCGTTCACGAACTTTGCCTTTTCTAGTTTATGTATACTGTTTTTCTGTTTTAATAAAGTCTAATTCTTTATATACAGTGTAATTTAGTGTTATAGTAATCAAAGCCTTAATTTTATGCTTTAATATTTGATATCATATGTACTCCTAATCGTACAGTGAGTGGTGTGCAGTCATGTTGAAAAAGGAAGGGGTGATCCCCAAACTGTTTCCGCAAAGTTAAAAGCATGAAATTGTCCAAAATCTCTTGGTTTGCTAAATTATTATTAGTTCCTTTCACTGGAACTAAGAGACCGAGCTCAACTCCTGAAAAACAATCCCTCACCATTATTATAATAATCCCCCCTCTACCAAACTTTACATTTGACACAATGCAGTCAGACAAATACTGCGTTGCAACACTACCACTGACAGTTGGCTGTGGAATATTTAGTAGTGAGGAAATTTCACGACTGGACTTGTTGCACAGGTGGCATCCTATCAATACCATGATACCATGCTGGAATTTACTAAGCTCCTGAGATCGACCCATTCAGTATGCACTATGATTCATTCAAATTTCAATTTAGAATGAATGATTTATGGGTCTCCTATAAAACATTCAATATCTACTATAAATTATTCACTATTGACTATAGCTCTTTCTGTATCTACTGTGGAAAATTAATAGTCTGCAGTTTAAAGTGTTAACGTTCTTTAATTTCATGGCTGTTGGTAATGTTGGGCATTTAGCTCCGCCTACAGCTCTACAGTGAGGGTAAATGAAGGCTGGGCAGCAGATGGATGTGTCTCAGGCTGGTTAAATCAGGCTTTCTCTAGTGAGTTCACAGTAGTAACAGCTTTTCTACTCTCTATACTTGCTATTTTAACACTGCAACTGCAAATCGCACTCACACACACACACAGACACACACACACACCACTCGTGCACAAACAGCATCGCAGGCCGAGATAACACATAAATTACTCGACTGCCAGCAGTAGAACAAATTTCTTGAAGCATTAATGTGTTAGCAAAGGCCACGAGGGCAGAGCATTACCTTCTTAATGGGCAAATAAATCTGCTAATGCAGCTGATTATCACAGTAGCACAGAGACCAACAGCTCCACTCCAACACTGACATCATTACAACACACACACTCACACACGCAGTCATGATACACCAGAGTGGGAGGGTTACATATTTCCTACATTTCCAGTCAGAGTTCATGCATAGAACTACCTTGAAACCACCCCTCAACCTCAACACCCATCAGAGCCCCACCCACTAGATCATTTGAAGATCCGGCATTTCGTTCTGCTGTTTTTTTCTGAGTACTGTGCTTCGTCTGAGTGAGGGATCTGTACCTACTGTCTCTTGGCAAGTTGGCAGATGAGGACATGAACTAGCTTGTTTGTGTTTTACCATTTAGAACCAATTATTTGCATATCAAAAGTGACAGAGCCTTTCAACGGCTCATTCTGAAAGGGACTGAAACCATCAAGATTAGATTAGACTGGTGAGATCTCTCTGTATGTGAGAGTGATTTCGTGAAAAGAACCTTTATGAACCTGTTTTTTATAGTCCATATACCGAATTGAACTTGTGTTAAGAGAGTGTGTCTGTGCTATCGTAAAAACGGGAAAAGTATGATTTGCTCGGCTTGAAACGTGCAAAAGGCATGTACTAATTCTCTTAATTAATCATGGGTCTGTTTTGGCCGTAATGTGCAATAAAACAATCAGCATGGCACTTACCATTCCCTTTAACCCTTGTGTGGTGTTCGGGTCTGTGGGGCCCGTTTTCATTTTTCATCAAATGATACTAAAAAAATATTTTTTCTAACTCAAACTCATTGGCATTGGCTCATTTTTTGTGAAAAACATATATCAAAACACATTTTCGATAAACACACACTGTACACCCCCCCCCCCCCCTACACATTTATAGTACATACAGTATGTTTGGCCAAGGGCTAATAAACATTGCTTCATTTGTAAATTTGAAACTAAACAAATTTTCTACTCATATCTTGAGTTTGATTCATTTTCTTTTACATTTTATTAAAAAAACTAATAAAAAAAAAGAGTAGAACTTTTTGAAAGAAATGTAACATGAGAAAGGTAAAGGGCAAATCAACCATTAACCATGTAAGCTGTTTATATTGCTTGCAATTTAGGTGAAGCAAGCATGTGTAAAGCATTTTAATGTAAAATTGCTTAATTTTGCTGAATTAAATACAAGTAACAAAGTAAACGAGTAACAAAAATATGAACACCACACAAGGGTTAAGAGCCAGGTGCACTGAGACTTTGGCAGATAGCAATTTTAACAGCGCAATGCTTCCGAACTTTTTTTTCAGCAGAAGAAACTGACCTGCTTGTTCACGCTGTGAACGTACGCAAGCAGGTTGTTTACAGAAACAGCAATGTTATTTTATTTAGTGTGTCCATCTGTGTGTGTGTGTGTGTGTGTAACAAGCGGGGGTGTATAGTGTGCCTGCATTGCCAAGATAGCAGTGAACATCAGGCCCCAAAATGTGACCCTTACACACTACACAAGTCTCTCAAACTGTTAACTTCTACTGCTGAAAAGCTGCAGACTAGAACCAGATAATAATAAACTAGTAAAAACTCACCCACACTAAGAATCAGGAATAAAGGTACATAATATAACTCTTCTGGAAGCCGGGATATATGAGCAATATTCACAAAAAAACAATAAATTCAACCCCATTGCCCTTGCATGTGCTGTATATTTCATATACTACCCTGGTGAAAAAAAAAAAACTTAATGTTTAAAACATATTGAGAAATGTCTAAGTATAAATATAAAATATATATTAAAAGTACATTAATGTTATGCTTTCATCAAGTGGTTCACTTAAAATACAATGTATCGTATATCGTGTAAATTAAATTAATACTATTAATAAAAAAAAAAGTAAATTTGTATCACGCTAAAAATTGTAGTACAGTATATTATAGTATATTGGAAGTAGTGCTAATTAAAAAAGACAGGAGCAAGAAGCATATTTGTACTCTAATGTAAATATATTTAACATTAATACTTAGTACTGTCACGGAGACCCAGGCAGGGAGAAGAGGAGACGGACGCAAGTGCAGGTAGGGTGAAATAAATAATAATTTAATAAATAAATAACAAGTAAACAAGGAACAAGTAAACACGTAAACATAAAACAGGGAGATATATACAAGGAACAAGGGAGTGAACTAAATAAATGAAACTAGATAAACAAATAACCAAAAACCAAAACAAACGAGAGAAACCAGAGAACAAAACCAACAAACTAGAGAATATAATAATAACAAACAAACAGGGAATATATACAAGGGAAGGACTAGAAATAAACACTAAGCAGGGAACTGGGGAAACGAGGAAGAAACAAGAAATAAACATGGAGCAAGAACTAGGGCTATGAAACACAGAATAAACACGGAGAGACAAAACAACAGAGGTTAGTGCAAAGACCGACGAGGGACAAGTGGCACAGGGGATCTATTTAAAGAAACAGGAAACACACTAGAATTGGAAATACCTGGGGAAGGGGCGGAGCTACAAATGAGACACACGTGGTGGAAAACTACTAACAAGGGACACAGGTCACGTGGGAATAACACACAAAGACATGAGACAAGACAAAACAGGGCGAGGACATGACAAGTACATTTCTAATATACTATAATATATAATATAGTGTATAATAGTGATACAGTTGTATTACTTATTAAAAGATTTGTAAGTTTACTGTAAGCATATTTAAAATATACTGTCTATTTAAAATAGTTCAATTTTAGTACTATTTTTTTATATAATTAAAGTCTAATAAATACACTTGAGCACTCTTTAAATATACTGATTAATATTAATGTGGCTACAAGAACACTTTAGTGCACTAAAGCATAATAATTCTTAGTATACTTTAATCTACTTTTTTCACCAGGGTACCAAAATTAATAAACATAAGTAATGAATGGTAATAAATTCACACAATATGACCTACCCTATCAAACACAGTGCTGGCATAAAATAGAGTTTAAAAATAGAACAGATGGGAAAATATGGACTTTATGGAAGTCCTACACCTATCCACAGCTATTTAACCGATGTAGCAGCAGCACTGGACCAGTCGGACATCCCCAGCCTGACCAGTCACGCTACTGTAGTGGAGTTTACTGCTGTGTGCTGATGACCTTGTTCTAATGTCCAGTTCAGGACAGAACAGGCCTTACAGCAGAACCTGTCAGACCTGCAGCAGCTCCACCACTGCTAACCTCAACAACACCGGGTCACAAGCTTCCAGCAGGAAAACACAACCCACACACGTCCAACAGCCAGCGGAAAGAAGGAGAGAAAGAGAGAGAGAGAAAGAGAGATTCAATTCATTTATCTATGGCACACCATTCAATTGCACATGGCTCAGCTGGGTTTAAGGCATGTCGGTGTGTCTTAAATAAACCAATCAGTGTGTCACTTGCCTTTTTCTTTAAGTGGCAGGTGAGCTCTGACTTGTGTGTTCGTATCTTAACAGCGAGGCGCTTTGTGCGTCTCAGCAGAGACAGATACTGGCCTCCGCATTTACACCATGAATGTGCACTGTTAGAACTACATACAGGTCGGAAAGCAGGTCGCAGTTCTCGGAAGAGGCCCAGTTATTACGAGCGTTGGTCGCGGGCGCCTTGGAAAACTTACCGTTTTCTAGCAGCTCACTTATGGGAACAGCCAGGGGCATTGCCTGGGTATGTAAAGATCTGGGATATATATATATATATATATATATGGGGGTGACAATAAATGCATGTAAATAATTACATCATTTTTAATCAGGAAATATATATTATAGATATTGTAAGTGTAAGAATCGATTTTATAAATCAACTAAAATAAAAAAACAGCAACAAATTCAAAGCATTAGTCTGTGTTTTTTAGTTGCTACAGGACTCTTATCTGACTGACAGCGGTTTTAACCAATCAAAGCTTTTTAAAATAGCTTCTGCCTCCACGTGACTGCGTGCCCCTTCTCCTGATTTTGAGAAGGGTGTAGTAATGAGTCTATTAGCAAAGTCGAATGACAGTCTAACCAATCAGATTTATGATTTTCACTCCGGGGGCGGGGCCATGGCTGTGTAACCCCTTCTCAGCTCTGTGGTGAAGGTGTTACGCGTTGCTGAGTCCTAAACGGAGCTCATGCTGGATTAATTCCGTAGTTAGAGAACTATCATGGAATTGCAGCTGTAAATGAGACAGATATTGTGTCATATTACTTTAAAAAGTATTTTTAAAGGCTGTCCTTCAATGTGAAACTAATCCACAATAATAAACCGTCTGACTGGTGAGTTTTTGTGTGTACCTAATATTTTGGCTGCCCTGGTGTACTGTAGACATACAAATAAGTGATCTTTGTTGAACGGCTGTACTTGTAGGTTAATTAAGCATTAATTGTTGGGTCTATTGTATACTTTTGTAGTTTATAGCTGTTGTATTTGTGGGCTGTTTATGTGTATTAAGTTAATATAACTAAGTCAAGAGAGAGAATATGTAGTTATTGTAATATTTATCCATTTTAAATCAGTTATGTGGTCTTCATGCCAGGCAGTACTTTTAGACAAACAGTGGCACTACTTTAAAATAAGACTACCTTTATAAAGGGTTTATAAATGTTTTTTTTTTTACAATATAGTTTATTAATGCTTACTAGTTAGGTTTTAAATGCCTTAAAAATCATTAATAATCAGTTATAACACATACATAGAAAAGACAACAATGACCTGTTGCTTGCCAAATAGTGAACCCACAGCCATCTATACTGTCACCCTTTCTACGTATGTGTTATAACTGATTATTAATGATTTTTAAGACGTTTACAACCTAATAAGTAAGGGTTGATACAACAAAGTTAATACAACTAAGTCAAGATAGAGAATATGTAGTTATTGTAATATTTATCTATGTGTTGGTCGGCCGGTGGTGGGGTGGGGGGTATGGAGGGGTGGTGGTGGTTAAGAGTTTTTTTTATTCACACACAGCCAGTGGCCTGTCTCCTCATTAATAATACAGCTGAACTAAGTGAAACGATTCGGGGCTACTGAAAAATGATTCGGGGCTAAAGCTCCGGAAGCCCAGGCCAGGCAATGCCTTATCTTGTATTATTCAAGGTGTAGGTTTTAACTGATATAACTGTAGCATTTTAAAGAAGTGGGAGGACAAACCTAGGGAAAATTTCTATTCTTTTTTGCATAAACCAGATTTGGAGTCCTATAAAAGCAGCAAATCATTGGTTATCAAATGACACCATTAAAATCTTGAAAAAGCCATTCTACACTGTTAATAGTATAAATGACAAGAGGTATTACTGTAGTATTTTGAAAAAAAAATGAAGGTCAAACTCCTAAAAAAAAAAAAAGAATGAGTGTTAGAGGGAAAGAAAGAGATAGAATATATGTTAGAGAAAGTAGAGAGAAACTGAGGGAGGAGGGGGAGTGTAGAGGTGGAGAGAGAGAGAAAGAAAGAGAGAATGAGAATACAGAGGAAGATAAAATGCGAGAGTGATAAAAACGAGAGAGCGTGTCCGACGCGAGCAATCTGAAACTGATCTAGCGCTCTTCCACTGATCCATCCGCTCATCTATCCATCAATCACTTCATTCCTGCAGCTGTAAATCTAAATCCTCCCTCTCTCTCTCTCTCTCTCTCTCTCTCTTTCTCTCTCCTGTATGAGTATTGAAAATACACACAGCACAGGCAAAATATTATAACCATTATCCATTTTTTTCAGCTCTATTGATCACTTATTAAGGGTTTATAAATGTTTTTTTTTTTTTCAATTAGTTTATTAATGGTTACTAATTAGGTTGTAAATGCCTTAAAAATAATTAATAATCAGTTATAACACATACGTAGAAAGGGCGACTATGACCTGATGTTTGCCAAATAGTGAACCTACAGCCATCTATACTGTTGCCCTTTCTATGTATGTGTTATAACTGATTATTAATGATTTTTAAGGCGTTTACAACCTAACTAGTAACCATTAATAAACTAATTGTATACCATTTATAAACCCTTTATAAAGGTAGTCTTATTTTAAAGTGGTACCCAAATAGCTTATTGAGCATCTGTGGGGTATCCTCAAATGGAAGGTGGAGGAGAGCAAGGTCAAAGTCCACAAGGTTGGTGTTTCTGTCATTGCAGGGTGAAAGTGGATTCCAGTAACAGTTATAATTTTGTTTATAATATGTATTTATTTTCTAAATCAAAAATAAACTAGCTACTGTATTTTTTTGCACTATATGGGGCTCAAGATTATAAGGTGCACTATTAATAAACATGTATTTTCTGATCTATTTTCATACATAAGGTGCATTATGTATGTGACACTAGTAAGGAACAGGGGTGTCACCATGTTTTCCTTCTAATTCAGCAGGTCTCGGCCACCTCGGTCATTTAGATATTTTGGAAATTTGAAATTTAAGTGGTGGGACAGGAAATGTACCAAAATCCTGGAATGTCCCTTATGTTGACATTCATTTCTTATCACCAGATCACATTTTGAAAAATAAAATATATTCATTCATTACTAGTTTTGTCCAGTTCTCTAAACTGTCACAGACACATGAGCAAGGTGGAAAACACAACAATATGCTTCAGTCTTTGTCTTAATTTTAAATGTATTAACATTATAATAAATCGTAACATCGGATCAAGTTTAGTTCAAACAGCAAAGCAATGGTATAAAACACACTATAACTTCCATCTTTACTAAAATGTTGTATTGTTGTTTCACCGTTGTTTCAAGCCATATAAAACTCAATTCATTTATAATAAACTTAAGATGAGTAAGGACATGTACAGTTAATCAAATATTGTCAAATATAAATGATAGCTTGAGGTATTGGTGTGCTGTTTCTATAATTTAAAAGTAGCTAGTGTTACCGACAGTGACGTTAAAGCTGGCGTGGTGTATATGGATACTGCTGAACATGTTCAAGTCTGGTTGTATGCTACTGTCAGTAACAGTACTGTCTGATAACAGTGTTGTTGTACTTTCTTGCATTGACCATCACAGAATTTAAACAGCCTCCTACACCGTTTGTCATTGCATTTAATTCATAACCAGTCGTTGTCTGGGGGCCCTAAGCTATTGTTTGGTTTGCCTGTCCTGTTACAAGGGCCTGAGTAGGATGTAATTAAAGTGACATCCAGGAATGCTAACGTAGCTTTTTTTTCTCTGTGTGTTCAGTAAACTGCCCTCCTGGATGAGGAAGTTTGTGCCCATGATCTTCTACGTGACGGAAACAGCCTGGAATTTCTACCCGTACACTGTCACAGGTCAGCTCCACTACATAAACACAAGATTAAATGTTAGATGTTTCCATTCGCACACTGTCAAAGCCCAAACCATACAACAATTATTACACAACTTATAAAAGACCTTTAAAAAAAGCCTCATATCTGTTTGAATCAGGAGAGATCAAAATACTTTAAATACTCTAAATTAAATATCTAATTAAAAACTATTTTACATCACTTATAAAATCTGACAAAAACACTTTTTGGCTTAAATATAATGCAAAGAAAAACATGTTTTTTTATTTTTTTTTTTGTCTTGTTCTGGCTGCTGCACTTGCGCAGATCTCCACATCGAGTGGATTTTCCCACTGGAACACTGACCCTCTTTTAACTCTTCCACAGCATAAGCTGCAAGCTGATTGGCTCTTTTTGTTTAAGGGGGTGGTACTTTGTCCTCGAATTGACGCTGCTTCAAGCGTTACATAATCTCTCAGTCTCTCCTTTTTTGTTTCCTTTTTATTTTTTAAATTTTTTACCATTTTCTCCCCAGTTTTGCACAGGCAATTACCCAACCCACTCCCCCTAGGACTCCCCCTATCACTAGTGATGCCCCAACACACCAGGATACATGTGAAGTCAGACACTTTTCACACGCTTCTTTTTTCGAGCTGTTGCTGATGCAGCATTGCAGAGTAGCATCACTCGGTTTCAATACAGCAGCTCACAGACGCCCTTTGCTGCAGTCATCACCATTTAGTGATGTGGGGAGAGAGCGCCATCTACCCACCCGGAGAAAGCAGGGCGACCTGTGACCTCCTGCTCACAGTGGTAGCGCTTTACACTGCTGGACTACTCGGTGCCTCAGTCTCTCATTTTTAATGTTTTCGTAATGTTAGCATTCGTCTAATTCGCATTGCAACGTTATGTGAGAAACATTTTTAAAAACATTTTGATGCAAACCATTATTATGTCACAGAACATTCTAAAAACATTGTTACTGTAACGCTAGAGGCTAACTTTCCTCTGGAACCTTTTCGAAACGTTGCTAAACGTCCATATAATGTTCACGTTCTCTTTTAGTAGCTGCGGAGTGTTTAAAACACAGTACATGCTGGTTTAAACAGGTGGGATGCTGGTTGTTCAGCATCCCCGCCAGTGCTCAAGCTGTGTGCACCAATGCCTGTATAGATTATAGTGATTAATTATCATTCTAAAAATGTGTGCCTTGATCTATGCTGGTGTCTAAAGTCATAATTTTAATCCAGTAACTCTCTCTCTCTCTCTCTCTTTCTCTCTCTTTCTCTTCTCCCTGTCTGCTGGCATGTCTTTGCTGCAGAGTATTCAGTAAGTATCCTCACTCACTCATCAGCTTTGACACTGATGCAGTCTTCATTCTCTGGCCAGCGGAACGTACACTGTAATCAGCATCATCCCTCCCTCCCTCCTTCTCTCTTTCTCTCTCTCTTTCTCTCTCTCTCTCTCTCTCTCTCTGTAGTGTTCCTTCCTTCCCAAGCTGAACGTCAGGATTGAGACACGTTTCGAGAATGACAACGGAAGCAATGAGAACGTGAGTCCTGACACACACACACACACACACACACACACACAGCGTGGTGCTAACACACACTCGAGTGTGTCACTACTGCTGCTAATCCTCTTAAAGCACAACTACCTATTCATCAGCACGACACGCCCTGAGTGTCCTTGTAAGAGTCACTGCCTGGACTGGGCGACATTATAGAGCATTATAGAGCATTATAGAGCATTATAGAGCGCCCTCTAAACTTTGTTTAGTGTATTACAATCTGTCAAAATGAGAGTGTAGATCATGAGAACATTATAAAGCATTATAGAGCTCCCCCTATGCCTTCTAGAGTGTATGACAGTCTGTTGGAATGAGCGTAGATCGTATAAACATTATAAAGCATTATAGAGCACCCCCTCAGATGAACCTTACAGAGCATGTTAGAGTGCCCCCTTTGCTTACTGTAGAGTATTACAGTCTTTCAGAATAAAAATTGTGTGAATCATATGAACATTATAAAGGATTATAGAGCATGTATTACAGTCTGTCAGAATAAGTGTTTGAATTATATGAACATTACAGAGCATTATAGAGTGCCCCCTTTGCTTACTGTAGAGTATTACTGTCTTTCAGAATAAAAATTGTGTGGATCATATGAACATTATAAAGGATTACAGAGCATTTATTACAGTCTGTCAGAATAAGTGTTTGAATCATATGAACATTACAGAGCATTATAGAGTGCCTCCTTTGCTTACTGTAGTGTATTTTAGTCTGTCAGAATGAGCATGTAGATCATATGAACATTATGGAGCGTTATAGAGCAGTCCCAATATTTACTGTAATGTATTACAGTTTGTCAGAATGAGAGTGTAGGTCATAAGAACATTATAAAGAATTATAGAGCTCCACCTATGCCTTCTAGAATGTATGACAGTCTGTTGGAATGAGCGTAGATCGTATAAACATTATAAAGCATAATAGAGCACCCCCTCAGATGAACCTTACAGAGCATGTTAGAGTGCCCCCTTTGCTTACTGTAGAGTATTACAGTCTGTCAGAATGAAAGTGTGGATCATATGAACATTATAAAGGATTATAGGGCATGTATAACAGTCTGTCAGAATGAAAGTGTTTGAATCATATGAACATTACAGAGCATTATAGAGTGCGCCCTTTGCATACTGTAGTGTATTTCAGTTTGTCACAATGAACCTATGGATCAGACGAACATTATAGAGCATTATAAAGGTCTCCTTATATTTACTGTAGTGTTTTACAGTCTGTTCAGAATGAGTATGTGGATCATATGAACATTATAAAGCATTACAGAGCGCCTCCCATGCTTACTGTAGTGTATTACAGTTTGTCACAATGAGCCTATGGATCAGATGAACATTATAGAGCATTATAAAGCTCCCCTTATATTTACTGTAGTGTATTACATTCTGTTCAGAATGAGCATGTGGATCATATGAACATTATAAAGCATTATAAAGTGCCCCCTATGCCTTCTAGAGTGTATTACAGTCTGCCAGATTGAGAGTGTGGATCATATAAACATTATAAAGCATTATAGAGTGCCCCCTATGCCTTCTAGAGTGTATTACAGTCTGTCAGAGTGAGAGTGTGGATCATATGAACATTGTAGAGCATTATAGAGCGCCCTCTATGCTTACTGTGGTGTATTACAATCTGTCAGAATGAGAATGTCAGAATGTAGGTGTGTGCATTACATACAGCACTATAGAGAGAGACAGAGAGGAAGAGAGAGAGAATAGGGCTGCTGTGAAGAGTGTGAAGTCATTTGTGCTGAGGTGTGTGTGTGTGTGTGTGTGTGTGTGTGTGTGTGTGTGTGTGTGAGGCAGGTTTTGTTTGTGCTGAGGTTTGTTTGGGTGCAGCAAGTGGCAAAGAAACAGCTGGAGCTTTAATGCCGTCTCTCATTAAAGCCATTCAAATCAGACCCTGAACAAGTCACGGCCTGCTACTGCTCCACATTCCTTCACACACACCCACGCCCACACACACACACACACACCCATGCCCAAACACACACACCCACGCCCACACACACACACACACACACTTACACAGCGCAGACAGGAACACAAAGAATAAAACCCTCACAAAGTGTCAATACACCAGACAAGAAGAAGAACAAACAGTGGAGCAGCACTGCGGGCAGAGAGAGAGAGAGAGAGAGAGAGAGAGAGAGAGAGAGAGAGAGAGAGAGAGAAAGACAGAGGGAGTGAGGAGAGAGAGCGCAAAGCACACAGTGAGTGAAAGACACTGGAAAAGAGGGAGAGAGAAAAAAAGAACAGGTGACTGTGAGAGAGAATCACAAAAATAGTAAGGGAGAGACTATAAGAGAAAGAGAAGAATAAACAGTGTGATAGAGAGGAATATATATATATATATATATATATAGAGAGAGAGAGAGAGCGAGAGAGAGAAAGAGAGAGAGAGAGAGAGACAAACAGTGCGAGAGACTGTAAAAATGACTTAATTGACAGAGAGACAATAAAAGTAGGAGAGGAAGAGTATAAGAGAAAGAAAAAGAGAGAGAGAGAACGAGATGAAAAGTGCGAAAGACTGAGAGAATCAAAAAAGTGACCGAGACAATAAGAGTAAGAGAGAAAAAGGGAGCAAGAGAAAAAGAGAGCAAGATAAAGAGAGATGAACAGTAAGAGACTGTGTGAGAGAATCGTAAAAATAGTGAGACAATAACAATAGGACAGAGAAAAAAAGAGAAAGAGAGGAGAAAAAGAAAAAAGAGGGAGACAATAAGAAAGAAAGAGAGAGACTGTGTGAGATAATAAGATTAAAAGAGAAAAAGAGAGCAAGAGGAATTGACATGAGCAAGAGAATGTGTGAGAGAATCACAAACATGGAGAGGGTGAGAGAGGAAAAGTGGAAAAGAAAGAAAAAGAGAGAGAACGAGACTGTGTGAGAGAATCACAAAAATAGTGAGGGAGAGACAATAAGAGTAAGAGAGAGAAAGAATAAACAGTGTGATAGGCTGTATATGAGGAGAGAGAGAGAGAGAGAGAGAGAGAGAGAGAAACAGAGCGAGAGACTGTAAGAATAACTTATTTGACAGAGAGACAATAAAAAAGGAGAGGAAGAGTATAGGAGAAAAAAATAGAGAGAGAACGAGATGAACAAAAACGATAGACTGAGAGAATCAAAAAAGTGACAGAGACAATAAGAGTAATAGAGAAAGAAGGAGCAAGAGAATGAGAGATGAACAAAAATAGTGAGACAATAAGAATAGGACAGAGAAAAGAAAGAGAAAGAGAGAAGAAAAAGAAAAAAGAGGGAGACAATAAGAAAGAAAGAGAGAGACTGTGTGAGAGAATAAGATTAAAAGAAAAAAGAGAGCAAGAGAAAGAGTCATGAGCACGAGACTGTGTGAGAAAATCACAAAAATAGTGAAGGTGAGAAAGGAGAAGTGGAAATGAAAGAAAAAGAGGGAGAGAATGAGATGAACAGAGGGGTAGATTGTGTGAGAGAATCACAAAAAGTATTAGAGAGTGAGAGAGAGTGAAAGAGAGCAATAGACGGTGTGAGAGGAGCACATAAAAGTGAAAGAGAGACAATAAGAGTAAGAGAAAGAAGGGGGAAAGAGAGAGAGATTAGAGCAAGAGACTGTGTTAGAGAATCACAAAATTGACAAAAAGACAATAAGAGTAAAAATAAGAGATAGAAGAGAGGTGAAGAAATAAGAGGCAGTAAGGTGGACTCATATACCTAGACCTAACACTGCAGAACTCAGTCCCACACTCATCACTTTATTCATCCCTCCATCCCGCTCTCGTCTGTCTCATTGGTTTTGGCTATGTAAAGTAGAATGAAAATAAGCCTGGATCTGTGTAAAGGGGTTAAAACCTGTTATTCCTGTTTTAGGCGTCTATATATTAATCTGAGGTTTCTGTATTACAAGATTTATTTTAATCCAGTGTTGCTGCATTAATTTTTCACCAAGATCTTGCAGCAGCATTGATGATGGTAGAGTCTGACCACTGCACAAAACAGCTCTTCTCCATCCAGCACATCCCAAAGATTCTCAATGAGGTTAAGATCTGGACTCTGTGGTGAACTCTCTCTCTTAATCCATGTGTGAAAATGATGATCTCATGCTCCCTGATCTCTGCACCCTTTCACAATTCCAGCCCCACGAATCCTGACATTGTTATCTTGGAATATGTCCGTGTCATCAAGGAAGAAAAAATCCATTGATGGAATAAGCTGGTCTATATTCAGTATATTCAGGTAGTCAGCTGACCTCATTCTTTCAGCACATACTGTTGCTGAACCTAAACCTGCAGACCAACTGCAGCATCAACCCCCACATCATTTACTTACTTAAATCCAGGTGGAGACTTTTTATTGGCATGTTCTCCTCCTCCACCAGTCTTACACAATGCTTTTGGATAACTTTATGCTGATTTACTCCTGGTGCAAAAATTCAAGCAGTTCAATTTGGTTTGATGGCTTGTGATCATCGATCTTCTCAATTTTTAAGTGATATCTTGTTTTTGTACAAAGCTATATGTGTATATATGTGTGTATATGTATATACAAATATATTTACCTGTGTTTGTGTGTGTGTCTGTGTTTTCTGTGCAGGTTTTTGGAGACAGCGCCACTCCCCGGGACAGCGTGTGCTACTTGGATATACTGAGTGATCCAATTCCTGACAAACACTATAAAAAAACAGAGGTACACACACACACACACACACACACACACACACACAGTATCAGTTCAATCTGTTATAATCTCTTGAGAAAGTCCTGCTGCTTCCAGTGCCGAGGCAGGGAACAGATCTAAAGGGCAAACACTCAAATGAGGTAGTAAACCACGCACACACACACTCACACACACACACACACACACACACACAAACACACACACCCACACAAGATTAGGCAAGAAATGTACTATCAGCTGGATCACAATCTCGCAAAGATGCACTTGCAGCACAGAAAGTAATCTCTCTCTCTAACACACACACACACTCTTTCGTGTTCTGCACACCCAGCAGGTAATATGTAACCGTTTAACCCTGCAGGACCTGAGCAGATGGGTGTCGAAGAGCACCGGCCGGGGCCCCCTGTTGGAGGGCTGGAGGAACAGCGCTGGGCCCATTATGTGCTCTTATAAGAGAGTGCACTGCAGCTTCGAGGTCTACGGCTTCCAGGGCAGAACTGAGGAGTTCATCCACAGGGTGGGGAATCATAACCATGGACTACACTACCCACAATCCACCAACATTATATATACAGTGTTATATCTGAATCATGTACTACACTACCCAAAAAATCCACAAAGGTTACATTGTATCCATGGACTACACTACCCACAGTCCTCCAACATTATACTGTATATCCAGTGTTATATCTGAACCATGTACTACTCTACCCAGAAATACACAAATTTTACATCCTAACCACGGACTACACTTTCCACAATCCTCCAATATTATATATATACAGTGTTATATCTGAACTATGTACTACTCTACCCAAAAATCCACAAAGGTTACATTCTAACCATGGACTACTTTACCAACAATACACCAGTGTCATATACTAACCGTGGCCCACACTACCCACAATCCACCAACATAATAGGTCACCTCCACAGACTACATTACCCACAATACACCAAAATTAAATATACAGTGTTATATCCAAATCAAGTATTACTTTATCACAATACACCAGTGTTATATCCGAATCATTGCCTACATTACCCACAATCCACCAACATATGACTACATTACTCACAGTATACGAGTGTTTGATCCAAACCACGGCCTACACTACCCACAATCCACCAACATTACATATTACCTCCACAGACTAAATTATCCACAATACACCAGTGTTACATGCGAACTATAAACTACACTACCCACAATCCACAAAGGCTACATTCTAACCACAGCCTACACTACCCACAAACCAACAACATTATATATCATATATCACCTCTACAGACTGCATTACCCACAATCCACTAGTGTTATATCCTAATCATGGCCTACCAATTATATCCTAACCACAAACTTTATTAATCAGAATATACCAATGGTATATTCTAACCACAGACTTCACTACCCACAATCCACCAACATTACACATTACCTCCACAGACTACATTACCCACAGTACACCAGTGTTAAATGCGAGCTATATAAACTACACTATGCACAATCCACTATATTACCTCCACAGACTACATTACCCACAATCCACCAGTCTTATATCCGAACTACACTACCCACAAATAAACATAAATGACATTCTAACCACCGCCAACACTACTCACAATCCACCCATTTTATAGATCACCTCCATAGACTGCATTACCCACAATACACCAGTGTTATATCTGAACTATGGCCTACACTACCCACAGTCCACCAACATTATATATCAGCTCCACAGACTACATTACCCACAATATACCAAGATTATATTCTAAGCATGAACACTACTACCCAAAATGTACATGTAGCATAACCACAAAGTACACCAGTGTTATTTTCAAACTATGTACTACACTACCCACAGTCCTCTAGCATTGGGAACAGTAAGTTACAGTCTTGTTTTCTTTTATTGTGGCTTTTAGAATATTCAGGACATCCTGCTGGTGGGACACAGACAGGCGGTGGCGTGGACGGATGAGTGGCACGGTGATTATGAAGCTTTGCTGCTATATATCATATATATTACATTGATCAGCCATAACTTTAAAACCAGCTGCCTAATATTGCTAAATTGTTAGGTGAAGCCTCCTCTAGCATCAATGAGCTTTGGGTGCCCATGACCCGGTCACTGATCCACCGGCTGTCCTTCCTTGGTACTATTAGCACTATTGGTAGCTTAGTATTGTTCTGCCTGATGTTTTTGAGATGTTATGATCCGTCATCTAGAACATCACAGTCTGGTTTAGTTATAGTGTCTCAGATTCATACACTTGTCCATTTTTTCTTCCTTAACACAACCTATTCCTAATCCTGACTATTGAGTTTTTGCCTCAAACAGTACCAGTTAAAAGTTTGGACATATTTCTTTTTTGAATATACAGGAACACATGCTAAATACTTTTAATTATAACCCAGGATATGATTTATACTTTAGATTCTTCCAAGTATTACATTTATCTTATTATATTTTATTTTATTTATATTTATATTTTAAATCTCAGTGTCTTCATGAGGGAGAGTCACCTGGAATAGTTTTCTCAGCGTCTTGAAGGAAGGAGTTTCTGGAGGTGCTGAACAATAGCTGCTGCTTTTCCTTTCCTTCACGCTGTGAAGCTCCAGTTTATCCCAATTAAATCGCCTCAAATCACCATCTCAGTTCATCAGGTTTAGATCAGATGACTGTTTACTACAAAATTCTTAATTGGTTTGATTTCTTTAATATTAATCTACAATGTAGAACATTTTAATTAAACATAGAATTAAAGAAAAACATTGAATGAGAAGGTGTGTCCAAACGTTTTTTTTTTTTTTTTTTTTTCCAAACTGGTACTGTATACAGCATCTGCACATGTGCAGAAACCAGAGCATCAGTGATATTCACTTCACCTCTCAGTGGTTGTAATACTATGGCTGATCTAATGTGCATGAAAAGCCCTTAGGCTCATATAAATGTGAGCATTGGGTCTATATTGGTGTGTGTGTGTTTTTTTTTGCTAACGCTCTGCATTGCTGTCATGTTGACGGCGGCAGGCATGAGTCTGGAGGAAGTGAGGGAGTTTGAGAAGAAGCTGCAGCTGGAGACCAACAGCAAGCTGAAGAGCGACAGGCCCGACTCAGGTATCGCCTCAAACGCCTCGACAAAACAGAGCAAAGAGATCCGTCGGGGGGGGAGGAGGGTGTCTGTGGGGGAGGTGGGGGGTTGGGGGGATGATTGAGAGCAGCGGTGACAGAGGGATGAAGAGAGGATCAGGGAGAAAGCACGAGACAGATTTGGAGAAGGGCTGAGGAGAGATGTGGAAAGGCATGGAAATGAGGAAGCAGGCAGTGCAGGACACAGTTTTGGGGGAAGGGGAGGGGTTCCACTGAAGAGCTGAAGATTTGCACAGATGTACCATTGCTTTACCTCGAATGTAGCGGATCAGCCCGACAAGTTTTCTCTGTGTATTTTGGTGCTGAAGCTACGAGACGAATGTAGAGTGGTGTGAAAAAGTGATTGTCCTCTTCATGATTTAACACATTAGTCAAAAACACATAATTAAGGGAGAAAAAAAAATCAAACCTGCACGTCCCTGTGTGAAAAAGTGTTTGCTTCCCCTAGTTAAAACATGACTGTGATAAATCACACCTAAGTATAGCAAAATTGACCTAAGCTCCCTCCGGGTGAGTAGATGGCGCTCTCTCTTCACATCACTCCTAGGGTGATGTTGAGTCTGTGAGCTGATGTATCAGAACCGTGTTGCTGCGCTTTCCTCCAAGCGCGCTGTGATGCTGCTCTGCAATGCTGCATCAGCAGCAGCTCGAATACAGAAGCGGTGGCTGACTTCACATGTATCAGAGGAGGCATGTGTTAGTCTTCACCCTCCTGGTGTGTTGGGGCATCACTAGTGATAGGGGGAGTCCTAGTGAGTGGGTTGGGTAATTGGCCATGTAAATTGGGGTGAAAATGGGAGAAATTAGAAATAAAATTATAAAATAAAAAAAATAAAAATAAAAAATACCCAGGCTTGATTACTGCCATACCTGTTTTCAATCAAGAAACCACTTATATAGGACCTGCCTGACAAAGCAAAGTAGACCAAAAAATACTCAAAAGCGAGACATCAAGCCCATATCCAAAGTCTGTACTATCAGTCTGGAAAAGGTTATAAAGCCATTTCCAAAGTTTTGAGACTCCAGCAAACAATGGAACAGTGTTGAACCTTCCCAGGTTTGACTGATCAAAATTACCCCAAGAGCGCAGCAACGACTCATCCATGAGGTCTCAATTGGTACCTCAACAAAGTGGATAAAATTAATGTTCATAGATATCTTGTGTTTATAAATACCTTAAATGATAATTCTGACTAGTTCAAAACATTAGATCTATGTAGCACTAACCACATCTTATCAAGCTAAGCTTAGTTTAGGTGTTCTGTCGAGTTCTACTAATAGATATACAGTACCAGTAAAAAGTTTGGACACACCTAAAATTTAGAGTTTTTTCATTATTTAAAAATGTTCTGCACTGTTGATTCATACTAAAGTAATCTAAACTTTGAAGAAAAACATATGGAATTATTTAATAAACCAAAAAGTGTTACACAAACCAGAATATGTTTTATATTTTAGATTCTTTAAAACACCTCTTGCTCAGTGGACAGTTTTGCACACCTTGGCTGGATTTTCTCAGTCAGCTTTATGAGGTAGAATCACCTGAAATTCAGGCTTTCAGTTAACAGCTGTGCTGAACTCATCAAGAGTTACAGTCATATGAAAAAGTTTGGGCACCCCTATTAATCTTAATAACTTTTAGTTCTAAATATTTGGGTGTTTGCAACAGCCGTTTCAGTTTGATATATCTAATAACTGATGGACACAGTAATATTTCAGGATTGAAATGAGGTTTATTGCACAGAAATGTGCAATATGCATTAAACCAAAATTTGACCGGTGCAAAAGTATGGGCACCCTTATCATTTTATTGATTTGAATACTCCTAACTACTTTTTACTGACTTACTGAGGCACAAAATTTGGTTTGGTAACCTCACTGAGCTTTGAACTTCATAGCCAGGTGTATCCAATCATGAGAAAATGTATTTAAGGTGGCCAATTGCAAGTTGTTATACCTCCTATTTGAATCTCCTCTGAAGAGTGGCATCATGGGCTCATCAAAACAACTCTCAAATGATCTAAAAACAAAGATTGTTCAACATAGTTGTTCAGGGGAAGGATACAAAAAGTTGTCTCAGAGATTTAACCTGTCAGTTTCCACTGTGAGGAACATAGTAAGGAAATGGAAGACCACAGGGACAGTTCTTGTTAAGCCCAGAAGTGGCAGGCCAAGAAAAATATCAGAAAAGCAGAGAAGAAGAATGATGAGAACAGTCAAGGACAATCCACAGACCACCTCCAAAGAGCTGCAGCATCATCTTGCTGCAGATGGTGTCACTGTGCATCGGTCAACAATACAGCGCACTTTGCACAAGGAGAAGCTGTATGGGAGAGGGATGCGAAAGAAGCCATTTCTGCAAGCACGCCACAAACAGAGTCGCCTGAGGTATGCTTTTTTTTTTTTCTTTGGCAGAAATGGCTTCTTTCGCATTACTGGATTGGAAATAGTAACACATTAGATTACTCGTTACTAAAAAAACAGTTAAATTAGAGTTAGAGTAACGCGTTACTAAGCAACTAAGCGTTACTGACAACACTGGTGATGATGCTGCGACAGTAACGGGGATGAGCGGTTTGATGGAGCCCCGCTCCTGAACTCACCCCCGTCCCCCACAGACACTGCATAAATCAGCCTCCCGCACTACGCTAATGACACTGCTTGCCTGTATATGTGTGTGTGTACATGTCTGTATATATGTGTATGTGTGTTTGTGAGGCAGTCCGTGTGTGTGGGGGGGGGGGAAGGGGGGGTTTCTCGCCTCCCACTGCCCTCTGTTAGTGAAAGTGCAACAGTGCACAGTGATAATGATATCTCTGACAGCAATTACAGGGCGGTCAGCATCGACGCGCCACTTTGAGCCCATGATGAAAACCATCACATGTTTACCCAGCGGCTTTTTAACCCCAGTGCTGTAGCGCTCCCACTGACAGAGCAGTGTTAACACACATATATATTTACTACATCCAGATGAAATTGCTAGAAGCAATATTAGCTTCTAGCTCTGGAGCTTTAACCTACTGAAGGAGGTTGTGGGTTCCAGTTAAATTCTATGCGAGTTGTGAGTTTAAATCCCAGAAAGCAGGAGGTTTTGAAGGAACCATTATTATTATTATTATTAATATTATTAACCATTATTAGGATCAAGCACAATCAGGAGGAGATTATAGAGCTAACAATATGATGATTAGAACCAGTCACAGTCTGATTTAGGTCACAGAACAAAAATACAACAATTAGAACCTTTCATAGCTTGATAGAGGTCCCAGAATAGAGCTTAGGGGGTTTTCTAGGGGTGTCACGATTTCGATATTTCATCAAAATCGTTTGAAATTATGTCATGGTCTCGAGCCTCGAAGTCAAAAAGAGGATCGACGCAAGCTACGCAAATGGCGCAGCACACTGTAGCCGACGCCCCGGACGTTGTGACTGCTGAAAGAGCAGCTCTTTCTCCAGAGAATGTGAACATTCTCATCTTCTTAAAGAAAAACTTTAAAATATAAAAATAACAGTTGTTTTGTCTAGCCTCAAATATGTTAATAGTTTTGGTACCTTAAGGAGCATCTTTCTCTCAGATAAAGTTAATAATATATCTTTGTTAAAGAGAAAAAAATTGTCATTCTCAGGGACCGAAAAAGTCTTAAAGTCTTATTTTTCATGTTAAACTGTTACAGTAGGATAGAGTTCCGTTTGTTAAGGCTCTAATTGTTCTATTATTTTGTACATGACTGTTCCTGTATTTTTTTTATTATTTATTTTGTTATGTTGCACATTGCTGTTTTAATAGTGCACACTGCTGCTACCAAAAAAAAAAGCCACTAGATGGCATTACATTAAATTAAATTAAATTATTGAAATTTGACCATTAGTGCCTAATGTGGTGTATTACAGATCACTTGTATTACTTTGCATCACTTATATCAAGCCCACCTTTTGAAATAAGATATTGTAAATTTGATGAATCAAACCAATGACTGACCATAGACTAATCTAAACCTGGCATAGGCCTCTCTGCTGTAAAAAAAAAAAAAAAAAAAAGGAAAATCGTGACCCTAAAATCGAAAAATAAAATCGAATTGAGGATTTAGAGAATCGTGACACCCCTAGTGTTTTCACACCTGTAGTTCGTTACAAACGGACCAGAGTTTGTTTTAACAGGAACAAATAGTGCTGGTGTGAAAACGCCCTTAGATTCTCTGCCCCAACCCGACCCAAACCACTTTTTTCTCTTCAGGTAGAGAAACAAGACAAATCCAATGAGCGAAAAAAAAAAAGAAAATAGTTAGGCAGCTGTTTTTTTTTTATCTATTTTTATTTTACATTAAGCTATGGCATGATAATCACAATATAGCAAAGTAACAAATAAAACTGTGTTTTAGAAAAAAATATGCACGCATATTTAAAGTGCGCAGTGCACGCTCCACTTGTCCGTCTTACACACTTGACGTGCAGTGCATTGCAGTGTAGTGCAGTGCGGTGCATAGCCTTATTACTGTTTTCCTGTGTTTTTGCACTAAGGCTATCAGCTCAAAAAAATAAAATATTTAGTTTGTTTAGAAATGATTTCCTATTCTTAAACTATGTTTAGTTCTATTAGATTAGAGGAAAGTCATTCAGACGTCATTCTTCACTGATGTTTAGGCTTGTTGTTTGCATTGTTTGTGTTTTAATCTTAAAAAATAGAAAAAATCAATCTAAATAAATCTTAAATCTTCTTCAGTGTTGCAATATTAATTAACATGATTCTGAACAGATTTCATTGATTCAAACAGGCCGAAAATGTTTTACGTTTTAATGCTCTACACACTAAGAAAAGTAAGTACAGATTTGTACTTAAAATGGTACAAAGCTTGTCGCTGGGGCTGTACCTTATATTGAGGTACAAAAAAGTACCTTTCAGTGAAAGTCCTTTTTTGTACCCATGGTTTTTGTGCCAGTAAAGATTATAAACATTATAAACATTATTATCAACTGAATATGGCTCAAAAACTTTATGATCCAAAATTGTCTGGCTTTCAAATAAAAAAATGTGCAATTAAAATATATATTGTTTATTAGTACAGTGATACAGAATACTGAATGTACCCTTTGGCTGCAGGTTAAATGGTACAAATCTGTACTTATTGCTGTTAGAAATGACTTTGTACTTCAGAGGGAACAAATCTGACCCTGTAAAGACCAATATTGTACCTTTAAGGGTACAATTATGAAGAGTGTACCTTTGAGTACAAAAAAGTACTCATATTGTACCTCTGTTTTTTAGAGTGTACCTATCTAAAAAAAATATCTGGTTTAAATCAGGCTCTGACTCGAAACGACAGTAACGGCTGCATATTAGGGCCTGATTTAAGCTCTATTTCAGAATAAACGAGATGATTATTAGAGCTGTAAACTATGTCAGGAACCCTGAGTTACTTCTCGCTATATTTTCAGCAGCATGTGAGTTTGAATATTTAAAAAAATGCAGAGAATCCAGGCGCAGAAACAGCACATGCATGCATGCATGCATTCTGCATAAGCAGCAGTGTGTTGTAAATGTATGGTGGTTTTTGACTCCCATTTTTTTTCATAACATTCTCTCCTGTCTGTCATCACATCCCCTCCCTCCCCCCCCCCCCATCCCCCCCATCCCCCCCATCCCCCCCCAGGCTCAGTCCCCCTGCGCTCCTCCTTATCCCGCTCCCTCTCTGTCACGGATGAGCCGTCGCTGAAGAAGATGGGACTGAAGACTGTGTCTATCCCGCCAGACTCTCCGACCTGCCCCTGCTCTTATCCACTCAAGGGTCCTAAGAGATTGAACTCAAATCCAGAGTGACCGCCCACCACCACCACCACCACCCTCCAACACCACCCTTCACCCACCCAGCCACTCATCCTCCTCTCCTCCTCCTCTTCCTTCACAGATTAAAACCACCTCAACAACTCACCACACCGAACTTTCCAAAGCTCTTAGAGGTCACCACTATTTCATCCGGATGGTCATGGTCACTGTTAATTTCAAATACTGTACATATATGTTATATGTTATATATATATATATATATATATATATATATATATATATATATATATATATATATATATATATATATATATATATATATATATTTGTATAGATCTCATTTCTAGGACTATCTGCTCATTTTCAAACTTGCTGAACTTTAACAAGGGAATTCTCATTGACTTCCAAAAATCGCTGCCAAATAAGGAACTCCATATAAGGCTCTAAGCCATGTTTTTTTTTTCCTGTAAGGAAAAGCATACAGCTTTTAAAAAACTAAAAATATCATCTTTTCAAAGACTAACCCAAAGCTAACAATGCTGCAAGTTGCCATGCAAACTCAAACATTTGTCAAATACACTGGAATAAATACATAAATACATAAACACACAGCCTGTGATTAGAACCAATCACAGTCAGGGGGAGGCCTCAAAACAAACAGCAGTGAACTGTGAGATTAAAAGTTCCAATTGAAGCCTTAGAACAAATCGTCTCTGTCCGATGAAAAACACTTCTCCATTTTTGTCGATTTTTAGTTTACTACATAATTTAAACAGACAAACTGTCCCTCACACTGTTGCAAAATTTCTTGATGAACGAACCAATAGAAACTCTTCAAAATAACCTAAAATAAACTGTTTTTATATTGAATTCCATTGAAAGTTTACAAGGTTTTTTCTCTCTCCTGTAAAGTTGCTGTTTTGGAGATAAGTGTTTTTCATTGGACAGTGAAGAAATGAGACTGGGATTAGAACCATCGACATTCAAGATGAGAAGAAATCTCAGAACTAATGACTAAAAAAGTGATTAGAACCAACTGCAACAAGTAATGTGGGGATAAGAACCTCAGTCAGTCTCAGTCAGGGGGGAGGTTTCAGGACAAATGACTTAGTAATTAGAACCAATCACAGACAGGCTTCGAGGCAGTGATTAGAACTAAACAACGTCAGGTAGACATCAGGTAGAACAAATATAATGACTTGAACCAATCACAGTTTGATTTGAGAAACTTTGTCTTAGTTCCTTAAAACCAGCTGCAAACAGATGAAGTTGTCAATATATTCACAGATTTTAGTATACACCTTCTCATTTTTATTGTCTATCTATATAAAGCTCAGGGGCTTTTATTATGAAGTTTTTAAATCGCAGATTAGCCATAATGTCTAACAGCTAACTGGAGATGCTAACTGTTTTTAGAGATGAATTAATAGCTTGTATTGTCTGACTATACAAAGTCCTGGGGCTTTTATTATGAAGTCCAAAATGGCAGATTAGCCATAATGGCTAACAGCTAACTGAAAATGTTACCTGTTTTCAGATATGAATTAATAGCTAGTTAATTTTAGCTGATTAGATAAGTATAAGCATGAGTTCTGCTATTTGATATGATAGATATATATGATGTCTGTACATTACTTTGGTCTTCAGTTATGGAGTGTTGTAAATGAACACCAGCATCAGGCTACAGTGCTGCTCACTGGTGGTCATTTTTGGAGATTTTTAATTTCTGTGTATTCCATTTTTATATCGGAATTCCGTTTTTTTATTTCTTAAATCCGTGATTCTGGTTGTGTTTTCTGCATTGCTGAAATTAAGGGTCCTATATATATATATATATATATATATATATATATATATATACTATAAATTAGTATATTGGCTGTATATAGTGGCTGAATGGTTAACATATAACTATATTCCATGTTTTACTACTATTTCATGGGGGTTGATTGTCTTCCAGTTCTGCCTTATTAAGATGCAAACTCAAATTTAAGGCGGTTTAAAAATACTTTCCATCCATCAAATGTTGTGCCTTAAACCTGGAACCAGGCTTTTTTCTAGTACCTGTTCACTTTTGGTTCAACCCAGACAGGCTTTTAACACTTAATTAATTTGTATTAATACTTTTATTAGTTGAGGTTGAATCAATGTTGAATTCTGTTTTGATTTTAAAACATAAATCAACACTAATATTCTGAAATTGTTGTTACGTCTTACTTTTTAACATTTTTAACCGTCCCTTTTTATTCTGCACTGTACACTTTAAAATATACGGTTCTTGCAGGGTTTAGTAAAAATAATGGTTCTATGTAGAACCATCAACACTCAAAAATCTTCTGCAGATGGATCAGAAATAACACAACTCAAAGACTGTTCATAACCTTTACTTCTAGAGTGTTTTCTAATTTTAAAATGTTCGTTTAGATATTTAAAGTGGTCTAATGCTAGGGTGACCAAACGTCCGTATTTTCCGGGACATGTCCGTATTTCACATCCTGTCCCGGGTGTCCCGGGTTTTTTTTTTCAAAAAGTGAGGAAATGTCCTGGTTTTTAAGTTACCTTCATTGGACCATTAAATTTATAGGCACTAGGGCACTGCGCTGCGTGTGACATAATCCCTGAGTCGCGTCAGTGAGAGCAGTGACTGTCAGTCAGTGCTGCCAACTTAGCGACTTTGTCGCTATATTTAGCGACTTTTCAGCCCCTTTAGTGACTTTTTTTGTAAAAAAAATACAAAAAAGTGACTACCAACAAATGTAGAGAGTTTTTGTGGTGTTATTGGAGACTTTTGCCAACTCTGAGATAAACACGCGCTCTCTTCAGACGCGCTGCAGCTGCTGTGTGCCCCGCCCACAACACTCACACACTGCTCCACCAACACCGTGCCCACAGCCACCACTGACTGACCCCGCCCCGTATTTACAGATCAGGATGTAAATATAACTCTTCAGTCTGACACGAAAAAAAAAAATTGAATTTAACTCACACAGTCTCAGTCAATCTCTCACCACATTCACCACGTAGCCTGTCACTCACCTCCTCCACAGTGTCTGCCTCTTTGTAAAAAGCTAAATATCTATTGAACCATTTAACCATTTTTCTATGATAGCTTTAAAAATAAAGAAAACGTAAAAAAATAATAAAATAAAACAAACAAAAACCCCCAAAAAACGTAAATTAACACTTCTGGCTAACTGCTGCTCTTATAATAACATTTAAGAACACGGGAAATTCACGTAAAAATGAAGTTATTGTAAAAAAAAGTGACAGCCTATTTAAAAAGCGGTTCATTTCTAACATTTCTAACATATTTAGGATGTTTTTTACACACTTTTTTCACTCCCACAATCTTAATCCTTTACAGCTTCAAAAACATGTTATGCAAATTAGGTGTTGACGTCATTTAGCGACCTCCATACCCCCCGCTTTCAGGTGTCCTGGTTTACCCAAATGAAAATATGGTCACCCTACTGATGATTAAAATAATAATAAAATGCTCATGTTTATCAGTAATAAATATTATTCAAGATCTATGTTTAGGTATTTTGTTAAAATTTTCACAATCATTAAATGTTAAACATACATTATTTCAAACTCATTTCAACGTTGAATTTACCGAGTCACATGGAGCTGAGTCTATTGTTGACGACTAAATTTAACACATTCACCCAAATATCCATAAATCTGCTACAACCATTTTATAGAAGATATACCAACACCAGAATATCCTAACCCAGAGAAAGCAGGTGAGCTGTGAGGTTTACCTACTACACCCTGTGTTCCTGCACTCGTAAATTAAATCGGATTTATATCGGACTGTAGCATGTATGTTTACCATGTTAAAACAAGCTAGCAAATGGATTGACTATCAGACCACTGCAAATCTACCAAGACCAGGCTGTCCCTCTAAACTTTCAGCTCAAACAAGGAGAAGACTGATCAGAGATGCAGCCAAGAGACCCATGATCACTCTGGATGAACTGCAGAGATCTACAGCTGAGGTAGAAGACAACAATCAGCCGTACACTGCACAAATTGGGCCTTTATGGAAGAGTGTCAAGAACAAAGCCTTTTTTTCAAAGTTATCCATAAAATGTCTCATTTAAAGTTTGCCACAAGCAACCTGGGAGACGCACCAAACATGTGGAAAAAGGTGGCCTGGTCAGATGAAACCAAAATCGAACTTTTTGGCCACAATGTAAAACGTTATGTTTGGAGTAAAAGCAATACAGCTCATTATTCTAAACACACCATCCATACTGTCAAACATGGTGGTGGCAGCATCATGGTTTGGGCCTGCTTTTCTTCAGCAGGGACAGATTTGGGAAGATGGTTAAACGTGATGGGAAGATGGACGAAGCCAAATACAGGACCATTTTGGAAGACTGGGACGGAGATTTATCTTCCAACAAGACAATGATCCAAAACATAAAGCAAAATCTACAATGGAACGGTTCACAAATAAACGTATCCAGGTGTTAGAATGACCAAGTCAAAGTCCAGACCTGAATCCAATGGAGAATCTGTAGAAAGAGCTGAAAACTGCTGTTCACAAACCAACGCTCTCCATTCAACCTCAGTGAGATCCAGCTGTTTTGTAAGAAAGAATGGGCAAAAATTTCATTCTCTCGACGTGTAAAACTGATAGAGACAAACCCCAAGAGACTTGCAGCTGTAATCTCAGCAAAAGGTGGCCGACTATTATTGCACACCCCACTTTTTTTAGTTTTTTATTTTGTCTAAAAATACAATTTCATATCTTTATGTTTGAAGCCTGAAATGTGGCAAAATGTTAACAAAGTCAAGGGGGCAGAGTACTTTTGCAAGGGACTGTAAGTACATATTTCAGTACAAAATAATCAGACATTTATAAGCTGTGATTTTGCTCAGTTGAACCCATTCATTTTGGACTATATTCTCCCGAGCAGGGGCGCAACTCCATACTTTTGGGGTGTATGCAAACATAGTATCTGCGCCCCCGAGGGGTGAGACGTCAGCGGGAGGGGGAGAGAAACGTTTTAAAATCGTCAGCGGGGGAGATATACGTTTTACATAACTTTCCGCAAACCAGCAAGCTGATTAGCCCTTTTTTAAATTTATTTGGGGCTTTGATGTGGCGCCCCCTCTAGTGCAGCGCCCCTATGCGTCGCATAGGCTGCATACCCCCTTTTAGCGCCACTGCTCCTGAGAATTCATGTGCGTTAAGTTCTGGTGTGTTCTAGTGATTTCTGGAGAGCTGTGAGGGGAGTCAGCAATTTTCCACAGTGTAAAATCGTCTAATTTGTGACCCTGTGCCGCAGATTATTCATCTAGTGTGAAAGACTCACAATTACGACTGAGGACTCAAAAAGTAGTTTGGTGTGAACCTGACGTAATCTGTGAATATGCGCTTTCAGTCTTAATTAGCAATGTTAGACCTTCATATTATTGATCGCCTGTATTACGCAGTGATCTCCAGGGTGTTTGTTTGTGTTTTCCCGCTAGCATAGCACTGCAGCTAACATTCACAAAACAAAGCAAATCTCAGCTGAAAGAAGAATAGAACCTGACTAGCCTCTCCTCCAGCGTACAGACAGACTGATTCAGCTGCTTCAGTCTTATTGAGTGCAGGTATTGAACCAGCACGTACAGTATATGCTCTGAGAGCAGAACATGCTAAAGCTCTGCTGCACGTCGATACACTGACTGTAGAGTTGTGTTAAATTCAGTCTAACTCCTGCCTCACAGATGAGTTTATGTGATTCCAGTGCTGAGATCATTGATCGGATGTTTACAAATGTTCCAGTCTACAGGGAGAGAAATCCCAGTCTAGCAATTCAGCAGCTCTCGCTGGTTCTCCCTGAGAGAAACACTAGCATAACCTGCAAGTGTACTGCTGCTGTCTTTGTATCTCTATGTTTGTCGTTTTTTTTTTCACTAATCACCATTCTCTGTTCACTGTTCTCTAGCAGTTGTTCTTTACATTGTTTCCAAGTTTTATGATGAATCGATCAGTAGAAATGCTTAAAAATGACATTGACTTCCATTAAAGTTAAGTTCTTCTAACCTTTCCTTTAAAGTTGTCTTTCCTGTAAAGCACTTTAACTTTTATAACCCGGTTTTGATTAGAAGGGTTGAAGTGTTTGAATCCCGGTCATGCAGCTTGCCATCAGCTGCCAGCGCCAAGAGGGAGCAAAATTGGTCTCGCTCCCTCCAGGTGGGTAGATGGCGCTCTCTCCCTACATCACTCCAAAGGGTGATGTCCACAGCACAGGGCGTCTGTGAGCTGATGTATCAGAACCAAGTCGCTGTGCTTTCCTCCAAGCATTAGCGCTGTGATGCTACTTGGCAATGCTGCATCAGCAGCGGTTTAAAAAGAGGAGGAGTCTGACTTCACATGTATCAGAGAAAGCATGTGTTAGTCTTCACCCTCCTGGTGTGTTGGGGCATTACTAGTGATGGGGGAGTCCTAATAAGTGGGCTGGGTAATTGGTAATTGAGTAAAATTGGGAAGAAAATAGGGAAAATATATATAATTTAATTTAAATTAAAATACATTATTTAAAGTTATTCTTCAGCATTATCCACCTTATGAAAAAAACATGTTTACTTCAATTACACTTAAAAATAAGTTTATTCAATAAGCTAACACCTGCTAGCATTAGATATTCACAATTTCCATTGGGACATGGGATTTTCAAATTTTTTAAATATCTTGTTAATTATTAGGTATTTACATTTTCTGTTGAGCTGTTTTTGTTTAGTTTTTTTTTTTTTTGCATTTTTTTTAAGTCTCTAGTATAGCTTACTGAAGCTAGCTAAGTATCTTGCTAAAATATATTTCACTCAATTTATTGGCTTCCAGCACAGCTAACAAATTGATCTTTGCTAGCTTGCTAACATTTAATATTCACATTTATGTTTGGATGTTTTCAGTCATTGTCATTGTTGACAGTTTTAAATGGTAGAGTAGTATTGTCGTCTCTGTGAGCTAGTTTATAGCACAGTGACAACACAAATAACATAGGGGATATATAGGGAATTATTTACAACTAAAATATAAAAGCATGATAAAAACCTAGGCTAATGCTAATGCTAACGTTGCTGCACCCAACCTTAGTAGAAATCTGAAAATTTAAGCTTACTATAAATAAACGGAAGTGCTTTATTCACCCAAATAAACAGTTTTCAAGAAAGAAATATGTGTAGAGTAACATCCAGCACTCGTTTGACTTTAAGAATTACAGTTTTGTTTACTTAGCCTAGCTTCACTTAATTAAGTTACCACCCCAAAACCCCCACCCAGACCTGCTGAATTAGAAGGAAAACATGGTGACACCCCTGTTCCTTACTAGTGTCACATAATGTGCCTTAAAATCCGGTGCGCCTTATGTATGAAAATTGAACAGAAAAAAAGATGTTTATTTTTAATTATCAAAAAATATGCTTAATAAAGATAATTCAAAAAAATAAGCTCCAACACAAAAGACACATTATAATGACAGTGACCCACACATAGAGACGGTAAAGTGCAGGAACTGTAAACAAAGCTGTAATGTCAATAAGAAAAAGTATATAGAGATAGTAGGCTATATTGCTGCAGTTTTATGTGAGGAGTGTTGTGGATGACAGTGGTAAAGAGAACACACACTCGTCTGCTATAACTCTCTGCTTTATGTACTCCCTCTGAGGAACTGAGATTTATTCTCTCAGATTCTCCCAAAGCAATTATGTCCTGAAACATCACGGTGTCAAAAACTCATTAAAGGCCTCAGAGCCTCCAAACAGCTGTAATCTAGCATTCCTGTGCAGGGCTAAACTGCTCAAATCAATATATGGACAAATGTATTTGGGACACGACTCTAAATCATTGAATTCAGGTGTTCTGATCACATCCACGACTTGATGGGTCACTTTTAGGAACTCAGTGAACTCCAGCGTGATACCGTGATAGGATGCAAAAAACTATATACTTTATTGTACTTAAAACATATTGAGAAATGTCTAAGTATGCTGTAAATATACTGATATAAACAGATTTATGCACTTATTTAAAATAGATTAAAAGTACATTAATATTATGCTTTCATCAATGTTTGAAAGTAAACTTTAATCATACTTATTAAAAAGAACAATATAGTGTATTTTAAAAAAAATAGACTACTATGAAATACACGTTTAGTTTAATGTAATTCAATATACTTCTAAAATATGTTTTTTTACATTTTTAGCAAAGTGTGTTAAAAACAACTGTTACAGTAGTTCACTTAAAGTACAAATTACTACCACTATTTAAAAAACAAAAACAAAGTATACTAGGAAGTTGGTACTGTAGGTACTGTAGTTTTCCATTTAATGATGGAAAAGGCAATAATGTGGTAAGTGGAAGAGA